>NC_140609.1:17460287-18079453 GCF_057381915.1 Diplotaxodon limnothrissa | reverse complement strand
TGACAACCTGACAACAAGAAATTGGATCAGATTACAACTTACGGGTTTTGTGATTTTGTGATGGCTGTCTTGCATCTTGTTCCACTCTGCATGGTCATTTTCACTTGTCATCAAAGTAATTAGCATTCGTTGACAATGATGAATGCTGGAGAAAATTTAAAAGTAAAATTAGCAATAGCCTGCTATAAAAAAACCTTAGAACATGTGAAACTATATCATTGACAAATTGAGAAAATACAGTTTTCTGAAAAAATAACACTCCATCGGTGTTATATTGATCAATATTTTAAAAGTCAAAACATATTCTCTGCCGCTCCCAATATTATAGGTAGCAGATATATTTATACAACATGAGTCTTTTAGTGTAAAGACCCCACAATATTACAGAAAAGAAATCAAGTGAAAAAGTCATGTTCATGAGGCTTGACAAATGCTACAGATTTCAGTGGAATTGGAGGCAAGCAGCTGGCTATTGTCTCTGGACTTCTTCCAGAAACAATAGCCTACTGCAGCCACAGCGTGGTAATAATTTAAAGAATGGATGAAAGTGAGCCAAAAGCTTTACAGCAAAATGCTGCTTGAGATGAAAGGAGATGCTTTAACTTCTTTTACAAGACACATTTTATATTTTATGAGGAACAACCTCAGAGAATCTGCATCGCAATTATGTATCTTGGAGTGGACAGAGAAAGCTGAAGCTTCACTTAAATTGAATACCTATTTTTAGATTTCTGTGGACAAGCACTGTTTGCATTGCTTGCCATGACAGTGCATCACTGCTTCATACTTAATAAACATGGTTACTTTGTTGTGCCTTTAAACTTGAGGAATTTTTGCCTTTTCTTCCATTCTTTTTAAATATTTGGTGTAACATATTAAAAAAAATGTAAATTAGAAGCAAGTTTCAAAGGGAGAGTCTTCAATATGTACTTTATTTTCTATTTGTATCATATAATATATGCTCGTTATTATTATCAATAGTAGTAGTAGCATTGGAAAAATGGTTAAAAAATATAATACAGTGTACTATTATCAGATTGAATGATGGATAAGTGAAATATGGCAGTAAATTAAAACCTTTTAAAACTCATTGCCAGTGAATTATTTGTGGATTTTATCAATATTATGCTTGTTGTTAGCTTTCTACTTATGTTATATAGCCTAGCTTTTATTAGTTTGTGACAGTGGTTGACTCAAAATAATTTAAGTTCATTTGGGTCCTGCTAGAAAAAAAATAATGATGTGCTACATTTTCCATTTCTGGACTTTTGAATGACCCTTGCATTTGACCCACAGGGGAAAAGCATGTGGAAAATCATCTTACCCTCGCTGCTTGAATGACTGACAGAGCTATCAAAGAAACAGAGAAGAGGAAAACAGTTGCCTGGAGAAACGGTGTGATTGCTTATTGAAAAGCTGCTGGAGGTGAGGCCTGATGTCTGTGACATGCCTGAAATAGCATATGGCCATTGTCAAACTTTTCAGTCCAAGACACAGTGTTGTGCAATAGGTGACATTTTCAAGCAATTTTCTACTTTTTTTCTGCAAAGTTCATGCAACACAAATTTCTCAGTGAATGATAGAAAGCCTTAGGCTAATGGTCACCTCACTTGGACATCAAAAGAGTCTTGCACAATTTACAGTCGAAGTGTTGGCCAGTGAGAAACAAAACAAAACATATGAAGAAAAGGAAAAGACACTGTTAATTCCTAGTGCATAATTCATGTTACATGAATATTTGTGTAATTAATGGGTATGTAAGGCAGTCTGTATCTTTTTTGTTATTGTTGTTTTTGTTTTTAAGCTGGAAAATCTGGAAGCTGATCAAGTGAGGAAAATATGTGTCCAATCACACATGAAAAAATACTGAAGAAATATGGAAAAAATACAAAACTGTACTAGTATGTACTTAACAGTATAGCGCACAGTCCTATTCTCTCTATTAAAAAAACAAACAAACAAAACATCTTTATCCTAATGGATAAAATCTATCCTAATGGATAAAGAGTAGTCAGTGTTTTTTTCGTTAACATGAAGCTTTCACTGTTCATCATTGTTCGCTCCTTATTGGGCAGCAAGCAGAGAACGAACAAGAAGTAGCTTTTTCACTGTCTTCCACTACATCAGAGTAGTTATCTTGTGATTAAGGTGTGCACATGAACTTCATTGACATCTGTGAATGCTGACCATTATCTTTTAATTAGACCAGTGAATTAAAACACTCCCTTGATGGTTCCCTAGGATTGGGATGAGCCGGTGATGGATGTGAGACAGAAATTACCACTCAAAGTACAGATGCCAAATCGACTTGACGATGAATCCGAGAAAATGCGATGACTGAATCATGTTTTATTAGCTTTCAGTTTAAGCTTGTTCATCTGTGATTCAATTAAGGGAAATGTTTAAAATGTATAGATTGATTCACCAGATTGCTTGCTTGTAAATATAGGTTCACAGTGTTTGGGGGGAAATTTCTTAAAATAAGGTCAAAAATGAATCTTTCAATGTCACAACCTTTGGCTTTTTTATCTTGAATGTTTTAATGTTGATCTAGTCCTTGTCAGCGTCTTTTTAATAAGAATAAATAAATAAACAGGTCGCATTGGGGATCCACTGGCATCCAAGAAAAGATTGAAAAATAAAAATGATGAAGTAAATCTTTAAAACCACAAAACTACAACTTTTCCCTTGTTCTCACTTTACTTTCCACTAAACGATGTAAATGATGCAAGTGATTCAAAAAGCTGTTTTCAGTAGATTTAACTGATTCTTTAAAGTAAGTGACATAATCTAAGTTCCTTTTGTTGAAAGTGGACCTAAATGTAGTTACAGGAATACACCAACCAGTCAGACAGTTATTAAACTCTAGTTGATAAACTGTGACTCTGTGTCAGCATAGTGATGTGCATGGTGTAATTTGTTGTTATATCTTCACTGATTCTGTCTCAGCACCTCTATAATCTTTTACGAGTGTAGTCAGTACTGTTGCGATATGTGTGTAAATACATGCAACAAACTCACTTGTGGATGGATGTTTTTGCTCCCTGATGCTGCAAGTTTGAGTAAACCAGAAGAAATATTCTGCAAACAGCTGAATCCTCGACAAAAGCCTTGAGAGATTGTTCTGTTTGGGTTTTTTATTCAAAACTCAGATTATATCATTACCTGTCAGTCTTGTGCATCTGATAGGTCACAAACTCTGTCCCCTCCGTGAATCACCACCTCCTCCAGGGGCTAGGTTTGCCACTGGTGGTATCCCCGGGGCAAATTGGTCCCAGGTGAAGGGAGAGACCAAGTGCAATTTAAAAGATTCCTTTGATATAAAAATAAAACAATTTCTACATTCGCCTATGGTCATGAACTCTGGGTAGTGACCAAAAGAATGAGATCACAGATAAATGGCAGACACCCTTCTGGGCTCTCTCTCAGAGATAGGGTGTAGAGTTTGGCTATTCTGGAGAAAGTCAGAGCATGGCAGCTTCTCCTCCAAATTGAAAATAGCCAGCTTAGTTTGTTTAGGGATCTGACTAGGATGACTGATGCCTCCTAAATGAGGTGTGGAAGGGGGGCCCTAGGGCAGACCCCGAACCTAATGACAACCCTGCATGCCTTAGCTAACTTGGAAATGCAGAATTGGCCTGGGAGAGACAGTTCTCTACTTTGACTGCTGCACCTGTAACAAAGACCCAAAGATTGATCAAGGAACTATAATGGAATGTGGATAAATCAAATCAAATCAAATCACTTTTATTGTCACATCACATGTGCAGGTACATTGGTACAGCACATGTGAGTGAAATTCTTGTGTGCGAGCTTCACAAGCAACAGAGTTGTGCAAAATACAATAATGTAAACAAGCAAAATACAAAATGGCTACATCTGAAACTAATAAATATATGTACAATATATAATAGTATATGCATTTCTGGATGTGTATACTAAATATTTTTCTACGTGTGTGTGTGTGTGTGTGTGTGTGTGTGTGTACACATATTTTACAAATTAAATAGAGTAAACAATAAATAAAATATATAAAATAAAATATACAGAGTGAGACATGTGCAAAACAGTGGCGTTACTGTACAGTATGGAGTGCATAATGTTAAAGTTCCAGTAGTGAAGCTGAGGTGTCTATGAAGTGTTCAGCAGTCTGATGGCCTGATGGAAAAAGCTGTCTCTCAGTCTGCTGGTACGGGACCGGATGCTGCAGAACCTCCTTCCTGATGGAAGTAGTTTGAACAGTTTATGGCTGGGGTGACTGGAGTCCTTGATGATCCTCCCCGCTTTCCTCAGGCACCGCTTCCTGTAGATGTCTTGGAGGGAGGGAAGCTCACCTCCAATTATCCGTTCAGAGCACCGCACTACTCGCTGGAGAGCTTTGCAGTTGTAGGCGGTGCTGTTGCCATACCAGGTGGTGATGCATCCAGTGAGGATGCTCTCAATGGCACAGTGATAGAAGGTCCTGAGGATGCGGGGGCTCATGCCGAATCCTTTCAGTCTCCTGAGAAAGAAGAGGCGCTGCTGCGCCTTCTTCACTGTTTTGTTTGTGTGTACTGACCACGTAAGATCCTCAGCCAGCTGTACACCAAGGAACCGGAAGCTGCTCACTCTCTCCACAGCAGCGCCGTTGATGGTGATGGGGGTGTGTACTTCTCTGCACCTCCGGAAGTCCACTATCAACTCCTTTGTCTTTGCGACGTTGAGGGTGAGATGGTTGTCTTGACACCAGTGGGTCAGGGCGCTGACCTCCTCCCTGTAAGCTGTCTCATCACTGTTGGTGATAAGACCCACCACTGTAGTGTCGTCCGCAAACTTCACAATGATGTTGGAGTTGTTAGTGGCCGTGCAGTCGTAGGTGTAGAGTGAGTACAGGAGAGGGCTCAGTACACACCCCTGTGGAGCACCAGTGTTCAGTGTGACGGGGGATGAGGTGATGCTGCCCAGTCTGACCACTTGGCGTCTGTCAGACAGGAAGCTAAGGATCCAGCTGCAGAGGGAGCTGCTCAGTCCTAGATCCTGCAGTTTCCTGTCCAGCTTCGAGGGAACAATGGTATTGAATGCTGAGCTGTAATCTACAAACAGCATTCTCACATACGTGTCTCTCTTCTCCAGGTGTGACAGGGCAGTATGTAGTGTCAGGGCTATGGCATCATCAGTGGACCTGTTGTGGCGGTATGCGAACTGTAGAGGGTCCAGTGAGTCAGGTAGTGCAGAGCAGATGAAGTCCCTGACCAGCTTCTCGAAGCATTTGCTTACGATGGGGGTCAGGGCTACAGGTCGCCAGTCGTTCAATGAGGAGATGGTGGAGGATTTGGGTACAGGGACGATGGTGGCCATTTTGAAGCAGGCTGGGACTACAGACAGAGAGAGGGAAAGGTTGAAGATGTGCGTGAACACTCCAGCCAGCTGAGCCGCGCATGACTTGAGGACGCGGCCGGGAATCCCGTCCGGACCAGTAGCTTTGCGTGCGTTCACCTTCCTGAAGCACCTCCGCACATCCTCCTCAGACACAGTGTGCGCACTGACGTCATCCGCGGTGCGCACACTGTCCGGTCTCATGGTGTTCGCTGTGGCGAATCTAGCGTAGAATACGTTTAGATCCTCACACAGAGAGGCCGTGGTCTGCGGTGTGCTGGTTTTCCCTCTAAAGTCTGTGATCGTGTTTAGTCCCTGCCACATACTCCGAGGGTTGTCAAACTGTTGCTCCACCCTGTCCCTGTACTCACGTTTGGCTGCTTTGATAGTCTTCCGGAGTTGGTAATGTGTGTGTGTTTGTAGTCCGATGTGTTCGCGGAGGCAAAGGCGGTGCTCCGTGCCGCGCGAACATCTCCGTTAATCCAGGGTTTTTGATTTGGGAAGGATTTAACTGTTCTGGATGGGACGACATCTTCCACGCATTTCCTGATAAATCCGCAGACTGAGTCTGTGTATTCATCAATGTCCCTAGCAGCCACGTGAAACATTTCCCAGTCCGCGTGATCAAAACAGTCCCGCAGCGCAGACTCCGATTGGTCCGTCCAACAGTGCACCGCCCTCCGGGTTGGAGCTTCCTGTTTCAGCTTCTGCCTGTAGGCGGGCAGGAGCAGGATGGAGCGGTGATCTGATTGGCCGAATGGGGCGCGGGGGAGGGCTTTGTACGCATCCCGGAAAGAGGTGTAGCAGTGGTCGAGTAGCCGATCTCCACGAGTGTTAAAATGGATGTGTTGGTGGAGTTTGGGTGAGACTTTCTTCAGGTTTCCCCTATTAAAGTCTCCGGCTGTGATAAACGCTGCCTCTGGGTGTGCGGTTTCCTCGCTGCTGATCGCGCTGTACAGTTCCCTGAGTGCTCGGTCAGTGTCGGCTTGTGGGGGAATGTAAACAGCCGTAATAATCACTGCTGTAAATTCCCTCGGTAGCCAGAATGGCCGGCACTTAATCATCAGGTACTCCAGGTCCGGTGAGCAGAAGGATTTGACCGGGTGCACGTTCGCATAATCACACCAGCTGTTGTTGATCATGAAACACACACCGCCGCCTCTGCTTTTCCCAGTAAGATCCTGTGACCTGTCCGCGCGATGCACGGAGAACCCCGGTAGTTGTATTGCGGAGTCCGGTACCTTGTCCGATAGCCAGGTTTCTGTGAGGCAGATCACGCAGCAGTCCCGCATCTCTCGCTGGAATGAGATCCGTGCTCGAAGCTCGCACAGCTTGTTCTCCAGAGACTGCACATTAGCCAGTAATAAACTGGGTAACAGTGGTCTGTTAGTGTGCCGTCTCAGTCGAACCAGAACGCCAGATCTTCTCCCTCTGCGTCGGCGTTTGCGGCCTCCAGGGCCAGAGAACAAAGGCGTCTCAGGTGAGGTGAATGGGGGGTCTGCAAACGGAGCGTCCGTGTTGCAAAACTTGAACTCCGGAAAGTTATAAGAAAGACCGTCTTTTATGTCCAGTAAGGTTTGTCGGTCGTACACAAGGAGACATGTGCTACTCGCGAAAAAAATGAAGGAAAAGTAAAATTAACCCTTGTGTGGTGTTCGTATTTTTGTTACTCAGCCAGTGTTCATGGGTCTGGTGGACCCGCTAGAGTTTTGGCTTTCCAAATTAACACTATCAAACAATTTTATGTTAAATTACTCAACAGATGTTTACTTCATCCCAATTACAAGACATATGAACAGCAAACATGGTTAATTTTTTCCCTTTACCTTTGTTAGATCACATTTATGAATTAATGTGCTTCTCGTTTTTCTTTTATATAAAATGTTATAAATAAATCAGTTATAATCAAGTGGAGTGAGTGGAAAGACACAACACATTTACACGTGAAAAAATAATTAATTGTTTAATTTTTCTTTTGAAAAAAACTGAACACGGGTCTCACAGACCCGAACACCATACAAGGGTTAAACACAGAAAAAAGCTGTTGCTTGGGGGAGCTCGCGACAAGGCTGCCATACTCGGCGCCATCTTCCTGATATTAGGATTTTGTCTTGCATGCACAAAAAAAACCTTTTTTTTTTCAAATAAAGAGTGGAAGAGAGACTGAAAGTGGGTGTCTTGGGTTAATGTTGATAGTGTTGGCACCTTACTTTGCCTTACCTTGTTTTGAATGTTTTTCCAACACTCACTTAAACACTCAAACTGCAGGACACACATACATAGGTCTGTTTGTGAATCCATTAGTGTGCCAGCATACATTTTAGTTTTAGTTTTAAGTTTTAAGTGATATATATAAATGCTTGCTTTCGGGACTTTTTTAAAAACGTGACCAGGGTACAAGTTCATACATAAAAACCAACCTGTTCTGATTTTAGATAATGGAAAGGAATACAGGGAGTGCAGAATTATTAGGCAAGTTGTATTTTTGAGGAATAATTTTATAATTGAACAACAACCATGTTCTCAATGAACCCAAAAAACTCATTAATATCAAAGCTGAATGTTTTTGGAAGTAGTTTTTAGTTTTAGCTATTTTAGGGGGATATCTGTGTGTGCAGGTGACTATTACTGTGCATAATTATTAGGCAACTTAACAAAAAACAAATATATACCCATTTCAATTATTTATTTTTACCAGTGAAACCAATATAACATCTCCACATTCACAAATATACATTTCTGACATTCAAAAACAAAACAAAAACAAATCAGCGACCAATATAGCCACCTTTCTTTGCAAGGACACTCAAAAGCCTGCCATCCATGGATTCTGTCAGTGTTTTGATCTGTTCACCATCAACATTGCGTGCAGCAGCAACCACAGCCTCCCAGACACTGTTCAGAGAGGTGTACCGTTTTCCCTCCTTGTAAATCTCACATTTGATGATGGACCACAGGTTCTCAATGGGGTTCAGATCAGGTGAACAAGGAGGCCATGTCATTAGTTTTTCTTCTTTTATACCCTTTCTTGCCAGCCACGCTGTGGAGTACTTGGACGCGTGTGATGGAGCATTGTCCTGCATGAAAATCGTGTTTTTCTTGAAGGATGCAGACTTCTTCCTGTACCACTGCTTGAAGAAGGTGTCTTCCAGAAACTGGCAGTAGGACTGGGAGTTGAGCTTGTTGACTATTTTGAATGAAACACTTGATTGTTCGATGATCACGCTTCAGAAGCTTTGCAATTTTGAGACTGCTGCATCCCTCTGCAAGATATCTCACTATTTTTGACTTTTCTGAGCCTGTCAAGTCCTTCTTTTGACCCATTTTGCCAAAGGAAAGCACGTTGCCTAATAATTATGCACACCTGATATAGGGTGTTGATGTCATTAGACCACACCCCTTCTCATTACAGAGATGCACATCACCTAATATGCTTAATTGGTAGTAGGCTTTCGAGCCTATACAGCTTGGAGTAAGACAACATGCATGAAGAGGATGATGTGGACAAAATACTCTTTTGCCTAATAATTCTGCACTCCCTGTACATGTATGAATGAGTTTGGCATTCCCAGTCACAATATCTTTCTACTGTAGCTGTTTTCCATGCAGCTTGAAAACTCAGTTAATGTATAGACCTTAAGTAGTGAAAACCACTGTGAATATAGAAAAATGTTATAAATCAAAGTTCAGAAGTTAACTAATATGCCAGTTAATTTACACAACATGTTTACAGTGTTTACATTTTGTTTAACATATATGCTTTGACGACAATTTGATCTGATATCAAGAGCAGTGCACTTTTGCTAATGCACATAGCAACAGATTTGTAACAGACAGCAATAGATTTGCCTCTTGACGCTGTGTTATTGGGAACTAATTGCATGTAATTGCCAACTTGACCCTGTTCGGTCAAAACAACATAGTATGCCTACACATAAAATGGCAATCCATGGAATTGCCATTTTATTGCCATCTTTATGCACCAAATCAGTTTGAAGATGGAAGTCGGGAATCAAAAACTGGTTCTTGTGGAGGACTGGTTCTCAGTAGTTCAGTTCTTTGGAGTTGTTAGTCTGCTTTCCAATCAGTTCCGCTTATTGGCTCTTCTTGCACTTGAGCTACAAGAATGACAGCTCAATGGTAAAGTGAAAACTGTATCCAGAACAGAAAGAACTGCGTTATGATGCTAACACAATTTTGACTCTTTGCAGCAAATGCACAGACAACATGCTAATGTAAAGCTAGCAAAGAACTCAAAGCGTTGATAATGCTGCTGTCCCCAGCCCAGCAGCCACAACCTGAGCTTCAACAGGTAACAAACAAAGGAAGAGTCAGGCTTTAGTCTCTGTTTCTACCTGTTCATGTTTCTAAAGTAGCATCACTGTTGTGGTTGCTTTAAAGTCTGTTTGGTTGATTTTCATCTTTGCTTTGTGATTGTGTTCATACCACAATACTAAGAGAAAGGGTTAGGGTTAGGGATTTGTGTTGTATGTGGGACTGTAGCCTGCGGTTTATATTGTTAACTGGCAATTAAGAGACAAGGGTTTCAGGTGAATGTGCAGAGAAACACGAGTAATGTCAGAAGTAATGTAACAAATAAGTTATTAAGTAATGTATTTGATTACTTTTAATAAAAGTGTTCTATATAATTTGTGTAATACATCACTTTTATAAGTAACAACACCAACACTTATCACTACAAAGAGTGTCCAACATGCACAACATTTGACCACATAGCATGCAATTAATGTGCACTAATGTAATGTGTTTGATATGCTGTTTAGCGATGGTGGTGACTGTCAAAGCGGAGCCAATGAGCACACAATGAGAACGTGAGTGATCTGAAATCTGATTCCAGTCTTCAAAGGCTTCAGAGGCAAGATCGCAAGTTGATTGCACATGGTCGCAGTAATTTTGGTCATGCGGCAGACTCCACTGCTTTCCTTAGTGTGACTGTAGCCTAAAGTAGATCCATTATCACATAATGAAGATTACATCTACTTAATATTATAATGCTATGCTATTGCTGAAGTCACACCCATCAGTTCAGATTGGTAATTTTAAGTGTCAGGCATTTAAAGCCAAGTCATGAATGATAGTCAACCGTGTTTCTATGTCATCTACAGACCATTTTCACAAGGTTCTAAGAGCCATGAGTGCAAAAATTACATTCATGAGAAAAAAAAAAGAAATGCTGCAGCAAACTGGCTGAAAATACATGTTCTGAAAAAGATGAGATAAATTTTACCATTTTGCTTTGACTGAGAGCCCAGCAGCACTCGGGGGCTCAAAACTTTTTCCATTTTCTGACAAAACCAGAAAGGACTTTGATTGTTTATGTGACACTTTGTACCTTTCAGGTCGTCCACGACTGCTCCACTTTCACAACAACATACCTCCAGTTTGTTTAAAGGATTTGATTTTATTTGCCATATAGAAAAATTGATTGTTATTTTTGTTTGAAATGTAAAACACAAGTATGATGCTTTGGCATGAAAAACTGACTAGATTATACAGCTTTCAGTTCATTGTCTCACAATCTCTCCTTGGCACATATCCTGTGGCTCATGTGATTGTGGGTGACAGCTCAGGCTCTATGTTGGATACAACAGTTGGCAGCTTGGGAGCCTGATTTGCTCTAAGCTGTTGGGGTACAAATACTGGTAGCAAAATAAAAATAATTCATGCTTTACACAAGATGTCTGGCTAAATGGGTATGACAAAAAAAAAGAAAAAGAAGTTCTGTTTGCATGTGGCCAGAACTGCCAAATTTGAACCCCAAATCAAAATTGGGTGTCCTGGGCAGTAAAATGTCTCATTAATATTTGGAAAGTATTCACTCTCTTTCTGATTTCTTAGGGTTTTGTTTCTTTACATATTTATTACACCTAAATGTTCCAGATTATCAAACATTTTAATATTAGACAAAGAAAATCAAATTTAATACAAAATACACGTTTTAAATGATGATTTCATTTATTCGGGGGGAAAAAACAAAACCTACCTGGCCCTTTGTAAAAAGGTAATTTCCCCTAAACCTAATAACTGCCACCCTTGACAGCAAGAAGTGCAATCAAGTGTTTGCAATAATTGGCAGTGTTTCACCTGCTGTGGAGGAATTTTGGCCCACTCTTCTTTGCAGAATTGCTTTAATTCAACTAAATTGGAGGGGTTTTGATGCATGAACGACTGTTTAAGGCCATGCCAAAGCATCTCAATGGACCATGTAGGTTCTCATCCAGGTCATGGTAGTCTTGAGAGCTTGAAAATGAAGGCAGTTGGACTTCACAGTCACAGATGTCAGTGACTTTGTTTCCAGCTGTTTTTTGAAAAACCTGAAGAAGTTAAAGCGCGCAAACTGATGGCCAGACATTCCCCTTTAGGATCTTCAGGTAGAGAACATAGTTGGTTCCATCAACTATGGCAAGTGTTCTGGGTCTTGAAGCAACAAAGCAGCTCCAGACCCTACACACTAACACCACTATGTTTGACTGTTCCTATGGTGGTATTTCTTCATGAAATGCTGTCCTAGTTTTATGTGACTGTAACAAGAAAGTTCAACTTTTGGCTCATGAGTGCAAGAAATCTTTTCCCAAAGGTCTTGGGGATCATCAAAATGTTTTTTTGGCAAATGTGAGACAAGCCTTTGTTTTCTTTTTGGTCAGTGGTCATTTTCTCTTTGGAGCTTTTCCATGGATGCCATTTTTGCCCAGTTTCTTATTTTTTTATATTTTTGAGTCATGATCTCTGACCGTAACTGAAGAAAGTAAGCCCTTTAGTTCTGATGTAGATGTTGTTCTGGATTCTTTTCTGTTCTAGTAGATGAGTCATCAGTGTGTTCTTAGAGTAATGTACTGTTCCTGGCTTTCTGCATTGGTGGAATGGTTTAGTCTCAAAGACTTAGAAATGGCTTTCCAGACTGACAGATGTCGATGACTTTGTTTTTCAGCTGTTCCTTTAGATCATGGCATAATCTTTTTCAGTTCATTTAACCAACTTCACTTCGTCAGACAGGTTCTGTCTAAACGATTTATTCATTCAGCATGTCTGGGAGTAATAAGGTTTCGGTGTTTCTAGTGAAATTGAACTCATTACAAAAAACAGACACCTTCTCAAAACATGCTTAATCACAGGTAATTAATGAACAAGAATTAACTTAGCTCATTAATTAACAATCCCGCCCTACTTATTTTGTAACCAATATTCCTTTTGCAATTAAGTAAAAAAAAAAAAAGAAGCTCTTTTATACACTATACAGCTGCCATACCTAAACAACACTGACAGTACTTCAAGTTTCACAAATTTCTCACACTTCACTGAGAGCACAGAAAAAGTAACAGTTCAAATTCTCTGTCAATGAGGCTACTAACTATGTTTGGTATACTGATAATGGAGGCGCTTTGACACGTCAGTAAATTTGTCAAGGACATAGAAATCCACCTTCTATGCCTCGACACCCTCAGTTTCAGTGGGGTGAGTGGGCTGGTGTTGTGACATGTTGTGGCTTTTGCAAGAAAACAATGTCACCATACTTAGGCTAAGAGTTCTTAAGTTTTTTTTTTTCTTTTAATTCTGTGCTTTGTTCACTGTGTTCACAGTTAAATGTGAGTAAATAATGGATCCATTCCAGGTAGCATTCATACCCTTGTCATGCTGTAAGCTGGACTGTGCTATGAAGCTATTATCTCCTTGAGAAAAAGTAGAAACTCTATAACATTTTCATGATGAACGTATTCCATTGGGGTTAACCTTCTACTTAGGCTTGAGCTTTGTCTCATTATAGGCATCAGTGTTATTGTAATGGTAGAAAGTTAGCAGAGTAGATGTATAGCTAGTGACCAACTGGCATTAACCAAATGCCAGTTGGTCATTACAGCCAAAAGGGAAATATATATATGTAAAAAAACAAAAAAACATTTACCCTTCATTTTCACTTCACAGACTTACGCAAGAAGGAATCAGTCAGTTTTATTTTCCCACTCTCATTCTCCTTTGAAACACTGACACGAAATGTGTCAAACCCTACAAATTACTTTTCATTAATTTCAGATACCAGTCAGCAATTTGACTGACCCTGAGCTAAAACTTGCAAGTCTGGCTTACTCAATTCATCTTATAGATTTTTTTTGCATATGTCCTTCGCAAAATTGAAATTGCGCCCCCGATATGAACGTTGGAAATTGGGTAAAGCTTAAAACCATGTGAATAAGAAGTAAGTTGGGAGTTGATTAAACATTTCCTGTTGACAAGAATTATATATCATTCATGAGTCGTACAGTTAATTTAGACTGCTCTGTGAATGCTGACTTCAAGGATTAGATCCACGGGAAGCTTAGATGTGAAAAAGAAGAAAAGCATGGCCAAGTATGTGTGCATCATTGTTAATCCCCCGATTCTGCTTTCAGGTTTTTTAATTAATTAAAGGATGCATGGCAGAAATTGAGCCGTAAGCTCCAACGCTGTGCCTTTTTAATTCCACCTTCATGTTTTATGACCAGTGCCTGAACGCCTGGTGATTCTTTCTTGGGCAGCACCTATCTCTTTCTTCTTGCCTTTCTAAAGTGTGCATTCCTTTCTTTATCACATTTATCACAACAGCTTCACCTCTCACCTGTAGTCACTCCCATCTCCTACTGTATACTCAGCTTCACCCGCACTCCACACCTACTTCATTTGTCACTTCAACGCTATCTATTTATGGTATGATGTATTTATTTTTACTTAGGATGGTGTAATGAGCATTTTTCTGTATCTCTGGAGTCTTTTCATGTCATTAGAAATGAAAAAGAATGATGAATAATAGATCTGATGATGAGATATCTCCAGAAATATGTCACAGAACTCTCAACAGTGAGATGAGAGGAAAGAGACAAGGTGCTTTTCTTCAACAGGACTGAATATCCAACTAGTTAATACCTCATGGCTGATTTTAAATCAATCTGAAGGACACCTGACAAATGTGAGTGCAATTTATTAGCACCCACAACTTTACCATGACTATTATAATTTGTTACTCCCAACTCTGAAGAGGTCCTTTTTCTTTGAGCTGTGTGACGTATCTCACACCCCAGCAGGGTTTGTGAGCGGGCTAAAGTAAGCGCAAGCCCCCTATTGGTTCTGTGTGACTCCTGAGGCTCGCATGCCCTGCCAGTTTTTCTCCATACACAGCGCTCTCAGCTCTGTCAGCTTAATTGGCTCGCCTCCCATCAGCTAGATACCCCAACCCCATCCTAATTGGCTCTCTTTTAGCTACCCAGCCAATGCTATTGTTCAGGTACACAGTGTGTCACTATGGATGCGGTGATCATTCACACATGAATTCCAGGACAAGAGGCCCATGGGCTGTCTCTCAACCAGTTTCCTGAACTGCAGTTATATTTCTGCCAACAACAACAACCACAACACCGCTTAAAAAATGCTTCTCCCTTCAGGCTGATACATTAGTCTCTTCCGTGGTTTACTTTATTCACAGTCTGCTTTTCTTTCACATGTAGCACCCCATGCCAGCAGCTATGCCATCCCCGCCGCGGGTATTTAAGTTCATCCCGTGTGATGTTTACCCGTGATGATCGTGACTGAATGCCAGTCAACTCACAGGACAAAGACCGAGAGAAAGCAAAGCCAGTGGAGTGTGTGTGAGTGAAGACAAGAGGGAATGCGACAGAGAGAGGAAGACAGATGAACATTCCCACAGACCGCATAGACTGGAGCCAAGTCTGGTTCTGTCTGAGTAAAGGTAGTCAGTGTTACCCTGATGAGTGCCACTTTGGCCCCAGCTGGGTCAGTTTCTTGCCAGTGTGTAATGAGCCCCAATGAGGGTGAACTCCCTGTTCCCCGGTGCCCTGGCCTGTCTCCACTAATGAGCTTCTGAATAAATCAGTGTTGGTATCCCCTTATCCCACCCATCTCCTGGTCCTACATCCCTTTTCAGTTCATTTATCCCACCGTGCCTGTCTCCACTCGCCTAGCCTTAAGCACTCAAGAGCACCTTACATCCCCAGCCAACATTTCCTCTCTCCTAATTGTGGGTATTTGTTTGTGGGACAGTCTGGCTTTCCCATGTTTGAAGACTGTGATATTTAAATCTCTTCATGTGTGACTGTCACTGTTGTTGCAGCCTGGAGCTCAGACTGACTCTTGTGTTTAAAAAAACAAACAAACAAAAAAACCAAGAAACTGAGTGGTACTCTTCTGCTATTTGTAGCTTCTTTCCTTCTCATCATGGCTACTGGATTTACTATGATAAATAAAGAAATAAAACTACCTCTTGTTCCTGCATGCACCATTAGTCTGGTCCTAATTTGCTTCCCATTGGAGCGTGGGGGTGTGAATGCCTGTATTTGGCATCTGGTAGACAGACATAGGCTGCTTTATAAAAGGTGATGATGAATATTGCCAGGGATAGATTACTGGACCACAAACCTGCCCACTCTGCCCCATAAATAGTCTGAAACAGTTGGACTCTCACTGGTCAGAGCTGTGTGCGAAATAACCAGGGGACATGCAGAGCTAGATAAAGTAGGCCAAAGCATTTGGTTTTGGTGGTGAAGTCATACTTAGCAGGCTGACTCACAGAATCCACTGGGAATTCAATTTAGAAGATAAAAAAAAAAGACAAGAATATATTAAGCATTTTGTTTGCGAAACATGATCGTTCTAACCAGGGAATACATGGCCAATACATTTCTTGGTCAGAAAATTAACCAACAAGTAAGAACTTGCCGGTAGAAATTAGGCTCTATGCCATGGTGGCCACACTCCAAACAACAGCATTATAATACAAGTAAAACAAAGAAAATCAACATCATTGGCAAGTTATGGGAGAAAAGACAAAACAAAAACACAGAAAGAAAGAAAGCCCTGAGGTAAGAGCAGTTACTTTACAGTACAGTCAGCACTGTTGTTCCCCACAGATTGCCTTTCCAAGGTGACTGACCCCTGAGCAAATGTTACTCGTCAGAGTATTGGCTGCCATGCATCAGGTTCAAACATTGTTTTTCTTTCACCTCGACTGATTCGTTTCTTCACAGATTGCCTACCCCAGAAAACTTATCAGTTGGCTTGGAGAAATCAATCATGGGGTGACACCATCCAGACCAGAGTGTTGTTTGCGAATCTGTTGTCTGTAATGCCTGCAAAACCCCCGTTGTGATTGCCAAGACTCTCGATGTGTTGGTTTTGGAGTTATTTTTCATTGTAGGTCTTTTTCCTGTCTCCTTGGCTCTGATTTTTCCCTGCCTCTCTCCTACCGCCTCTCTCTCTCTCTCTCTCTCTCGCTCTGTCTCTTTTCTTTTTTCCTTTTTTTTTCTCCACTGTTACACTTGTCTCTCAATACAAACCTTGGAGTGTACTGATGTAAGAAGTGCCAGTGTTTGGGGGGTTTTTTTTGGAGATGCTAACAAACAAGCTTGCCCCACAAAGGTGACTGCCAAGCAGGGATTAATGCGAAACAGAAAATATTAGTGCTCAGAGCCAGCTTCCAGCAGAGACACGGTGCCTAGTCAAGTGGTCTCCCCACTTTGTGAAGTGATTCATCTTTTTTTCCTTCTTTTAGAGTCCATTTTCTGCATTGTTTCATGTCACTTGCCGTCTCTTATTTTAGATATAAGAATCGTCAGTACATGTTAATGATCCTGTCATACTGTAGATAGTATACCTGTAAAAAGCAACCCAAAATTAGAAAAGTAAATGTAATAAAATGAACATTTACTGCAGGCATACCTAATGAAGTGTCAACTTGGTGTAGTAGTTTAGATTTTTATCAAAACCAAAGAAACAGTCAGTGCAAAAATACAGAGACAGGGAGCAAGACAAGAGGCTTTATCCTATTTTTTATTTATTTATTTAAAAAAAAAAGTTGCTGATAAGTGTATCGGTGGGTTTACATCTCTCACACCAATATGTAGACTATACATGTGCATGCGCTGTGAACTGTCAATGCCGTGCCTTACTGCTCTTTAATATTGCCGTTTAAACTGTGGGCTGTAAAAACAAATTTCCTTTTGGAGGGCAACAAAGGATTTGATCATATCTACTGAAGGCTTTTTGAAGACTGTGTTTTAGCTAAACAATGACGATGTAATCCATCATGCACTGGAAAAGAAGAGTAGTGATCCAGGAATAGTTTAAGACAAAAAAAAAAAAACAGCCTTCACGATAAAGGAAGAAGCATGAAGCCTTAGGCAGCATGCCATTTGAACAATGGCAGCTATATCAGATAATGGATATGCTGGTCAGAGTCTGAGCCTCATGTGTACTTAATGAGAACTGTTGCCTACTGACGTAGAATAAGGGTGCAGTTTGGCATCGTTCCATATAGTTAAATAATTGTAAGCTATTGACTTTATAAACTGTTTTCACATTACACTGCCCTCGCTAATTAATGAGAATGAGACCTGTTCCATTTATCCTTGCTGAACAATTACACAGCAGGTGAATTTATTAACTGTAGTTAGTGGTAGCTCTGCAGAAATGGCTAATAAATGTCTTTTAATTGAATGAAATTTCCTTTTAATCACAATGACAGAAAATTGTGTGGGTTTTTTTCTTTTTATAAAGAAAGCAGATGAGTGTGGGTGAGTTTGCTGTTGAAGCGTATGCCTGTTCTGATTTACATTTGGAAAAATAATGTTCAGATTGTCCACTGTGTACACTTTGCTCCTAACTCATTGGCATTCCCTCACCAGATGCACAGCTATGTTTTGGTTCAGTAAACCCATACCATTACTACAATCTTCATACATACAACATTTGTAATGCATAATAAGTTGCTCCACAAGACGGAGCGCAGCGGCTTGCATGCGGTGCAAATATGTGAGGGAACTGGCACAGAGTTTGACTCACAAAATCGCTTGTAGCCTCAAGATGGACCGTATCGTATGTATTGTATGTAGTGTATCCAGTACTTAAAATATAGATAGATGGCGCATGTATGTATAAATACAATCACAAATAAGTAAACACAGAAAATGAGTACAGCTAACAACCCTGTCTATCTGCACACAATAACACCTGGTGAATGAATTTTGGAGTAAGTTTTCTGCATGAACCCAATAAGTAGAATTAACAGCATGACTACAGCAGGCACTGCAGATATAAAGGATAAAAGCAATGAAAAGAGAAAAAACACACTAACTGATGCTGAAACACACAGTTTAACACACATACAAAATGTTGTGCTGGTAGGCAATGCAGTGATTGTTTACAGTCTCCTCTGGATGGTGAGTTACAACAGGCTGTGAGTATGCACTTGCACTCATCTGTCTCAGCAGCATTCTGTGAGCCTTGGCTCTGTGAAGTACTCCATAATCTGCCCTAGGTTTAACTTCTTTTCTCATTCAGTCTGGATGAAAAGTATAACAAGTCCAGCTTTTTTGTTTCTCTGTTGGTTTTTTCTTTTTTCTTTTTCTTTGTGTTTTTTGAATATGTTCATGATTGCTGGGTGGCTACTACAACTGTAATCTTTCTAAATTGGATCTAATTGGTGTTTTGTTGTGTAACCTTAACACTATTTTAGGCAGCAGGAATGCAGGAATGTCCAATTAAAAACAGTTCCAATTTTGTAACTGCATAATAGTACATTTTCTAAAAAAAACAAAAAAAAAAAAAACAAATAAAAAGAACAATAGATGATAGCATTACTGGTCTAGAAAAAGCTTATGAGTGTATACACACCTTAATGTTCTTAAAACCAATAAATAAATCATTAATTTCTGATCCAAAGTCTTGGTTAATTACTTTTTGCCACTGAGATGTTAATTGTTCTGCTCTTATCTGATTTGATTTCAATTAATGACAATAAGTATATTAATTTCCTTCACTTCACTTTTGCTTCTATTTCAGGTCAATTAATGTGATGCTTATCAAATTAATTAGCAGACTTTAAATAAATGCAGTACAATCAGCCTTTTTTGTCTTCTGTGTCTGATAGAGTTTTAAGACTAACTTAGAAACTAACACCTTACTGTAATAATCACTTATAATTTAGTATTTTTGTGTTCAGTTGCACATATTCTTCTAATTTCTAGTGCTAGCTTTGATCCCCTTGCCTTTAGAGCTGCCTTTGATTCAACAATGTGCTATAAACATTGCTCAAACATTTCAGTCCGTATTAACATGATAGTACCACACAGTTTCTGCATCACTGTCGTCTCTGCATCCATGACGTGAATCTCCCATTCCACCGCATCCCAAAGTGGGATTGACATTTGGTGACTGTGGAGGTCATTTGTGTACAGCAAAGTCACAGTCATGTTCAAGAAACCAGTTTGAGATGATCTGAGTTTTGTGACATGGGGTGAACGTGGGGACCAACAACAGGTAAGCTGCAGAAACAATGCTCAGCTGGGACTAGGGGACTCAAAGGGGTACAAATAATATCTCCTACACTACTGCATCACCAACAGCAGACTGAACTTTGATACTAGGCAGAATAGATCCATGCTTTCATGTTGTTTACTCCAAATTCCACTAAATTCTGATTGTACCATTCAAATATTACAGGCAGGAGGTCATGAGAAAAATGTGTTCATTTTCTTTAATGTACAAAATTATACCTTTAAAAAAAAAAAAAAATCTGACATCTGAATGGAAAAAAGGAGAACATTTAAGAAGTTACAATATCTGTCCTTTTTCAGAAGGGCCACAAAGATCATTACCATATGATATGTAGTCTGCAGTGTTTTTTGGTGACATTGATACGGAAATGTTTGCTGCCCCATGCATAATGGCATGGATATTTACACCCCCGTAAAATAAAATATAATAGACTGCAACTCAGCTGACTGACTGGATGGAGAGCCCTTGCTGAGGGTGACTCAATCCTATGCAGTGTTCCTACTACCACTACTTGCATCTCTTGTCCTTTCCTCTCCACTTCTAGCTGCAGCCACCACTGCTGCTTCCACCTCTCGGATTGCTATATTTGTGACTGTGTCCACTGACGTGGAAAAAGCCATCATCTGGGCCAGTAGATCTGGAAATAGAGTACTCGTCGAGGTCGGCCAGAGACAAGCCTTGTACTGTGCAGCTCACCCAGCCAAGTGTGCAAGGGGCAATGAGTTCCAGCTTAGGAGAGCCGGGGGTCGCTGCTGGCTATTTTCTCGAAATTCACTCTGGGGCCTGTAGTGGTCTAAAGCTAAGACAACACTTCCAAACTGACTGAATGATGCTTTAGACCTTTGGGTATCCATGCTTTGAGAAATACCTAGAAACACATCATATGAGTTGATTACTGCCCTAAAATTTGAATTTCTAAATGGTTAGGTGCACTGGAAGCTGGAGGCACAAATCAATAAAGCTGGCTAGAAGCATGGCAGCTAGCCAGTCAGGCCAACTGAGAGCTTTTGACATTTCAAATTAGAGCATAAAAGGAAATGAGCAAAAATGAAAGGGGTATGGAACAGAAGAAAAAGAAGTAGCATCATATCTGACGACATCTGATTAAATATGCAACAATCAGTATGATTAATGCTTTGTTGCTCAATGCAGCAGTGAGGTGACAACACCTGTGGTTCCAGAGTTTAATGATGTGTTTTTTTAATGAGTACATGTCTGTTATTGACTACCTAGATTCTTCAATCAATTATTGCTCATTAACCATTTACATTAACCAATTGTTCGGCGTGGACAAGATTTTTTTTTCTTTTTAGAATTCGAAAGTTACCAATCACTGTTGCTAAACTTAAAAAAAGAAATAGATATAAAGCGTTATGAGTGCCATTTCCTGAAACTGCCAAATAAATACAAAACTTATTGTGCGTGCGATATTCAGTGCACTTTATTATTAATGCCCAAACATCTGATTTTTATTTTTTTCCATTCTCATAATTATAGATATGTTTTTTAGCTCAATAGATTTAAGGGATCACAGCACTTAGCTCTCTGTGGAGTGAGCTAGTCTCTCCTCCATCCCACTCTAAAATGGCCCTCAGGCCAATACTGTGGCATAGTTAATGGAGTGTGCCTACATGAATTATTAACAGTGCTTACATTCCCTTTATACTTGCCATTCTATCGATAGTCAACCCATGGGTATGTGGGCGAATTTTTACACATAAGGATGAATTGCCCTTTTCACATACATGCTGGTCCCTCTCAGATAAATATCTATGATTATGTGGGATGAGCTGAGCAGACAGTATTGAATAAAACATCTGTTTTGGAGAAAATAAAGCTAAATAGAAAAATATCCTTTCCATAGTTACAGTCAGCAGATCTGATTTTAGGTGCTGTGACAATGGTACAGTACATTGGGTAATTACACTGCTCTCAGTCCTCTCATTGTTACACTGTAGGGACACCTTGAGGTGTACATTAGTAAAGCATACTTGGATTTATAGCGTAATATTCCATGGGGAGTAATCCAAGAAGTAAAATCAATGACCAAAAGAAAAAAAAAAAACAGCACATACATACACTGTAAAACAGCTCCTGTCTTGCAAAGTGCCTGTAAACCTTTTTGGGCTGCCATTGCTAGACCTGGCAGGATATCTCTGGAGAAACTCACATTAAGAAAAGAAAAAAAGGAAATGCAGCCTCCTTCAATTCTTATAAGGGACATAGGGGGGTAATAAAGAAGCCATTCTCTACTCTTAAGGCAGGAACCACAGTATGACTGGATTGCTCCTTGAGAAATTCTATCCTCCTTTGGGCTAATCATCTTGGTTGCTCAGCTACTGACTGCAAGTGTGTGTGTGCGTGTGTTTGCGAGATATAGAAACTCCAAAGCAAATGGCAACTTATTTACTACAGGCAAACTAGAGAGAAACCCTTTAAGCCATTTCATGTTCAGTGTCTGCTTGTAAATAGTCATGAATTAAAGCGTTTCTGGAGGTGCCAAAGATGCCACTGTATTGATTATGCAATAAATAGAAGAGCAGTGTGGGGGTTTCAGACATATTTAACACATTTTGTTGCTCACAGTCTTCACTGATCCCATACTTACATCATATATTGTTCCTATGCTGGATCCAGCAAACACACAAACATAATATGGTTTCAGTTATAAATCCTTCATTTATGTTTGATGGTTTGGGGTTTATTCTTGGTCTCCCTTATTTTTACTTAACGTTTTATTTTGAAAATACTGTAGTTTTCCATGTCTTTACTTCACTCCTTTATTGTCTTTTTTCTCACCGTGTTAGTGTCTGACTGAGTTCACCTGTTCTTTATTAGGTTCAGGAAGTAGAGTGGGTAGCCTACTAATTGGAATCGGTTTGATCTCCAGTCCACATCATGGTGCGTCTGCGGGCAAAATGCTGAACCCCAGTTTGTTCCTTAATGTAGCTTGATTAGAATAAAAAAAGCACCATATAAATACCAGTCCATACCATTAATACATTATTAACACTGGGCTCAGAAAGGTACTTAATGTGACCTGTATCTAAAGCCAACGTTATATGTGTCAAAAACAGGGCTGGCACAAAGGTAGGTCAGTGCATCTCTAATTAAAATTTTTACCAGTCTTTTTGTTGGCAGTTCTTTGACACAAATAGAATGCAGGAAAAATTAAAATAAATGAATCTCCGCAAAGCTAAGAAAATTTATTCACTGCGGGCCCCAAGAAACTAAGAGAGTAATTAGCTCAAATGTATTCCCATATGTAATAATCAAAATTTTGTGATAATTGCTAAAGATTTTCTTCCCCCCTCGTGGAACATTGTGAATCCGGTTGTTTGTGTACAGGAAACAGACATCATAATGATAAAGTATGCTAAATATCCCAGCTTTAATAGCAACCCAAAAGTGATGAATGTGTGAAAAATGTCTGATATTAAAATTAGCTAAAGCAATTTTCTGTCTCCAATAGCTCTGTTGTTCGCTACTATATCCCTTTTTCACCACTGTTTCTTGTTTTATTTATCTCAAAATTCCTCTCTCTCCATCCGCCTCTTACCCTTTCCTCTTGCCTTTCCAAACAGTCTCCTCTTTGTACTGCCAGCCAATGTTTCTCTTTTTCTGACTCAGTCAGCTCATGTCCCCTAAGGGCTCTGGGCATGCAGGTCTTCTGTCTTCTTAGCCTTTGTAGGTCCCCATTTGACTGTATGAAAATAAGTTTCTACAGGCTGTTAATAGACTGCCCACTCTTTTACATCTCATCACTCTGTCATCACGAGCTTGATTGCTCACAGTGAACACATTCGTCTTTGCAGTAACCCCTTCTGCGAGTGATCCCTTTCCCTTCCTTGTTGGATCCGAGACCCTGCAATAAAGGCACAACACACTCAGAATGTCCATTTGTTTCTCCAGGCATGCCTGCACATGTCTATAAATGATTCCATGTACAGTTTGGCTTCCAAGAGCTCTCATAAAATGATTTACACTCCCAGGCAACTTTTTTCTAGTGGCACAAATTCTATGGTAGTCAATATTGACAAGAAAATCACAAGTTCTGCTGTGTTATTCATTTTTCTGTCACCAGTGTAGCTTGAACTATAATACAAAAATGCATTATATTTAAGCCTTCTTTTGACAAAAGGTTGTAGTAGTTGTAGTTCGACTTACAATAAAAGATTGCTACGTTTAGCTTTCTTCATTTTAGTTTTTTTCTTTTTTACATATGGGTTGTGTATTTGGTCCTTTACTTTTTAAATAACTACACAAAATGAATGGTAATAAAATGCATAGAACAGAAAACGTGATACAATGCAATTCTAATAACACATTTCCTCTGGATAGGCCAATGGAAAATATTTTGGTCACTGGGATGTGACAAAGGGGCAGTTCCCTGAAATCCATTGGAGAAAAGCTATTTTTAAATGGAAATTTATGGTTTTCTCTTTATTTTCCAAGCGCACAAACTGAGTTCGTGGCCAAAACTATTCTTATATCTACACCCAGCAGGGCTCATTTGAGCTATTTCTGTTCTTATGCTAATTTGCCAGTAATTGTTGAAGCCACACACTGACATAGTAATTCAAGTGTCCATATTAATGTGCCCTTACAGTAACAATTTCTATTTCCAGCGTGTCAGCACCTCTTGGCAGAGATGGTATCTTTAAAAATATGCTCTCACCCTCATTACAGCGCACAGAAACACTAAAATAGAACAGCTTTTTGTACAGCCAAAAAGAACAGACATACTGACAAAGTTGCTTCGCTGTGATGAAATATTGACACTTTGTACTTAAAATTGTACTGCAAAGTAAATTGCTTTTGTCCAGTATGACGCTTATGGATCTTGACATTCAGCAAATTTAAAATTGACTGTATTTATTAAAAAAAATTCAATAAGAATAATAATTTTTAAAAAAAAACAAGCTCTTTTTAAATTCAAGGTGAACCTTGGCTTATTTAAAGGACAATTAAGTACAATTTAAAGTATAATTAAAAACTTGATGACACCTGAAACCCCTCAAGTCCTCTAGTGGTAATCCCAGCTGTAATAAAACAAGCTCTTCATCATCTTTAATACAAGCAGCAGCTGAAAGTACAGGCACATGCTGGTGCAGCTAATGAAAAAAAGCAATTGTTCTTTAAATAAATAAACTATTTTCACTTAATTGTAAGATTGGAATCAAAATTCATCTAAATCTACCTTAGTAGTATGCCTCTTTAAAGGAATTCATGAAGGTGGCTCAAATGCCCAATTATTGTCTGGAGACAGGCTAAGTCTGTGTGGCCTGTTTAGAAGTTAAAATATATACATCCAGAATGATGTATGATTCATGAATTATGGTGGCAAATTTTGGGCTCAGAGAGGGCTCATAACGCAGTACATCAGTTTACTGATTTCCACAACTTATTTTAACAGAAAATAACTTCAGTGCCAGTAGTAATAAGAGAGGAAAAGTCAACATATAATGTTTTTACCTTTCACCACTTTGTTGGATTTTTGTCTTTGCTTCTTGTTGCAAATTCTGAGCAGCACTGATAAGCAGAGGTAAGCAAAAGCAAAGGGAAAATCTCTAGTTCCACACAGCAAGACATAACCCTCATAATCACGAAAATATCTTTTTTAGTGGTTATATAGGAACACCAAGCTGACAACGCAAAGCAAACATGAAAACCAACCTAAAGACACTTCCAGTCGCAAACACGTAGTGACATAATTGTAACTGCGATTATTGAATTTAGTACACCAATGCATTTACTGTGTTACTGACAAATGTGACATGATTTAAATGTGTTACTCCCAGCACTAGTGCAGATGCTAAAAAGCAGAAACAGCAGCAGTATTCAGAATTTATCTAGTACTACAGATGAGGAGTGAGCATAAACTGAGCGTTGTTTTTTTTTTTTTGTTTATTCATTTGGGGTTTTTTGAAAGTGCCAGGTAATTTAAATACAACCTTTCAAGAAACTTAACTCAAACTACTTTTCTGCAGTTTGTCACAAAATGTGTCTGCTAGCTAATTTACAGCTGCTTTTATTTCCCAGGCAGAGAAGGAAAAAAAGTGCTCACATGTATTGAGAGGTGGAGAAAATATTTTGAATTTATATTAATAATAAAATATACAAATCTTTTATCTTTAGAGATTATTTTTAAACACAAGGACTGCTCAAAGAGTTAACTTTTATAACATAATGTCTTGTTAAATTTGATTTTTGTAAAATGCCTTGAAAATTGAAGTACAGGCTACCAATTTAGTTTGCTTTGGTTTTCTGAACTTGAATAAAAAAATACTAGGTACTTTACCAGTGTTTTATTAAGCACACACAAAGTAGCTCTGCTGATAGCCAGTCTCACAAATACAGGGAGTGCAGAATTATCAGGCAAGTTGTATTTTTGAGGAATAATTTTATTATTGAACAACAACCATGTTCTCAATGAACCCAAAAAACTCATTAATATCAAAGCTGAATGTTTTTGGAAGTAGTTTTTAGTTTGTTTTTAGTTTTAGCTATTTTAGGGGGATGTCTGTGTGTGCAGGTGTCCATTACTGTGCATAATTATTAGGCAACTTAACAAAAAACAAATATATACCCATTTCAATTATTTATTTTTACCAGTGAAACCAATATAACATCTCCACATTCACAAATATACATTTCTGACATTCAAAAACAAAACAAAAACAAATCAGTGACCAATATAGCCACCTTTCTTTGCAAGGATATTCAAAAGCCTGCCATCCATGGATTCTGTCAGTGTTTTGATCTGTTCACCATCAACATTGCGTGCAGCAGCAACCACAGCCTCCCACACACTGTTCAGAGAGGTGTACTGTTTTCCCTCCTTGTAAATCTCACATTTGATGATGGACCACAGGTTCTCAATGGGGTTCAGATCAGGTGAACAAGGTGACCATGTCATTAGTTTTTCTTCTTTTATACCCTGTCTTGCCAGCCACGCTGTGGAGTACTTGGACACGTGTGGTGGAGCATTGTCCTGCATTAAAATCATGTTTTTCTTGAAGGATGCAGACTTCTTCCTGTACCACTGCTTGAAGAAGGTGTCTTCCAGAAACTGGCAGTAGGACTGGGAGTTGAGCTTGACTCCATCCTCAACCCGAAAAGGCCCCACAAGCTCATCTTTGATGATACCAGCCCAAACCAGTACTCCACCTCCACCTTGCTGGCGTCTGAGTCGGACTGGAGCTCTCTGCCCTTTACCAATCCAGCCACGGGCCCATCAAGACTCACTCTCATTTCATCAGTCCATAAAACCTTAGAAAAATCAGTCTTGAGATATTTCTTGGCCCAGTCTTGACGTTTCAGCTTGTGTGTCTTGTTCAGTGGTGGTCGTCTTTCAGCCTTTCTTACCTTGGCCATGTCTCTGAGTATTGCACACCTTGTGCTTTTGGGCACTCCAGTGATGTTGCAGCTCTGAAATATGGCCAAACTGGTGGCAAGTGGCATCTTGGCAGCTGCACGCTTGACTTTTCTCAGTTCATGGGCAGTTATTTTGCACCTTGGTTTTTCCACACGTTTCTTGCGACCCTGTTGACTATTTTGAATGAAACGCTTGATTGTTCGATGATCACGCTTCAGAAGCTTTGCAATTTTGAGACTGCTGCATCCCTCTGCAAGATATCTCACTATTTTTGACTTTTCTGAGCCTGTCAAGTCCTTCTTTTGACCCATTTCGCCAAAGGAAAGCACGTTGCCTAATAATTATGCACACCTGATATAGGGTGTTGATGTCATTAGACCACACCCCTTCTCATTACAGAGATGCACATCACCTAATATGCTTAATTGGTAGTAGGCTTTCGAGCCTATACAGCTTGGAGTAAGACAACATGCATGAAGAGGATGATGTGGGCAAAATACTCATTTGCCTAATAATTCTGCACTCCCTGTAAAGCTAAAAAAGGGTCCAACGTATGACGCAAACATGGCAAAGTTCACTTCTGGCCACTAGTTGCAAATTATATTGTTCTGGATGTCAAAACCAAGCAAAACCAGATACAGAACACCGACCAAGGGAATGTTCTAGATAATGAGATTAATGATTTTGCTGTTTTGAGCTTAAAGTCAGTGTTTTTAGTTCCATGAGAGTTTTTAACCTGGCTAAATTCCCATGGTAACGTATGCTCAGCACATAACCTGGACAGGAGCAGTGTTTGTTCAGAGTTTTAGTTTTTAGAAGGAATACGTTTCATGTGTGCAACTTTTTAAGCCATACCTTACTAATGCCACCAAAATGCAGCCAAGTTGAAAACATAGAGCAACACAAACTGTCATGGTTCTCAAGATCTGGAGAGGTCGTGGTGTGTGTATTGTTTGTCTTAACCTCTCCCACCAGGGCGGAACTGGACCTTGGTTCCCCGCCTCTGAACCCACCCTGAACACACACCTGTGGCTCATTCACACTGATCCTGGCAGACTACTTAAGATGGCAAGAGAGGCTGCTTCCTCGCTGGATCGTCACATTACCAAGTGTCAGTGTAGTGTAACCTATGAAAATGTTCCTTTGATCCCCTAGAGTTTCCTCCTGACTTTGTTTTTTCCTCTGTGTACAGGCCTTCTAGACTCCCTGCCCGTCTTCCCTGCCGTCTGGATTTCTGTGGATGTGTGTGAGTGAGCGTGAGCTTCTTAGTGTGGACATTTTTGAGTTACGGATCGAGTGGAAGAAGAGCGTGTGTGTACCCCCGTCTTGGACCTTCCCTTCGGACCCCGCCCTACTCCCTGGAGCCCCGTGTTATCTGTTCCACTGTATATATGTATATATTCTCACTTGGTGTCACATTTCAAATAAAACCTCACCCTCTCTCTAAACTTCAGAGTCCTGCGAGTGAGTCCTCTGCCTACTAATCTGTGACAGAACGATCCAGCCAGGATGGACTCAGCGGATTCTGACCCTGTTCAACGGGCTCTCCTCACTCAGGAAGCCCTGCTGGAGCGGCACGAGAAGATGCTCCACCATATCAATAAAGAGCTCTCCGCTCTTACACAGGGTCTCGCCCAGCGCACACCCCTGGTAAGCTCGCCCTCTCCGAGCGTAAACCCATCTCCGCGTGTAAGTCCCTCTCCATCTCCGAATCCCCAGGCCGCTGCTGCACCCCCCGACCCTCCCGCTGCCTGGGTAGAGGCCCCGGGGAGGACGATGCCTAGCCCCGAGCCGTTTACAGGAGAGCTGGAAAAATGTTCGGGTTTTCTTGCCCAAGTCTCCCTGTTTTTCCGTCAGCAGAACAGGACGTATGCCAGCGACGGTGCCCGGATTGCTTTCTTTGTTCAGCTATTACGAGATCGCGCGCTCCAGTGGGCTCAGGCGCTATTGAAAACCCTGCCGAATATCTCCTACCTCGACTTCCTGACTGAATTCAAAAGCGTGTTTGAAAGGGATGGCGGGCCCTCTGCTGCTGCACAGCGTCTACTAAATCTGAAACAAGGTAAACGCACTATGGCTGACTTCTCGGTTGACTTCCGCATTCTCGCTGTAGAAACCGGGTGGAAAGAAGAGGCAGTAAAGGAGGTTCTGCTCAACAATATTGCGGAGGATTTGAAGGATGAGCTCATGACGAGGGAATTACCATCATCTCTCAGCTCATTAATGTCCCTGTGCATTCACGTTGACGAGCGCCTGCGAATGCGCCGTGGGACGCGCCACTCAGTTTCCCAGAGTGCTCCGCTCAGTGTTGGGATTTTTGCCGGTAGTGCTGCTTCACCACAACAGCCGGCCTCGGTGGATGTGAGCCCCGGCGAGGCAGAGCCGATGCAGATTGGACGTGCCCGGCTTACACCAACGGAGAGGCAGCGCCGTTTCATGGCTGGTGAGTGTTTATACTGCGGCCGTCACGGACATTTCATCGCCGTCTGCCCAGCACGAGCAAAAGGGCGTGCCCGCCAGTAGAAACGGGGGTACTGGTGGGCGAAATAAACATCTCTCATTCCCCTCCTCATCTTTTGTTACCAGCTAAGCTCACTGCTCACGCCACCACTCACTCACTCAAGGCTTTGATAGACTCAGGGGCCGAACAGAGTTTTATTGATGCATCACTCGCTAAGAAACTGGGCCTAACTATTGAACCTCTGCCCCATGCTCTTCGAGCCTCATCTCTGAACGGACAGCGTTTGCCTGATGTCACCCATGTTTCTGAACCAGTCACCCTGTGTTTGTCTGGAAATCACACTGAATTAATCAGTCTGTTTGTTTTCAAAGCTCCGCTGACGCCTCTGGTTCTGGGCTATCCATGGCTGTTGCAGCATAACCCACTGATTGATTGGCAGGCGGGCTGTGTGTCTAGATGGGGGGAGGGTTGCCATATGACTTGCTTAAAATCAGCCATTCCATCCATTGGCTCCTCCGCATCACCCCCGCAGACTCCTCCGGACCTAACAGCAGTTCCTTCAGTGTACCATGAACTAGCGGAGGTGTTTAGTAAGGATCGCGCCCGTTCCCTTCCCCCACACCGGCCTTATGATTGTGCCATTGACTTGTTACCAGGAGCTCCGTTGCCTACTAGCCGACTCTATAGCCTGTCACGGCCAGAAAGAGAAGCCATGGAGGAGTACATTACTGATGCTCTGGCTGCGGGACTCATTCGGCCATCTACCTCTCCCTTGGCATCAGGATTTTTCTTCGTGGACAAGAAGGACAAGTCCCTCCGGCCATGCGTTGACTATCGGGGCTTGAATGCAATCACTGTCAAGAATAAATACCCGCTGCCCCTGCTGACCTCAGCGTTTGAGCTTCTCCACGGGATGAAAATGTTCAGTAAACTCGACCTCCGCAGTGCTTACCATTTGGTTCGCATTAGGGCAGGGGATGAGTGGAAGACTGCCTTCAACACCCATCTGGGACATTTTGAATATCTTGTAATGCCTTTTGGATTAACAAATGCCCCGGCAGTCTTCCAAGCCCTCGTAAATGACGTCCTCAGAGACTTCCTCAACCACTTTGTTTTCGTCTACCTGGACGATATACTCATCTTCTCCAGGTCAGTGTCAGAGCACGAAAGACATGTCAAACTGGTGTTACAAAGATTGTTGCAAAACCGCCTTTTTGTCAAAGCGGAGAAGTGTGAGTTTCATGTAACCACTGTTTCTTTCCTTGGATTCATAATTGAGCAGGGAAACTTGAGACCGGATCCTGGAAAGGTCAAAGCGGTTTTGGAGTGGCCCACACCCCCAAACCGCAAACAGCTTCAACGTTTTTTGGGGTCACCTCACTTCCCCTAAGGTTCCGTTCCAGTGGGGACAGGCAGCCGCGGAGGCGTTCATTCATCTTAAACAACGGTTTGCCTCCGCTCCCATCCTCTCCCAGCCGGATCTCAACCAACCCTTCATCGTGGAGGTGGATGCTTCGGATGTGGGCGTGGGGGCCGTCCTCTCTCAGAATACTGAAGGTAAACTCCATCCATGCGCTTACTTCTCTCGTCGGCTTTCACCCGCAGAGCAAAACTACGATGTTGGCGACAGGGAGCTACTCGCCATCAAACTGGCACTTGAGGAGTGGCGGCATTGGCTAGAGGGGACGGCACAGCCTTTCATTGTGTGGACCGACCACAAGAACCTCGCCTACTTTTCTTCACCCGTTTCAATTTCTCCATTACTTACAGGCCCGGGTCCCGAAATGTCAAACCAGATGCTTTATCACGTCAGTTTTCATCCTCTGAGGGGGATCGGGGGGTGGCGTCGATCTTTCCTCCGGGCTGTGTCATAGGAGGCCTCACTTGGGAGATTGAGTCAATGGTGCGGCAGGCCCAGCGTACCGAACCTGATCCGGGGACAGGACCCCCGGGGCGGCTCTACATCCCTTCGTCCGTACAATCCCAGGTGCTCCAATGGGCCCACACAGCAAGATTCTCATGTCACCCTGGAATCCAACGCACCATTGCCTTTCTGGAACGCGCCTTCTGGTGGCCATCTTTAGCCCAAGATGCCCGAGAATATGTTAAAGCCTGTACTACCTGCGCCCAAAATAAGTCACAAAACACTCCTCCCGCAGGCTTACTTCATCCACTCCCTACCCCGGGTCGACCGTGGTCACACATTGCCCTCGACTTTGTTACTGGACTTCCACCTTCGGCAGGTAACACAGTAATTCTGTCTATTGTCGATCGCTTCTCTAAAGCAGCACATTTTGTAGCATTACCCAAGCTTCCCACAGCCCTAGAGACCGCCCAGCTGCTTACCAACCACGTGTTTCGCCTTCATGGAATTCCCTCTGACATCGTCTCTGATCGTGGGCCGCAGATCACATCCAAGGTATGGAAAGAATTCTGCTCATCCATTGGTGCCCAGGTCAGTCTCTCTTCAGGGTACCATCCCCAAACCAATGGGCAGACGGAGAGGCTGAACCAGGAACTGGAAACAGCCCTGCGATGCGTGGCCTCGACAAACCAAAACACCTGGTGCTCGCATCTAGCCTGGATTGAGTACGCTCACAACAGCCACACCTCCTCCGCCACTGGAATGTCGCCTTTCGAGGCCTCGCTTGGATATCAGCCGGCCCTTCTCCCATCTGTGGAAGGTGAGCATCTCGTTCCCTCTGTGCAGCACCACCTCCGCAAATGTCGGCGACTCTGGCGAGCTACCCGTGCCGCCCTCCTTCGAACCAAGGAACAGAATCAACGGCTAGCTGACCGTCGGAGGTTGCCCGCACCCACCTACACACCGGGGCAAAAGGTATGGCTCTCCACGAGGTTCGTCCCTGTCCGCACTGAGTCTAAGAAACTCACACCCACCTTCATTGGACCCTTTACCGTCGAGGCTGTTGTTAACCCAGTCTCGGTCCGTTTGCAGCTCCCGCGTAGCATGCGTGTCCACAACGTGTTCCATGTGTCTCAGTTGAAACCACTCCTGTCCAGTCCTCTGTGCCCTCCTTCCAGGCCCCCGCCACCCGCCCGGCTCATTGATGGCCTGCCCGCGTATGCCATTACGCGAATCATGGACTCGCGGCGCCGTGGACGGGGAGTTCAGTATCTGGTGGATTGGGAGGGCTATGGCCCGGAGGAACGCTCTTGGGTCCCTAGGTCGGCCATCCTTCACCCGGGTATGGTCCGGGATTTCCATCGCGCCCATCCGGACAAGCCTGGTGGGTCGCCTGGAGGCTCCCGTTGAGGGGGGGGGGGGGGGGGGTACTGTCATGGTTCTCAAGATCTGGAGAGGTCGTGGTGTGTGTATTGTTTGTCTTAACCTCTCCCACCAGGGCGGAACTGGACCTTGGTTCCCCGCCTCTGAACCCACCCTGAACACACACCTGTGGCTCATTCACACTGATCCTGGCAGACTACTTAAGATGGCAAGAGAGGCTGCTTCCTCGCTGGATCGTCACATTACCAAGTGTCAGTGTAGTGTAACCTATGAAAATGTTCCTTTGATCCCCTAGAGTTTCCTCCTGACTTTGTTTTTTCCTCTGTGTACAGGCCTTCTAGACTCCCTGCCCGTCTTCCCTGCCGTCTGGATTTCTGTGGATGTGTGTGAGTGAGCGTGAGCTTCTTAGTGTGGACATTTTTGAGTTACGGATCGAGTGGAAGAAGAGCGTGTGTGTACCCCCGTCTTGGACCTTCCCTTCGGACCCCGCCCTACTCCCTGGAGCCCCGTGTTATCTGTTCCACTGTATATATGTATATATTCTCACTTGGTGTCACATTTCAAATAAAAGCTGGTGATGCAGAAAATGCTTCAATATTTTATGCTCTCTTCTGATCTGCTGCTAACTCTTTTTTTACACTGAAGGAATTGCAGACACAAAACAGATTAATAAATTTATCAGTTGAATTTGTAGGTTATTTATCAAAAAGAATACCTGTGCAATCAATAAAATTAATCTGCAGACAAACTACAGTGATTTCCACGTCATTTTTATTAGCCGGCAAGAAAGTGTGAGATAGTAAAACACTGAGTAATTGTTAGATTTGTATTGTTGATTGTCATTTATGCTTAGAAACATTTACCCACATATGCTTAGAAGTGTATAACCATTTGTAGATTGAAAGAATGTCTCATCCTAGGAGGTCTGTAACAGCTCTGTGTAGCATGAAGGGGGAGTGCGTTCACTCCCTCTACAGAGTGTTCTCCTAGGAGAGGTCGTATCTTTTCTTATTGATTTATGGTATAGCAAGCACACGTATATCTGTTTAAGTATAAGAGCCTTTTGTTCAGATGGACCGCTAGACTCCTGGCACCAGCTTTGGGGAGTCTTCACAGGGTCACATCTGGACACCACACACACACACACACACACACACACACACACACACACAGTATTCTTTGTTCACATGTATACCTATGTAAGATGTCATATGTTAATGACCCTATGCATATTCATGTAACCACAATAAAAGGAGTGCTATGGGGAGCCTGGCTGAGAGTCTGACGGAGGTCAAGTGGTGGAACGACACTCGGCTCCAGCCAGCTTTCCCTCATGCATGAGTAAAACCAGCCTGCTTGTGTCTTGCTTTGCAGTGTAACTATATTGTCTTCAACGTTCCAGCGGATAGGTACAAGCTACAAACCTATCATTAATCATTAATGTTTAAAAGTATCAAAAGTTTCAATTTGTGACACTGGAAATTAACAGTAGCACCGTGGGCATACTAAGCAGGAAAAGAAATAAAAGTTGTCCTAATCTTTTCCACTTGAGGTACTTTTGATTATCATGACTTCACATGATTAATGATCTTCTGCAGCATTTCTATCTTGTCTTATTCACAGCACCAGTGTATTTTATTGTTATTTGTTTACTATAACTCTGTTTTTATGTCTTTATGAGCAGAGCAGAAGAAGAATCAAATGACTTGTCAAACATTTTATGTGATTTTATGTGAAGAAAACGGTCTGAGTTAAGATTGAAAGTTGATACCTGTAATCTCTGACTGGGATTTTAGGTTTTGTCAAGCCCATACAGCTTCACACAAAGAAATCCTGACTATTTTAAATTTAAGTTTACAGTCAGGACAGGATTGCAACCTCTCAAACAGTTTATTTACCAAGAGTAACCTTAGGCAGCTTGTGGGTCAGGGCAGTTTGCATAAAGGTTGTAACAAAAAAAAGGTTGGTTGAAGGTGGAGTGGTTGAGGAGTATGGGTCCGACAGGCAGGACTAAAGAAGACAAAAGGAAAGTGGGACTAACCTCCTATTGAGGGAATACTGTGTGAACAGACAATATCTATTTACTGATAGTATTTAGAAAAAATGCTGTGAATACACTAAAGCACTGATGTCCACCATAAGGTCGGGGGGCCAGAACTGACCTGGCAAAGACCCCAATCTGGCCCAGCGGGCACCTTTGAAAAATGCTTACATTTTGAACTTTTAACTGTATTTTCATAAAATTAACCACTAAAATTACACTACTACACTAACCCCCTTCACACACACACACACACACACACACACACACACACACACACACTGTTTCATATTACACTAAATTAATATATAAACAATGAAATGACAGAAATGTTTCTGTTTTTTTATTTACACTAAAGAATTCAGTTTTTCACAATGTGTTCCACAGTTAAATAAATAAAATATGACTTTTTTGTGGATGAATAAAAAAATGTTCTGCTTTATATTATTTATATTATTAAAGACAGTCTGGGCAATGAGCTACCAGAGCTTTCTGCTGTACATTTATCTGTAACAATTTAAGGCCAATGGGTCCTGCACACAGAGTCATTTCAATAAACAGAGCAGCATTCCCTCTGCATTAAAGCAACAGCTTTAGAATTTGAAGATATTTGTTCTTTTTTCACTTTGTTGATGTTAGGTAAGTAAGAGCATTGTATAGAATTGTGACACTGGTAACACTGTAACTCTGTTGTATTTTTCAGAGTGACGAAGACAAGAGTGGCTTCATGGGGTCTTGTTCTCACTGTAAGCAAAATAACTCGGCAGCCATCTTGGTAAAACCCTGCTAATTTCAACAGTTTTAGTTCTTCAGTCCCTTATGCAAGCATTTTGGTCAGTGCCAAAACATCAGTGTCCTGAAGTCTGCATCGAAGATGGTGGATATATGACAGACTTCTCAGATAGATTTCTATTCTAGGTTCTGATTGCTAATAATGCATATGGTGTGAGGTTGCCATGCGACCAATGGAGACCACAGAGTGAGTTTGTCCGCCCAGTAACTTAGTGCATAGCTTGGCATGATGTGTTGCTATCACACTTAAACTTCTACTTTCATATTCTGCCATGTGCTGCAGTACTGTAATTATTTTACAAGTAATTAGGATTGTCAGGTAATTATGATTTTCACAGTACACTATGCTGATAGTGATGGGGATTTGATGATATTTTGCCTGGATAACCCACATTATTTTCTCGTCTTTATTTTACCCACTCTTGATAAGGGAAACTGGTTATAAGCTTCTTTTAACTGATTGCTCCTTAGGCAGAGTGTTAGCAATGCCCCTTCAGAAACCATCCCAATCTAAAAGGGGCATCCCTCTATCTCAGCCTCGCCAAATTGAAATAATAATTCACAACGAATACGCGCAAAAAAGAAATGTGTTATTAATCAGTATCTCCCCACTGGACGAGTACCTGCAGAAATTTTATTAACTATATTTTGAGCACATTGCTCTTCTATCACCTCTTTGGAATACACTATATTCCGAGGTGCAGCTTAATTGCTTCCATATTTCTTTGTTACCACTGAAAGACATTGATGAGGGGATTTTAGTTGGTCTCTTAATAGAACCCTCCTCTGTGCACTCATCATTTCCAGAGATTAACAGATGTGTTTGATACATTTATTACCTTATTAGCTCAGGGAAACACTGGACCTACAATGTTTTGTATGCCAGCTACACCAGACAAAGTTCTGAATATCACTAGGAAAAAAAAAAACTGAGGGAAACTGATGTTGTAAGCAAAGCCACTGCTGCCAGATGGCAATAGGGGAATGAAAATCAGTAAGTAAAAGGCTAGTAAAAGCTTCAGGTCATGATTAAGCGAATTGCTGGATAAAGCACACTACTGCAAATGCATGTTGCACGATGATCAACAAATGCTGGAGACCACAGGATATATTAGTTTCTTTCTAACAGGTTTGGGATTATCACATATGAATACAGAGGATTTGCAAGACTCAGTACATGTGTATTTGATGACTGCTGTAACCTACCAGAAGTACAGAAGTAGACTTTAAAGCCATCCTAGTAAATTCTATTAGTAAGCATGCCAGCGGTCCTTACCTTTGACCAGTGTGTTGGTAGCTGTTGGTAGCTGGTAGACGCACTGCAGCTTTATCTCACCTAGTAATACAACACAAACAGAGTTTGGCCTAGAGCAAACTAGAGTCATCCACTGCAAAGATACATGTCTATTATCTTCAGAGATGGAGTGCCTATTTTAGGCAGATGAATGACTGAACACGAATGAAAGGAGACAGATTTTGAGTTTTCTTCTGCAAATATATCATACAGGTCAGCTGCTTCTCATATTGCAATTGTTGCCAGGGAAGGGAAGAAAAGTGGGAAAAGGGAAAGAGGTATTTTAACACTACCAGCATCATTGCCCTCAGGCATTTGGGTAGGTATGTTGGTTAATGCACACATCACAAATGATCACAATTTGTTAGACTGAAGAAGAGGAGGTACGAGATATCCAGCGTGTGTGTCTCAGCATGCCTGTGTGGGTGTGTGGGTGTGTGCATGTGTGCGTGCACACAGATGCTTTGGATGACTCTGACTTTGGAATAGAAGGAGGAGGGGAAAAAAACCTGCTGGTCTCCTCCCGTTCTTTGCCCTCCCTGCCCACACCAGCCCCCCGAGGAGGTGATCGGACGCGTCTGTTTCCCGGAGATAAAGAGCTGCTCACCACATCCCCAGAGCTGGGAGAAGTTGGCACAGAGCATGCTGGCAGTCTGCTCATGTAACAGACCCTGTCACTGACACTGAGAGAGAAAGACACAGAGAGAGAGAGGGAGGGTTAGACAGAGGGGTGAAAGGGGCTGAATTAGAGTAGAAAGCGTAGGTGAGATGTTAAAAGGGTGCATTCTGGCTCGCTACCAAAAAGATTTTAAAAAAAAAGAAGAAGAAGAAAGAAAACAGTGGAAAAAAATCAAGTTCAAAACCTGTATTATAGTACTCCATGTAATATATATATATATGGATGTTTATTTGTTTTACTAGCATCAGAAATAAATAAATACACAAACAGCCTTTTTACCTGGACCTCTGCCAGGTCTGTACAAAATCAATACACCTTCAAGGATAAAGTGTTTCCAAAAGAGAAGGCTGTCCTCCTGAATCGATTGCTACTTTTACAATGTCCATTAGGTGTCATTTTGGATAATTCACTAAATTTGACAGCACAGCGTGAGCTCAGTAATGTAACAAGTCCTCTCAACTAAACAGCGAAACACATTTTTTGTCTGTGCCCACAAAACGATCCATATTGTGCTCATTAATCACTAATGACTCATCAGAGCGACTGCTGAATTACCACCGCTATGGTAAAGTTCATGTAAAAAGAGAAGTTCAAAAGTTAGCAAATGCAAATTTGCTGTCTTGCTGAGAGTTAAATGAGGAGATTAAACAAAAGCAGACACAGCATCACTGGCTCTCTTTTTAGGATGTTGTATATTATTTATTTAATAAGAACAACACAAAATAAAATAAAATAAAAACCCAACAAGTAGCAATGAGCTGATAACTGCTGATAACAGAACAGAAAATAAACAAGTTGAAAACTAAGGGTGTCTCCTTGGGTAGAGGTGCAACGCTTCAAGCACATCTGCTATTTTTAGATGCTTCTGCGATACTCGCTGGAACTCTCTTCAGTGTGGCAAAAAGGTGAACCCTTCAGCTTGAATTTCATTCTGGAGAAGAAGGTGAAGTTGCAGTGAGGCAAATTTGGTGAATAGGGTAGATGGTGGGCAAGTTGGTGCTGCTCAGAAAAACAAACAAAACAGAAACCGAACAAGTGGATGGCATACTGGCACACACCAGAGTTCATGCAATTTCTGCTGAATTTCCTCCCACACCTCAGGATATTAAAGTAGAACTCTATGTTGGCAGTCTGACCCTAGAGGCCTGAAAAAAAAACCTCAAGCATTCTCCTGATAATGTGCCTAACCTGACTGCTGCGCTGCCTTAGAGCATAGACACTGCAAACCTGTTCCCTAAAAACTCCCGTTTGGTCTCTGGGTCGTACAGACTGAGCTCTCTCCAGTGATGATCCAAAATATAAAAGTTGTTTCAGTTTGACACAGAAGCCGGCTCTCAGTGCGAGCTCAAGGTCTGTGCCGTAATTGGAGGGTACGAAAGTGTAAGTGGTCAGAACAGCAGCAGTGCTGGAAGTGGTCCAGTCGAGCACAAGAGGAGACTGACCAAAAATTTAAAATCCTTTAATGTTTTTATTTGTGTTTTTATTTGCTGAGTCTCACTAATCATGTCTGACCAGTGTTTGATCACACATTTTACTGTCTATGGTATTTAGTTTCAACAATTAGTTAAATGTTTCCGGATAGTGTCGTCTCAAAAAGCTTTAGGCAATGCAGAAAGAACAAAAGGAAAAATCCATGTTGATTATTAAAATGGTGTGTAAATGGCATACGGTACACTCTCGTTAGCTTAATTTCAACATTAATCTTGTATAAAGTTTCCAATCTAAGGGTCCTTTAAACTTTTTTTAAGTGCATTCATAACAAAGATGTAGTTTTATTATCTGCTCTGTAAATAATTCCCATATTTCTCACTTCTCCCATCTCTTTATACATGATTACTTTCTGGGGGCACATGGATCAAGTATAGATGTATGCACACAAACAAACACTTGCACATGGAGATCCATCAAGTCCAAGCTCAATATCAGCTTTCCATCAGAGCCTCTCTGCTTTCATTTCTTCAAATGTAGGCTGTCCCATATGCTCCAGCTGAGGGAATATCAATATACCGACTATAGTGTTCATAAAGATCAATACCATAGAATATGGTCTCTCTCCCTCTCTCTCTCTTTCTGTTTCCTCTTTTTTCCCACAAAGTCACTGTGACACAAGTCATACTGTTTTTCCCAAAACACTAAATTAGAAGTTTTGTGAGCAACAGTCTGTGTAACACGAATGAGGGAAAAATGCCATTGTCATTTAGTTGAAACTGTTGGAGTTTTTTCAGCAATTTAAAAAATTAATCCCTTTTACAGCTGTACACTAAGTGGCAGCGGGTTAGCAAAGCTTGCTAATTAATTCTTAACAGCTTGACTCTGAGTTTTTGCCTTCTGATTTTCAGCGATCGTCCACCTTAATCGGTTGTTTTCGAAAGAAAGAAAGAAAGAAAGAAAGAAAGAAAGAAAGAAAGAAAGAAAGAAAGAAAGAAAGAAAGAAAGAAAGAAAGAAAGAAAGGGCAGCTGGATGTGCTGGGTTTAAAGAAAATTATGCACTTGGGAAATGTTTTACTAAAGTTGGTTGTCATTCAAAGTGATCCACTGATTGAAATGGCATTCAATGCATGTTTGAACGTACAGCCATGTGTAAAAGTACTGTAAAGTAGAAATTGTTGTTTTTTATTTGGACGGGCAAATATTTAATTCTCTTTGAAACTGATGAAGATGAAGGTGATATTCTACACCACAAGCAAAAAAATGATCTTTTTTCATAATTCATTCAACAAAAATGTCATTCAATGCAATAATAAAAGCGAGTATACCCTTGGTTTCAGAAGCTAGTATTGTCCAGTCGAATTTCCACCATCAGCTGGAATTTAATGACTGTTTTTGTCATGCAAAGATTCTTCACATTCAAAACATCTCAGGTCTTCTTGCTTCTGCTCTTCTTTTTATCATCCCCCCAATAAAACCAAAAGTATGCACAATTTATTTTTTCTTTTGATGCATTTTTAAGCTCGTACCACAAGTTTCCAATTTTTATCCATTCCTTGTTAAATTTGTTTTTGATTTGAAATAAATATCAGTATGATCCCACCAGGAATAATTATTCTCTTATCCTTTCAGACAGATGGCCCTATATGATGTAGCATTCAGAATTTGAATAAATGAGTGCCATCTGCCCTCACACCATATCGTTTGGGCCTATAGCTGACCACTCTCATGGGACAAATGGGTGTCTGCTGCTAATTACATAACGTAATTTGATGAATCACATAATCTTGTTCGTGTTTACATAATCCATGTCCACCAGATGTAATTTCTGGATCAGATCTCGTTTATTAGCTTAAAGATTGCTGAATGAGAGTCTGCTGAGCAGGTTTCAGTCACCTGCACCCAAAACCAATGCTGATGACAACTGGTGCGATAACTAAACAAATAAGAATGAAATTGCATTGACAACAAGAGAAAAATTTGTTAATTAAAATAAAAATGAAACAAATGTAAATGGGCTGTGACTGGTGTTCTGTGTCTCTTTGACTCTGTTATCTGTGTACAATTAATTTCGAGCGTGATCATTTGACACACTGAAGATCAAAGGATCTCTGTGGGGCCTCTGATAGAAGGGATAAATATTTCCAAGCTAATTATTGATTGGTTGCAACGCTCCCTGTAACCAAGTGTTGCTCATGCTGAACAGTGATGATAAGCAAGGCGCTGTTATCAGTATCCATTAATGACGTTGTTATTTCATTTTATGAGTCGGTTTCTCGCTTTTTTGTGCCCCTTGTTAAACATTTCTTTTTAAGTTGTCTGTTGTCCTTAAATCTTTCATGTCACAACTTCCAAATTAACTTGCTGCACCCGTTTCAATCAATACCCAATTATTTGAAGTTCATTAGAAACCTATTATTGCTTGACAGTACACTCATTAAAACTGTGACATAGCTCAATAATTTAACTGCATGACGCATAAGATGCATAGAATAGTATTTATTTATTCATGTTCTGTAGCTGAAATTAAAAAAAAAAACAAATCTCATCTTCAGTGTTTGTTTTTGTATATAATTTTACATTATAGACAGAGAAAGGTTGTTCTCTGACTATAACTTGAAAAATATTTTTTTTAGAATCAGTTAACACCAACCCCCTGCTAAGAAATCGGTTCCATGACAATGTGATGACGTCCCTTCACAATGTGTCAAAAAATAACAATTTAAAAAAAGAACCATAAATAAAATAAATTAATGAGTGTCAGTTAGTGTGAGAATATCAGTTTAGCTGTTTTTGTAAGGCACAGTTTTCTGCCACAGCTTAACACATTTATTAGTAGTTACTGGTATCAATCTTTTTTAATTTGAAGCTCTTGTAGGGTAGGGTCATAAAGACAACCACACAACCCAATCACACATTTATTGTGCCAGCAAGCTTGATCTTGAGGGAATTCTCTCAAAGTCTCTTCACAGTCAGCTGTGTCTGGAACACCAGTGACCGAAGGTGCTTAGTGGTTCATTCTTCTCTGTAAAAATGGTGAAACCATATACAATTTTTTTTCTAAAATTAAAAGGAGCATTATTGGCTTTGTTACCTGCCTTGAGTCAGAAGATTCCGATCTGTAGATAGATTCTACAGATATTCTATATTATTCTTCTTAATTTATTCTTCTTCATTCAGCCAGTTCCTGCTGGGTAGCTAATGTGGCTATTTGTGCATATGAATTAGCAGGCATACTTTCAGCTTTAAACCTGTCTGTTATCAGAACGGAAAACTGCATTTGCATGTTAAAGTGTTCCCAGACAAGATGCTAAACCATAAAACCTACTGGAACAAGAAGGCATCGGTGGGCAAGAGACGAAAACAGGGCGTTGTTGGAATGCTACTACGCAAGTAACCCTGGCGGAAGGGGCTACATGAATAGATGGCCCCAACTGACCGAGTGCTCAGTGAATACCTCAGGCAGCAGAAACCCAAGAAAGAGGAGGGAAACGAGGAACCATCATGGAAGGACAGGCCCCTGCACGGTATGTACCACCGGCAGATAGAGGAGGTGGCTGATATCCAGAAATCCTACCAGTGGCTGGACAAAGCTGGACTGAAAGACAGCACAGAGGCACTAATCATGGCAGCACAAGAACAAGCTCTGAGCACAAGATCCATAGAGGCTGGGGTCTATCACACCAGGCAAGACCCCAGGTGCAGGCTGTGTAAAGATGCCCCAGAGACAATCCAGCACATAACAGCAGGGCGCAAGATGCTAGCAGGCAAGGCATACATGGAACGCCATAACCAAGTGGCCGGCATAGTGTACAGGAACATCTGTGCCGAGTATAACCTGGAAGTCCCGAGGTCAAAATGGGAGATGCCCCCAAGGGTGGTGGAGAATGACCGAGCTAAGATCCTGTGGGACTTCCAGATACAGACGGACAAAATGGTGGTGGCTAACCAACCGGACATAGTGGTGGTAGACAAACAGAAGAAGACGGCCATAGTGATCGATGTAGCGGTTCCGAATGACAGCAATATCAGGAAGAAGGAACACGAGAAGCTGGAGAAATACCAAGGGCTCAGAGAAGAGCTCGAGAGGATGTGGAGGGTGAAGGTAACGGTGGTCCCCGTGGTAATCGCAGCACTAGGTGCGGTGACTCCCAAGCTAGGCGAGTGGCTCCAGCAGATCCCGGGAATAACATCGGAGATCTCTGTCCAGAAGAGCGCAGTCCTGGGAACAGCTAAGATACTGCGCAGGACCCTCAAGCACCCAGTCCTCTGGTAGAGGACCCGAGCTTAAAGGATAAACCGCCCGCAGGGGCGTGCTGGGTGTTTTTTTTTTTTTTATATATTACATATATACACACATATATATATACATATATATATATATATATATATATATATATATATACCCACATATATATATATATATTAGGGGTGCAACGATACACAAAATTCACGGTTCGGTTCGGTTCGATACTTTGGTGTCACGGTTCGATATTTTTTCGATACAAAAAAAATGTTCATGCATTTTTTATTTGTCATTTATTAAAATTATAAATATATATTTTAACTCAAAAGTACAGTTTTTAAATTTAACCCTAACCCTTGTGCGTGTTTTTTATTTTGACAGCGAATGCGCACCTGCGGACCACTTATGTGCAGCCCTGGTTATTTAGCTCGTCATATTGCAGCCACAGAAATTCTTTTGTCCATGAAACCATAAAGCTGCACTTTCTTTTTGCCTTATAGTCTCATTTGTCATAACTTCTCCGTTTTGTGGTAAGCTTTTCTTTGGCTGTCACTTCTTCACCCTGACCTGTCTTATTTGGCTCAGCAGAACTGAAATGCTTTTACACATGCACTCACATAAGCTCAGCGATTCTCTGCGCGATCAACCTCTCACATGTTTAAGCTTGCTGCGGGAGATTTCACTTGTCATGTTTGCATAGTAAGCTAACGATTAATAAGACGATGTCAGAGGAATTGGTGCACAAATTATCATCACTCACAGATCAGTGCTGTCACTCTCTATACACAGTTCGCACGATTGCAAAGTGAAAGCAAAAGAACAAGCGCAAATTCAAACGCGATTTCAATATGTCACATATCGACAGTGGCTCACCGATGCCAATGACATAATTACCCAGCTACATTTCTGAAAGAATGCAAAAGCATTGACCTTTATTTTTCCTACAATAGCCCGACGGGCAGGGAAGAGATAGATTTTGGTAGCCCGACTGAAAAAATCGCTAGCTCCGGGACGTCGGGCTAGCGATATTGCGAGCCCTGTATCTGATTGAGGAATCACTCATCTTTGGAAAAGAGAGTTTATTACAGAGAAATGGCTCTTTCCAAAATAAAAGCTATACTATCCGCTTCTTCTGGGCTATATTCTCAGCAGCATAAGGAGAATCATGTGCTAACAGCTGTCTAAATGACTCGGCTAAAGTTAGTAGCATGCTTGTTGTTTTTGTCTTTGCACTAGGATGATGTCGGCGTAAATGTGCAGTCATATTCGTTGTGTTCCCACTAGTGCTTTCAGGTTAATCTCGTTGAAATGACCTTAACGCCACAACACGGCAAATCTCCGTTAACGAGCTACTGCCGATCGCTCCGTGCATGGGGCTAGACGGCCAACACGTTAACGAGCTAACTGCGCTAACACACTAGTTCACACCAATGTAATTGAGCATTGCATGGCACATCCAACATACTGTTTTACTTTAGTCCATGACTCGCTTACCTTCAGGGTCATACGTCACATGAAAACCAAAATAATTCCAAACGCCAGATCTGCGCTCGACAGTGCAGCCTAGGCGGAGTAGTCGAATGCAGATTCACTGAGCGCTCAACACAGACAGCATCGTCAGAAGGAAAATTGATAAAATAAATTACAAATGTTGTATTGTTCGATACATATGCGTACCGAACCGAAAGCACTGTATCGAACGGTTCAATATCGATACGAATATCGTTGCACCCCTAATATATATATATATATATATATATATATATATATGTCAGCTGGATAGCGTAGTGGTTAGACTACACACCTTTGGAACAGAGGATCGCAAGTTCGATTCCTGCCTGGGGCGTCTGTATCCAGTAAGGGTCCTAAGGCTAGACCCCCTATGCTAAGCAAGCCTACCGCAGACATGAGCGAGACAGATAAATATGAAGGCATGCCGGCTCGGACGTCGCCCGGATCAACAAGGTCCGCGTCAGGTGTTGAGGAACCAGGGCACCCTGACGAAAAGTGGGCTACTGGAACAAGAAGGCATCGGTGGGCAAGAGACGAAAACAGGGCGTTGTTGGAATGCTACTACGCAAGTAACCCCGGCGGAAGGGGCTACATGAATGGGAGAGGGACCTATGGATTCTTCGATACCCAACATCCACAATGACGGCGAAACAACTAGTAGCTCAGTGTTCCAACATTCGAAAGAAGGGACTGCTCTCACAGCTAGAGATTGACGAGGTACAACACAAATGCTACGGCAAGGAGGAGTCAGGAGATATCATCACCCCCACCCGAGATTGGGTACGTAGCCCCAAGTGCGATAGGAGAAGGATCGTTGAGTGCGAGAGGAACTGACCTGAAAAATAGGATCATGGCCAAGCTGGAAACCTGGATCCCCTGTAGCCGGTTACCAAGATTACGTGAAGTACCCTCAGAAGGTCTGCTAGATGATGTTAATGCAGCACTACGGGCAATACCTACAACCACGATTACCGACACTAACAAGCTGATCTACAATACGGCAGCAGTGATCAGTGAGATGCTTGGCTACAAGTTGAACAGCCACAAGGGGCGGTACTGCCCCTCCATGGAGAAGGAGGCTAGAGGGCAAGATCAAAGTAGCACGTAGGGAGGTTAGCCAACTAACGGAGTTGCAGAAAGGTGCGACAAATAAGGTGCCTAAGACATACAGCAAGCTGTCCATACCTGAGGCCTTGGAAACTGCCAAGCAAAGACTCACAGCCTTGGCCAGCCGCTTGAGGAGGTACACCAGAGAGATAGAAGGCAGGAGAATAAACCAGCTGTTCTCCACAGAACCAGCAAAGGTGTACTCTCAGTGGCAAGGGAACAATAAGAGAACAGCACCACCAAGGCTGGAGACGGAGCAATACTGGAAGAGCATATGGGAGAAGGATGCAACCCATAACGGCAATGCTCAGTGGCTAGAGGATCTGAGGGCTGACCACAGTGACCTCCCTGAACAGGGTCCAGTAACCATCACAGTGGCAGATATCCAAGAAAGGGTCTCCAGTATGAAGAGTTGGACAGCACCAGGGCCCGACATGGTTCACGCCTACTGGCTGAAGAAACTGACTGCACTCCACGAGCGTCTGGCAGCACAAATGAACCAGCTGCTAGTTAACGAGAGACACCCGGAATGGCTAACTGAAGGCCGGACGGTCCTGATCCCCAAGGACCCCAAGAAGGGACCGGTCCCCTCCAACTACCGACCAATAACCTGCCTCAGTACTACATGGAAGCTCCTGTCAGGCATCATATCGGCTAAGATGAACAGGCACATGGGTCAATACATGAGCGGGACACAGAAAGGAATTGGCAAGAATACCAGAGGCGCAAAACACCAGCTACTGGTAGACAGAACAATCAGCCGAGACTGCAAGACCAGACTGACCAACCTGTGTACTGCCTGGATTGATTACGAGAAGGCCTATGACTCAATGCCCCACAGCTGGATACTGGAATGCCTAGAATTGTACAAGATCAATGGGACCCTAAGAGCCTTCATCAGGAACTCAATGGGGATGTGGCGTACAACACTAGAGGCCAACTCCAAGCCCATAGCACAAGTCACCATCAAGTGCGGGATCTACCAAGGAGATGCTCTGTCCCCACTGCTGTTCTGCATAGGCCTGAACCCCCTCAGTGAGATCATTAACAAGACTGGCTACGGATACCGACTACGGAACGGAGCAGTTGTCAGCCACCTCCTGTACATGGATGACATCAAGCTGTATGCCAAGAGTGAACGAGACATCGATTCACTGATCCACACTACCAGGCTATACAGCAATGACATTGGAATGTCGTTCGGACTGGAGAAGTGTAGTCGGATGGTAACAAAGAGAGGGAAGGTAGTCAGAACTGAGGGTATTGAACTACCAGAAGGCAACATTGCAGACATAGAGGACAGTTACAAGTACTTGGGGATCCCACAGGCGAATGGGAACCATGAAGAGGCCGCTAGAAAAGCTGCAACCACCAAGTACCTGCAGAGGGTCAGGCAAGTCCTGAGGAGTCAGCTGAATGGTAAGAACAAGATCCGGGCCATCAACACGTACGCCCTGCCCGTGATCAGGTACCCTGCTGGGGTAATAGGCTGGCCAAAGGAGGAGATAGAAGCCACTGACATAAAGACAAGAAAGCTCCTTACCATGCATGGAGGGTTTCACCCCAAATCCAGCACCCTGAGGCTGTACGCTAAGCGGAAGGAAGGGGGCCGGGGACTGGTGAGTGTCAGCACCACAGTCCAGGATGAGACAACGAACATCCAAGAATACATTGGGAAGATGGCCCCAACTGACCGAGTGCTCAGTGAATACCTCAGGCAGCAGAAACCCAAGAAAGAGGAGGGAGACGAGGAACCATCATGGAAGGACAGGCCCCTGCACGGTATGTACCACCGGCAGATAGAGGAGGTGGCTGATATCCAGAAATCCTACCAGTGGCTGGACAAAGCTGGACTGAAAGACAGCACAGAGGCACTAATCATGGCAGCACAAGAACAAGCTCTGAGCACAAGATCCATAGAGGCTGGGGTCTATCACACCAGGCAAGACCCCAGGTGCAGGCTGTGTAAAGATGCCCCAGAGACAATCCAGCACATAACAGCAGGGTGCAAGATGCTAGCAGGCAAGGCATACATGGAACGCCATAACCAAGTGGCCGGCATAGTGTACAGGAACATCTGTGCCGAGTATAACCTGGAAGTCCCGAGGTCAAAATGGGAGATGCCCCCAAGGGTGGTGGAGAATGACCGAGCTAAGATCCTATGGGACTTCCAGATACAGACGGACAAAATGGTGGTGGCTAACCAACCGGACATAGTGGTGGTAGACAAACAGAAGAAGACGGCCGTAGTGATCGATGTAGCGGTTCCGAATGACAGCAATATCAGGAAGAAGGAACACGAGAAGCTGGAGAAATACCAAGGGCTCAGAGAAGAGCTCGAGAGGATGTGGAGGGTGAAGGTAACGGTGGTCCCCGTGGTAATCGGAGCACTAGGTGCGGTGACTCCCAAGCTAGGCGAGTGGCTCCAGCAGATCCCGGGAACAACATCGGAGATCTCTGTCCAGAAGAGCGCAGTCCTGGGAACAGCTAAGATACTGCGCAGGACCCTCAAGCTCCCAGGCCTCTGGTAGAGGACCCGAGCTTGAAGGATAAACCGCCCGCAGGGGCGTGCTGGGTGTTTTTTTTATATATACACACATATATATATTACATATATACACACACACACACACACACATACATATATATATATATATACATACATATATATATGGAAAAGTTCATGGGGGCCGAATACTTTTGCAAGCCACTGTAAGTAAAGAATGTACTTTTGCCACCATTGAGATTAAGTTTGTCTCTCGATACTTACCTAAATATTTTAAAACCTGACATTATGACACATATTGATTTTGAGGGATTTGTGATGAGAGGTTCTGTACCAAATCAAATTTCCCAGTTGTTATAAATTGATTACAATCTGTCTTGGGTATTACAAAGAAAAATAATACCACAAATTGCTTATCCTCAATATCAGGGGAATATACTATCACCCTTAACTCAAAGGATTCCACCCCAGGTTTGAAACAGTTTGCAGTGTTCAGAAACTAGTCAAACAAAAAATGTCCAGTCTTGTTCTCTTCTCTAGATGGCATCCTCAAATAACAAGGTGGTTAAGATGTGTTAGAGATAACAATTTCTTGAGGTTGTAGGTTCAGGTAAGTTGGAACTGATTTTACTGTTATTGTCTCAAGTAGGTTCTTAAAGTCTCTTGCAAGTATGGCAACCAAGTGATTCAAGTTTCACAGGTTAGAATCCAAATAGTTTCCTCATGGGCGATGGGTCAGGCAGGCACACTGAGGTTGATTTCTGCAACAAAGGAGAACAAGAGAGATAAGTATGTAGTACATTTCACTGCTAGGTAAACAAGCTTCTGCTACTAAGAGACCTAGGTCTCACTATCACTCAATATAGCTCAACACTCCAGCAAGTAAAGGAGAGGAGGAGTGAGGTTATATACTACAGGTGAAATGTATATGGAACCAGGTGTACCTGTGGAAACTATAGCAGTTATCCCCACACATGTGAGGAATTAAGCACAGTTAACCCATACACACACATAGAAGAAGAGCAAGTGATGAGGCTGTAAGTCTAGTGTCAGACTTGCAGCCTCCATTTCTACCAGCTCATGTTTCTACCTGTGATGTGTTTTATGTGCTACTTAGCGATGGTGGTGACTCTCAAAGCATAGCCAATGAGTACCCAATGAGAATCGAGAAGGAAGGAATCGATAAATCATGTCAATAATGAAATCGGACTCGCTAAATTCGTATTAATTCCCATCCCTAATGAAGATATTATAATGTCTTAATGTTTTTTAGATTGGATGTCCAGTGAAATACGTTTCCTACACATCTCCAAAAATTATTTGTTATTGCTTAATTTTTATGGCTTGCCTTTAAGGTGGGTCAACACATTGTTCCTTTAAAGACCACTATTCAAACCTTTAGAGGTAACAAACTTGTATTTTGTTGCCCTGTTACAACACAGTTTAAATTTTCATTAACTATCGTCCCATGTTTTTGTTCCATGCAGTATTTGCCTTTTATTCAAACAAAATAAAACAACAAACTGTGCCATGGGAACTAGAATAATCCAAAAAACCTCTCCGTCTCACTGCTGCTGAAAGGCTGAAAAAGAAAAAGGAAAGCTAAGGCAAAAAAATGTGAAAATAATAGTAATACTATTTCAGGTTTCAATACCTTTAAGTTAAACTTAAATGGTGTGATCTCAGAACACAAGGAGAGTTTGCATTTGTTTTTCCTTTTCCCTTGTTCCATTTAAATGAAAGTAGGTTGACCCTCAACATGCATCAAATGTAAAAGCTAAACAATTTCAGATACATCCTCCTGAAACTATCATTTAAATGTACAAGTCTGTTCTGAATTCACATTACAGTGAATCAACCTCGCTAGTTGGTTTGTTTGGATTCACCTATGGTTTTATTACCATCAGCGGGTTCTCTTTAAGGAGTGACCAGATACCCCCAATTGTACTCCCATTTCCAGTGTATGCGAAAAGACCTTTATAAGCAGTTAAGCCTCTTTTCTAAAAGTACCTCAGGTCGACTCGACTCATGTCTACTAGATTTTGGTCGCTTTCCTTTACACTTGAAAATGAAACAGCTACAATCTTTGACATCATTTGTATGTGAAACAAACACAACACAACAATGGAGGATGTAGAGGCAATGGTAATCCTGTTGTTTGTACTGTGGCTTTTTTGTCAGACCTGGGGTCCATGGAGTTGGTTTTCGTGGAGGTTTTTGTGAAGGAGTCATTCTAATGACACATTGAGGGACACCACTGACTGGCCAATTGATGGCATGAAGTCTACTGTCACCCAGACCAAATGGAGAATGAGTGGAGGACTGAGGTGTGGACACTGACGAGGAGAGCAGAGGGGAGCATACAAAAATTAAGCAAACAGGTTGAGACCAGACTAAGAAAACTATGAATGAACTATTACAAGACTAGAGAGACTGTGATAGCTATGAACAGGAAACATTACGAGACGCAGACATGACATGAATTTAACCAGCACCACAGAGACATAAAGCATGACAGGTAGACATGAAGCAGGGAGACTTAGAAAAGGGGAGAAGACGCAAAGGGATCTGCAAAGCAAAGGACTAACACAGCAATTTAGGTATAGTAGCACTTAATAAGGTAAACTAAACTCAAACCAGAACATGAATAGAAAACTAAATACAATAAAACTCAAACACTGAGTCACACGACCCAGTACCATGACAGTCTACCAGGTAACAGGTAATGGGAAACCCCAAAAAACTGGGTCGAGTTGGGTCGAGTCAAGGCAAGTAACAACTACTGTAGAGGAAAAGAGGCATTAGTAGATAGTCAATCATCTCCTACAGGTTGAATATGTTGTTGTCTGAATCTTTCAGCCTCCTGAATGTTACTGAATGAGTGCCTGGCACCATACATCATAAGGATCTGTTTCTGGGGGTGTGAAAAAATCTGTAGGGAATACCGAAGCTTTGTAGCTTGTTTTTCACTTTGTTGAATTGGGCATGTAGTTTACCAACTTCAGATTTCATGTCCCTAAGAATAATTACAGGCGAGCCTTTGTAAGTCAGATGGCCTTTGGTTCTTGCTTTATTCAGAATTTTCTTATTGTGCCTGTAGCAAAGTTGATGAACAGTTAAGACTTGCACATGCTCTCCTTGCTGTGGTTTTGGTCAGTCACTGGTGATCGGCATGGCAAAGTTTTCACTGTCGAGCACTACTAAAAAATTCTGCTGCAGATCCACTGCCCTCTGTAATGCCGATTATGTGCAGGTTTTGTTGACGGATTCTGCTTTCCAGATTGGTGCATTTGGCTTGTAAGTTCTTACGCTCATTAATCAGATTTCCATGTAGCTTTTACGAAGTTGCAGTTTTAATTATCACTTCATAGAGTGCCATCTCCATTACTTTCTGTGTTTTTGCCATCTTTTTCTGTGATGAGTACAGGACTTGTGTTTTCTGAGTGTTCATTTCACACTTTTTAGGGTCTTCCCTGAGTGAGGGTATGACCTTTTGTATCTCTTGATGCAGGCTCTCAATTTGCAACTTTACCCATTAGTCCCTCTAACTGAGCCAAAATACAGAAGCAGTGTGTGAAAAAGTAAGCACATCCTTATTCCTTCTATAGGAATTAAAAGGGTAAGTAGCAGCCAAGTGCTGCTAATCAAATCCACTTAATTAACAGATCATCAGTGGTCTGTGAGCACCTCCATAAAAGCAAAAGTTTGGCCAATTTGCCGGTCTGGAGCATTCAGGTGTGTGTTGACGTAATGCCAAAGAAGGGGTTGTAAGGCCATTTCCAAACAATCTAAACTCTGACATTCTACAGTGAGAAAGATTTTTGTGGAAAACATTCAAGACAGCTGCCAATCTGTCTTGATGTCCCAGCAAATACACACCAAGGTCAAGCTGTGAAATGCTCAGGGAGATTCCAAAAAGCCATAAGATCAACATCTCAGACTCGGAGTCTCTACAGGGCTTAGTTAGCATGTCAAATGTTAAAGTTCACAATAAGGAAAAGACTGGACAAGTTTGTTTATAATGGGTTGCCAAGGAAGAAGATGGCAGCATGACTTTGCAAATGTGCATGTGTTTATACACCTCTCTGCATTTATTATCTACTATTAATCTCTGGCTCTCTTCTACAGCATGTCTTTGTCCTGTCTTCCTCCCTTCACCCCCCACCCCTCATGGCGGATAGCTATGCCTGGTTCTGTTGGAGGTTTCTTCCTGTTAGAGGGGAGTTTTTCCTTCCCACTGTCCCCAAAATCCTTGCTCATAGGGGATCTAATGATTATTGGGTCGTATAATTGGTTTTTTTTGCCCATAAAGTCCAGACAACAACCTGACTGAAATCCTGTGGCAAGACAAACTGTATGTAACATGTGTTGTTAACATGTCTTGCTGTTCATCTAGATTTTATTTACAGAGACTTTGTTTTAGCTGCTGTTAATCCTAATCCTGCCCACATTTGGCTATTATTTAATGTTTCTAGTGTTCCAAAGATACAAAGCAAAGTCAAGATGTTGTACCATCTTAAAGTGCCACCTGAACAGTTTTGATAAGCCTTGGTATTGATTCTTGAGCTCAGCAGCAGAAGTGGAACACCAGTCTTGCAGAAGATATGCCCTTTTTTGATGTTTTGATGATGAAGGTGGAGATGTAGTGAAAGCAAAGCTAGCATATAATTCACCTAATGCTCATACTCAGCAAACAAATCAGTGACCCCGTGAGCCCCCACAGATGGAGGCATTATCCACTGTTTCATCATAAGATTGACCATATCATAAGATATGGTCAATTTGTACACCATAAGATGAAGGCAATCACTCAGAACAACTGTGGATTGCTTTTCAGTCCCTCTTCCCTCTAGGCAGGCAGCTGCAAAAAAACTAAAATCAAAATATCCCTCAAAGTTTAAGAGAGCGAGATGCACCCGATTACAAAGATCAGCAATTAAATGTTTGCTTCAGTTTGTCAACTTTAAGGAATTAGACAATGAAGCCGGCATAAATTTTACAATGGCAGATATTTTGATTTGTCAGCTTGTCCAGATTTCTGGACATTCTTTGTTTGTGAAGAAGGTTTAACTACTTAAATTAGTATGAAATCAAGACATAACTGCACTTTAAAGATCAGAAACACATGGCCATGTATACAGGGTTGTTAATAAGGTTGATTTAACCTGAAAATCAGAGCCTTAGAGGACTTATAAATGGACTCTCAAGAGTCATTTTCATTAAAAATGAGTCAGCTGAAGGCTTCAGCCAGATATTCTTACTGAGAAACTGTGAAATTTATTCAAGTTTACAGCTGCAAGCATGGACCAGCCGTTTGTCAACCGTGTCTGTTGTTCGAGCTTCAAGTGTCCTTTATTTTGAAACCGCTTGTTAAGTCATATGGTATTAGCCCTGCCCACATACTGCACAATCTGAATCCTGTCTCCAGCAAGGAACAACAACAAAATCCTTTTAATCACTTCAACCATTTTAAAGAATGATTCAGTGAAACTGTCGTCGCTTGTAGATGGAAAATCTAGAGACATGACAGATGCCCAACATGGAAAAGCACCTGTTTGATTTGGCGGGGTAAATGTGTGTTGCTCTTCTTAAAGCACACACAACTGGTGCTTCCTAGAACTAATCAGTTCAAATCACAGTGATTGCTCTCAGCAGAAAATTAATCTAATTTTCTGTCAAAGCAGCTGCCAGTTACTTAAGATCTGATCTCTTTCATTCTTTCACTCTCATTTCTCTCCTCTCTCACTTTCCCGCTCTCTCTTTAAGCCTTGGTTAATTAAAATGGAAAGGAAAGGTTCTGCAGTCAGTAATTCGGGACAACTTATAGTGGAAGTTAATTATAGAGGCCAATGAATCATATAAAGAACATTTTCAACTCGTGGCTAAAAGAAAAAAAAAAGTTTAAGCGGCCGATGTTGACCTAAAATGAAAAGGCAACACTTAAAATTGCTGTTTTAACAGAATACAAGATAAAACAAAAATGCAAATGGAACAACAAAAATGTAATTGTAATTAACAAAACCAAAACAACATTTGGACAGATCTGATTATGTTATGTATTGACATTGTTTTTTAACCTTTCATTAACCAGGAAGTGAAACTCTTGAGATTTTCTGCAAAAGGGTCCAGGGCTGACATAGGCAGCATTAACCTAGCATGTTTACAATGGCAAAAATCCACACAAGCACAGGGATAATGTGCAGATTACACATACAATACTGCAAGATTTTAATAAAGGACTGACACACCAACAGAAACAACAAGTATGCCAATGTTTCTTGGTATAGCTCATCCAGGTCCCTGAAAGTCCAGCAGATGAATGCACATCATTCACCAAAAGATATTTTGTCATTTGGTGTTTTGATATTGAGCAAACAATGTGGCCAAAATATCCTGTATTTATTGTGAAAAAAATTGTTCTGCTACTTAGAGATTCCCAATTTGTTTAGTATGTTGAAGGTTTAAAGCCATTTGTTTTCCACACTGTAGAACTGCCACAAAAAGCTATGATCTTCTTTATTTTATTTTATTTTATTTTATTTCATTTTATTTTCATGATATGTTTCCGCTATTCCTTGCTTTCACAGTAGATCCAGGCTTTAAACGCATTGTTCAGTGCATAAAACCCAGTTTGTATTCATTTTTGTACAGCGCTGCACTCACCTTACACCAATCTACCACCATCACTTGGATTATTTTTGCACCTACTGTATGTTCTCGACTTGACATGCAGTGCCGGTCTCTGCTACAATGCCTCTTTCCCACCTTTTTTGGACTGGATGTACTGTACAATAATTGTGATAATTATATCTCTGAGTAAAGGAGTATGAACCAAACACTGCATCGAGTGTTGAGAATTAATTTGTCAACACAACATTTACAATTGGGTCGCCTCACCAGATTGTCATAACAGGACGTCGAACAACTTTTTCTATTAAGAGGGAAACGCAGAAAAGGATGAAATCATGAGTTTGAAAGAGAGAAAAAATATTAGTACAAAAAACATAATTAAATGTCAGTCACACAAATGAAGAAAAAAAACCCTTTACAATCAAAAGCATTGAGAGTTTGAAATAGATTTATGAACACTGACAAAATATGATGTTTATCATCCAAATCATTCAAAGAGGCCTAATAAGTTTCAATGAGTTTACTGTAGCATGCCGCTGTTTCAACATCCGTGCACTTGCATTATTGATGCCGCTGAAACCATTGAAAAGATCATGTCTATGTGACATTTCATTATTTGATAACTGAAAGAGCATCTGTACTGTTTTGCCCTATCTTTCAGATAATCAGTGGATGCTCATTCCCTTCTTTGTGAAGTGCTGATTCTACCCCCCAAAATGAGCATGGAAGTCAAGCATGAAAGGAAAGCAGGCACGTGTTTCTCAACTAAAAGGGGAAAAAAAGAAACAGACACGGAGACATGTTTAACATTCATTCATTTGTGTAGTGAGATGAGTGCATGTTTCAGTGTGATGACGCAGTCTTTCAGCTTTCATTGATTCACAGAAGAAAAAAAACTGCTTATAGTGGCAGTCGGGGTCCATTAACTGTGATACTCTTCCAGGATGCTTGTTGTGTGGACCATTATTAAACTCCAGTTAACAGCTGCAGTAGACCATATTAGCCGAACAGAGATTCTTTGTTCATGACAGCTTCCCATATCCCAGCACAGCAAGAGCACTAAGACACTTTCTACCATTGTAAGACATCTGCTTTCAAACGTTAAGATTTGCTTCATAGCCTCTAATGGAGTCTCCAGGGTAAACATGTACGCTTCTGAGACTTGTTACATGCTAACCTCTCAACATTTTTTTATTCTTTATTTAATCTGTTTTTAGAGAACTTTAATTCTTTGATTTTTTTTTGATTTTTTTTTTTGTTAACATGGGAATGATTCATGCATTCTTTTAAACTTTCTCATCAAGTTAGCGCATTATGTAAGAACACATTTATTGGCTCGAAGCTGCACTCTCACTTCTGAGTACCCAAATGAGGACAAATGCTCACAGCAAACTGCTGATCATCTGTCTGGTTAAAGTTAGACTGCAATCCTTAACCAGGATATGAAGTGAGAAGCTTCTTTTGAATACAACTTTATTTTGCTATTTTATGTTTATGGCACCTCGGCAGATCGATAAATGGATTGGTGGTGTGGCTGCATGAACCGGATGCTGTACCGGTGCATTGTGGTGAAAAGAGAGCTGAGTGTAAAAGCCGATTTACCGGTCGATCTACGTCCCCACACTCACTATTGGTCACAAGCTCTGGGTAATAATGGAAGAACGAGATCGCGGAGCTTTCTTTGATGGGTGGCTGGCCTCTCCCTTGGAGATAGGGTGAGACTTCAGCTATTCAAAAGGGGATCAGAGTAGAGCCGCTACTCCTCCACATTGAAAGGAGCCAGAATGAGCACCTAAATGAGGTGTTCTGGGCATGTCCCACTGGGAAGAGGCCCTGGGGCAGAACCAGGACACGCTGAAGAGATATATCTCTCGTCTAGTCAGGGAACGCTTTGGTGTTCCCCTTGACATGCTAGAGGAGGTGACTGGGAAGAGGGAGGTCTGGGATTCTTTGCTTAGGCTGCTGCCCCCGCGACCAGGCCCCGGATAAGCAGAAGAAAATGGATGGATGGATGTTTATGTCTTACCAAAGGAGCCAGTGCTTCAACAATCAGCCAATAAGTGCAGTCATCTTTATCAAAAAAGCAATGCCAATAGGGAGAAAAGTCAAGTGAGAAATATCAGTATATTATGTGGTATCATAGTGCATGTATGGAAACACTTTGATCTTATGGCTGCCTTTATTGCAGTACCAGCACCTGCTGAATCTGCCTGCAGTAACTAATATAAGATTTTCTCATTACAGGCTTTGTGATCACAAGGCAGAAGCAGGAGCAATAAAAATGAAGGGAAACGCATGCAGCCTAGCAGATAAGGTGGTCTTGATCAATAGCTTCAAATTCTAACAAGACTGACCCCTTGGATATTAGCACTAATCTGAAAGAAGGCTCAGTAAAATTGAAGTGGAAGCAGGGCAATGATTATCCTCACAGTGAATATCACTTTCTAAGCAATCATCAACAGTGGTGCTCACATAGAGTTACTGCTCTGGATTTGTTAGAAATATGCCATAAAGTGTAACATGAACCAGAGAACTTGTGTTCAGTGCAGCCTAATGTAAATATTTAGATAGTTTTTTTTAAACAATTTAATTTAATACACCACATATAAAAAGCCATACCAATATACTTCATTTTAGAAAAGTCAGTGATGCCTTAGTAAATAAAAATTCTCAATGCTACACACAGTTCGTCCAAACTCATCTTGTCAATTGCATGTACAGACAGGAGATAAAAAGAGCATATATGAAGTTATGGTGTTGAGCTAATAACAGACAGAACAAGGTTTTATTACTTCTTTAACTTTTTTATACAAGAGGAAAAACTGCAAGGACTTTCAGGGAGTTATGCATCAATCAAATTCATTGGATACATTTTGAGGCCAACCTTTAAAGTCACCCTGTTCTGCACAGTTAATTACCGAACTGGCAAACTCCAATAGGACCAATAATTCTCAAGATCAGGCCACAGGTCGCTGGCTTCAAATAGCTGAACTGGAATTACGATCATCACTTATGGGTGGTATCTTCAGTTCTTGAGGTATATGTTACTTAGATGACATGATCTATAATACATGATTAAAGTTTGTGTTCAGATAAACACAAACATATTTTGTGACATGACACAGTGCTGTTTCATTTGTTGATATATACTATAAATAGTGGCTAATGAGCAAGTGTGTCTTTCTTCTGTCAGTGTTACTCTTGAAAACATACTCAGCAAAAGTCTTGATCTGCCCCTCATTTCTTTATATTTGTTCTTTCCATGGAAACTTTCATGTAACTTTTAAATTGGCTCTGAGCAACAAACACCATTTTACAAACCACAGGCCTGTCACTTTACTGGAAAACTGTATAACAACTGACCGGAAAAATTTATAGATAAACATAAACTACTCACTGAGAGTCGGCACGGGTTCTGCTTAAGCTTATAAAGATCACTGGCACTTTTAGATTTAATAAAATTCATAGACAAAAAACAATATGTTGTTGGATGATTCACAGACTGAAAAAAAGTCATTTGATACAATACATTAGGATCTATTAATAGGAAAACTGTAAAGTTATGTTGTTGGGAAAGTTGTTATTTAAGAGTCAGGAAGCAGTTTGTGAAATGAATGGTTGTTGGTACTTATGTATGGACATTGCTTGTGGTGTACCCCAGGGGTCAGTTTTGGGCCCTAAATTGTTTAACTTGTACATCAATGACGTTTGTAAAGTGTCCAAAGTATTAAAAATTGTACTATTTTCTGATAATGCAAACATGTTCTGCTCTTGTGATGATCTGCAGCATTTATTGGATGAGATGAGTAATCAAGTACAAATGTAAATATTAACATAAATGGTGCGGATATTGAACGAGTCAATGAAAATAGATTTCCTGGGGTAGTAGTAGATGAGAGTCTAACTGGAGAGCGCATATAAGAAATATGCATTCCAAAGTATCAAAGCAGGTATTAGACTGTACATCACTCCATATTCTCTACTGTTCGCTGGTTTCACCTTACTTAAGCTATTGTGCAAGTCTGGGGTAATAACTATAAAAACACATTAGATTTACTTTTTATTCTTCAAAAAAATAATAATAATAGTTCGCACCATCCATGCAGGATATAGGGATCATACTCACTATTTTTGCAGTCTGAAACAGCAGATCTAGTGGAATTCCAAACAGCACAGTTCTGTTCAGAGCAAAAAAAAAAAAAAAAGAATAAACTACCAGGTAATATTCAAAGCATGTTTGTTTTTGAGGGAAGGAAGTTATAAATTAAGAGGTTTGGCTTGTTGTCTAGAGGCAAAGTTATTGAGTCACAAAAACATAATGATATGATTTGTACTTTATGTGGCAAATATATTGCATTAAAAACATGTTATCATTACTGCAGTTTATATCAGTAAGGAAGCTGAATAAGTATTAACTGATAACTTATGGCGAAGGGTGGGATTAAATAAGTGTGCACTTTTTCCCACTCCTTTTCAAAATGTAACTGAACCAGAACAGGTGAATCTATATAGAAATGCTTTATTTTGTATTGCATCTTCACCTTCTGTCACGATGAGTTGTGTGGCTGTCAGTGGCTGGACCCACGTGCAGGACTCGGAGACAAAACATTAACTTAAACGACGGCTTTATTTGCTGGAGAGTCACCTTTGGACGATGCATAAACAACAACTTAAACTAACTAGACAGGAGATGCTGAAGGAAGACGACCATGGATACACACACAACAAACGTGGAGGACGCAACAACTGGCAGGGAAAAACACAGGGCTTAAATACATACTGAGGTGATTAGGGAATGTGAAACAGGAGGAGAGCACAGCTGGGACTCAGACATGACAAGACAAGGGGAGGCAAAACTCAACACATTGACATAGTACACAGACTTTCAAAGTAAAACAGGAAACTGAACAGACGTGGACTAAACTAGGGGATACAGTGACAGAAATCAAACCCAAGAGAATCAAAACACATCATGAAAACAAAGATAACTAATACAAACAGAAAAACACTGAGTCCACAGACTCAGGACCGTGACACCTTCTTTCATTTTCAGTCCAGTTCTTGTACCCGAGGAGGAAAAGAAATCTATCAAAGACCTGACACAGGACATGAGAGATGCATCACCCTTTCAGTTGATCCATCTACTGTTTGCAAAAACCTCCTAAGAAATGGTCTCAAATGATGGTTGACTGTTAAGAAGCCATTATTAAGGAAGGGAAACGGGGGGTAAAAAGCCTGAGGTACTTTAAAATACACTAGAATTGGACCTCAGCAAGTGCTAGGGATGTTATGTAAGCATTACATATTATGTTAATTGAAACTTACTACCTGAACATTGCTTACTGAAATGCATTGTCAAATAGTTAAAGTTCCAGACAACAACACAAATTCTTATGTATGAAAATAAAACCAACAATAAATTAAATAATTAACAAAATTACCACAGTTAACACTGAGCGATCGCCACTGCGATTCCACTGTAAAAAGGCTGAAAGCTCATCACTGCCTTTGTGACCTTTGTTTGCTGTTGAGGTTCAGGGTCTGGCAGCTGGGCTGGAGTTTGTATACACACAGTTTTAACATCACTTTGGGATCTTGGCTAGTTTTGAGTTAGCACATTGACTGTGCATATGCTTGCAAAAAACAAAAGTTTTTTGTTAGCAATACAACCCAGTTGTTTCTGTCATGAACGCAGTTTGTAATTCAACATTGTGCCCTTGTCCTTTTGTGCAATAAAAATAAAAGTAATGTCCATATCCACCCTGCATGCAGGTAACTTAAAAACCTGTGTAATGCAAATATCTGTAAACTAGTAAATAACTGTAAGCTGGAATCACGGAATTTAGTAAAGTAATGCATTACATAATTGCTTTACTGAAAAATGTAATGTGATTACAGTAATGTCAATGGTCAGAGGGCCCGGTGGCGCCAGTGTCCGGCAGCCTCGCCTCTGTCAGTGCGCCCCAGGGTGGCTGTGGCTACAATGTAGCTTGCCATCACCAGTGTGTGAATGTGTGCGTGAATGGGTGGATGACTGGATATGTAAAGCGCTTTGGGGTCCTTAGGGACTAGTAAAGCGCTATATAAATACAGGCCATTTACCATTTACCATTTAATGTACACTAATGTGCTACTTTGGAATGTGTTACACACAACACTGCTACCAATTCAGTAAAACCATACTTTATATAAACCTGGATAGAGGAAAACACAATGGAACACTATCATGTCATCAGTCATGGATTAAGTACACAACTCAACATTATTAAATATGTTTGGGATTTTCTTGAAAGACACAATAAAAGGCAGCCAACATCCAATAAAGTCTGGAGAACTGTTCCTGAAGACTAATTAAAGAAATGACAAGAACGCCTGACTAACAGTTCAGCCTGTGTTGAAGAATGATGGTGGCCATACCACACACTGACTTTCAGGTTGGTTGTGATATGTTTGCACATGTTTCAATAATTTGCTGCACCTCTTCACAATTTTCCTGGCAAAAAAAAAATTACTTTTTTTCCCCAAATTACTTTTGCACAGCACCATATTTTATTAAGAATTCATTTTGAATGAATATTCTGTATGAATATTCTTTTCTTTTCTCCTGTGTGTTTCAGTGTTTCAGGAATCTCCACTGTAATATAGTTTCATGATAACACATCATGAACCTCAACAGATAACACATAAACAGAGCCTACAATACTGCTTAAACATTCATGCACCATACTTTTTCAGTCTCACATATTCCAGTCTTTGACATTTAATATTGGTATAGTGTATAATCTTTTCTAAACAGTTAAAATAAAAAATAAGTATTCAAAGGTGTAAAGTCTCTTGTCCTTGACAAGACAAGATACAACATTTAGGCAACTCATAAAACTGTAGAGCACCGGCTCACTTTATAGTCTTCTCCTGAAAGCACCTTTGAGTGCAGCAGTGCCATAAACAATGACCATTATTTGAGCGATAAGAAAGGATGGCAAGGAAAAAGCAATGTCTCTCGGTGGTTGTGTGCACTTGGGTAATTTATTAATTTATTTTTGTATAGAAGAAAGCCCCAGGGACCTGAATGTTTTTTTTAAAATCCATGATTAATGAAACATTAATCATAAATTTTGTAGAGGGACAGGAAGACTTGTCACTCTCTATTTGGACCCATTAGGAACTAGAGAGGAGGAGGAGGCAGGGAAAGGGAAAAGGGGTGACAGATTGTGTGGTGGAAGAAGATGATTTGGGGGTGGATGTCAAGGCAGGAGAGGAGAGTGGGAGAACAGCAAATGAAAATGATAGGAAAAAGCTTTTTGGAATTCATAACATCGTGACATAGCAAGAAGCTTTCGACAATACCATGAGGCCTTTATTTTAAAATCCCATTAAACCATCCATAAGACTGTGCGTGAAGCACTATTAAGGACAAAAAATGCGATACTGAAGTTTCAGCTTTACATTTCAAATGATAATGATAACACCTACACATTAGCTGAATTTAATGTACATAATGGGCTTAAAATGCCACAGTGTCAATGCAGTTACGTGTTGTCTCAAAACAATGTCATTCAAGGTTGTAGTCAAAAGTCTTCTTGCTTTTAACCAGTTTGAAATTTGTATTAAGCAAACACACTGTACTTTAAATCACCGTCTCCTTGAAATGAATTCATTTTGACACTTGTGCATTTGTGTTCAGTGCGTAATACAGTATATCCTCCCATGTGTATTCAAATCATAAGGCTTATAGAACTACAATAGCACTTGTCAATATTTGTGCCAGGTATAACAATCCCCTCTTTTCTAACTTTCCGCTGAATGCTAAGTGCCCAAATTGAAGTGAGAGGCAGCAGAAACGGGAGACTTTTCAACGGCGATGCCTTTGAGGCAAACATTTCAGCGTAGAATAGATGGGTAGGGATGGGTGGAGTGAAGAAATACAATGAAATAAACATGGCAGCTGCTTCTGTTGTGAACTTTCAGTGATTTCACAGTTCTCGGAATTTGTCAGCAGCAGCACCATTGAGTGACTGCTGATAACAGCAGTGGGGGCTTTGAGTGAACAACAAAACTCAGATATGTTAACTCTGCATACTAATTCAGTCTGCAGACAATATGCCAGATCTGACTTACCCAGGGCTGGATGTAGATGATGTTTATTCCAGAGTTAGATATTTAAATATATTCATGGAGATTAGCTAATTGTATACAGGGGGTCAGCAATATAATGTAAACACCATGTGGAACAGGATTTTTCTGTTAAGTTAAATCACAATAGGTCTGACAATTTCCACTTCGGGAGTCGAAAAGCATCACAAGATTGGCATGCAGTTTTATTCTGTAAAACTGAACACAGAAAACACACAACCTGTACTTATTTGACAGAATATAACACAATCCGGGCAGCAAAGCTTCGACAGGAGCACACTCACACATCCAAACAGGACACATTTCTAGTATTTTATATGAATGGAATCACAGTGGAACTGTGACGTTTAAGGGCTCAACCTCATTTTTGCCGTGAAATTTAAATCTAAGAAAGTAGTCTTGATCTTGCAAATGAAAATGGAATGAGGTTCTGATTCATTACTTTCCCTTGGCCAAGAACATTGGTGGGTGACTGAGAGGACGTGCTGTGCAATGGAACAGGATGGAACTAAGGTGATCTAATGGTCTTGGGTAGCAATCAAGAGGTGCAGAGGGCCACACGGTGAAATAGATGCTGAGGTGGTTGTTGGCATGTACTAGAGCAGAGTTTTCTTTTTTTGTATTCTTGCCATCACTTGCTCCTGGGCCAGGGTACAAAGATATACAGGGGCCAGGAGTGTCAAGTCATTTCCCCCCTCTGCATCAATCCAGCCCTTTGGCATAACTCACTTTTGACACTGATCCCATATTTGTCCGAATCTAAAACCTGCTTGAATTTTGATGGCAAACCCCATGCAGTCCTGACTGGAAACTCCAGCAATCCTGGTGGTTCATACATAACTGAGCCACATCAAAGACATGACAGAGTAGTTTGGTCTATCAAAGTCAATAGAAGGAAAATTATGGGAAAATTATGAATTCCCATTAATGCTGAATTCCCTTTTTTAAAATTGTTTTTCTTTTCGTCATTGTTTACTATGTGTTTTATTCTATTGTTAAGTGTCCTTGGTAGTCTTGAAAGGTGATTTTAAATAAAAATTATTATCATTAATAATAATAATAATAATAATAAATTATAAAAATAAATTGGACAGTGATTCCTGATGTATAGCAAGTGAAGTGTTACTCCAGCATATCAAAGGCCTTTCTTGTGTTTTATTAGAGGTGTTCACAGCTAGATATATTCCCACTGCTGCCACGTGCAGCCACACTCCATCATGTTGCCCCATTCTTCAAAAGCTGAAATAATGTGGCAGGGATTTATTATCTTACTCAGGAGCCAGGCTTCATTTGCACAACAGAGGCCACAATCCTCAATCTGGCATTGATTTCTTTTGATTTATGTGAAACAAGCAGTGTCAGGAGTGCATATTCATTGAGCCCACTGCCCCTCCAGTCTCCTTTGTTTACAATGACAGTAATGTGGACTGTTGTGACACATCGGATCAAATAAATACGACTGGAAACCATCTTCCATACCAACTCGCTTCCCTCTTTGTAAAAAGCTACGTTTCACTCAGTGCGAGCCCTAAATGAATGAAATATTTGTTGTTTCCAAGAATTCTATGTGTGCATTTGCGTCTGCTGTTGCAAATTGATAATCAAGAGTAAACTTCTGACAATTAAATGAAAAACACCACAGGAGCTGCAATTTGTGATTAAAATTAAGTCAGATATGGCTTGCAATCAAAACAATAAAGAAAGAAAGAAAAATGTGACAATGCCATTTTCCTGTTTGTCTCTTTAGTGTTTTGGCACAACTCAAGCTAATAAGAGATTAAATAAAAGATTTCCAAGGACATTTCCGCTTCAACCCTAACCCTGTTGCTACCCAGTGGACATCAGTGGGACAAGTTGGCAGCCATATGCGTTTTAAAAATAGTTCATCACTATTCAGAGTGATTCTGAATGTCACAGATGAGGCAATTATGTCACCTCTTAGGTTCACTTTAAGGGCGTCCATATTCAGTGAGCCATGTGGAAATCACTGCCCTTTTTATAAACAAAGGGTAAAAAATAAAAAAGCCTTTGACTCCTGAACTGTTTACATTCAGTGGATGTGAACACCTTCTGAAAGTCAGAACTTTAACTCATATACACCGTTTCATTTGAAGTCCAGTGCAGTGGAAGTGAGCCACAACTGTGAGAAAAACATTGTTTTTCCAGCATTGTTGTTGCTCCTGAAACCTTTCAATATTTAGCAGTCTCTCTAGAGTCAGACTTTAAAATCTCCATGTATATTATGTAAAATATATGATGATATCCAGTAAATAACCAGTTACAAACATGTTTTCTCTTCCCTTAGGTAAAACGTAATCAGAACTAGACTACTGTGTCTGTATGACAGTCTATCCCAAATAAAGCTTGTGTAGGCTTGGATAACAGGAGACATTGTTCTGTAACTTTCTATTTCATTGACTAACAGTTGTTTTACTTGTCAAATTCTGTTCCTAATTAGATCCAGTTGTCCTCTCAGTGCATAAGTGGGTGTAGGGAAGTTGTTATACCGTCTGTGAAATGATGGATAATCAAAGTTTGGACCAATGCTCGATTTTCTCCTGGCAGGTCAAGAAGGGTTCTCTTGTCTTACTCCTACTCTCCTCTAGAGAAACAGCTGTGTCTGTACTTGAGAGGTCACACTTAAACACTGGTGCAGTCTGCTATGGTTTTAATCACGACTTGTCACTGTGTTGCTGTTGTTTTGATGCTCGTTTGAAAATTTAAAGGGTATCGACAGCATCTGAAAACCAAATTGTTTCGTGTTATGAATGTTAGAAGCAAAGACACTGTGCTGTGATTTGTACAGGTTTGAAGGTAGTAGAGGTCATAAAAGGTTTTTGCTGTACTCCTATACAATTTTAATAGTCACTGCATCACATGACGCAAGAACGTTACCAACCCAGTACTGACTGAACAATATATTTTTAGATGGTAATAAAGGTATTATATATAACACTTGTTTACCATTGATGTAATATATCTTGTGCTAGATGGTATGGCGAGCTCTCCATTTGCAGAAATTAAATAAATTATAAACCCCTAGAATTCAATGAAAACTACATGGTTAAGTATCTTGTTAGTGCTCTGAATATTAATTTGTTCTTAAGAATAGGCACTGCCAAGTCTTCTGAAAAGATTTTTTCCAAACAAGAAAGTCAAGGTAAAATCTTTTTAAAAAAAAAAATCATGATTCATACCTGGAAAGGAATTGAAAGTAGTATACTTGTGGAAAGAAGAAATTTCATGTTCACGACAAGGGATAACAGAGTCTCTAAGACAAAATTAGGTGTTAATTTTATAAGATCAAAATAAATAATTGTACTTGTACTTAAATGACTTGACTCTTTTCCTGCTGCTTTGGATTTTCAATGTCCATGGTTTAAAAAGTCACTGGAACTTAATCATATTTTTAAATGTATCTGCAATCTTTTATGTTTGTACAGCCAGTGGAATACATAGCTATTCAACCCTCCACCATTCATTTCCCTCTTGAAGCTGTACCTGACCCTGACATTGTAACTTTTCTTCAAAACGCTCCTTACTTAAATGATATCTTTAATAAATACAAGAAGGGCATGATTGCTTTTTGTATTGCATTGAAACCACTGACATGTCCACTTTAGCAAGTGCATATAAAATTGTCTTATTTTCAGTAACAGTGCAAAGTTAGCTATCAACAGATACCAATAAAAACTGGTTTTCAACATGAGAACAAAGCTGGCTTTGTTGGCTTAGATTGAAAATTAATTTGAATGTCATTTTCACATCCAGTGTGATGCTATGGATTAATGTCTGAATTTACCTAGGTTTACACTTGTATAAAGCTACACAAAAGTACACCACAAATTTCAATAGTTTATAGAATCACTTTTAGAAGCAATAGGTAATCATTGTTTGTATGACTTTATCACTCTCCCTCATCATTGTAGAAGAATGTCAGACCCTTTTTTCCTTTTTACAGTGCTGCTTCAATTCATTGAGGTTTGCAGACATTCACTTATGCACAGCTCTCCTAAAGTCCTCACATTTGACCCTAGAATAAATGGTAAATGGTCTGTATTTGTATAGCGCTTTACTTGGTCCTAAGGACCCCAAAGCGCTTTACACTATAAACAATCATCCACCCATTCACACACACATTCACACACTGGTGATGGCAAATGACTATAAGGTGCTCTGTTCCTTTGGCTGTAAAACAAGCCCAAAATCTTGTCAGTTAGTATGTGTTTATGATGAGGTGCTGTGTTTGGTTTTTTCCAACTAAAGTCCTGTGCATGTCTCCACTTTGGTCTTGTCTGTCCAAAGAACATTGTTCCAGAAGTCTTATGATCTGTTCACATAAAACTTTTGCAAACCTAAGCCATGCTGCCATGTTCTTTTTCAAGAGAAGAGGCTTTCCTGGCAGCCTTTCCAAACAAATTTCACTTGTTCAGTCTTTTGCTAATTATACTGTTATGAACTTTAACATTTAACATGTTAACTGAAGCTTATAGAGTCTGAGATGTAGCTCAAAAGGGAGGTCTAGGCTTTTCTGCTTAGACTGATGCCTCCACAACCCACCCATGATAAGTTATTCTGATCATGCCTCACCCTTACATAGTGTTCCTCTTCTACACTTTTACAGTATGGTTTGGGACATTGTTGAGACAATATTCCCTTCATAAAGAGGGTTTCAACCTGCAGATGCATTTGGAAAGCATAAACATTGTAAATGGTATTAAAAATTGTGATAGTTATGGCTGTGTATGCTTTGATATTTTGTGTAAAGTTGAACAAAATGTGGCTTCATGGATGAAATACTGCTGTACTCAGAAGTGGGAAGTTTCAAAGTAGCCAATCTGAGAGTGTTATTCATTTCTTGCAGAAGCAGTCCAGGATTTCTGCATCATATCTAATGTGTGTAGCTGTGAGGGACCAAGCAGCCAAAGCAAAGAGGACACAGGCAAAAAATATCTTCAAAAAGGGTTTTCTTTATTTTAACCCTCAAAAAGTCCAAAATTAACAAAATTCAAAACCATACTTAGCAGGCCCATAAAACAGGTCAACTAAATATAACTCTACAAAAAAGTAATTTCCAAAAACTTAAACAACAAAGTGAGACACAACTTAACTCACAAACTGACCTAATTACAAAGACACATGAGGGTAGCTTTTATAATGATTTGGCCAAACCATTTGAACACAATGGGGGGGGAAAACAAAACACACACTAATATTAACTAAGCACAGAATAACCTAACTAAACCTAAAACACCCCTGCTCCTGGTAAGCCCATGGTTGGACCTGCTGAGCAGGCATTTTGTCCCCAGAGTCCTCAGCCACGCCTTTTGCCCAGACAGGAAACAGCCACCGCCCAAACCCAGATAACTCAAAGAAAGAGAAACATAATTAATATAACAAAACATTTTAGAAAAACCACACAATGTTACTATGTGCGCCCCTCATAATACCAGTGTTAGGTTTAACCAAATGATTAATGAAGAAAACTGCAAAGCAAACTAATAAAGTGAAAAATGGACTAAATTACCCCTGTGTGGCTGATGCCATCACAGTAGCTATCTCGAGTGTTTCGATGAATGTGCTCATGTTTTGGTTATTGTTCTTCTTAAAGACCTAGGATGCTGCCCAAATACATATTTAGGGTTTAAACTATAAAACTAGGCATTTACAGGCATTTTTTGCGGCCTTTCATAATTTGAGGGTGCTCTACGGACGTAACCCTGGCAGATTTCGGGGTAGACTGTAGTAGATTTTCCTTGAATGATCCCTGTTTACTGCCCCATCAGTGGGACCAACAGGTGTCTGCCTCTGTGGGAACCTCAGAAAATGTAGTCAGAAAACATGACAATGTCTAGCTTTCCCTTTAATTACATTACCAATGTCCCTTTAAAAAAGGCACACGTATCAAGCTTCCCTGTGTAGGGAGTAAAAGAATGTGATCGCTTTGATTTTGATTCACTGTAGGAAAAGTCATCTAGTTTATAAAATGGCATTTAGAATGTTTTTGCTGCTGTCAGTTGTAAAATCTGACAGGTCACTTGGCAACATTTGGGATTACTTAAATTTGTTTATCGGTACATATGAAAACATCTGCCTGATGTGAATTAAATCGCCCAAAGACAACTAAAGGCACCACAGTGAATACTAACAAAGTAGAAAGATTTGACATTTGCAGCTCCTCCCTTTCACTCCTACACACACAACAGATAAAAGAAGGTATTAAATTTGCTATGCCTTGCAGTGTTAAAATGTACCTAAAGGACACTGTGTGAACTCTCTGCCACACCTCCTAATTCTATTCCTCCTCCTCCTCTTCCTCCACCTCCTATATCTTCAAAGACAGAAAGAAACCACCAAGAACAGGGTTTAGGTCCCAGGAGATCCTCAAAGAATGGGATCTACTGACTGCATGTAATATTTCACAATTTAACCACCTGGGATGATATAGTAGCAGAAGGTGGGTTAGAGCACATTATTATAAGCAAGATAGTAATTTTCGATTTAAATGTAAATCAGTCTCTTTTTTTCAATTACTGTAATGCTGCCCTTCTTTTATTGTGCGACCAGGGATCAATAGGTCTCAAACTTAGAATGAACCCCTAAAATTATGCAAGTGTATGAAGCATCATGTTGGTGATTCACTGAAATCTGCACTGGTGATTTGTACTGATTAATAAAACAGGATTTACTGCCATGAAATCCTCAACTGTCTACTCGGTCTATTTTCCTCCATTATTTCATTTCACTTATACTGCTAATTACAACTTATGGAAATAGGAAAAACTGCCAAACTAATTAAACCATTTTTTTTTTCTGTCTTATAGCATATACAATTTAAAGAGCTATAATTAGACCATTGTTTCCATTGTATGGCCGATAAATCAGTAAATAATTCTTGTTACAAAAGGAATGGGTGTACAATTCCCTACTAAATTGCTCGCCAAGTGAAATTCTCTGCATTTCACATCTAACATGTGGAAGTGGTTTTTATGGTATTTTCCTTATTAGAGCGGCTCTGCACAGCATCATAGCTGCCATAGCTCTAGGACTCGAATTCTGAACAGAGGCCTACATTCCAGTTGGTTCTTCAGTATTCCTTAAATTTCTGATCTTCTCATATAATCCTTCCTTTCGGCTGTCAGCTTCTGGTCAGTCCCAAACATGTAGTCCTGCAGGATCTTTGTTCCGTTGTTGAAAACCTCTTTCAGTTTTGTGTCTTTGGACTTTCTAACCGATATTCCTGTACAGTGTGAATGGATAGTGAGTTCATGTCCTGTTTACTCTTTATATACAGGTGATGGTGTTGGGAGGTGGTTTCTTCAGTTATGACTCCGTATCCATCCACCCAATGTAATGATCTAGCTCAGGGGTGTTTGACAATACCAATAATCTTAGTATCACCTTGTCACTTTTAGTGTAAAATGTAGAGGGGGTAAGTTTCTTAGATTCAGTCTCTTTAGAGCAGCCCAGGGCCTTCTATTGATCAGCCTAACATCTGTTCTGCTCAGCTGTTCTTAGAAGAACCACACATTCTACTCCTTCCTGCAATGTCAAAAGTGATGTTGAAGGGAAAAAAAACAGCAATCTTCTTTTGCTAAAAAAAAAAGAAAAGTGGGAACTTATACCCCAGAGATGCCCTGAATGGGGTGAAGCCCTTAGAGACTGAGGTTATGGTGTCGGGTGAGTGCTTAATCCAAGGCAGCAGTGAATATCAGGCAGACAGATTTGATGCTGAAACACAATGCAGGGCAGGTTCAAATTGTTGATTAGCTTGCACTGTGTGCCTAACCTGAGGATAAGATAATATTCACAGTTTTTTCTTTTTTCTTTTTAAAGACCCTGAAAACACAAGAGACGAACTGTGGACCCCAGTCTGAAAAACTACCACTGGCAAGAAACATGGACCACTGGGAGTTTAGCAGTTTCTAGGACCAAAGGCAATTTTGAAAGGGCAGTGAAATGAGCACCTTTAGAAAATTAGTTGACAGTAGTGAGCATGTGTCAAAGGAGCTTGCAAAGAAAAGCGTCTGGACTTCTTTAAGTTACTTGAAGAAGTGGAGAGTCCCAGATATAAACCTAGTGGGAGTATCCCCCCACAGAGGGACAAAAGGACCCCCTGATGATCCTCTAATAGCCTGAGCCAAGGTGTGAAACTGGGTGTGGGTCCCAATCAGCCAGAGTTTCGGGTGAGTTCATTGTGAAACCTGGCTCCACCTTATCATGCGAATTCCTGAGATCAGATGGCCCAGGATGTGAGTGGGCGTTAAGGCGTCTGGGAAGGGATCTCAAAACTGGATTATAGATGGCAGAGAGTTGGTGTCGTAAACCACCGCCTCTGTTCAAAGATGTTCGCTCACAGTGGACATAGATGGCTTCTTTCACTCCTCTTTCAAACCATCTGTCCTCTCTGTCCAAAATGTGAACATTGGCATCCTCGAAAGAGTGACCTTTATCCTTAAGATGCAGATGGACTGCTGAGTCTTGTCCTGTGGAAGTGGCTCTTCTTGTGAAGTCTGAGCGTGTTGCTGGGTCTGAAATACACTGTGTATTTCAGACCCAGCAACACGCTCAGACAAAAACTGGTTCACCCGAAAGACAAAACGCCAAAACACAGACTTAACAATGTGGTGTATGCTGTACAGTGCAGCGAGGAATGCCCAGACCTCTACATTGAAGAGACCAAACAGCCACTTCACAAGCGCATGGCACAACACAGAAGAGCCACCTCCACAGGCCAAGACTCAGCAGTCCATCTGCATCTTAAGGATAAAGGTCACTCTTTCGAGGATGCCAATGTTCACATTTTGTACAGAGAGGACAGATGGTTTGAAAGAGGAGTGAAAGAAGCCATCTATGTCCACTGTGAGCGAACATCTTTGAACAGAGGCGGTGGTTTACGACACCAACTCTCTGCCATCTATAATCCAGTTTTGAGATCCCTTCCCAGACGCCTTAACGCCCACTCACATCCTGGGCCATCTGACCTCAGGAATTCGCATGATAATGTGGAGCCAGGTTTCACAATGAACACACCCGAAACTCTGGCTGATTGGGACCCACACCCAGTTTCACACCTTGGCTCAGGCTATTAGAGGATCATCAGGGGGTCCTTTTGTCCCTCTGTGGGGGGTTACTCCCACTAGGTTTATATCTGGGACTCTCCACCATTTGAACTTAGAACTGAAGAAGCTTCTCGGATGAGAGGTGAAACGTCTTCAAGTAACTTAAAGAAGTCCAGACGCTTTTCTTTGCAAGCTCCTTTGACTACGATGACCTGGATGACTGAGAACCTTCACAGACAGTAGTGAGCATGACTTTCAAATAGAGGAAGTCGAGTAGCAAACTCTAGTATTATGTGCGACTAGGGCCTACCTCCAGCTGGCAGGGCCTAAAGAAGGCCTGATGCAGAACAATAATTAGACTTATTCCTAGTGCAAAAACTATACAAACAATATATTACAGACTGTGAGACATCCCTCCTAAAAAAAAATTCAAGGGGATTTTTTGTAGTTCTGTGTTAAGCCACTTAAATCTGACTTAAAAATCATTCAAGCACAAAAAAAAGCAAATAACTCAAGCGCTTAACCAGTTGTCTCTACATATAACAGACAAATTAGCAAAGAGCGAATTTTAAATTTAGTTAACATTTTTAATTAAATATTCAAATTAATTATTGAATGGAATTAAAAATAAAATGTAGGCACATTGTTACTAGTAGCCTGTCACAAAAACAAATAACCTGTCCCATTACATTAACTGAAACTCTGAAAAATGCCAAAGATAACAAAGTTTGACAGGCATAAAATTGCATTTTTGTACCAATGAGATGATTTTTCAAAGTGCTATAGAAACTTGGCACAGCTCAACATGCGGTGTAGTGTGTCCTTAAAAATTACAGGATACTTGTCAAGTTAAAGACAAAAAAAGTGGCAGAACTAAATCACTATCTACTGCAGATGAACAATATCCAAAAGTCATGTCCTTAAGAAACAGGAAAAAAGCAAAGCAAAGACCTGAAACAGGACCTGAGAGATGCATCTACCCTTTCAGTTGATCCATCTACGGTTTACTGAAACCTTATCAGAAATGGTCTCAGTGGTCTCTCAGGGGATCTTTTCAAAACTGATTATTAACACAGAAAAGTACCATCGGCTTTTCATTAAACACTACAATGCCATCTGGAAAACTTCTGATTGGCATGACACTGATATCGAGCACACTGCCAATGCAGTAAAAGAATACCTGGATATGAAAACATACAATGGAATCCAGTTAGCCATGGATTGGCCTCCCAACAGCAAGGATCTGAACATGATCAAATCAGCATGGAATCACCTTGACAGACAATGTAACAAAAGACAAGGAAGATCTAAAGAAGAGTTTTGACTCAAGACTCTTCATAATACTGTACTCACAATGTCAGCAGAAGGGAAACAAAAAGATTGTTACAATGCAAGCAAGAAGGATTTCTTTTTTTCTTTTCAACAAAGAAAACATCTTCCAGAGGTGAGGAAGAGAGGAGGATTATACCTGCTTTCACAAAGTCTCTAAAGAGCCTCTCCATGGCCTGATGTTCTGGATATGCCAGACTGTAGAAGCGGCTCTTAGACATGGAGCTCCTGGAGGTACATCTATTACCCAATTAGAAGGTAAAGCATCTCTAAAGGTAGAGGTTTAGATTCATTATAGGGAGCAAGGACAAAGTGTCTTTCAGAGGACATTTGGACAAACAGAAATGACGGATGATTATTTGTGTTTTTTACCCACGTGTGCCCAACAACTATGGGAGTGTCTTGTGAGCTGAAAAAAAAATGGAATTTCAAGTAATCATCGTGGGTACAGTGTGGTGGATGAAAATCCATTTAAGATCCATTTAAACCTCTGTCAGAGATTTACAGTTAACAAACAGTCAGGTGAATAAACAACAATGAGACACTTGTGTAGGTTAACGTGCTGCACGGGTGAAAAGCTCAGAGCAAATCACACCGAACTGCAGTATTCGTTTATTTTTATAGGTTACATCGTCAATATGCAAATATAATCACATTTCCTGTTACGCAGGTCCTGATGCTGTCTGTGTGCAAGCTGTGTGTAAGCTGTGTGTGTATATATGTCACAAAGTATGTGTGTTGCAGGTCAATTTCTAAGAATAATATAATGCAAGTCAACTTCTGCGGATATGTATTTCTGTGCTGGTCTCTTGTCAGTGTCACAGGGTCAGCTTCCTGTTTTAACAGAAAACTGTGTCTGGTGAAATATGTATAACATAACTTTTGAAGCATAAGCAAATAAAACAATAAAAACTCCCTAACAACCTCCATCCATTTAAACCTGCTACACTCTTGAGAACATAAAAAAAACTCTGCTCTACCCCTGATTCAAACAGAGCGTTTGTCTGAGTAACTTAGAGACTGGATATAAATGTTGCTGGCAGCTGCAGGCAAGGCAGGGACTTCACCTGCTAGTAACTCCACACCCACCGGTGAGTGTCCTCTTTTGGCTTCCCGGGACAGGTGAAGAGAAAATGTTCCATGAAGTCACAATATATACACTCTCACCAACTAAGATCCAACATCAACTTTCCAGAGGTGAAAGACAGGCTCTGCATAGCAGCACAAGTTCATTATTCTACTCACCTGAAGAAGGCAAGTGAAAAGAACTGGGACAGGGCGATTTCCATGGAGCTACTGGCTGCTGATCGAGGCCTGGCTTATGAGTGAAGCTGTGCCCTCTCTTAGGAAATTGTCAGTCTGTGGTGAATCAAAGGTAGTGGTATCATCATGGGATATTCGTGCACATTTCATCAACCATTAGGGAAAATTCCCCAGGAAGTCCAATTTTCACGTTTTTAGCTACCATACTTCCCAGTAGTAATCCTAAAACTGATAGAAAGATATATTTCTTTTCTCAGTGGTGAATGATCGAGCAGCATTAAATACTAGTCAAGATTACAAAAGAAATCTGCAGCAGCCTAACTAACCATTATAGAGCTTGGGGGATGGTATGGTGGTTAGTTCTTGGATCAAAGTTGCTGTGTGAGCTAAATGCTGGTGGGTATTCTGTTTCTTCATCATGGTGTTCAGAGAGCATCTCCTGAATAGCTTTAAAGTCTGAAGAGAAAACACCCAGTTTGTTCTGTCACAATGACTGAAGGCCTTTACACACCCAACATGTAAAATTTGTGTGAATATTTTTTGGGGACTCAAAGAATTTGTGGCACTTATTTTTTCATATAAAACTTAATTTTTCCTTTTTTTTTAACAGATCTTACCAATCACTCTACTGCATGTGGCAACATTTGCTTTCACAGCTCAAAACATGCACTGGAACTAAAGATACAGCGATATGAAAATAATAAAATAATTTTATTTTACCTCAGGCACACAGCTAGTTGCTGCTTCAGGTCAATCAGCTCTCTGAAATTATTTCTCTGCCTTCTCAGATATGGTCCCAACTCTGCTAACAAGAGCTCAAAGTGCCCCACTGAGATCCTGAAATATGTACGAAAGTGGTCGTAATACAGCTTCCAACTCCTGGATCAAACCATGAAATTCTCCCTGCTGCTGCCTTCTCTTGAAAATTGGATAAACCCAGAATCTCGCTTTCTTTCTTTTCTTAATTAGAAAACATCAGGATGGCCTCATCATCACATTTTTTTTGTAGTGCATTTTTTTAGGGTTTTTTTTTTTTTTCGTGCCAAAACCTTATGCTTTCTCTGTGTATATACAGTGCATTAGATGACAAGTTTGTATCCTTGTTGTTTTTTCGCAAACCGCTTGGTGCATAAAGGCCATGAGACTACTAAAGGACATATACAGTGGAGTAAATAATTTTTTCATACCCTGCTGAAAGAAAAGAAAGGAAAAAAAGAACAGTCTTTAAATCTTTAAATATCTGTTTAATAATCAAAATAAAGTTTTTATGATAAGATAAAAATATTCTGTATTTTTATCTTATCACATGCTGCAGCATGTCAACCAGAAGATAACTGTCGAGTTTTCTTTTCCTGGCATTGACATAAATTGTTAGATAATTTCAACAAATCTCTGGTTATCTGATTACACTGTCATAACGCTGTGCCTACGTAATTTCGTTATCTGGGTCCACAGCAACATCACACTGAAGAGCACTGAACAGAATAGATGAGGGCCTGTGCAAGGGGACTGGCAATTGAAGAAAGAGCAGAACAAAATTAAGGGGGCACATACATTAAGCATTTCTGACACTGGCAAATCAGTTTTCCTTAGCAATTACACCAAGATAGCTTTGATTTCATCTGGGGATGGCAAAGGGGGATTCAGCATTACATCTGTCAGCAAATACAAGCAAAATTTACAGCCTGAAGTGAATCGTGTAAGCTTTTGAGGATATTTTAATGACCTGCCTTGTCCTTTACAGGGTTCGCAATCTGATTATAAGTAGTGAGGACAAGAGGCTAATTGAAGTGTCACTCACCAATAAAGGATCTTTCTTTTCTCCTTTTTATTGTAAGTGAAGAAAATCATCTTTATTTGAATAAATCGTCATCACTTGAAATACACTAAAGCTGATATATAGAACTAAAGAAGCCATTCATTCCTGAAGGCACAGTCCCAAAACAAAAATTTTATATACTTTTAAGTGGAACAGAGGCAAAAGTTATTAATTCCATAAGTACACACTTTAAAATTTATATTTATGTGTACTTTACCTTGTGCTGTTTTATGATGTAGCCAACTAAAATGTAACAGATGCTGCCTGCCTAGAAAAATAGACCAAAAGATAAAGAAAGAAAAAAAGAAATCTATGGTGTATCTATGGGGAATCTTTTATCAAAGGTCACAAGGAAATTATTTTGAAAATTGCCCTACCTGAAAAATATAAATTCCTTGTTTCCTCATTTATTCACATGCTAGCATTGCACCTTTAGAGCCTGATGATGGATGCATGGGTATGTTTTAGGCTCCAATCTTTTTGATTCTCATTCATGTAGCATGGGGTAATGTCACATGTCACTGAACTGAATTATGGATTTCTGCTTCACCTAGCTTACATTGGTATTTGTATTTGTGAGAAATTCACTTTCTGAAGTAAAGTCATTAGCCAATCAAATCACATCAAACACTCAAGTTCAGCCAAAGAAGTTGCATTATTCAAATGTCTTGAGAGAACAAAGTTCAGTTTGGCATCCAAATGTGGGAGAAGTGAAGGAGAAGATCACTGCAGCGAATAATCAGCTTGTTATATAAGAACAAAGTTACTAACAGGCAGCTAACTTGGCTAATGCTAGCTGCTAATCAAAGCACAGCAACGTTGCCTGCTGCTATGAGTTAGCACCAGCAAAAACAGTGCAACCTGAGTGCATTAGTTTTTCTTGTGCTAGTCCATCTATTTATCAAACATTAAATGTTTCATTTTTTAAGTAATAGCTATTAATGTCAGTTTTTTTCGTTTGTTCATTTGAGAGGAGGTGGACAATGCAGTAGCATAAGTAGCCTACTGGACTGTATTGTTTTGAACACCTTCCATCTCAGGTCAGTGTGACATTTTCAGGGCCATTAATCAAGACAGCAGGAGAACAGGAGAGCTAAGAGGGCGTCAAAGGAAAATACATTCTGACCTAGATAAAACTCTCATTGAATGAAAAAAGTGCCATTATTGCACTTAGGATTCACACGTCCAAAAGAAGTAATAGATAACATCTTGACAGGTACTGGTTTAAACATATAAGGTGGTGCTAATTCTTATAGAATTAGGGCTAGCTGAAAAGGAAGAATATTTTATTCTTATTTTTGCTTTTTCCTTACTTACCTTTGCACAGATAGTTTACTAAGAACCAGCACCCAACCATTAGCAAAAATCATATTTTTACTAATAAGAAATGAATATACTATTTATAATTTAGCCCTCCTTTATTACTTCTATCTCTTCTGCGATAATTCCCTTCTCTCAGTACCTGACTGAAGACAGGCAATATTAGTGTTGCCTCTTCTTAATGTTTTCATATTTTATTACAACCTTCAAGCATTGTATGATGTGTGTGTGTGTTTTATTGCAAGTGGCTGAAAAAGTCAGCTGCAGGCTGCTCTCTGTAAGTTAGAGCTGTGAGTGCTGTTATGTACTCCTTATATACACTATATTGACAAAAAAGAATCCCTTTTAATTAATGAATGTGTTCTATGTTTAAGTAGCAATAAAAATTAACATGTGTTGTTCAGCTACTGGATTCGGGACTCTTTAACAGAAATAGTAAATGGAAGTGAAGACCAACATCAAGGAAAAATGCACAGCAACATGGGCATATATTGAACAGCGAGGTTCAATAATTTATTTCTTGAAACAAAATGAAAGATATGTGGATCCCAAGATAGCACCAGATTGCCCTTTCCTCCAGCTTATGTATTTAAATCTCCTTGGCAGAAAAGCTTCATACTGGGAAGCTCTACAAACAAAAGATAGATTTACTGGAAAAAGAGGTTAAGGTGTAACACAAACACCATCTAACAGGATTGTCCACACCTGCCAAAGAAACCTTTGGCATCCTTCACACTGGAAAGAATGCTTTTACTTTGAAAATACGATTAACCCAGTCACAGCATCAAGACAGACTTAATCCAAAACGTTATGTGCAGTTAAGTTTTAAATACACTTGGCTGCATATAAAGGATATACTACTGCTGGAATAAACAAAAAAGTTTTAAAAAAGATTTGTCATTACACAATCAGAGAGCCTTTGTTTGTTTGCAAAGATAGAATCAACCCAGTTGATGTAAAAGATTGGATCTAAAGAGCTAATATATATACATATATATATATACATATACATATACATATACATATATATGCCCGTGATCAGGTACCCTGCTGGGGTAATAGGCTGGCCAAAGGAGGAGATAGAAGCCACTGACATGAAGACAAGAAAGCTCCTTACCATGCATGGAGGGTTTCACCCCAAGTCCAGCATCCTGAGGCTATACGCTAAGTGGAAGGAAGGGGGCCGGGGACTGGTGAGTGTCAGCACCACAGTCCAGGATGAGACAACGAACATCCACGAATACATCACGAAGATGGCCCCAACTGACAGCGTGCTCAGTGAATATATCAGGCAGCAGAAACCCAAGAAAGTGGAGGAAGGCGAGGAACCATCATGGAAGGACAGCCCCTGCACGGTATGTACCACCGGCAGATAGAGGAGGTGGCTGATATCCAGAAATCCTACCAGTGGCTGGACAAAGTTGGACTGAAAGACAGCACAGAGGCACTAATCATGGCAGAGCAAGAACAAGCTCTGAGTACAAGATCCATAGAGGCTGGGGTCTATCACACCAGGCAAGACCCCAGGTGCAGGCTGTGTAAAGATGCCCCTTGGTAGGGTCTTGGTAGTGGTTATATATATATATATATATATATATATATATATATATATATATATATATATATATATATATATATATATATATATATATATATTATACCAGTTTTTAAATTGTGTTGATAGGCCATGTAAAACGAAAGTTATAGTTATAAAAAATATGCAATGTTTGGTTTTCTTTCTGAATACTATTGTTGTTTATATTTACTGCGGGAAGAAACAGTAAAAACTGCGTTTTATAAGGAAAACGCTCGAAAGCCCTCTCCGCCTGTGAGCAAAAACAAAACCAAAACACCCCCCACCCTTTCCAATTGGTTGAAAAATGTACCATGTCGACCATGTAGAGGCGGGGGTTTACGACACCAACTCTCTACCATCTATAATCCAGTTTTGAGATCCCTTCCCAGACGCCTTAACGCCCACTCACATCCTGGGCCATCTGACCTCAGGAATTCGCATGATAAGGTGGGGCCAGGTTTCCGAAACTCTGGCTGATTGGGACCCACACCCAGTTTCACACCTTGGCTCAGGCTATTAGAGGATCATCAAGGGGTCCTTTTGTCCCTCTGTGGGGCGTTACTCCCACTAGGTTATATCTGGGACTCTCCACCATTTGACCTTAGAACTGAAGAAGCTTCTCGGATGAGAGGTGAAACGTCTTCAAGCAACTTAAAGAAGTCCAGACGCTTTTCTTTGCAAGCTCCTTTGACTACGATGACCTGGATGACTGAGAACCTTCACAGACATGTCGACCAATCAAAACATGGCATTTGTTGTTTAGGGAGGGGGGAGGTTTTAGGAGTGACGGCGGTGTTTTGAGATGTGAGAGATTAGCGACGTTTAGCGCAAATCTTGTGTAGTTAGTGTGTAGTGTAGTCAATAGTTTTGTTGTGTGTGTCAGAACAATGAGGCGACTGCTGAATGTTACAGGTGTTACAGGAGTGATACATCTCCTGTTGTCAGGCCTGCAGGTATCAGGCTTTTGATGTTCTCCTTTATCTCATAGTGGACAGAAATAATTTTTTGGAGGGGCACAAATAATTTGTGTGGCATCAAATTTGATGCAGAACAGCTGATTGTTCTGTAAATAGCTTGAAATGTTTGTTTAAAAAAACGCCTTGGCTGCATTTTTAGGTAAACAGCTGCAAAAGACTTTGTTGTTTGCAAAACTCAGTAACTTTTTTGAATAAGTAACTATAATTAATTGCCCAGCATTGGTCATTATATACTGTATTTTGCAGACAGAGAGTTACAGGACTCTCTCCCAGACCACAGACTCATACTCATAATACAAGTCAGAGCTTTATTTAAAAAAAGAAAAAAAAGAAAGAAAGTTGTGTTTTCAAAATTGGAGTTCAAGTTATTTTTACTTCCAATAGTGTTAACATACTACACAGGTCATGAAGAAGATTTTTTACAATTTTCATTGTAAGTGGGCTAAAGCAGTTAATTAAAAGTAGTCGAACATACATGTAAATGCTGTAATATGATTATTTTAATAAACCATGTAACTTGAATGGATTCGATGCTGGCGTGACTACAGTGCACACGTCTGATGTCGCTTACAGTGGTCCAAGGGATCGCTCAGGGAGTTTGTGTGTTCGCTCAGGCACATAAAAAATTAGAGGGAACATTGCACAGGAGGCGCCGCAGGGGTCGGGTGCATTGTGTGCCAGGTGGCGGCCAGGAGCGGAGGTCCTGGCGGACTGATCCCCGGCTACTAAGACTGGCAATTGGGACATGGAATGTCACCTCTCTGGTGGGGAAGGAGCCTGAGTTAGTGCGTGAGGTTGAGAGGTACTGGCTAGATATCTAGGCATGGCTTAGGTTCTGGAACCAGTCTCCTGGAGAGGGGCTGGACTCTGTCGCAGTCTGGAGTTGCCCCTGGTGAGAGGCGGCGGGCTGGGGTGGGTATTCTAATGTCCCCTCGACTTGCTGCCTGTACGTTGGGGTTCTTCCCAGTGGATGAGAGGGTTTGTTCCCTGCGCCTTAAGGTCAGAGAACGGGTCCTGACTGTCATCTGCGCTTATGCGCCGAGTGGCAGTTCAGAGCACCCTGGGTGGGGTTCTGGAAGGTGCTCCACCTGGAGACTCTGTTGTCCTACTGGGAAACTTCAATGCTCACATGGGTAACGACAGCGAGACCTGAAGGGGCGTGATTAGGAGGAACGGCCTCCCTGATCTGAACCCGATCTGTGTTTTGTTATTGGACTTCTGTGCAAATCACAGTTTGGCCATAACGAACACCTTGTTCGAACATAAGAGTGTCCATAAGTGCACGTGGCACCAGGACGCTCTAGGCCGCAGGTCGATGATCGATTTTGTAATCGTATCACCAGACCTGCGACCATATGTTATGGACACTCGGGTAAAGAGAGGGGCTGAGCTGTCAACTGATCACCACCTGGTGGTGAGTTGGATCAGGTGGCGGGGGAGGACGCTGGACAGACCCGGTGCACCTAAACACGTTGTGAGGGTGTGCTGGGAATGCCTAGCAGAGGCCCCAGTCCGTGAGATCTTCAACGCACACCTCCGGCAGAGCTTCAACAGCATTCCGAGGGAGACTGGGGACATTGAGTCCGAATGGACCATGTTCAACATTGCCGAAGCTGCTGCATTGAGCTGCGGCTGCAAGGTGGTTGGTGCCTGTCGTGGTGGTAATCCCCAAACCAAATGGTGGACACCAGAGGTGAAGGGAGTCACCAGGCTGAAGAAGGAGTCCTATCGGGCTTGGTTAGCCTGTGGGACTTCGGAGGCAGCTGACAGGTACCGACATGCCAAGCAGAATGCGGCTCGGGCAGTGGCTGAAGCAAAAACTTGGGCGTGGGAGGAGTTTGGAGAGGCCATGGAAAAAGACTTTCAGACTGCCTCGAAGAGATTCTGGTAAACCGTCAGGTGTCTCAGGAGGGGAAAGCGGTGCTCTACCTGCACTGTGTATAGTGCTGGCGGAGCGCTGCTGACTTTGACTGAGAAAATTGTTGGGTGGTGGAAGGACCTCCTTAATCACACTGACATGTCTTCCGAGGAGGAAGCAGAGTCTGGGGATGAGGGGGATGACCCGCCAATTTCTGGGGGCGAGGTCACTGAGGCAGTTAAAGAACTCCTTGGTGGCAGAGCCCCTGGTGTTGATGAGGTCCGCCCCGAGTTCCTGAAGGCTCTGGTCATTGTAGGGCTTTCCTGGTTGACACGCCTCTACAATGTTGCGTGGAGATCAGGGGCAGTACCTGTGGACTGGCAGACCGGGGTGGTGGTCCCCATCTTTAAGAAAGGGGACCGGAGGGTGTGTTCCAACTACATGGGGATCACACTCCTCAGCCTCCCTGGGAAAGTCTATGCCAGGGTGCTGGAAAGAAGAGTTCGTCCGCTAGTCGAACCTCAGATACAGGAGGAACAATGTGGTTTTCGTCCTGGTCGCAGAACACTGGACCAGCTCTTTATCCTCTCAAGGATACTTGAGGGCGCATGGGAGTTTGCCCAGCCAGTCTACATGTGTTTTGTGGACTTGGAAAAGGCATTCAACCGTGTCCCTCGGGGTGTCCTGTGGGAGGTACTACGGGAGTATGGGGTGTCTGGCCCATTGCTACGGGCCATTTGATCCCTATACAACCGTTGCAAGAGCTTGGTTCACATTGCCGGTAATAAGTCGGAGTCGTTCCCGGTGGGTGATGGGCTCTGCCAGAGCTGCCCTTTGTCACCGATTCTGTTCATAATTTTTATGGACATGATTTCTAGGCTCAGCCAAATGGCGGAGGGCTTTCACTTTGGTGGCCTCAGAATCTCATCTCTGCTTTTTGCAGATGATTTGGTTCTGTTGGCTTCATCGGGTGAGGGCCTCCAGCTCGCACTGGAACGGGGTCTTGTTCGCGAGTGATGGGAAAAGGGAGCCGGAGATCGACAGACGGATTGGTGCTCCAAGACACGCTGGAGAGATTATATCTCTCGGCTCGCCTGGGAACGCCTTGGTGTTCCCCCAGATAGGCTAGCGGTGGTGGCTGGGGAGAGGGAGGTCTGGGCTTCTCTGCTTAGGCTGCTGCCCCCGCGACCCGGCCCCAGATAAAGCAGAAGAAGATGGATGGATGGATGGATGGATGGATGGATGGATGGATGGATGGATGGATGGAAGTCATTTCAATTTAAAGAGTTTACGTACTTAAGTGTTATGTTTTTTTTTACAGCACTAATATTGTCTTGTGTGTTGGTAGTTGTTGAGCTTGATTTTATTAGAGCACAGGAGTGTGTCTTTTATACACCCATCTGACATTGAACAACTTTCATAAAGTCTTCAGTTATTTCTTGTTAATTGTGTACAGCTCATCCAATGAACAAAAAACACATCCGTAAGTGTTGTGCCTGTGTGTTATTGTTTTCAAAAATTAGTGATGGGTGTAACTGAGGTTTTCAAAGCTAAATGAAATTTTTAACATCGGGATTAGTGTGCATACCATCAGTATAAAATAAAAAGATATTTATTTAAAAAATGCATAGTTCATTTTGTAGACTCATTAACCATGGTGGCGATTTGAAATAGTGTCTAGCATATTTGAAGGCCTGCATCTTTGTAAGGCTGTCTGAATTACACATTTAAATATACTGTAACACAACCTTCCTTGCATATAATTTTTTTTGGTCGTCACAGAGTAATTTGTGTACGGAGGCAAATGCTTGGCTTCGAGCATCTTGGATGCAAAGACTTTGAGGCTCATTCCGCATTTTCAATTAAGACTGCTGGCAAAACACTTACCTTAGGTTAACTGAATATTATTAGTGCTAGGCTAGTAATCGGCTGATTCGGCATATGTGCTTTTTCTGCACATCAGCATTTTACTTTTTTTAAGAAACACTCCATCTTCATGTTTGTGCTACTCACTTCAGAGTAACATATCCTTTGCTGGGATTACTTCCTTTGGAAATCTACCCCAAGGCATTTTATATTTCTATCTGGAACTCTGAAAAATGAAGAAGAAATAAATGTAGCATTGGGATGAAAAACTCACAATCAAATCCAAATTTTCACAAGGTGAAATTTGGATTTCTTACAATTTCTTATCCTTTTTTCCCCATTTGTTCTCACATTCATTTTTCTGCATGTTAGTTTAAAAACCAGGGAAGACAGTTATCATACCATATTCTGAAAGATACACTGGTTAACCAAATATGATTATAGTAGCATACATACATTTTGTCTTTGGTTAATATTTATCCTTTAGCTGTTGTATTCTCTCCCACTGTCATACGGAGAGTCCAAGCCTGAGGGTAAATCCATAGTTCACCACATTTCTTTTATTTACCACGCAGTGTGTCAGCTATGGGCATGCAATGCATGTCAACAGTTTAGCCATTAGATGTTAAACAACTTGTACCAATTTCCCTCCAAAGAAAGAATCCAACTTGACTTATGCAAAACCCTGTGACCCCTAAGAACCTTTCCTAAGGTGCATAATGCTGACTGCTGCTCTTTACCTACCTTCCAGATGAGCATGGCAAACAAATCTATAGCAGCATTTTGCATGTAAAAACCTAATTTCCACAGTGCAAAGGAGATGAAATTCAAATTGGGAAGAGTCAAATGACCCAACCGCCCTGGAGCTGTAGGAATTTGACTGAGTCAGAGAAGAGCTCCAGGCTAAAGCAGACTGTATACTTTGGTTCAGAAACACCATTTGGTCAGATTACATGAACAAAAGGACATGTTTGCACAGTAAAGCTGCACTGGATGTGATGTGAATGGGCATGTCAACATAGTGGAATTCTGATCACACTGGTTTGCCTAACATGGAGCTAAATATATTCTTAAACAATACTCTTAAGAGCCTGCAAAACACATCCGAATTAATTTCACTAGATAATAGCCAGTTTGGTAGCATAGAAGACATGCTGCATTAAAGCATGTGGAAAACAGCATGAATTTCTTCAGATGCTCATCCTTTTCCTCTTGGGTATATGTGTTCATTTATCAAATTAAGTGTAAGAGTGGCATTAGTTCGGAGGCTTTGGGGTAAACACCTTTTAAGCTTAAGAAGGTTCATAAAATGTATCTACCGTAATAAACAATTTAGCTCCTGAAATGCCATTCGGCATTCAGCAAGGTTAAAAGCTAATGAGCAAAGACCTTAAAGGGAATAGTGTTAATTATAATTTTAAAAGATACTGCAAAACTAATTTCTTGCCCAGTTTTTTTGTTTGTTTGATTTTTCTACTTTGATACAAAATAAAATTTAAATGAACAAAATTCCAGTGGAATTGGTTTTCTCCCAGTAAATGTCCTGTTCAGATGTGCTCTGGAGAAAAATAAGATGTCACCACGCTTTAAGCGTTCTCCCCGCGCCCTGCCGTACTGTTTAATTCCATTTATTTAGACCTCTGTTCTGCTACTTTGGAGGCTTGATTAGAATGAGAATCTTAGCCATCAGGGCTAGAGATGTAGCATCTCTAGGGAATCATCTGACTGACAAAGATTGAGTGGATGTCCTTCCCTGAAAGACAACTGGCTGATTTGTTAATTTCAAAATACAAATTGACGGTAACACACTTACCGTACACATGAACACTAGGATGCACGTACGCTTCTACAGGCAGATGTGCTTCAGACCTTTCAGTGTCTCAACAACGGATATGCAGGCCCAAGAGAAATAAACAGATATGTCACTTTCTATTTAGCTCAAAAACACGGTGGCTGTCTATCATCTCGACGTGTCATTTTTTTGAGTGTGTGAACGAGACTTTGCATTTCATCTGATGTAGAAGTGTGGAAAAGGGCGGGGAGGCAAAAGATTTCATGGGTGGAACAAAAAAGGTAAACAGTATACAGTAGCTTCAACACTTCAAAAATCTCATTTTCTCCATGGCAGCTTTGCAGTTACAAAAATACAGATTAATGCCCTAATCCATAAAGCATTATAATTTTTTTCTCCTTAAACAGTTGATAACCATGAAAATTACTCATAACCTCTAAATTGCATTTTTCTTTCCTATACTCTCAGTTTTGGATTGATTCTCAATCTGCTCCTAGTAATTTTTAAGCCTTCAAGCTTCAAAGGTCACTTTGTAACCAAACCTAATTAATTAAATTAGTTTGGAGCTGCTGCTTTGCTGCGCGGTGTAAGATGAGCTTGAGCTTTGACGAGCAGACATGAAAAAGTTCTGGATAAATAAGATTTATTGCCTTTTCTCACTTGAAAGGAAACTGTTGGCTGCCTTGAATAATCCTGTCTCTTGAAAGTCAGAATAACATGAAAATCAGTCCTTTATACTTACAATACTGCAGCGTAAGTATTGCAATTTCAATAGAAACCTGTTTTTCTTTGTTGTGCAGCTAAGTTAAATGATAAGGCCTAACTCACAGGCTTCAGATATATTTTATTAGGACTGGCTTTGTGTTATTTTAAACCATACCACAGTTGTAAAATGGCATCTACATAGCTGCATTGATTCCTGTTTTACAGGTTATCAAAGAGACCATGACATGTAAAAGAAAAAAAAACCTCCAATTTGAATATCAGAATAGTGGGAGTTGGGTAGCCTAACTCAGTATGTAAACATTTTGAAGTCCTTGAAGCTTTTAAACTGCTTTGTGGCACTGTTGACATCTGTGTAAAATCTGCTAAACTGAGACAAAGACTAAATTTGAAAGAAGAAAAGAAAAATGCAGGAGCAGTATTACAAATAAGTGAGTTTGACAGAGTTTTGTATGGTCTGCTCATCGTCTCTGCCGTACACTAAAAGCTTGAGGCATTATCTACTGCTAGAATGAGCTATATGGATTTTCATATTTTCTCTGAACTGCCTTTTGCGACTCCAAGAGTGTACCGGTAATAGAGGTGCGGAACTCCTTTAATTACAAATATTTTTAGCGCAGAGATCCAAATGCCATTAAACAGTTACTAGAGGACAAACTATCCTCCTGAATCTAAGGTTATTTGAAGTTATCGCCAATGTGTTACCCTGCTGGAGCTCAGCAGAGCAAAGTAAAAGCGGTTCAGCGTGTTTCTCCATTTGTTGTTCAGCGGGAATGACTCTGTGTGCTGAAAACAAGTGAGTGCCGGCAATTTAAAATATCAATGTGGCAGCACACCACTTGACAATCGTTTACAACAGCACGACAATGGCCTTAGTCCCCGCCCATGGGCCTGATGGGCTAATGGTAAGTCCTCCTGTGGCACTCATTGGACAGATCGTTCTCCAATGGAGAAAAGCCTGTTTGATGTCAGTCAGCTCGATCAAGTGGACACAAATGTTTGGGCCCAGACTGGATTTTTAACACGTGCAGTGACTGTGCTCCAGCTGAAGGAAGCAATACCCTTTAATAGATTGCCCACATGACACCCATCAGTCACACAGATTATTTCCTCATGACTACATATGACCCACACATAAACTGCATTATTACCTGAGGACAGAATGACCTTGACTGCTATGATGAAGATGACCTGAAATTAAGAATGTGGGTGATTTACAGGCAGCAACATGCGATTAATGTTATACTTTGTTTCAGCTCACTTTCAGTTCCTTTCAAGCTTGTCCTTTTGACAGGGGATTATGGTCATAGCTGATATAAAGAGACTCTTAAATCCGGAGAAAAAAAGACTTCCCTCTCTCCAGAGTCTTTTAAGATTATGCCCCCTGTGGGTGCACTGTGGGTTTAAGAGCGTAAGAGCCCTTCACTAGACATCACATCTCCGCATGCATCAGCTCTGTGCAGGGACGTCACAAAACAAAGCATGTTGATTTTTGTTTTGTTTTGTCTGTAAGAGGGTAGGGGGGCTTTTCTGGTCTGCTTTTAACTACTTGAGAATTTTGGATGTGAATGACACAAGCTGTAAGACTTGGCTAAATAAAAATTAAAGAATGGAAATGTTCCTGCCTCAAAATGAAGTCATAGTCATAATCTCATTTACAGTCTTTGTAATTTGTTTAGATATATTACGTCTGCCCTCCATCATCCTATACAAAAATAATCCAGGTTAAGGTTTGTCCTACAAAATGGAGGATTGTGAGCACTGGAAGTACAAATTTATTTGTCTGTTTACCTCCTTTACCCCCATTGCTCCATTGTTATTCTTTGCCCCTACTCATCATGTTCTTAGGCGGAATGCAAATCTGTTATCCTCTGATTCGGGCCGCAGAGGGGTTGTTTTTATGTGTAGCTGTTAGTTGCACTGATGAAAAGACCACCTGTCATCTGCTGGCCCTTTGATTAGATTAGGAGGTCAGAAGGATGGATTAAATTGATATAAAATAGACTAGGCCCTCATACAGTGCTTACTGTGTCATTACAAGAGCTCTGATCCAGATGTATTAAGCATTTCTCGTACTCATGTGGAGTCCATCCCCGTAGTACGGATTTTAATATCAGTCATTACTAATAAGAAAAAAAATATAGGATATACAATTTATAAAGTGCCAACTTGATTCATATAAATTGTGTTTTCAATAAATCATCCAGGGTCCTAATAGTTAAACACAGGATTCATAAAACCTACATCACCTCAATGATAGAATCACAGGCTGAGATGATAAAGACGTGGGCTGATGGTTTTCTATTCTATTCAATTCAATTCAGTTTTATTTATATAGCACTAAATCACATTAACAGTCACCTGTCAGGTCCTTAATATTGTAAGGTAAAGACCCTATAACAATACAAAGAAAACCCTAACAATCAGATCACCCCTACATGAGCAAACACTTGGCCACTGTGGGGAGGAAAAGCTCAGTTTTAACAGGAAGAAACCTTCGGCATAGCCAACTTTATGCTTCGTTTTAAGTCTAATCTTAATGGTAGAGAGGGTATCTGTGTCCCAAATCCAAACTGGGAGAGTTGGAAGTTCCATATACGAGGGACTTGAAAGCTGAAAGATCTGCCTTCTATTCTACTTTTAAATACCACTTCTTTCTACCTCAAACAGTTATCTCTAACAAACAAAGGCAGCCTGTCAGTCTCTCAATATGCAATAAAAAATTCTAAAAAGCAATATAGTTTATCCAGTATGTATGTGAATTATTTACAGATCTTGCTTACCTGCAGATGACACTGGAGAAATGGTATTTAAATCCATATCAGCTTTACAGGATTATAAGAAAGAAGGAAAGGAAGAAAAGTTTTTGTCTTTTAAAACTGATCATTTTCCTTTATTAGTTTCATGTTTCTTTTCCGGCAATTATCCATTTTTTCCTCTCTCCTCCTTTCCCACCCTTATTCATTATCTGGACATATATAAAGGTTCTGTTTTAAATATCAGACACCGAGCAGTACTCAGACTTGTACAGCGTTAATTACAGTAGCTGTGGATTAACAACTTACTGTGCTGGGAATTTAAACTGAATTAAAAGCAGGAACAAGGCTGATAAATTGACTAGATGGTTCATAACTAACTAACTGCTTTGACAGGTTACTATTTTTGATAAAGACCTGACCCGGTCCCAGACAAAGGGTTTGTTTTCTTTAATTTTAGTTGGTAAGCTGACAGTCGTGCCAAGTTTATACAAATGCGGTGGTGCACACATGGGGTTGCAATGCTGTAAACAAAAAAAGCGATTCAATAATTTGAGTCATGACTCATTTCATATATTTGTTCCTAACATTTTCTCAAGATTACCAGTGTTATGCAAGAATTAGTCACATACAAAATTGCAAACACCAGAGTCATTTGGATTGCACATGAAACAGTTTTTCATTTTTATTCTATCTTTATTGCACTAAGTCAATTTAATATCCATATGTAAGTGTTGGCTATGGTTGAGTGAAATCATTGCCAACAAGTTGGTGTCATGTATGCTGCTGTTAGTCTGTCAGCTCTCTCCCTTTAAAGAGGTCATGAGCCACGTGTGAGAAAGGCCAGCAGCCGGACAATGTCCTGAAATGACCCTCTGGCATTTTCGAGTTTCAAGAGTTCCCATGTGAAAACATCTCTGGAGTAATGGAGATGTTCATGACGCTGAAAACTATTTACCTTAAAATGTTTAAATGAAAAAATAATGTGTACACTTTCTGATGAAAATTGTAGAGCTGTACTATATACTCCATTGTCACACGAAGAGAGAACACAACCGACTAAGACATTTTATATCTATAGACACTCTTGTCCCCTGTTAACTCCATGTTAAATGTTAAATGGTAAAAGGCCTGTATTTGTATAGCACTTTACTTAGTCCCTAGGGACCCCAAAGCGCTTTACACTACATTCAGTCATCCACCCATTCACACACACTGGTGATGGCAAGCTACATGTTAAGTAAAAACATTTGCAGAAACTGGTATATCCCACCTTTCATTTCAGTTTAATTTATATAGTGCCAAATCACAACAACAGGTGCCTCAAGGTGCTTTATATTGTAAGGTAAAAACCCAACAATAATACAGAGAAAACCCAGACAATCAAACCAATGAGTAAGCACTTGGCGAGAGTGGGAAAGAAAAACTCCCTTTTAACAAGAAGAAAACTCCAACAGAACAAGGCTCAGAGCGGGCAGACATCTGATGTGACTGGCTGGGAGGGTCCCAGCTATTATAAGGTGAGAGACGGGGTACACCCTGGACTGGTTGCAGGGCTAACACAGAGCCACACAACCGTTCACATCGCATTCACATCTATAGGCAATTTAGAAACACAATTTAGAAGCCAGAGTACTCGGAGGAGACCCGGTGGATATTAAAATGGTTTTTTGAACAGCAACAAAGTCAAGTACAAGATGTGGAATACTGTTACACATGAACCTTGCTTGCCCTGTATGAAAAAAATTCCCCTGTATTAAATATTTAACATGCATAACTAGGAGAACTTGTCAGTAAGCATGCAGTGCATTTGACTATTTTATGGTGCCTTGCATCATATCTCCTTGAATGAGTGACTATGAATCTAATTCCCCCTTAATAAAAACTGGATACTAATGAATCATACGGCTTTGGTGGTGAATGTTAATCTGGTCTTCATTCATTCACAGAGAAAAAGCTACAGATTCCAAAATCCACTTCTAAAGAATCCAAAAAAGGGATGTACAAAAGGACAAAGGTCTTAACGGGGAGGAGGGGCTGAAAGTGCAGTTTTTGTTTGTGAATGTCTGCATAATTTGTAGCTACAGAGGTCTCCTCCTATTCTCATTCTAATTGGAGCTGCACCCTCTCCCATGGCAGCTCTGGTTCCCAGAGTGAAGACCCAAGCCTCCCAGACTCTCACTCAGGCACACAGCCACCCAGACAGCCAGGCTGAGAGAGAGCGATGGAGGGAGGAGTCTAGTAGTGGAGCTCTATCCCCTGACAGGGTCTGCTGTGGTAAAGCAACAGAGAGAGAGCGAGAGAGAGAGAGAGAGAGAGCGGGCAAGTGAGGGCTGAAGGCACTCAGAATGGATGGGCAAAGAGAAACCGTGCGAGCGACAGAGGCAGAGTGAGCGAGTGTGTATTCTCAGAGTCAGCGGCGAAGACACAGAAAGTCTACAAGCTCACACCACAAAGACAGCGCGCAAAGGCAGAGCTGACAACCGGCTACACTCAAGAGTGACACACAGAGGGAAAAGACACAGAGAGACAGGAGAGGGAGAGAGAAGAAGAAGGACCAGAAGAAGAGGAGGACAGAAGACAGACAACCAGCTTTCCTCTGGTAAAACAAGACTCCACTGAGGGACTGTAGCATTCCCCCCCCCACACCACCACCACCCCCCAGCAGCACAGAGGAGCACTGTCTCATCTCGTGCATGTGTTTCTGCCTGCCAACTTCAATTTCACACTCGCCTACTGTTTTTCGTAGGTTTTGCCCCTCTCCACTCCGCAGTCATGATCCTCTGGGTCCTTCTGCTGCTCCCGTGGATCTCCGGACATGGTAAGTTTTTTTTTCACGTTAAAGTTGCTAATTCATCACATCTCTCGTTCTCATGATTGCTGTGTGTGTGTCTGTGTGTGACTGGCTGGCTGAGAACTGTGTCTTTATACCCATGTCTTGCTGCTGCGACGTCTTTCTTGCGCTTGTTGCTGTGCCATCTGCATGCTTTTCTTTCTTCCTTTTTAAAAAACAAAAAACTGTTTCTGATATAGCGCTCCCGTGTGCGCTGTGATGTCTGATGCAGAATGAGAAAGGAGAGAATTAAGAGCGAGAGAGAGAAAAAAGAAGAAGGGGAAAAAAAACAAAGTCTGTATGACTGTAGTGGAGGTTAAATAGTGCAGTTTGCACTTTTCTCCGTCAGTTGCTCATAGCTGTTCAGGCAAGACAAGTTAAATACTTCCTATGTGGGCTTGTTATTCCTGTCACACACGCAGACACACACAAACAAAGCCCCCTAAACCCAGTCCAGTTCAGTCGAGCGTTCACTCCTGAGTCACATTGTTTTGATCTAACAGCCCTTTCCACATTGACTTCAGCTAAAGGGAGGAGGGGGTCTTGGTGAAAAGAATGTAGAGAGAGAGAGGAAAGTTAACGGTAAAGTGCTTCAGAAGGCAGACCCATGTGGATAGCTTGGCAACCCCAGCCCTTTGGACAGTATCTGCTGTTGTTATTTTTATTCCTAGACAGTCTGTTTGTGGACAGAATGAGGATGGATTAGTTGTTTCCCCTGCTTGCCACCAGGTGGTTGTCTTTGGAAAACAATAGAAGTGAGTAAAGTAGTGCACAAGTCTGACTCTGTGTAACACCTCTGTGGCGCTGGGAGACGCAGAGACACACAGAGCTGAATCAGACTGTCAGAGTTCCTGCTGGAAGGTTTGCAGCATCATGCCCCCCCCCCCGTTAATGAGTGTGCTGGTTTATACTACAGGGAGCAAGAGCCAATAACTCACCACCTCTTTACAGCGGTTTGACCCCCGTCACATTGGGCTGTATTCTAAAGAGGCAGTGGCTGAACAAATGCCTGTCTGTGTGCCTTTAGTTGTTTCCCACGGGGAGTTGTAATTGTGACCTTTTTATTTTATTTTCTGTTTTAAACCACAGCTCAGAAACTGCAAAAAACCCCAATACAAAAAAAAAACCCAAAAAAAACCCTGAGATCTCAGTTTGTTGACACATTGTTCGGAAACTGACAGCTCAAAGTTGGTAACATGCTGATAAAACAGCAGCTGTAAATGAAACTTGGTAAACAACATCATTTTCTTCTGCACTGAATTCAGCTGTTTCACATTATGATTTATAGTCTATAGCATAGGGGGGCAAAAAAAATGCACTGCTCGTCAAACGCAGCAATTTGCTGTGATTATATTTCTTTTCAGCTGACTTATTTTTCATGTAGAGGCAAATAGAAAATAATGATATCATAACAGACCTATTTGAAACTGACTGATGGAGCAATTAAGCCCCCTCTCGGCTTCTCTCATGCTTTAACAGGGGGTAGAGCTTTTGCAGATGAAGCGTCTTTATGGTTTGTGCTCTTCACGACAGCATATGTCTCGGGATACGGTAGCGCTAGTTGTGTAAATTGAAACAACGGGCAGTTGGAGCAGTGGAAGCGCTCTCTCTCTCTGTCTTTCTCTCTCTTGGCTTTGGGAATGGAAAGTTGTGGTCCATCAAACACCGTAGACGATGCTATTCCTGATTGTGCTGCTTTGCTGTATTCTTTTCCCCTGATTCCATAAGTGTTTCTGTGCCATCTGTGCTTATTGTGATGCAGAAATACATGATCGTTCATTAGTATCTCCCACTTTGTTATGCATCTGCTAAGTATTTTATCTGCAGTTGACTTAAGCAGTATATTCTGACTGTACTTGATTTCCATGTCTGGTGTAGATAAAACTAAAGCTGTGGAAGACATTCAACACTGAACATTAGAAGATCTCATTTTGTTTTGTTCCTAAATCTCAACATTTTCATTCCCATCATCGCAGGTTTAGCCCCAGTTGTGGGGAACAACTAGCACCAAATCTCATATATACCAATTGGAATGAGACGATTTCTACAACTGGAATGAGATGGGATTGTGCATTTCAGCACAGTTGGTTATTACCATAATATAAAATACCACTTTCCCTGCCAGGTAAACGGGGGATAACAGCCTACCTTCTCTATTCATGCCTCTTGGGAGAAAAAAGTGCTTCCCTGAAGCTTACTGTTGTTGTACAAATTACGGCTCTGTTTATGTGTCGAGCCGGTGTCAGCAGAAAGCTGCGAAAAACAATCTTGTTTTTATGAACATGGGGGACAGTGGGGAGTTGTGGCCATTGCAGGCATACACTTCGACGCAGCTATCCTGTGAGACAGCGAGAAAGAGAGCAAGAGAGAGAGAGAGGAGTCAGTCCAAAACGAGTGGCGCTGAGCAGTTTTTCCTTTTCTCTCTCTCTCTCTCTCTGTCTCTCTCTCTCTCTCAACTTTGAGAAGTAAATGGTCCAAAGCGAACAAGACGGAGAGGGGGAGAATAAGGAGAGAGGGAAAGCTGTTGTGAGCTGCTCTCATTCCTGACTGCACTGTTATCGCATCTAGGGCACCTTTTCTTTCGCTGTCACCTCTTCAGCCAGTGACAGATGACACAGCTCCAGTCAGAAATCTGGGAGACAGTCTCCAGGAACACATTCACCTCAGGCCAAACTCTTCCAGGCCCTAGTCCATCCCTTCATACCACCTCCCCGCTCCTCATTTCTCCTGCCGTCTAATCCACCGTATAGCAACTCTCATATTCTTCAGCCTGTTTGCGATTTCACTCCTCACCTTGCAGTGGCACATTTCCCTGTCATGTACTCACTGAGTGTCCTTCTTTGACTCTTTGTGTTTATTTGAATTTTTTCCCTCTTACTTTGGGTGATTGATTGTCTGTGTAGGGCAAAAGCTGAATATGTTGGAAAGGGGCAGTTCCTCCTATTGAATGTGCTAGACTCCGAAGAAAATGACCAAAAGAAAAACTAAACATTGCTAAGTGTACAGCCTTTTTTATATCCCTCTCATTGCCTGTATTTCCCTGCCCTTTTTCATGTAATTTCCTTTCTCTTCACAATGTGACATCAACATACAAAGTGTCTAATCTTTTGTCTTCTGTTAGGGTATCTTTAATGTGGGTTTTAGCCACTAGGGGTGTTGCTGCTGCACAGGAATGAAAATCCCAATCTTAAAATCTCCTTAAATCTGCTGCCCACCCCCGTCACCTTCATTATCTCCCACCACTTAAATATATCTGGTGTCGGAACTCCTGATTTTGCCACCAAGCCAGACTAAGCTGTTTCTTAGTCCTGGAAAGCACGTCTTAGTACCCCCCCAACAGCCCCCTTTTTCATTTACTACTGTCTATTAACTGCTGTCTGACGACTCTAAATCCGCTTTTCATGGGCGGCAGGCTTTGATACATATTTCTCCACCAAAGTATAATTAAATGTCTTTTCTATGTCATGTTTGGATATGTGGATTTTTTAAAGATGGGAAATCACTCTTGCTTCTTCAGAGAGGGGAGGGAAAGAGGGGAAGAAATACAGCTCATGACTCTGCACAACACTACTCAAACAGAAATACCAATTTTTTTTGGTATTTCCAATAGAACTTTTACCCCAGTTCTATTGGAATGCTAAAAACGGTGTAAATTTTCCAACATGCTGTTCTAGAAGTCATATGTTCAAGAGCCTCCTGTACTGGTCGTGAGCATTGTCTGTATTTTGAAACGGTACAGGATTACTAAAATGCATGGTACGAGTCGCAAGCACGTCCTTGCCTTGTCCAGGTCATATGACTTTTCCACTAACCGTGACAGTCATGTAGTGAGTGACGGATGATGTCACCAGTTCATGATGGAGCCCAGTGGCATGCAGTCTGTTGCCTTGTTTGTGTTGCATGTCCCATTAAGGCTAGCCAGCTTAAGTCACCTCATCCACTGTGACTCCTGCTCATTTCTATGCCACGATAGATTAAGCCCACTGTAATCCCTCTGAGCCGAATGCCCTGTTGGATATTTATGGTAATAAGTAAACATATGAATAAATAATCTAAGAGGCTGCTGCTGGACAGCTGGAACTTGTAATGCTTCAATGTTAGGAATTACTTTTGGCATTAAAGAGAGATGCTATTTCTAAGAAAGAAAGAAGGAAAAAAGATTAAAAACAGAGTTTTGTTGATTGTTGTTCGAATAGAGAAATGAAGAAAAATATATTAAGATAATATTATATTGACATACATGTTTACAAATATTAAAATGTGAAACCTAAGTGTCGTTTATCCAGTGACTATGGTCTGGATGAAAACCTCATTTCGAGTCTGCCAGGATTCAGGTCAGCCAGGGAAGGGAAAATGATTAGTTCAGAGCCTTCTTGGAAAACCAGGCAATGATCTGCTCCTCTCATGCCGTCAGTCAGTCTGTCAACAAAATCAAGCTGTTTACTGTTGGGCCTCATTATCTATCTAGACCCTCTTCCCAGTTTTCTTTAGTACCAACCAATCAAAACCCCAAGGCCCTCATCTCCTCTCTTTCCGAGTCTCCGCTGCTGGATCCCATTCCTCTGGGATGAATTTATCCAGATTGGAGCACTCAGCAAAAGGGCATTATCCCGGATTACATGTCTGTTGGGCGGGAGTGTTAAGTAATTCAACCAGATGCTGTTGTGATCGCTGGGTCACCTGTGAAGTCAGGGTTAGCAGCTGCACTTCTTCACTCTGCTCTTTCTTGTCATGTCTCCGTCCCTCTGAGACTTTATCCTCGGAGAACAGAGAAGTTTTTTAAATAGACCAGCGCAATAATACCACAATATCGATACTTCACTAATGCTGAAGAAGCATGTGGAAGCCCTCTCTAACCCCAGTCAGGATTTTATTTGGTGACAGATTATGGGTAGGATTACCGGCTTCTAAATTGCAGTTTAATGCACAGGAAACAACAGGCTATGCTTTTTTTTTTTTTTTTTTTTTTAAGGCAGCTCTACAGGACTGTGTGTTCAGATGTGGGGGTGCTGTATATAGAGCACTGCTGGATCATACTGTGTTATCTTTCCTTGGAGAGGGTAAACATTGGCATAACTGGGCCTCAAGAAATATATTGATGGGTTTAACGTGACTGTATCCTTCCTCCTTTAATCCGGGTCTTTCCCAGCTGTGGTTTTGATATATTTTTAACTTGCTGCTAGGATCTGTAATTGCTTGCGGAACATAGCTGTTGATAGCTAGACGGGTTCAGACAATGTAGGGATTAGCAGTTTGTTCCTAACTTGTCAGCATACTGCTTTGCAGACCTGAGGCATGAATAAGTCTTTTGTTTAAAACATTCCCACAGAGCGACTGCCTGTGATTAGTGTTTATTTTGGCCTACATTTAACCTTAATATATAATTCACAGTCAATTATGTTTTCTTCCCATCATGGTTCTGCAGATTTACTCTACAAATTTCATTTGAGAAAAAAAATCGATCATCTCACTCATAATGTGAGCACAAAGAATATATGTATGCATGGATTTTAAAATTCTCAACATTAGCATGCCTGGGATTAAACCACTGAGCATGACTTAATAGATAAGAAAAGACCACAAGGCTTTGAGATTATTGTTTAGTCATTTTCCAGATCATCCCTTTGTTCTCACAGACATTTGATCGAACAACACATTGAGTTAAACCTGCGTCCAGTACATTAGTAATAGGAAATTATTAGCTCAATCTTGTCATTTTGTTACTGGCAACTGAGCAGTTTAGTTAGTTCACAGTTAGTTTGCAACATCAACAAAGTGCATGCATGTTGTCTCTGTTGCAGTTTGAATCTGAAGAAAATGACAGATTGCTGCTTTGATATTATGATCAGGTGGGCACAGGATTGGATTTTGCTAAAAATCCAAGCATTCCTCATTTTGAGTGTTAGTCACACAAGATTATTTTTTATTTTTAAATAGTTGACTGTCTTTGCCTAACATTTCTGGCCCATTTTTCCTTAGGGTGGTGCTATCTCTGCAAATCTTCACCTCCAAGTTTAATTAAATTGCATGCAAGCATGATGCAGCACCGTACCTGTGTTGTTTTACTGCTCAGGGAATTTGTTAGCAAACCAGCCTAGCAATACATCGATTTTATGGTGAAAGGCTGTGCTTGGAAGGGGCCCCTAAGATGCATGTGACGCTTCAGCACAGCAGTCACTTGAGGAATTGGGTTGCTGATCCGATAACAACTTCCTAGTGTTTGGCTGGAAGTTTCTGGGACAGCCCAATATTACACTCTGGTGAACTTGCCCTCCTCCCCTCTCTCCCGTTTGTTCCCTATCTCTTTCTCCTTGTAGTCGTTCCGACATTCTCATGCCAAAGATTCATAACAATGGACGCAAGGAAAAGGTTTTCATACCGGACACTTCACATGCATTCTGTGTCCGCCTGTGTATACATGTGAGTACATCAGCGCACTTTTACTGTGCTCCTGCAATTACAGCTGCAAGCCCTGAATGGCAATATAAATGCAAATCAGCCTTTTAACGTGTACAGGCTCTATCTAAGGAAGAAAGAAGCTTCTCACCTGTGGGTGAATGTTGATGTTGATGTGTCTGCCTGGCATTACAACTGCTGCGCATGTTTTAAAAACTGGCAATGGATAGTAATGTATAGTACTTTAATTTGTAAGTAAACCTTGAGGCTGTTGTAGGTGTCTGGACCCCAATATAATAAAGAACACTCACGGGAACTGCTGTAAAGCATCATTGTGTGGGACAGCCTCCGTAGTGAGATGCCTCCTCTGCTTGTGTGCTTCCATTTTCGTAGATACATCTAAATTGTGCTTAACGTTGCTAAATGGATGAGCACAGTGGCTTCTATTTATTAAACGGGGTTGGAAAACAGTTCTCTCTGTGGTACCAGGCACCAGTGGTGAGAGGCATGGCTTTTTGAAAAGCTATTTGATCTGCCACTGATACCAAAAGATGTTTTATTCAGCAAAGCACATCTCACACAATAGCAGCACAAACTTGCTCTTGAGCCAAGCCAAACTTTTGAAATCTACTAGTGGGTGTTGGGGCCTAGGAGTTGGGTGGGGTGGGTGCATGTTTAATGCTGGCACCCACCCCAATACTTTCATACATGATGTAGATGAGCTTTTTTTCCCTTTTCTTTTCTTTTTTTTTTTTTTACCAGATGCCAAATGGGGCTTTGAGCCACCTGCCTGTCCCACTAAAACAATTAAGCAATTGGGAAGAAAGGACTGTTCGGTAGTGGGGATCTCAGTGTTAGCATACCCTCCCTTTTCCCAAACTCTTTTAGAACCCCTCGGTGTTGGCACTGTGCCATCTTCTTTCATTTCTATTTATCTTTTGGTTTCTGTGAAAGCAAGAGCAGTTGACGACAGCCTGTGTGTGTGTGAGAGAGTTTTTGAGATGGTAAAACACCATCCCTCTATTGGTCTGTTGGTCTCATGAGACACTTTTATGAAGTGCAACTTTTGTGATTGCGCATTTATAAAGCAAATATGTCAAATTTAAATATAGCCCCCATCCATTTGGGGGCTATATTTGACCCTGTGACCCTATGCAGCAATACGTTGCTTCAGGTTCTCCTCCCATGCTAATACATGGGAAAGGTTTGCGTGTAAAGGCACCGTGCAACGCTGTGTTACGGTGGTGACCCTTAAACTTGAATTTGTATTTGAGATCATGGGGTTCAGTGTAGTGCTACTCCTCTGTAATGAAAATCACAAATGTGCTGAAGTGGTCAAAAAAAAATATGCAACATTATGTGGAATCCCAATGAGACCTTTTGATTGCACCTTAAACAGTGGTTTACACAGCAAAGCTTCATCTGTCATAATACTCATATGCAAACACACTAAAGCATATATTTCATTACCTCATTTGCATTATCTGGCTGGCTGAGCACAATAATAGTTAAGAAAACCTTGAGTGTTAAGGAATGACCAGTATTTGTAGAGTTCATTACATGCTACTTTATAAATAAAGGTTTGTATTGATCCTTAAATATTAATATATCCTAATATAAAGAAAACGAGCAAAAAACGCCTCTATTGATTTTAGCCTGTGCTTTTGTTGTTTTCTTTTTACATGGCACTGCTAGGATTCACTCTGCCCACTTTAATACTAGTCCTATTTTTATACGCGGCAATAATTTGGTGTTACAGACAGGATCAGCTAAAGGCAATCCTTATATATTTTCCACTGCTGTGGGTCTCTGCGACCGCACACCTCTTAAGGCCGTTGCTCCTCTTTTGTCTTAAGTCCTTTCTCTTTCTGCTGGGTTCTTTGAGTGGATGACAGAAACCTGATAGAGTAAACAAAGTGAATTAAAGTATAATTAATTTTTAGTGGCCACTCCAATATTCACTTTGCTGATTTGGAGGTTGAAGAGCTCTTGTCGCACTCTCTGATTTTTATTTTATTTTATCAAGTGCAATTTAATATTGTGGAGGCTGGCCTGGGCAATGAAAAAAAAATGCTTATGCACATTGGGGAGTTTAAATGATTTGCTATCCTTTCAAATCTGTTGGCAGGGGTTTCAATCTGGCTGGCGTCCTGGGGGAATTCACAGTGGTCATTGCTCAATCCCTGTGGGACATTAGCGCAAATCACAAAGGAGCACAGAAGTCATTTCAGTTTTCCACTTTCCTTTGGCCAATGCCCAATGCTAAATGGCAGAGGACTGGCTCACAGTACTGGGAACGGCAAATGCTTTCCCTCTCTCTATATCTAACCTTTTAAACCTGATTTAATCAAATCAAAATACCACAGTGCAGATCCATTTAAGACAACCTGAAGACAAACAGTTGAAAAGGTACCATAAGGCCTTGGCGTGAACCAAGGGCAAGGCCATCCATTATTTCTTGTGCAACCAAGAGCACAGGGACACGGGAAATGCCTTGCGGTGCATGATGATGGACAGACTCCACATCATAGATTGGATTAGAGTGGCAAGAGAGAGAGCCCTAAAAGCTGTGGCAGTTTATTGAAGCCTTATCTAAAGCGATAATGTTACTACAGAAAGGCCCATGTAATGACGGATGAGTGGACAGCACCCTGTAAAGAACTGACATCAGGCAAGATAGTTATGGCGAATAGGCAAGTCCACTATGGTCAACTCATCTTCCTTTAAGAGCAGGAAATAGGACTAGCGGATAGTCACTATAAAATGGACTGTCAGTTGCTGGCACCCTGGTTACCCTACAGTGTCATCATCACAGGTGTATCCAGTTTAGAGAGGTACAGTGCTCAGTGCAATTTAGATCCCATTACATCACTGATAACCACGAGGCATCTGGGGGGAAAAGTGTTATTGCAGAGATTTGTAGAATCCCTGAAGGCAGTGTTTGGTTTCATGATATATGAAATCTACATTTCAAAATTCCTTGTCTTTACCCGTAACAGTACTTTTCGAACATGCTGTGGAGTGTTGGTGAAGTGGTAAAGTTGTACTTAGGTGAAATTCCTGTTCTTCTTCGTAGCAGTATTGTTCTGGGATGACTAGAGGACATTCTCTCTGCTTTAAGGCAACATTATCCATCTAATAGCAGCCAGATGATAGTAATGACAACACAATGCCTTCCAAGGTAAACAGAGATATCTAGTTCTTAGGAAAGGAAACGAGAGGAGACGACAGAACAACAAAGCCATAAAAAATGGAAATAAATCCATCTCTAAAGGAATGGCCTTCTTGTCAGAAATTAAAACATATCTGTGTCTTGCAGCCCTAATCCCTAATGCCAGTGCATTTGTTGTCTAAGTAGAGTATTTGTGCATATGTGCGAACAAGCACAAATGTGATTATTTTTCACTTTGGCTGTATGCTAATTCTATTACTTTGCATTGTTTGCCTATCTTAGTCTCAACAGCTTTGGTTCAGACTACTTCCAAATGTTTGTTTTCAAAGGATACTGTACTGTTTGCGTTGTGCAAAGTAGCACAGTCATTTAAGTGATTATTCTTTTTCTGAATACCCTTATGTGACTTTTTAGCTCATGTCCCACTATGATCTGGTTGAGAGGAGTCATTGCCCCTGTCCCAAGCCTGTGTGACAGTGGCACAGCAGGACATTAAAAATGCAGCAGGGCAACTAAGGATGATCGTGGCAGCACACAGTTGGATGTTCAGAGTTCTCAACCAAACCCCCCTCCCCATCACCTCCAGTGCGTGGCCCCAAAACTTTCCCCAGGTTACTAGTATGCATTATTAATGCAGCTTTCATTAAAAAAGATGCAATTTGCTCAGACCAGCTGCACAACTGCAACACAGCCTCATTTGAAACATGGAGAAGCCTTCTCATAAATATATGTTGGATCTCCTGCAGCCCAAAGACTCTCTTCCAGATGGGTGTGCTCCACACTGAGGGAAGAGTTAATGGTTTGGATTTGCTGTCAGTCTTCATGAGCAGACTCCTAATGATTTTACATTCCTCCACTAAATGAGATGAGATGTTTAGTATCGGTGCGGCAGGCTGCTTAATAAACGCATTTATTTATTTCAAAACAATCAGTTCCTCTCACTCTTGTTCCTTATTAAATCTTTTTTTTTTTTTCCCATAACAGGTTTCTTTCAAATACAGAAATAGTAATACTTGTGTCTGGCATTAGCTAAAGGACAGTACTTAAACCAGAGCCCCATGTGGGTCTGGGGATTGATATGGCTGTTGTTTACTCCAAAGCAGACATCTTTTAGCTTCTCCCTCAGCTCAGATCCTTTTGATCATCACCTCCATATTGGATATAAAATGGAGAATGAACAGCGCTGCTGCACAAGTGACTTTTAGAGTTCTGTGACTCTTTGAAGACTGCCAAACAGTCTTTCATCTCAAAAAACAGCAGCTGCCTCGTACAAAAGAAGTACAGGACGAAATAAGAGAGAAAGGCAGTATCCCGGGCTTGAAAATGAAACAGTAAAGATTGTGGGGTCTCGTTGTGATCGCATTTCCTCTAAGGCCTCCTGTGAGGAAAATGACATGTACTTCACGCAGCATTGATAGCCGGGCATCTGTCAAACAACCGGGGCTTAAGGAAGTGTGTGTGTGGGTATATGTGTGTATGGGGTGGTGGTAGGGGTGGTTGTAAATAAATAAATAAATGAAACAATCTTGACTCAATTTAAAAGGCACAGCAAATGACTGCTTTTGTGAAAGGATCATTTCTTTCGGCTTAAACTGGGCTCAATAGGTAATGCAGAATTTTCAGGCCAAGAGGTCCTGAAGTTTTCCTTCGCGAGAATTTGCAAGTGACTTTCAGTATTATGTTATCGAGCCGATTTGAAGAATGCCAGCAACATAAAAAGAAAAGAAAACAGAGACTACAACTTAAATGAGTTATTCTTGAATTAATGAAGGAACAGGATCTGTAGAGTTCCCCCACTGAGACATGAACCAGATTTCAACCCAGAGCTCCCTCGAGGTGACGGCCAGCATTTCTCTGACAGGACATCTGGTCCCAGAGCATGGTCACCAGTGGGTCGATGTCACCATCTTAATTGTAATGTTTCTCTCTTCCTCTATGAAAGAAAAAAAAAAACAAGGAAAAAAGGGGAAAAACTAGGGCGGCTTTCCATAAAAGGAGAAAAGGAAAGGGGGAGCCACTATTTGCTGGGCCGTGTCGGCATGCCACATCATTTAAGCTGACAGCTCTAATAAATTACAGCAACAGATCGCTGTGAACAAACAAAGCTTAATGGAAATAAAGTGAGAATTATCAGCCAAGAAATAAAAGGAAAAAAGAATGAAATTAGTGCAAAGAGAGAGGATTAAGGGATGTCAGGCCTACATAGCACAGGCATTAAATGGGCAAATTGCCACTTTGAAAGATAGGAAATGTTTTGTTCTCATTATTGCTTCCTTTCAAAATGGAGAATAATGAGAGAATCCTGAGCAGACCTAAAATGTCCCTTATCAGACTCCTCAAAATCTGCCTCTCTGCATTGCATTTCTCGTCCCTTTTGTCTTGTTTTGCTGCTGATTTTTCTGCTCTGTAGGACCCTTGCTCCACCAATTCAGCCAAGCCGGAGAAAGCCTGGAAGCCTTTGTCATTAAAAAGCTTAGGCATGTGGAAGAGAACGACAAGAGATGGGAGGTATGTCAGGGGAAACGTTTGTCAGGTACCATCAGTATGAAAGCTGTTGCACATAGAGACCTTTGAAAGAAAGGCAGGTCAGAGAGGGTCCACTTTCAAGACCACTCCATTCTGTCTGAAAAAAATAAATAAAGAGGCAAATTGCACAAATAAGTAAAATGAACCAAACTAAAAATTGCTAAAGGGCTCCAAAATTTTCAGTAACCCCATGAGGATATGATCTGTCAGGTGCACAATTAGTGTTATTACACTTATTTTGACAGGATGAAAGCTCCTGCTTTGGCAAGATGGAGATGTTAACTGGAACAAAGGACAGGAATTAGAGTCAGATAAGCTTGATAGAATAAAGGTAATTGAAGCAGACCTTAATAATTTGCCCCATGAAGAGTTTAGGTCAATCACACAGGTTTGACTCAAGCCTTTGCAAATACCTGTTTTGTTCTTTCATTGTAATTGAGTGGTTTATATTCCCCTGCAGCACTAGATTAAATCCTCTTAAAGACACCCTTTATTTTTTGTATTATTTTCATTTGCTATGACAAAGGTGTGTATAGGGATGGGTATCGTTTAGGTTTTATCCGATACTGGTGCCAAATCGGTACTTTTGAAACGGTGCCGGTGCTCAAACGGTGCTCAAACCGGTGCTTAAAGAATGGAGAACACAACATTGGTCCAAAAACCTCCCATGTTCAGCTGGTTTTTTGTAAAAAGATAACAATGTTAGCCTTTTCTGCAGCTATGGGGCATATATGGTATCACTCTTGGCTGGAAGCAGTGCTTAAACAATGGAAAAAACACAAGCTTTGTCCAAAAACCTCTCATGTTTAGCTGTTTCCCTCTTTTTCTTTGGTCATTTTAGCCTTTTTGGCCAGGGTGAAGGGAGTGTCTGCCATCAAACAAGAAGACAGCCGCATGTAGCTATGATGATGTTTGCTAGTTTACCTTACATGCATTAATGTAATAACGTGGTTAGCCTACTCAACGTAAATTACACTCGAACAACATGAAGCTACTCACGCAGAGAAGAACGGCTGCTGCTGCCATCATCATCATCCGTCATCATTTCTGCTACACTGGCAGGGCTAGGGGCCAGGACTCTACTCTTCGGGTTTTTGGGGGATGTTGCTAAATCCGGGTCCAATAACAGGCACCACACCCGCAGTAGATGTGTGAGGTCTTGCAGCAAGCTATCAAATACGGCGCATTTCTCGGCTTTTAAAAAAAAAAAGCTATGCGTCGCCTGGTGTTTCATCGGATTCGAGGTGTTACCTCCTTTGACAGTATCACAGTATCAGCTTAAAGCACTTGTTGCAGGCTGCTGAGTTTGCATATTTTGCTGTGAAGTACAGCCAGACTTTTGACCGCTTCGCCTTGGGCATTTTTGATCTGTAGCTCTGCTCTAAAAGAACGTACATACCTGGCCCCGCCTACTATCCTCGGAAACGTAAAATGATTGGCTAGAAGTGTATCACAGCTCAGGAAAAAAAAGCACCGAAATGTGCGCTGCTTTTCGGTCTGGTTACTACCGTTTGATGGCACCGGACACCGGTACCCATCCCTAGGTGTGTATACATTTTTCTTTCTTTCAGGTGCTCACCTTCAGCAGTCACCTGCCACCATCTCATCCTATCCCTAATATCCTGTTCTGTCACTCCGACAGAATGCACGTCCTCCTTCGTTACATCCATGTATCTTCTCTGTCATCTTCCTCTTTTCCTCCTGCCTGGAAACTCCATCTTTAACATCTTATGTCCTATATCCACTATCCCTCCTCTGCCCATGTCCATACCATCTCAACCTTGCCTCCCTAACTTAATCTCCAAACAGCACAGCCTGAGCTGTCCATCTGATACACTTGTTTCAAATCCTGTCCATCCTGGTCGCTCCCAAAGAAAATCCTAGCATGTTCAGCTCTGGCACCACCAGCTCGGGCTCCTGTCTCTTTGTCAGCACCACTGTCTCCAAACCATATATCATAGCAGGTCTCACTATCATCATGTAAATCTTCCCTTTCACTCTTGCTACTATCGTTCTGTCACAAATCCCCCCTGACACTTGTCTCCAGCCGCTCCACCCTGCCTGCACCCTCTTCTTTACTTTCATAGCTTAGGTTATGATTTTTGAAAAGCCATCGCAAGCTTTGTCAACAGTGGTTTTTGTAGAAGTAGAGAAAATACGTGCTGTCAAAGTTTAAAGAGGTCCCAAAAGATAAGAGGTGGAGGAAGATCATTTAGCTTTTCCCGAAAATAATAATTTTTTTTCTTCTTTTCTCTTTTCTTCTTCTTCTTCGAGTAGAGCGTTGATGCTATGGGGTGTTGTTATGATGCTGAATTAAACAGTAAAGCATTCGAGCCCTGCAGGGACATCCTTAACCACGAGCTAAGGTTTTTGTATTTTGTTTTTTTTCCCCTACTCCACTTTGTTAGCCAGCCAGGCTGGACTTCAGCCAAGGTTTGCCTACATGGTGGACATAGAATCCCATTGCTTTTAAAAAAATACATGAGAGGTCAAACACCACGAGACTCTCATTAAAACTAATTAAGAATGTCATTCAATAACAGTAAAACAGTAATAGGAACTGCTACCTCTCTATGCAAGCTAGCGGCTTTCAGAAGCACTTACGTAGGAATGAGGAGGGCTTTTATGGGAGAGGGGTGTGAGACGTAATATGAGTGCCTTGGGAATAATGTACGTCCCACTTCTTAGCTACATTCTTTGTGTATTTATGTGTTTGTACGGCCTTGTGTTTGTGTGTTCCCCCTTGTACCTGTGTGCATCTATGAATGCTTTGTGTATGGCGTGTACTCTAGAGAGGTTTTGCACTTAGGCTTAGTGTGTGTGTGTGTGTGTGTGTGTGTGTGTGTGTGTGTGTGTGTGTGTGTGTGTGTGTGTGTGTGTGTGTGTGTGTGTGAAGAGACCATGGAGGGCCGTCCAACAGAGAGCACTGCATTTCGAAAGGTGCCAGAATGAGTTTGTCACAGAGCGCGTAAACTTGAGGAGAAAGGGGACTGCAGAGAGAGAGAGACTTTCCCCAGGCACCCAGAGTCTGTCAGACTGATTAAGTCACACGGTTGGAGTGAGAGTTGGGAAACTGAACCAGAGCATGCTAGGGAAGCACAGGATGACAACAGAGAAATAAAGAAATAAATAGAAACATGCAAGTATTAACATGACTGCATATCACGTGTGCACTTACTTATACCTGGCCCCAGAGACTCATGCTGGGACACTGCACACCAGCCCACATCCCATCATGCCATCCTGCAGCTTCCTCACCCCGCGGCGACATAAAGCAGGTCAGGTCCATCTTAAAGTTCACAAAATGCAACATGACAGGACAACTCTAACATATGCCTGTGTGACAGTGAAGCAAATAGATGACTGATGGCAGAGTACTATGTCTTAAGGGGGAAGTGAGAACAGTATAAGGAAAACTGACTTTACATTTGTCTCCCTCTCTGCATTCGGTTTGCTTTCAGACAAGCAGTAGAAAACTGGGGCATGAGCTGCAAGTTTCAGCTTCGAATGCATGGATCTATGGGAACTTTTTGTAACATGAACATAACATACATCAGCCCACGTGCAGGCTCGGCTTGTTTGTTACTGCTGCAGAAATGCCAAGGACTTTTGAACCATCTACAAGAACGGGCAGAGTACCATACCACATCACCCTGTCATCCACCAGACTAAAAGATGAACTTGTTTTTTTGTTCAGAGGACCCTGGCTGCTCTGAGGTGGCCTATATTTTCTTTCTATCTCATTCAATCAGTCTCCCACACTAACCACAGACCTGTCGGTATTTCGCAGAAGGGCAGCATCCGCAACAATACCAAAGGCTTAAAGTGAAATATTTTCTATTGGACTTTTATTTCTATAAGGTGAAAATGAGTTATGGCATAGAGTATTCTTCTACTATAACTAGATATGTGATAGACACCTAGCTATAGAGGTATTCTACCTCTATAACTAGTTATGTGGTAGGTACTTCTCACTAAATGCTATGCATCTCAACTTCATCCTCCCACGATTCGCCACCCCTGTACTGAAATTAACATTAATCGTCCTTTCTTCCAGAAGCTCTACAGTCTACAGTGCTATACCAAAGCACAATCTATGGCACCTCTAGCATTTAATGCTAATTGCTCGGTATTCAAAGCGAGAAAAAGGCCTCTCTGAATTAAGAGTCATTTAGTGAGAAACTGAGTTCAGCCTAGCACTGCGATGCCTACAAGCTAATTTCTCTGCTATTTTGCATAGAACTCTGGAAGTGTAGTTCTGAGTGCGCTTTTGCTACATTGTAATGCAAATTTAAACCCGGGCTTAGCTTTGCGAGTAATTACAAAGGTAGAGCAAAACAACACAGTTAATAGGTTCAAAGTATTCCATCAAACAAGAAACAAGAAAACTACCTTTGTGAGAAAATATGGCTTTTGACTGTGGACCCCATAATCAATGAGCACAAAGCAACACTTTGGTCTGTGCACAGATTTTAATTTGTCAGACAAGAACTTGATTCAGCTGTGTTTCTTTCAAAGGGAATTGAAACAAATAGATTTCTCTGTATTCAGGAGCACTGCAGGAAGTATTTTTCTTCCTCCTGCATCTGCGGTTCAAACAATGGGGGCAGTGTGTGTCTTTGATCAAGGAGCATGTCGATGTTTATGACAATAAGAAATCTGCAGTCTGTCCCAAAAGTGTTGTAACCCTACCTTCAAAGTGCACTTGCTTTTTTTTCCCTTTTCTTTTTTTTTTTTACAGCATCTTCTTCTCTGCAACTTTCTTTACTGTCTTGACATTTTTTAAAGGTTATCAACAACACATCGCTGTGGAATCGAAACTCTGGCATAAAAATAGAAGAAATATACACGTCTTTCATTCATTCATTTTCATCTTTATTTCTATCTATGGATATTTGACTTATTAATTAAGTATGGCTTCATTTGTAAAATGTAGCAACCTGATGAAAACGGTGTCACAGTGAATGTGTGGGTGTGTTTCTGATGGCTGTGTGAGAGGCCAGTTCATCTCTGTTGATTTGTCCCCAGTTTTCTTGGGGCCATGCACTGACACTTCATTGTACCGTCTGTCTGTGCGCTGTATCAGCAAGACAGGCATAAAGAGCAATCCTCTATGACTGGAGCTGACCCCAGTGCTGTGGCCGGGTCAAGGTCTGAGCTAGTAGTAGTAGTACCAGCTGAGGTCCTCTGCCACTTGCAATACATATTTGGATAGGATCATACAAGCGCAGACAGGATTTCAGGGTCACTGTGACAAAAACTTGAACTTCGTTTCTAAGATGAGGATTATGCCTAATCTTGGATCAAAAACTTTTTTTCTGGTGGAGATATTTTAACTCTTCTTCCATTCAAAGACTAAGGGAGGGTTGCCAAACGCAAGGCCTGGGAGCCAGAATCAGCCTAGCAAAGACTTCAATCCGGCCCTATGAAGGAGGGCATACGTTTTTGGATTAACTGCATTTTTTATAAGTTTTACAGCTTTTCCTGCTAATAATGGCCTCCTCCATAGCCGTGCTTCTTTAATTTATGCTGTTAAACGTCTTTACACTGACAGAAAGCGAGTTTCACTTGTCCAGCACGCTTAAGATCAAAGTGGATATTTTGAGTGGGTTTGACATCCCTGGACAAGGGTTTAATTTAAGTCCAGGAAGCTGGATGGTAAGGACCCCTGTTTATTTGTTTTTGACTTTGTGTTTATCGTGACGTAACCTCGATCTAATCGACAAAGGTTGATTACGTCAGTCAAGCAGATAATGTGTATGTGTATTTGCCCATATGGAAAAGATATATATAAATCTTATAAAGTTTGTATCTGTCTTGTGTGAAACTTGTATGAAAAGCATATAAGAGTGAAAACGGATACAAGATCCCTTGAAAAATTATATAATGAAACATTTATGTTTTGGATACTTACTAAAACAATGTATGAAAGTAATGAGAAAATGGCCACTTTCATGAGTAATCACATATAAGTTTTTACTATTTCTTTTCCATATGGGTGTCTCACAACTGTGACTTGTTTTATACAAGCTTAATTAGGAGCCTTTCAATGTGCTGGCCTTAAAAAGGCTTTAATTAAGACTTCCATTACACTTCAAGAGCGTTCAAATTAGTAGCTCTTTAAATAGGTTTTTGTTTGTTTGTTTGTTTGCTTGTTTGTATTTTTCTTGTTTTTTGCAGGCTTCACTTATTTGTTAGTTAGTCATTGTGTTAAATGTATATATAATGTGTATGGTTGCCTTATAAAGAAACTAATAAAATAAAATAAAAATGTAGTAATAAAACATATTTAACGGTATCTGCAGAAATGAAAAGAAGTGACCATTTAAACAGTGTGTTTTGCTTTTTAGAAATTGTAATTTTGGCCTGTAGAGACTTTAATATCTAGAGGTGGGAAGTTTGTTACTGTACTTAAGTGCCATTTTCAGGAATCTTTACCTTCCTTTTTTCGTGAATACTGAATACTTTTACCCCCTACATTTAAACAAATATCCTTACTTTGTACTTCTTAATTTTCAAAACAGGCTCGTTACTTTAGCTTTAAAGTACGATCACTGCGAGCCTCCAAACACCAAACATCAAAATTTGAGCCTAAACCGAAACACATGAAAGGCGGTGGTGTTCCGTTTAATATTCACCGGGGGATGTCGCATAAAAAGAAATGATGTGTGCAAAAGCCAGGGGTTAAAAGTGGAAACTGCGTTTGTTTGTTTTTGCCTTTTTGACACAACGACGGAACAACTGCAGGTGTCTAAAAGTATTTCAGCATCTAGCCATCTAGCTAGCCCTACTGAAGAGGAGCTAGCATAGACGGATTAACATTTTTTTAAGTGTCTCACAGCATGTTGCTAGCTAAAAGTCCAGCTGCTGTACTTCACAGGGAGAAAAAAAAAAAGAGCTAACTTCACTCACAGATGGAGAAAGATAAGAAAGGGGTCAGGAGAGGAATATGAGAGGTTGTATTTAAAGGTAATGACTGCTCATTTAAAACTTACATGTAAGCCGTCATGTTTGGAAGTTAGATCATGGGTCTGTACATGTGACATTATGTTTTTTCATATTTTGAAACATGCAAGTCAAACTGAGGTAGACTAATTGTGTTATTTAAAGGCTGCAGGAAAATGGTCTGCAGGTTAGTGCAGGATAAACGGGTTAGCTGGTGTGATGGATTTACAGTAAAGAACAGTGTGTGACTGGTGCACAGTGGCTGTGGTTTCATGGTCAGACTAAGGATACAAAAAGGGTTGCAGAGATTCACATGACTTTTAGTTGATGATTCTGAGATCCATCGACTGTCAGTGCAGAGGATGGAAATCAGCCAGGACGACTAATGAAACATCTGCTGACATCATGTTGAGTTCAGCTGTGTCCATCCCAAAGAGCAGCAGGTCAGCTGATCACAGCCTGTACACTAAGAAAATCTACTGGAGCTCTCACTATAAATTATTGTGAGTTGTGTTTCCCCACACTGAGCTATTACAACCAGTTTTAGGGCTCCTCCACCTCCAATGCAACTTTAACCCCTGACTGTACTGATTTTCCTGTTTAGATGTAAAGTTGTCCTCAACAATGGCAACACAAAATTTTTATTTTCTTTTTCTTCAGATTCAAGCTGAGTAGAATTATAATAAAACAGTAGAGTTAAAGTTTATATTCCAATCTACTGATATTATTTTGTCATTATTTTAATAAAACACAAGGTTCAGTTAGCTTTGCACAAAAACAGAAACATCCTCCAAAGAGCTGCGTTCTTACTTTGAGTACATTTCAGAACCTGCACTTTTTTACTTATTTGAGTAATGAAGTTGAATCAACTTTTCAACTTTTATTTTGTAATGGTAGTATTTGTACAGAATGTCTGTACTTTTGCCAACTCTGGTAATATCACACAGTATAGTATGGACCACAGAGTATGTAGACCCCCATATCAATGTTCTGATCATATCTGATTCTTTTTCACTGTTGGATTATGCCGTCTGTTGTCTTTCTGTGTTACACTTTTGGCCTGAGGTTGAAAAAGTATCCAGGGGACACCAAAAACACAAGTTTTGCCAGTGGCTGTTGATCTTCACAGTGTTCTTTCGATTGAAGACACAGGACTCTGCAGAAAAATCACACTGTTGTTTCATCTGAGGCAAAAAGGTGTTAATATCCATCTGTATAGCAGGGCTGCGGCATATCATATTGTCCGTGATAATACCGGTATCATTTTTTATGTGATATAAAAATTTCACGGCAGGATGATATTGCTATTTATTTTCTCTAGTACATGGAACAATAAGGCTACGATGAAGGAGATGCTAGCAGCTGGTGATGTGCAAACTAAACCAGTGGAGCACTTGCTAGCTGCACTCCAATTAATTGGAAATGACTAAAATGAAATAGTGGGGAAACAAGAGTTTTAAGCAGTAAGCTCCACCCAAGATAAAGCGTCCCAGGTATCAAATATTTTTTTTTAAATTTTTGTTAGTTGACAGTATTATGCAGGCTGCTGAAGAGCCAGTTTGTTTTTTGTTGAGCTACAGTGTTAAGCTGTGATTTTGTGCTCGTACATTTCCAAGGAGAACACTACCTTTGCTACTTTTGTGCTTACATTTAAATTACACTGTGTTACTGGATATACTGCCATGTCACTACTATTGCACTATAATACTGGCACTGCTGCTGGCAGCTTTTGAGTCCCTGTTCAAATTAGGCAGTCTGTCATTAATGACAGCCTGCAAGCTGCAAGCATCAATAAAATGTTCAATATTTTTTATTCTGTATAGCCAGAAATATCATTATTGCAAATTTTCTTAAAATGCTGTGATAGAATTCAAACTGTTCACTATATAGACAGTAGAACATTTTTGCTGGTCCATTTACCACATTAGACTGATCGCTGCCTGCGTCCTCCATAATAACAAAAGAGGTCGAAACTAACTTACTTACTTACATTTTTGCATATTTATAATAAATTCACAGTTATGCTAATGTGACAAGCCAAAATGCGTTTTTTAAAAGACCTTTGCCAAGCACTTTAATGTATATTCACATGTTCAGTCTCACTGTCAGCCGGTCAATAAAACAATAAAACATAACGGTGCAATGAAAAGAGTATACCCACTGAGCCAGACACAGAGCCACGGAGCCAGCTCAGACTCTTTAATCCAGGCACCACTTTTTCTTTTGCTTCTTCTTGCAGAGTGCTCTGAAACTGCTGCGAAATTGAATTTTCCACCCCTGTGTGTACATGAACCAGCCAAGCACTGCATTGTCAGAGTACTCAATTAGCTCCCAAGGCGGAAGCCAAAATGTTTTCCAACAGCAAATGTATTCTTCACAGGGCAAGCTCTCATTAGCATAATGCTTCTATTCCTATAGCACGGAGTTAGAAACCTTCCCAAGGTTGAAAACAAAAACAGTCTAAAGCTTTAATATCAGTGTCCCTCCATGCCATTCCCCATCATACTTAGGAGTAGAGTAGCCTTCAGTGAAAAGGAATGTTAACCTCTGCTTAAAATGTCTCATTAGCATTAGTAAACACTCTTCTAGTGTGTGGCGCACATAGCAAAGGCAGTCTGTTCTTCTTTCCTTTTTTTTCTTCTTATGCCCAGGTTTTTAAAAAAATCTGAATTTCAATAATACAAGAGAAGTCTCTGACTTTCTTATAACTCATTAAAACAGATGCTTCAGTACTCTTGTTCTATTTTCTCACCAGAAAATCTAAACATACACTATGTGGGTCCACTTAATCTAAAGAACAAAAAAGATTTGAGATTTAAGACCTTATAATGCTTTCTGAAAATTGTATATTTGCAGAAAATGATTCATGTTGTTTACTGAATGTGCTGACATTGAAACAGTTGGCTGAAGCATTAGAGATAATCTGCGGCGACAAGTAGCTAAACAGTTCTCTGACAAAGTGACATTGAAGTCAACACAACTATACAAACTTTTTTCTTTTTTCCCCCAGCTGAATGGCTGAAAGGAGGCAATAGAAAAGAGAAAAAAAAAACACGAAGACAAAACCAAGCTTCAACAACTGGAGACAGTTGGTAGCAATGGCACAACTCTTACTCTGAACCCACGCACTCAATTTTTGTGTGACTGAAGTGACAAAGTGGCAGTAATGCACTGAATGGAGAGAAGAAGAAGAGGTCAGGGGGTTGTTGTCTTGCCCCATAGTGTCTCCTCACTCTCCTTACTGATGGTGCCGCAGACTCCAGATTTAGTGCTCCTATGTTTGTTATACGCCCTGGGTCTTGTATGTCGGCCCCAACACCCACACATACACATATACACATACATGACAGCTTCCATCACACAGGAAAAGCACGGATATCAACGTGAGGATTCGTTAATAGGTTGTTGTAGTGGGATTCACACTCACACCCTGTTCTGGTGTAAATTATGCCACCAGTCTTATTCGCAGAGCGCCCTACCACAAAAAATTGGGAAAGAATCAAAAGTCAGATGAGGTGTCACAAACAAAGGTGGCATGGTTTATTATTGTGTCTGTATTTTATTTTGATATATATTTGTTGGTTGACAAAGTTACCTTTGATCCCTACCATTACAAAAACAAAAAAGATTAGCATGAATGGAAGCGGCTGTTTTCTTTTTGCCCTGTGGAAGTTTGACTTGCAATAACACTCAATGCCTTTGAGATGTTGACCGTAAAGAATGAAAGTCAAAAGTCAACAATGTTTGTTTCCCGGAAGGCTGAAACATTGACAGGTTATAAGCACAGGTGTAAGCGGGAGGGGCTTGAGTGTATGCTTGAGCGCATGTTTAGAAAAAAGCGTTATTCTCAATCATCGGGCTTCAAAGCCAACGTTCCTGGGGCTTTTTAATGGAGCGCACAGATTAGTGCACCCTCAATAAGGCAGAGACAGCACCAGGATTAACCTTGTTTTAAATATGCCATGTGAGAAAGATTGGTTGACCTTAGTGCGGCCTATGCTTTGGACATACCATCACACTTGATAGAAACTGGCTGTTAATGGACTTCGCAGTGCCAAGAAACACCCTGATGACATATGCTCATGTTTGAGATTAATATTGTTTGCCTTCCAGCACTCACTACTTGCTATAGCTTCAAATTAATTTCCTTCTTTGGCAAGCCGCTTTGGCCTCTGTTCCATTCTCTGAAGCAGAATGCCTTTTTCTCTGAATGCCTATGATCTAATTCTGTGATCTGCTCTGGTTTCACCTACCTCAGTGAGTCAAAATCTTTACAGCTTCAGCGGTTTCACTGCAACACATGTGTCAATGCCTCTATTTTGAAGGAGGTATTAAAAAATATATATCTTACTTTAATCCAATTCAGAAACTTGCAGATCAGATGTTACATAATGTTTGTACAAGCGGTGATCGTGAGCCAAGGTTAGACTTCATCAGGTCGGGAGAGGAAACAGAGGCATTGCAAATAGCGAGGTACCTTTAATCCTCCCCATTAACAGAGTCCATTGACTGGGATTGGGGCAGTTGGAATCTCTGTTTGAGATGAGCTGTATTTCACGAGAAAATGAAACGGGATGATGGAGATCAGTGACAATATCGGTTGGATAATCATGCCCAAATCACAGCCATCTGCTCTCAATCTCCATCCCGATCTACATGCACTACCATCAATCCCTCCCCAGCAAATCCCTAAATCCTGACAATCTGTAGCACTCAGTTTAGGACCTATTTTAATCCACCTAGCAAGCCCACATTACTAGACAGGAAGGTACAACATCTCTTGGACCCTGTGTCCATCTAGAAACCAAATTTCTTCCTTCATATCCTAATATGTACTCTTTTTTTAATATATTCACGTCACTGTTTTCTTGTAAGCTTTTGTCTCTTAGATGAAAGAGGTGTAAACTCGTTTTTATGTGGTCAAATCTAAACTTAACTGCTGTAAGTCAAGGCAAGTGCGGTTTCATGTTGTCTTCATCATCTGCTTATTTAACAACAACAGGAATAATAATTTGAATATCAGCAATGCAGGGGAAAATGCAAAACGAGAAGTCTTACCGATTACAAGGAGATGCCTCGACAGCAAGCCTGATGTGGGTGGAATATGTTATGTCTTTTTGCATATGTGTGTGTGTGTGTGTGTGTGGTTAGGGGGTGGGTGTACGTGTGTGTGTGTGTGTGTGTGTGTGTGTGTGTGTGTGTGTGTGTGTGTGCGGTTAGGGGGTGGGTGTATGTGTTTGTGTGTGTGGGTGAGTGGGGGTGGGGGTTCAAATACATACGAAACTGATGGAAAGTGGATGTCAAGAAATATTACAACACAATTTAGTTTTCCTTTATTAACAGTAAGAGAGGATAAAAAGTGCATCCACCAATACCGCACCAAAGAGAGTATGTGTTACTCTGTCTGCACCATTGGAAAGAAAGGGTCCTGGCCTTGTGGCTAAAGGCCAATTTCAGGGACCTGAAATACCAATTGGCTAGCTGTTGAGTTTGATAGGATGAAGAATCCTGATAAATGAAATGCACCTTGACTTTTACTGATGAATCCACTTGGCTGCAAACCTCTACCCCACTACCTATTATTATCTGGAATCTGTGTGTGATTGGTGTGACCGCCATAGAGGTCAGCAACTAATATTTTTCTTTAGCACACCTATAGAGAAAATGTAAGAATGCAAATAATGGACTTTATACTCAATGAAATAACGTAAGTATATATATATATATATATATATATATATATATATATGGGCTTGGAGTTGGCCTCTAGTGTTGTACGCCACATCCCCATTGAGTTCCTGATGAAGGCTCTTAGGGTCCCATTGATCCAAGTCACCATCAAGTGCGGGATCTACCAAGGAGATGCTCTGTCCCCACTGCTGTTCTGCATAGGCCTGAACCCCCTCAGTGAGATCATTAACAAGACTGGCTACGGATACCGACTACGGAACGGAGCAGTTGTCAGCCACCTCCTGTACATGGATGACATCAAGCTGTATGCCAAGAGTGAACGAGACATCGATTCACTGATCCACACTACCAGGCTATACAGCAATGACATTGGAATGTCGTTCGGACTGGAGAAGTGTAGTCGGATGGTAACAAAGAGAGGGAAGGTAGTCAGAACTGAGGGGATTGAACTACCAGAAGGCAACATTGCAGACATAGAGGACAGTTACAGGTACTTGGGGATCCCACAGGCGAATGGGAACCATGAAGAGGCCGCTAGAAAAGCTGCAACCACCAAGTACCTGCAGAGGGTCAGGCAAGTCCTGAGGAGTCAGCTGAATGGTAAGAACAAGATCCGGGCCATCAACACGTACGCCCTGCCCGTGATCAGGTACCCTGCTGGGGTAATAGGCTGGCCAAAGGAGGAGATAGAAGCCACTGACATAAAGACAAGAAAGCTCCTTACCATGCATGGAGGGTTTCACCCCAAATCCAGCACCCTGAGGCTGTACGCTAAGCGGAAGGAAGGGGGCCGGGGACTGGTGAGTGTCAGCACCACAGTCCAGGATGAGACAACGAACATCCAAGAATACATTAGGAAGATGGCCCCAACTGACCGAGTGCTCAGTGAATACCTCAGGCAGCAGAAACCCAAGAAAGAGGAGGGAGACGAGGAACCATCATGGAAGGACAGGCCCCTGCACGGTATGTACCACCGGCAGATAGAGGAGGTGGCTGATATCCAGAAATCCTACCAGTGGCTGGACAAAGCTGGACTGAAAGACAGCACAGAGGCACTAATCATGGCAGCACAAGAACAAGCTCTGAGCACAAGATCCATAGAGGCTGGGGTCTATCACACCAGGCAAGACCCCAGGTGCAGGCTGTGTAAAGATGCCCCAGAGACAATCCAGCACATAACAGCAGGGTGCAAGATGCTAGCAGGCAAGGCATACATGGAACGCCATAACCAAGTGGCCGGCATAGTGTACAGGAACATCTGTGCCGAGTATAACCTGGAAGTCCCGAGGTCAAAATGGGAGATGCCCCCAAGGGTGGTGGAGAATGACCGAGCTAAGATCCTGTGGGACTTCCAGATACAGACGGACAAAATGGTGGTGGCTAACCAACCGGACATAGTGGTGGTAGACAAACAGAAGAAGATGGCCGTAGTGATCGATGTAGCGGTTCCGAATGACAGCAATATCAGGAAGAAGGAACACGAGAAGCTGGAGAAATACCAAGGGCTCAGAGAAGAGCTCGAGAGGATGTGGAGGGTGAAGGTAACGGTGGTCCCCGTGGTAATCGGAGCACTAGGTGCGGTGACTCCCAAGCTAGGCGAGTGGCTCCAGCAGATCCCAGGAACAACATCGGAGATCTCTGTCCAGAAGAGCGCAGTCCTGGGAACAGCTAAGATACTGCGCAGGACCCTCAAGCTCCCAGGCCTCTGGTAGAGGACCCGAGCTTGAAGGATAAACCGCCCGCAGGGGCGTGCTGGGTGTTATATATATGTATGTATATGTGTGTGTGTGTGTGTGTGTGTGTGTGTGTGTGTGTGTGTGTGTGTGTGTGTAGCGCTATTCTTTTTATAATTGAAATCTCCTGGAGGCTTATTGCAGCTGTATATTTCCTGTCAGTATATGTCTATTCAAAGGACATGGCACAGGACCTCTTCCCACATATTTTATCCTCCTACTTTCAGAATGAAAGAACTAATCAATACTAGCAAACTTTTTCTGCTTTGTTTACAGTTAGTTTAACTTTTTGGATTTTGAAAAAGCAATTGCTGATTTCAAAGCCTTACTTTAAAATGCTTATTTCTTTGAAAACTAAATAGTTCTGACATTGGGAGTTTTTTGATCAGCATCTACATCTTCTTCATCTTTATGTCTATTGTCATGGAGCATCCCAGTGTGCTAAAGTTGTAGTACATAGCTCGTGTCCTTGCTTAACAAAATAAGTGACTGTCTCATTTAGAGGAGCTTAGATTCTTCACATCTTGTTTTGAGACAATGTAGTCTCAAAGAAACTGGCAAGTACCTATGGCTACCTTTCCAACAATAATACTCCATGAGCAATTGAACTTAAGTAGGATTAGACTGCTGAGAGCAGTCACATTTGTTTATGTAATTCCCGTTAATGGAAGTGTGCTTTCTCAATATGAGTCAGGAGCTGTTGTCATACATGAACAGCAGCTGTGAACTTTTACAGACAATCCTTTCCAGAGAATGCAAATGTCCAAATCAGTGAGACATTAAAAAGCCTTTTTTCCTGCCCTCAATTTAACAGTTTGTGATGGCCTGTTGAGCTCATATGATGAAAGACTATGTTATTGTATAGTGACATTAAATAATTTAGCTAGTAAGGACGTGTCCAGTACATTGTGCATGACTTGAGAAAGGTGTGACTGACAAAATAGTGAGCTGTACATTATAGAACTGAACTGATTGAGGTACAGGCGCTGACTTATGCTATGTTTAAAACAGCCTTTATATAAGTAACAGATTACATATTGAAAAGCCAATCTGCTACTTATGGTTTGCATAATTGCCTAACAAGCGAAAGCCCCCAAGGTTGATCCCATGACTCAAAATCCCTTGGGGTGGCATCAGGAAGGGCATCTGATGTTAAAAAATATGTCAAATCAAATATGTGACACTGATATGTGTATCAATAAAAATACTTTTAAAATGTCATGTTTATCCTGAATCTTTACTTTTGAGACACCAGCTCTTCACTGTGAGTTGGGAGTAGTTAGAGTAATTTGCTATGGCAATAAGTGAAGTAGCAATGTTGTTGGGAGAATTCATTGTGCAGCTCAATATGGATGACTAACGTGCTTTGCTCAACTAGCTATATAGATGCAGTGATCATATCTTTATGCAAGATTGCGGCTTCCTTCATTTAGCATGAGCAGGATTAGATGGAAACGCATACAGAGCCCTCCCCATTTCATGGTACTTGTGGGATGTTGTGGTGAACACATGGAAACAGAGGCTGACGGCATAAATATCTCATTTCTGTCTCAGCATAAATGAGTTCTTTCACAAACTCTCGTAAGCACGATTGAAATTTTAAGTTGACGTCCCTAGGCTGATGCATGCAGCATTTCTTTATTGTCATGCCAAAAGTGTAATCCTCACACACAGTCACACTGAAGTAAGTAAACTGTTACATCATAGGGTCATGGTATGTGTCTTGAATTGTTTATAGGCGTACCGACTGTCATTATGGCTTTTTAGTGGATTTTTACAGGAAACATTCCTGGCATTTTAAAGACAGCAGAATGGTTAAAGCTTTGAACATGTATCTGAAAATGGGTATGAAGACAAAAATGCAGTATAAATGCACCTGAGTTTAGTAAGTAAAGTAAATTTGTATTGCAATGCTACCTACTGACTTACAGGGATTTTGAACATTATCATGTTGGCTGGTTATCAATGTAACAGTTTTATTGCCATCAAGAAATGATTAGTTCTGAATCATAATTTAAAAAGAATAACATCATAGAGCTGCAGCTTTGGCAAAAGATGGATTTTATCATGTTTTCATTAAGAACTTGTCTTCAGGAGACAAGTGTTGGTGTACAGAAATTGTTGCTTAACAAATTGACTGTTTTGCCCATCATACATTACAGCATGGCTACACAGTCATAGGTGAGCATTTGCAACAACAACTGTTCTTCAGAGAAGATTATCTACAGTTAGCCAAAGAGCCATCCATTTAAGTGACTTTATCGTAACGATGCACACAGTACGGATCTTCAGAGCGAAATGGGAAGAGCTGGGAAATTAATAGCACTCGACAGATACAGGTGTTAGATAGAATCCTAATCTTTGTATTATGTGAAGAGAAGACATTTTCCCAGATCATAATGTGTGGTGGTATGTGCGGGTAGTTGTGGTAGGCGTTATGGTGGGGGAGGTAGGAATAGAGGGTGGTTGGGAGAAAGATATACCAAAGTGGAACAACCCACTTTGTCACTTTCAAACCAGTAATTTGTAATGGTCGGTTAAATGTTACTTGCTGTTCACTCTGAAGCTTCTCTTCTGAGAACAAAAATAGCAGAAAAATTACAATAAACCATTTATACTCTATGCCTGTTTTACTTGAAAGCAATCAATCCTCAGCTACAGTATGTGTGTGTTTATCTCTCTCTATCTCTCTCTCTTTCTATATATATCTATATCTATATATATCTATATATGTATATATCTATATCTATATATAAATAGTACAAACCACAGGAGAATGTGAGACTCCCTTACAACTATGGTTCCAACTCTAAATGTTAATTAGAGTTAGTTATAATTAAATTACACAAGGTAAACGACTAAATCAATCTAAAAGTCATACTCTGTCTCAAGCTACTGACTGAGGCATAGACCTGTAATTATATTATTTAATCTATCTGTCTATCTATCTATCTATCTGGAGAGACAGAGAGAGAGAGAGCAAAGGAGTCTTTCAACATCGTTCAACATCACCTTGTGAGGTAGCTGCTTTGCCATGAATGATGGACCAGAGGAGGAGGAGGGGGGTGTGCCTTCTTTTTTTTCTCTTTCCGATCTGAGACTTGAGTGAGCAGCACCGGAGATTGCATTACCTCCCCATTGGCTGTTTACAAAGCCTAAGTGATAAGAGAAATGAGTTAGTAAATAACTAAGACGTCCCTTTAAGCTCTCTTCCACTGTGCTGGTGTGTGTGTTTGTATGCGTTTGATACACTCATCCACTAAACAGTTCTCAATTAACTGAGTGATTGTTTTCACCAGATTGGCCCCAGTGATTAGCAAGTGCATCCCGAGCCCAAATGTATTTGTGTGTATGCATGCTGTGCTCTTAACAGTTTGATGTCAGAGCACTGATCAAGGTCACATCAGAGGACAGCCTCATTAGAAGTGTATTGTACATCGTACGTTGCATACCGGTATATTTTACGTCTAATGCTTTCAGTGTTGCCTACCGAGCAGTATCTGTTCATTTTGATTCAATAAACCGTTCACTGGGGCTTACTGATCTGACTTGGATATTGCTGATTATACACTAAAAAAGATCATACATCTTGTATCAGCCTATGAGATTAGGTCACTTAACTGAATAGCTGAAGATACTGTGAAACATCCCCATGGAAAAGCATTTTCAGGCTTTCAATGTCTCCATGCATCATGCAGTTTTCCACTGCTACTGCAACCACATATTATTGGCTCTCTAATTTAAAGCTACCAAGACTGATGGTGGGTTCCAGAAAACATTTTTTTAATTCAGCCTGACAGAGTGCTTTTATATCATCTGCAGTAATTGGCATCCATTAGTGGTCTCCTTGCTATCATTGCAATGGTTTTCAGTATCATAACTCTTTCAGCCATATGGTTGGTCTTTTGCGTGCCCTTGAATGGCACAGAGAAATCCCACCCATCATTATCCACTTCCACGTGCTTTGTTTCTTTTTGCATTGAAAAAGCGGTGTAACACAGCTGAAAATCAAAGCGCACCCTTTTCTCCTTGCTGCACAGATAAATCTGAGGCACTCAGCATGAAATTAAGAATTGATTATTGTAAGATGATTCTGCTTGGTTAACTCGATTCAGTGGCATTCGCTCTTACAGACTGACACGTCATCCTGTCCCCCGGGCCGTGGCATTAATTCTTTTAAATCTGTGCAGGTGACCTCACTGTTTAAAGATTTACACTGGCAAGATTTTGCTCCTAATGTCCTTGCCAATAAGAGCCTGGAGCTCACTAGTGGCAGCCACAGCTCTTATTGCCTTAACAGATGAAGAAGAAAGGAATCGGCCAGGCAGGCTCTCATACATCTCTTCTACAATTATGGGTTGCTCCCCCATCGTAAACTCTGTTTTTTGTCCTTCTTCATTTTGTTAAAGCTTTGCTTGAGGCATGGGTAATATGAGGAGAATAAACAACTTGTTTTCTGAGATGCACTGCATTGTGGTGGCAGACAGTCTGTGACAGGTATGACAGCAATGTTCTCATGAGTAAAATTTTAAGGACAAAGCTATTGTATCTTTGATGAGTTGTTGTTCCACCCTCACTGTTATGGACTGAGCTTGGAATTTCTTAACAAAGAAGATGCCTCTGTTGTGATGAATGACTGCAATCAATGTAAAGCCCCCCCCCAAAAAAAAAAAAAAAAAAAAAATTAACAATCAAAGTTTGTGGTACGAGCATCCAATGCCATGAGCGTTTTAACATTTTCTGACACAGCGGACTAAAAAACGTCCTCACAAAATTATTTCTAAATACATGCACAGTAAACTCACTCAACTATTTCATATGTGTCAGGCTGTGCATGTTTGTTGTCTGCCTGACTCTTAATTTCATATGTCTTCTGGAAACAGATCAGCTCACACCTTGGTCATAATCCTCCACAATGTGTGGTCCAGACAGGAGCTAAAATCTTGAGATAAGGCTCTTGGGGTTACGGACACACACACACACACAGAGGCAATCGTGGAGCCTAACTGGTATCCCACCTCTGCCTCTGTCCCCGTTTCCTTCTTCGACATATCCCCTCGTTAAAGAACCATCTTTAAACTAATCTGAAGAAAATCAGATAATCAGGTTCCACTCTTTAATAAGGCAAAGCAGATAAAAGCTGCCATGCTGACAAGCAATGGGGGATCGGGTAAAGGGGGGACAAAAAGAGCTGCATTGATTAAGATTGTTATTATTTTACCTAGCAGTGATGGCTAGAAACAATTTCCATTTAAGAGAACTGGGATGTGTATAACTCGATGACAATGACGATTTAACCTCATGCATTGTTTTCCCCAGGTGCACTCATTTTTCACATTTCCCAGGCCTACGTGCTTTCAACAAAGATCCAGCAGAAATAAAAGAAAGGGAGACTGTCACTCGAGGACTAAAACGGATTCAGTCTTCGATTTTCTTTTGTTCCTTATATGTTTTTTTTCTTTCTTTTTAAGTTAAATACTGGGTGGAGTTTAGGGGGTCTCCCACAGAGGCCACAGACAATCAATAGGAGCTGGCTACAAGTGGTTACTTAATTTATTTTCTGCTTTTTTACTGTCTTCTCTTCCCCATAGTGGATATACTTTGAATCACCGTTCTGATTTGTACTGTATTCATTCTTGTGTTTGCGATGTCTGTTGTCCACTACGTCACCTCCCCTGCCTTCTTTCTGTATATTATCGTTTTCCTTTCCTGCAGCTCCACACCTCAGTGCTCCCCAAATTCAGGTTCTGGTTCGCCTGTGGCCAAATGACCACCCATTCGCTATGCTCCCTGATACAACAATTCCACCCCATGCATTGCCCTGATATTTGTCTGCTCAAGGGCTATGGAGGGGCTCTGTCTGTCATTTAGTTTGACAGCAGTGCATACTTATTTGCCATTCTATTTTGAGGCTTGATTGACGGGCCGACAGCCTTGACATTCTTGCAGGCGTTGCGGAGCCTGTTATTATGCATACATTAACATTCTGATAAACACATGGTCGGCCATTGAGGAAATAATTACATGCCATCACTCTACTGTCTGGGAAGAGTATGCTTTGTTGTGTGTGTATGCACTCACACACGTTCATCTGCGTGTTTCATCTCGTAAATATGATCTCTGTTCCTCTTGTTCCTCCCCATCCATTAATGAGTTCGACAGCAGGCCCTCTGATCTGGAAAGCTCATTGCGTGCTGCAACACACACATATATACAATAAGGAGATGAGTGAGTTTAACCACCAAATTTTAATGGTTTGGTTAAAGTCTAATCTATTGAAACAACAGTGACTACTGCTAGTAATCCCATGATAGTAATATGAAAAACTAGATATTTATAAATTCATTAACATTTAACATTCAGAAACACAGCAGTGCTAAAGCTGACAGTTGACTCACAATGTTACCTTACCTCACCACAAAGGAGCCACTGGATAATCATAGATTGGCAAGGGACATACTGTTCAACTTCCCAAAGGCTCCAAGTAGCCACCTAAATCAAATTCACAGCTCAGTGACACAAAGTATCAATCAAGCAGCTTGTATCTGCTGACACCTCTGATCTGACTGATGGGTTGTGGCAGTGAATGATCATCGGAGTCTTAGTGGGTTGTCCTAATCTGCAGAGCTCTGACATTAACTTTGGATATGTTGTTTATGTTTTGGAAAATATAAGCAACTCACCTTTTAGAAAGAAGAGAAACAAGGTAATATTTTGCTGTGCATTTAGTGTTAATGCTAACACCATGTGTCACAGTCATTAGAGCCCCCTAGGCCACCCTGGTAGTTGCTTGAATCTTGACACTTTTTGAAACAATCATGTCAGCAAATGCAGCATATCCAGCAATTGTAGCCCTCTCAACACACCTTTACAAAACTGTGAAGTAAACAATAAAAAAAGGCGAAGAGTGCAACTCTGGCAGTTGGTGTCAGATTTTGCTCAAGTCAGCTAAGCTAATTTAGCGATAACTCTTGAATTTTTTTAATGTACTTGCACCTGCTACCACGTATGTGTGTGTGCGAGTCTTTGCACATCGATTCATTTATGTGTGTGGTTTGCTGTGCTCGAGAGATTAGGATTTGGCTAGTTGGATTCAGATGAACCGTTCACATGAACCACCGCTTCTATAAGAGACCTGCGACTGCCATGAATTTTGATTTTATTGTCGTGCTGAATATTTCTAAGAAGAAAGTCTTCCATAGTCCCCATAGGGAGGCAAAACCTCCTTGGTAAAAGTGCAAATGGCAATACGTAGCATGTCAAGCTGACAAGTAGGACTCACAGGTCCTAAGGGAGCCTTGTTGGTTAACTGCTGTCTACTAAGCACAGTATTTGGAGCAGTTTGACTCCCAAGCTCCTTTTATCTTATGGGCCCCCCATCAGTAAATCAAAGACTGCAAACACTATCTCCCCTTTGTACCCTGAATAAAGCTCAAGCACTCGTGGGAGAAACAGAGCTTACGTGAAAGAATACCTAATGCCCGTGTGCCGACAGGAGCTGCCCAGCACTAGAGCAGAAAGAAAATGAAAAAGCGAAAGCAACGCGATGTGATCGTCAGGCTCTTTTAACACATAGTTCTAGTGAGAGTGGGGCTTTCAATTATTCAACCCTTTTCTTTGCCCTTGAAGTGTACATTCGTCTTGTTTCATTCTCCGTGTGTTAACAAGCAGTGTCTGGCTTGCTCCGGCAAGGATGTGGCTGTCACCACCATTGCACTTCAGTGCTTTTTTTTGGGGTGTGGTGGATAAAAGGCCAAAGTAGAGTGTTGTCGCCAGCTAAAAGCAGCTATGGTGACAAATAAATGGATCTGTTGTTTTTAAAAAATAGTCCTCCAAAACATAATAACAGACCTGAGTATCCAGGCTCTTGAGGTTTGAGACAATGGCTGTGTGTTGTGATAATGGATCTAGCGGGTGGAGTGGGTACACAGATGTAAATCTCAGCGAATGCACGCAAATCGGGCTGTTGAGGTTGGGTAAACATGTGTATTTTATATTTGTTGTGACCATTATTGCTTCATTCTCAAAAAAAAAAATGTAGATTTCACGTTTTGTAACAAAGGTGAACAACAGGTACTGTTGCTAGGTCAGTGAGTACTATTTCAGTGACTTACCAGGAACATAATCTGAGGAATTCTGCATATAGCCAAACCTCCGTCTGTGTTTTCAAGTATTAAATCTGACCGTTTTTAGCTAGTATCTCTATATAGTAAATTTTAACGTAAATGTCAATCACACTAAAGCAGTCAGTGTTAACTACTGTGTATAGCAGAGTATAGAACAGCTTATAGCTTAAAGCAAAGCTTTTTTTTTCTCTTCTGACCTGGTTTTCAACATTGTCTCAAGGCTGGGTCTTGAACATGTGCCAGCCAGCACAGCTTGAGAGCTTATATTTAGACAAGACTGCCGTCTGCCCCAAAATTACTCATGCTGTGGCTCCCCTGGGATTCCTGTTAGCTCATCCAAGGCTCCTTTCTTCAAAAAGGCAAAGGGGCTGTGACCTTTCCTCACTGCCTGTGGTGTTTGTCCTTTGCATGGTGCCATACCTTGACCTTTTCAGTCTTTTTAGATTTCAGCAGGTAATCAATTAGCTGCTACTTAGATTAACAGTCAAAGGTGAATAAGACTGTGTTGTTATGCCTTTTATGAAATATTGTTTTTAATGATTTCTGTGTCTCTCCTCCCTTGGGTATATGAAATGAACTGAGGTATGAAGTCTCTGTCTAGAACTTTCTCCTTGTTTACGAAGAGAATGAAGTATGTTGCGATTGGGTTTGTCCTTGAAACATTAGAAAGATGAGAAAATGCCTAGAGTGATCTTTAGATTCTTAGCAGACAGAGCGAATTGTGTTTTTCTGCACAGCTGAAAGAATTGGGTGAAAATAAGTAAAAGCAGTCTAAGAAAATGATGGGGATTTCTTCAACTCTGCTGCATTAATTAACCAACTACACTAAGAAAGTTGGAGAAGTCAATGTGGCAAGACTTCTCTAATGAGATTTTCTTTTCAACCTTTCGTACGAACACTCAGGGTTTTGAGATTTTTGTAAACACTCAATTAGGTTGTCAGCTTTTCTGCAGGATTAAAACATGCCCTCTGGTTCAGGAAGTGGACCTCCCTGATGACCAAAAAGCCTGTTTGATGGAGCGTCGACCTTCAGCCTGTAAAGGAGTCTAGCACTGTGTTGGGATGATGAAGCATGATGCTTAAGGCTGCCTCCTCTTGGGTGGCTAGGGCGGCTTGAGCGTTTGCCAGTGATAGTCAAGAATGAAAGTTATTTTGCATGAATAATAGTATGTGGAGGAGGAGGAAGCTCTGGGTGAGTCATAAAGATTCAGGTTTGGCAGGAGGTAAAACAAAGGCACTGCTAGAGTTGATGGGAGATGACAGGTAGGGGGAGACATTAAGGAGGAACCAGCCTGTTGCTGTCAGAAATCACAGGGATAAAATGGAAGCTTCTTCAGTTGAAGCCTGTTAAGAGCTGTGACAAGAGCAAGTGGAGAATAATGGCTTGGACCATCATGTCTTGTTTTCCTAATCAATATATGATGTTGATTGAAATTGATGAAATGTACATCTTCACTAGAGTTAATAGTGAACATCTAAACTTGGCATATATATATATATATATATATATATATATATATATATATATATATATATGTTATTGTTTTCATGTTTGTCCATTTTTTGTGCCACTGAGGACAAAATCTGGTGATAAGTCTGCTATATTAGTTTTTATTCATAATCATTTATTTCAACAGGAACTAGAAAAACAATCAAAATAATGGAATAGCCATCCACCTGAATTGTATTTTGTTTTTTATATTAATAAGCAAGTAGGAATGCACCGACTGAATGGCCAGTTATCGCAATCAGTCCATTTCCAGTCTTCCCAGATATCTCACATATGTCAATTACAAGCTGGTCTGTTTTATGCATATGCCACAGGCACGGGCAACTAACCGTGATCACACTTATAGCCACATGCTAACGTGTAGTTAGCATGGCAGCTCTTCACTATGAGTGAAAACACAAAAGTTTGTCATAGTAAATTGAGAGGGGAACACCATGCAAAAACTCGTAACAACAGCCCTAATCACACACTTAAATCACTTCCACCACTGGACATTTTAAGGAAGCTAACAAAGGCTGAAGCTAAAGCTAATCAGTAGTCAGAGCCAACCACAAGCCAGCAACCTTGAAATAATCATCAAAACAGGTACAGGGAAAAGTATGGAAATGATTGAAGAAAAGAAAAAAGGTCCAACTAAAAGTTAATAGCAGGCCCGTAGCCTCTTTCTCATGCTCCATTCATGCTGGTTGCTGCATTATCTGATAAGATTATCTTACATAAAACTGCTAATATATAACGTTGCAAATCATATCTATATCTATATATCTATATCTATATATAAATATATATGTAGTGAGATGAGCCCCCTTCCTCACTAACTGATAGTTAAGTTTTCTTTTACCACTCTCAGTGCTTCTGTATCTGTCCCTCCTCCCAGTTTCCCAAGGCTTCCTCTAAGGAGTGCACACATCACTTTATCACAATGATGAATCTGGTGGGCTTTTCAAGGAGAGATTGTCTGCCTATAATGCAAAGACAAATGCCCCCTGTCCTTCCTAAGCTGCTTCTTATGTTTAAGGTGATGCAGAGAGACAGGTTGATTAAAAGAAGGTTAAGAGATGCGCTGGGGCCGTCACTCAGCTGTCATGATGGATTGGTGACAAGCAGGTCAAGGGTGTTGCAGCCCAGAGATGGCGGTAGAAGAATGGAAATAGTCCCCCAAGAACACCCACTCACCTACAAACACACATATACACACACACACTGACACACACACACACACGCATATATTGCACACCAACCTTCCTCTCCCACTTTCCTCTCACTCTGACAGCGTCTCCACAGTTCAGCTGAATTTACGATCGTACAGGTGTTCACAGAGAGACATCTCAGCCATATTTTAATTAAGGCAGGCATTTACTCAGGAACAGTGGCAAAGTCACATAGAGGGGAGCGGGACCTGAAGGGATAAGGATGTTGACCTTTTCTCAGATTGTCTTGTCGGATGATTCCAATTCGCTGTGTTCAGTCAGGTTGAGGTTCACTGTACATGTGTGAGGAGAAAGAAAGCTATGCTTTTGTTTCATATGAGGTTGGGCTTTCAGTAAACTGAAAACAGAAAAAAAAACATTTATTTAAAAAAATGATATGCTAGCAAACAGATGTCTCGTTATCATACAGAAGAGCACAGTGAAGAATTTTTTGCACATATTTTGTTTGACCTTGAACATAGCAGTCATAAAAATAGCCCCAGTAAGCAAGAAAGGGAGATCAAGCACTTTCCCCTGTAGCCATTTAACCATGTCTTGACCAGAGATACACACTGTGTGATCACAGTAAAAATTGCAGGTATGCTGAGAACTGCATATGCTGAAAATTTGTTGAAATGCTAGTAAGCATTCTGACAGATTGATTAAATATTAATTTTTATGTAAGTAAAAATACATGCCAAGTGGAATTATTTGATTAACCTAATTAAAAGCAAATAATGTAAAGAAATGATGATACTTTTTGAGTAGTGTCGAGATGAAATATTATTTTACATTCATAATCTATGTTACTATTCATAATCCTTATTATTACTGTTTCATCATTTATGATTTATCATTGTTGTCATTTCATTGACACATTTATTGAAACTGGTGAGGTTATATTAAAGTCTGTATTTCAGGTGTTAGCATAAGCACATAATCTTTCATTGCAGGTGCAACTGTAATCATGTTATACACATATTGCATAATTAAAGGGTTGAAGCTCGGTCAAGTTAATTAATGGTTTGAAGCTACGGGCAGCGCGATGTCTGGCCGATCAATGGAGCAAAGTTCAGCTATTGAAAGGTTGCCTACATGTTTACAGTATAATTTATTACATGTTGCCTGTGTGCATTTAGCAGCCTGCTGCACTGGAGTTTGCCTGGTAACAGATGACGTAGAGGGGGGTCATGTACTGAGGTTAACAACACAGACACATAGCCTGTCTGGGTAAACTGATTGCAACTGTTGTGTAAGTCTAGAAAAGTGTAATAACAGGAAGCATCTGGAGGAACAGAGGAAGTAGCGGTTCCTTTTTAGAATATGTCCTCGCTGGAGTTACTGGTCATCATAAGTATAAATATTACACCCATCTATTGTCAGGCGGGAGATGGAGCCTGATGTTTTGCAGAGCCCATTTTCACCACATATATGTGCTTTAATAAAATAATTTGTGCTGACCCACTATGGACTTTCAGTCATATGTCTCTTCCTCAAAAATTCGAACCGCGACAGTAGTCAAGCAAAGGGTAACTTTAGCAAGATGTTGTTGTTAGGAAGCTCATAACCATAGTCAGCATTGGAGAGCCAAACTGTTTGGACTAGAAAACCTGGATGGCACATTGGTGGCCTATGGTCGATCCATTCAGTTCAGTTGTATGTTGTTTTCATCAATTATGAAAGAGCTGAAGTAGCAGTGAGAAAGCTGACAGCAAAGCCATGGTTGCTTGGAGGTCTTTTACTTGATCTACATCAACAGATTTTATTTTCATGCAGTAGTTTTTAATTGAACTTCAACCTCACATTAATAATTTTAGAAATTATTTATTTTGATTCTGTTTTTATTTATGACTTTACGTATGAATAGCAGTTTAAGACGTTAGTTTTTTGTATGTATTAGTCACATTGTTTTTATATGAGAGAATGATCCCCAGTGTTTTCCCTACAGTGAGCACAACACCATATAAAGTTAACACTGGTATCGGCTCTGTGCTCAATATCAACACATACCTTAAGCCAAGCATCCCTTTTCTTTTTCGTAGTACTCTATCACATAGACATGTACTCAGCTGGACTGGTGCTTGCTGGCTGTGAGTTTCAAAGAAGAAAAGTGGAAAATCTTTAGCATGCTAAGTTAAACACTAAGCCAAGGCTACTGTCACTGAGTTGTTTTTCTTTCCAGAGCTAATGTTATTATTGTTGCTGATGTTCTGCAGTTCTGCTGTTTCCTTCCTGTCTTCATAATGCATGAGACTGACTGTGTGCCTGTTATTATTTTGAAAGTGTTGGCCTTGCAACATCAAACACAGTGACTTAAGGGAGAAAGCAGGCAGCACATCCAGCTAGTATAATCTCAGCAGCCATCTGTCTGTCACAGGGCCTCGGGAGGAAAGAGTCAAACCAGACAAAGATGGATTCTTACTTTTTCTCGATTCTAATTCAGATATGTGAGAGTATGCACTGTCAAATCCTTGTTTAGCACCTGAGAATTACACAGCAAAGTCAGTCTATTGACTGGTGAGAGTTTATCTAAGATTTCCATCTTTTCTTTGTCTAATAGTATTTACTATACAGAATTTTTCTCGGCTAGGTTAAATTCAAAGGGAACCTGTGACTGTGTTTAAGAGCTAAGTTTTACATGCGTGAGGGCATAAGAACCGGTCCCCCTCTGTTCACAGCATCTCAAGCGGCCACAACAATGTCACATTGGCCTGGCTATAACACTAGCAACATGAGGCTGAACATCTGTGAATTTCCATGTTTTACTGTGGGCAAAGTTCTATTTCCATTTCATTCTGAAATAGGAAAGGTGAGAAAAAAGATTCATCTTTCCATTTCTTTTTTTCGCCTCTCCCAGTGGCATCTTAGGTATGCTTATCTGAAGCAGCAGATGCACAGAGCTCATGGGACCTCATCAGAAACATTCTGTGAAGGCATACCCACTGCCAGTGAACTGTTGCCTCCTTTCCTGCTCTATTCTTTCGAGCCCTCTAACCTCTAGCCTTCTGGGCCAAGAGACAGGAACACCAATATCCTAAACTCAGGATGAAGCTAATGTCACATGTAGTGAAGTGACAACTTTCCTCATGTGGGAAAGTTCCCATCTCCACTCAATATCCCCCCCCCCCCCCCCCCCCCCCCCCCGCCCCCTCAAGAGTAAATGCATAGCAATTGGTACCTCAAGAGATCTTGTCTTTTTCAATGTGTGAGCTTGTGCTCTCAAATAACATATTGGCAAGCTTAAAAAGTCACAGCAGTGTGTATCATGAGTTGGAGGGGTAGTAGAGTTTTAACTCTCATAACTTCCATCCAAAAGACTGGAGTTTACATCCCCTGTAGAAGCTCTATTTACTTTGTATACGGCTTGGTTAGGTTTACATAACCAAATTACAGGAAAATTTTCTTAAGCATGGGTTTGTAGGGAGTTTTATCGCATTTGCAACATGCTTGCTCTCCACTTTATTCGTTATGACAGTGATAACTCCTGATACTGTGACATCAGCAGAGAACATCTGGTTTATGTTTTATCTTTTTCAGATGCTATAGGACTTCTTTAAAACTCTTCCAGACTACCCTGCTTATTGAAAAATGACACTAAAAATGGCATGCTAAGATCATATGCACAAGGGTGTGTTTTAATACATTACACTACAGTTGCTTGACAAATGTGTCTTCAAAGAAAAAACTGTATATATATTCCATCGTACTGCATTAGGTTTAAACTAAACCCACAAAATGTGTTAAATAGGGTTTGGAGTAGGCTTGTTGCCGCATGCTGCTGATTTTTCGTGCCAGGAAGGTCGAAGCTAAATTAGAGCACCAATCTGCTCAGCTACAGCCTTTATTTATTTTTTTTACACTATGAGATATCTTATCTTATTTTATCCTATCGTGGCAGCCTCTGGAAACTATCTTTAGAGTGCTTTGCTCCTAAAACTCATATTAATAATATTATTTTGTTTATTTAATATGTTTGGGCACTGCTATAGCGATAGGACAGATCTTGTGTGTAAACTCTGTAGTCACCAGTGGCCATAAAGAATAAAAGGGAACAAGCAAGTTTAATTCTGGTCTGCCTGGATACAGGATAAGGTATATGCAAATCCACCAACATCTTCTAAAACTTCCCATACAACTAAACAAGTGAAGTCTGATAAAGGAGACAAGTTAGATAGACTTTCACTGACTCTTCTGTAGAATATTTTCACTTCTTTCTATTCTTATACCTGCTCTCATATCTTCACTAGGTTTTATATTTTGGGCATTGCACTGAAGTTTTGTTTACATTTGTTGTTCTCCCTGATTCTTTTGTGAGGTTCTGGCACAAAGGGTTAGGTGTTTTTTTCAACACCTGACACTACTTGATTTGGTTCAGGGCAAACACTTGTGTTTTTGGTATAAAAGGAAAAAAAAATAGACTCTTTACTAACAAAGAATCTGCTCTTCCATTGTCTGGTTAGCCTTGGCGCAAACGTTGCCTCGCCTAATATATAATTGACTGCCTGAAAGGGAGAGACATTAAGAAAGCAAGAAGGTAAATGTAGAAGACAGAAAGTGATTTCGGTCACAAATGCTAAAAGTGTCATTAAAGACAGTTTAGTTATATGGAAACATACAATTTAGGATGTTTTACCCCCAAATTTAGCTCATTGGCTTGGGAGAAATGGTTTTTGTGTTTAACTGACTATGTATTCATGTATATGTTTGCTTTATGTTTAATAAATTTATTCTGTCTCATCTACAGCATTAAGGATGAACTTAAAAAAAGAACTCCAAATGAACTCGCCAAATGTTTCCAACAGATGAAAATGCATTGCCAGATTTCAGATGAGTTCAACTGCTGCTTATTATCTGCGCTTCCTCTTTGGATTTGCATTTTTAATTATCAAATCAAACAAGATCTCCAGATTATGAAACTGCACATATTATTCCAAAAGCTTTAGTTGTGATAGGGAAACATTTTTTATCTCACTGTGAGCCATTGTGTTCAGTAAATCTCTGAACTCTCTCTTCCCTTTATCAGAAAACTGCAGGTATACAGTTCATACTGTATGTCAGTGCAGGCCAGAGAGTATTTAAATGCTCAGGGGTGAGAACATTGTTTGCCGCAATTACGCAGCGCTTCAGCGGGACTTGTCCGATCTCAGCCTACCGGCACAGCGTGGCGGTAATTGTTTAATCGAAAGGCCATTTACTTTTCCATTTCCTTTAACAATGTTGTCTTAAATAAAAAAGAAAGAACCGTGACAACAACCTGAAAACATTTTCACGATCAGGTGCAGAACATAACCACTGGAATAATTTTACAACGAAGCAAATATTCAGTCAAAAATTCATCACGAACATTATCAAGGTCATCTGAGCATCCACTTTTTTTCTGCAAAATGTCACAGTCATACCTGATTTAAGTGTTTTGCTCTTCTTTTTCTGAATATGTTTGTGTTTCCAGTGACCTTAATGATCTAAACTCACCCTTTAGCCTTTAAGGAGAGAACTGAACCAAAAATTAAGATTTGTACCTGTGATGTGTGTGTTTGCGGTTTAATAAGAAAAACAAAGAAAACTACAAAACCTTGGAATTGGAACCAGGGGGAAAACAAAAGGATGCCAAGGCTGATTTCCAACCTTTAGACACTTGATTACAATTGATCCCAGTGAGGTCTACAGTTGAAACATCTGCAACAGTAATTGTTTACCCACTGTGCGTGTGTGTGCGTGTGTGTGCGTGTGTGTGCATGTGTGTGTATCTGCAAAAGCGTTCCCTAAAGAGCCTTTCCCACTTAGAACAAGCAAGAGTCGTAATTGCTGAAAATGTTGTGCCGCGCTGCACAGGACTTGTTTAGACATTCTGCTTCTCTGGCAGGTGCTAATTGATCCACCTCTGAAAGGTTTCTGACTTAATAAAAAGGAGGAAAGAAAGAAAGCAAAAACTTGTTACTGTTGGAGGCACAAACTTCTTTTAATTAAAATGTGACTTTTCTGGAGTTCTGCCATTACTAAAAACAAATGGTGTTAAATTCTAAGTACTAAATGATGACATTCAGCTCCTTTGATGTTTTTCACCCCTCTGAAACAGGCAGCTCTACTTGCATGCTTTTAAAGCTTTTCCAATACGCACAGGTGGATGTAAAGGCTATAGAAAACAGACCTATTTAATGCAGTTCCACACAATTATCACCTCAGGACTCTTCTGTGTTAAATACATCAAGTTGTCACTCAGGGACATTGTGCAAAACCGAATGTTTAATCTACATGGTATTTGTTGTTTTTTGCAGTTTAACAAGCTCCATTTATATCCCATTCCACTTTCCAATAAGCTTAGAAATTTGTCATTGTGGGTTTTCCATATAATATGTTCCTTTGTATTTCTTATAATTAGATTATTTCTAAATTGCAGATTACATGACTCAACAATCCATTCATCCCAAACTTAACCCTGTTAGACTGCCCGGCGACTTCCACATCCACTGCTTAATCCAGTATCAAGTTCATATTTTCAGAAACAACTGGAGGATCAACAAATCCAGTCCACACAAAGCCCTTGGAAGGTGGGTAGCTGTAGAGCTTGTATTTGCAGAAGGTGAAGCTTAATGGAAGCTGGGGAAGGGGAAGTAGGAAAGCTGTACTTGAGATAGGGCCAAGGAGGAGTTGTCAGCTTTGATTTATTAAGTGCAGCTCCTGCTCTGACTGCTGGTAACTTGTCAGTCCCCACATAATGGATGGGGCTCACAGCTCACTGCTCCATGATTGGCTTTTTTTTCCCTTTTTTTCCCTCCTTTCCCTGGACCCTGTCCGTCGGGCCTCTCATCCATCGCTATCTTGCTCCCATTTCTAATTAATTTGTTATTCACAATCTCCGCTACTTTTCCCATTTGCTCGGGTGCAGAGGACCCAGCAGGCCACTCTTTTTCTCACTGTCTCACTCCACTCTGCATCGCTCATTCAGTATTCTCATTCGTGTTTGACAATGCCTCCCTGCAGTGTCAGAGTTGGCAAATGACTACTTTCCTTCCAATACCATTCTTCTAACACGGTGTCGGTCCACAGCAATACAACTGTGCTCATCATTCACTCACCGGAGATGCCTGGAAGTTTTTGTCTCCATCCTTCAAAAGCCAGTCAGTAAAAGAGCTTTACAGAGCCTGCTCGCTAAACTTATCCCGCGTGGGTTCGGTAGTCTGCAAATACGTGACGGGCCTCTTTAGCTCTTTTGTGTGCTAAATGTACCTAGAGTGAATCATTTTTGGTCATTATGCTAAGAGCTCTCTATAATTTCATACATGGATCCGAGGAATAAAGAACATATTGATGCTGAAGTAGAAAAAAAACACAGTGACAGAAAAAGTGCTTTTGAAATAGATTTTTTTTTTCAGTTCTACAACCCTACAATTCAAGAAAACACACTCTTGGGGAAGCTTAAGTTTAGCCTATCATGCAAAATGCAGCGCGCAGCGTTGGCATGCTCGGCCTCACAATTCTTGTCAACTCACGTACCGGATGCGCGTAAACAAATACGAGACATATAAAAATAGATGAGACAATGTAGTCCACTTTATTTGGAATAACATTAAACCAAAGCGATAGCAGCAACTGTCGAGGATGACTAATGTTGTTTGTCTTGTAAACAGTCAGCCACAAAAAATAGGAAGAAAGTATCTTTTTTATGCTCTGCGAAGCAATCACAGCTTGGGGTGGTCTTAGTTTTTAAGACAAAGCTTTCAAATGCATGTGCATAACGCATCCGCGACAAACAAAAGAAGGATGGGGGGGGAAATGCCACATGCACAAGATGTAGAGTTTGAGGTAAACCTCTGTGATGTTTATGCTATGACCCTTGCACTGAGCTCATGATCAACGTGGCACACACACACACGTTGCGCACACACAAACATCACACCCAGCATGAGCCGTGCTGCCCTGCGGTGGACCCGTCCACCGCAATCCCTCACATCGCCGTCTTGTGCGATTAGCTTTGTCTTTGGCCAGATGCAGTGCAGCGGGCCTGGAGGATCTAACACTGTGTGGAGCTATTACTCAAAAACAATCAGTCACAACCCACTCTGATTTCATGTTTTCTCTCTCGTTTGTACTTCAACCGCTTCGCTAGATCTGAGCACAGCGGGATGGCTTCTTCTGAATTTACAAGTATTTTTTTAAGAATTTTTTTACGTAATATATATTATATTATACACACAAAGACAAATTCATTACTCTGAATGCTAAATGTCATGCTATGCTTTCGCCCATTTATCAATCTGCCTCCAAGAGTGTGACAGAATTTATTTAACCCTTGTGATGTCCTCCCGATTTGCATACAATGTGAGCCATCAGGGGTCAAAAGTGTCCCCACTTCATTTGACTGTTTTTTAAAGTATAAAGTATAAATTGTCAATCAATTCAGTGTTACACCTTAGTTTTACTTAAGACCAACACATTAACACAAAATTTACTCAACATTTTACATTTTAGGGCCACCAGACCTTCTTTACAAAAAATAAACCCTGTTTTTTTAGCGAAAACAAATTGAGAAAATTAAATATTTAATTGTTTAGATAATTTTGACTATCTGAATAACTAGAGAGTGCTGTATGTTGAACTTTAGCGAGAATTTTTTTTTTCAAGCGTTTATAAATTTTTAATGGCAGCAAATAATCACACTGGTGGTCCTCAGGGGTCAAAAATGTCCCCACTTCATTTGACTGTTTTTTAAAGTAAAAAGTATAAATTGTCAATCAATTCAGTGTTACACCTTAGTTTTACTTAAGACCAACACATTAACACAAAATTTACTCAACATTTTACATTTTAGGGCCACCAGACCTTCTTTACAAAAAATAAACCCTGTTTTTTAGCGAAAATAAAACAAGAAAATTAAATATTTAATTGTTTAGATAATTTTGACTATCTGAATAACTAGAGAGTGCTGTATGTTGAACTTTAGTGAGAATTTTTTTTTTGAACCATTTAAATTTTTTTAATGGCAGCAAATAATCACACTGGTGGTCCTCAGGGGTCAAAAATGTCCCCACTTCATTTGACTGTTTTTTAAAGTAAAAAGTATAAATTGTCAATCAATTCAGTGTTACACCTTAGTTTTACTTAAGACCAACACATTAACACAAAATTTACTCAACATTTTACATTTTAGGGCCACCAGACCTTCTTTACAAAAAATAAACCCTGTTTTTTAGCGAAAACAAATTGAGAAAATTAAATATTTAATTGTTTAGATAATTTTGACTATCTGAATAACTAGAGAGTGCTGTATGTTGAACTTTAGTGAGAAAGTTTTTTTTCAAGCGTTTGAAAATTTTTAATGGCAGCAAATAATCACACTGGTGGTCCTCAGGGGTCAAAAATGTCCCCACTTCATTTGACTGTTTTTTTAAAGTAAAAAGTATAAATTGTCAATCAATTCAGTGTTACACCTTAGTTTTACTTAAGACCAACACATTAACACATAATTTACCCAACATTTTACATTTTAGGGCCACCAGACCTTGTTTACAAAAAATACACCCTGTTTTTTAGCGAAAATAAAACAAGAAAATTAAATATTTAATTAAATTAAATATTTAAAAAAATTTTTTTTTTTTAAAAATTCTCACTAAAGTTCAACATACAGAGTGCTGTATGTTGAACTTTAGTGAGAATTCTTTTTTTGAACCATCTATAAATTTTAAATGGCAGCACATAATCACACCTGTGGTCCTCAGGGCTCAAAAATGACCCCGTTTGCTTTGAAGCAACAAGTATAAAATATCATCCATCTCTGTGTTTCAAGGTTTTATTCAACTTTATTCCAACTCATTGCCTGACAGTTTTCTATATTTTGGCATGGTAGGAGGGCATGAGTCTGAGTGAAGGCAAACTTTCATGAGGACAAAGGCGTGTCCATATTTGACCCAAGTGCAGGAGGAAGCTCAGGTTTATTCCTCTGCACTGGTCCCATCATGGACAGCATTCTTTCTGCAGTTGCAGGCCAAGGGGCATATACAGTAAACAAGCTGTTACAGGTGATTGTTTTCTTTTGGAAACCTGCAATGTTAGGGACAACTCGTGTCCTGACTGCAGGACAGACGGTTTGCCATCGCACACGAGCATGTTCCATGTACAGCTGGACCTGCATCACATGCTGCCCATGTTTTTGTCTCAAAGTTCCCTGGTTTACTTGGATGTTCTGTTGGAGGGGACAGAGTCCTCTGAAGGGGACTTGGTGCTCATACAGTCACATCAGTACCAGGATCTTACATCACAGCAGGAGGAACACCCACTTGTGTTTCAAGTCAAGTCAACACCAACACACATCATACACCTCAAATGGGAGCACGTTTGTGTCATGAACGACGATCATCTATTGTGTCTTTATCAAGAAATTATGTCCTTTTTGTGCTTCTATGATTAATCTTGTGTCAGCATGAAAACTTCTCTACCAGACTCAGGATGTCATAAACTGGCCGTAGCGACTCTACTGGATGCACGGCAGTAAGAATCAACACACCCACATATGCCTACAGCTGCATTCGGTCCATTTTTCTTCCTCTCTTGTTGTCCCTCCTTGTTCATCATTGAGTTGGCTGTAGAGCAGGTCATCTGCTAATTGGATGGTTGTTGGTTCAATCTCTGTGTGCTCTAGTCTGGAGTTCTTACCAAGGTGTCCTTGGGCAAGTTACTGAACCCCAACTTGGTCTCTGATGCATCCATTGGCATGTGAACGTTAAAAAGCAGAATACAAGCAGAATACACTGTGTATAATGCTTTCAGTACTCGAGTAGAAAAGCCACTGAAGGAGTATGGGACCTGGCACATGTGCTTGGACTGTGGTAGATCATCTTTCTCTGAGGCACATGAGAGAGTCAGGCATCGTCTGTCACTGGGAAGGTTAGAAGACCAGATCAGTGTTTCCTCACGTTACTGCAAATATTCCTCTGTCTCAGCTGATTCCTCTTTCCTGCTTGATTCTTTGTCTTCATCATAATTGAAATGGATGATGTGTAGTCCTCTGACACATCTTCTATTTCAGTTTCACATTCTGAAAATTCAAGAAACTTCAAGAAGCCCAGTCACTTTCTCTCCAAGCTCCTCAGACTACCATGTCCTGGATGCCTGAGAACCTACTTGAACATAGTTCAGATTCTTCATCACTTTTCTTCACTTCATAGCCTTCTTCCACTTCTGCAGGTGGCTGATGTGCTTTTTCAGAGAAAGGGTAGCATGTGCTCTAAATATTGACAATATTTTCTATATCTTCTAACCCTGGATCTTCCTGAACATTGATTCTCCCTCCTCATTATACTAGAGGACAATATGTGCTTTGTCCTACTGGTCATTGCTTTGCACAACATGGTAAAAAAAAGTATGCTCATCAAAGTATGCAAATCTCCAGTGCAATGGAGGCTTTTGAGGATACTTTCTGTGTATGTATTATTGTAGAGTCTACCTTACAATACGAAACACTTTGATGCGGCTGTTGTTGTGATTTGGCGCTGTATAAATAAAATTTCATTGAATATAGAGCACCTGCCTCCTCATTGTGCTGCCTGTTGTGGTTGTTATGACCAGTGCTTGACCCCACACATCAGTGATCCAAGATCAAAGATGTTTGAAAACAGTATGGTGTGAAAATACGGCTCTTTGCAACACTTTGTACTTTGGGGTCATTTTTGTCCACGAGGGCCAACAACGTTATAAAATTCAATAAAAACCACATAAATAAATCAAATTACTTGAAACTTATTCCAATCATTCATAGTATAGTAATGAATAACTTCTGTTATTTTCAGCCCATTTGATGAATAACAAATACATTTTTGATAGCAAAAGATTTCTTTAGAGGACAAAAATGACCCGTGGACAACACAAGGGTTTTAAGAAAGTAAGCCTCTTGCAGTGGTAAGCATCTTGGCCTCTCGTGCCTGTTTCCTCTGTGTTTTGGGTTCAGATCACCATTCTGCTCTACCAGTGTAGTGACTGCTTTGCCTGGCTCAGTTCTTTTATTGCGTTGCCATGAGCGACAAAGTAAGACAGACAAACATGTCTTACTTTGTGATTGATAGAAGTCATCTCATATTTCAAACTTTAATTTTAACATTTAATTTTAAGCCAGCCTCTTATCAGTCAACTTAAAATCAAGGGTCCTGGATTTATGTTAAAAATAAATAAATAAAAATAACTGGAGCCAAACAGCTGAGCCAATAAATAAATAAATAATAATGTGATGCTCCATTTAAGTCACTATACTCTGAGGGACTCTTGAGGGACAGTGGGTACAGAACAGCATGAAATGCTTTCATTAAAGTGGTGTGCTACCATTTGAAAAGTTGCGTTTTATGCTCTTTATGCTAAGATTAAATGTTGCACTGGTGTGTCAGCTGAGCTCTCTCCTGGAGTGGGGGGAACAAAATGCTTGGAAAGAACTTAGTTTTGTAGAAGGAAAAATTAAGTTGGGAAAATCCAAGAAATTCGCTTGTTTACGCTTAATGTCTAAGAGTGAAGGATAGAGGTGTAGGGGCATAAACAACAAACAGTGAAAAGCAGCCTCAAAAGACTGCTTGATGGGTCACAGCATAATATGTTGTGCAGGGTTTATTGCAGAAATGTAAAGTGTGTGTGCGGGCGTGCGCGTGTGAGGGGCGGGACAATGTGACGGCGTAAACAAATAGAGGTGTCATTATCTGACAGGTCTGGACCTCAAAGGAAGCGGGTGATTTTATTTATTTCTTTTTTTTTTGTAACAAGACAGAGGTATTGATTTAAATAGCTCTACCCTGCACCTAATGGCTTGTGTCATTTGATGCCACCTCTGCTGCATCCTCAATCTGTCTATTACCTGTCAAGCATGGCGTGAGGGTGCATGCCGTTATTTGTGTGATTTATAAAGAATTTCATTAAAAGGACAGTTTGTCATTCACGAGCACCCGGGAACTACGCTGATGTGTTAAGTTAAAAAAGAAGAGAATGGCGAGGAGGAAATGGAGGAGGGGGAAACGAAACAAGTGATGGGATGGAAATGGTCTAGCATTTATATAGCACTTTTCTGTTCTTACCGACCACTTAAAGTGCTTCAGACTACAAGCCACATTTAACCATACATTCATAGGGTACTTTATTCTGTACACTTTAAGTACTTTATCTACATCTGATCTGAATGTAAAATAACTGACTAACCTAAAATTCGTGCATTCGGGCTGTGGGAGGAATCCAGTGTACCTGGATTCACCTCCACTGACACAGGGAGAGCATGCAAACTCCACAGAGAAAGGTCCTAGCTGGGATTTAAAACAGGAGGTGATCTTCAAACCACTGTGCCACCATGATGCACACAGAGAAGTTCATTGATGAAACAAGGAACAAGGAATTAGGAATGTTTTTTTTTATGTTACTGAAGATGAAGGGTTTAAAAAAAAAGTCAGGTATCAGGTACTCATCCCATTCATGTTACTATTAGAACACTCATAGTTCACACAGTATCAACATCCTCTCTCTACAATAACAAAAACTATTATTTCCTCCTCTCACTCTGAATAGACTGCATTTGTTAGTGTATGTTTAATAGTCAATGGCAGCTCCAACCTTAAAACACACACACACAAGACCACACATTCTCACAACCACACACTGACACAAACACAAAGTATGAGCGGTGCAATGCCATTCCCTCTGATGTAGGCCTTTTCTGACTTGTGAAGGTCAGTGTACGAATTGCAAAACACATATTGCTTAGTAGCTTTTTGAGGGCTGCCAGTAACTTATTTGTTTGCTTTCTTTTATCCTCTACAAAAAAAAATAATAATCTGTGTGAATACGCACATTCACACAAACTCACTTTCCGCACCAGATGTGGCAAAAACACTGCCGGTGTGGGTAGGTGTTAGAAATAAGCCGGTTGAACCAAATTGCACCACTTGAAACATTCACCTTAGCTGACACACACGGCCTCTGGGGCTTTTTGTTCAATTAGCACCAGTTGCCAATTTGGGAAGACTTTGTTGACTTCCATAATCTTCTTTATTCATTAAATGCAGATGCAGATCTTCCACTGGCTTCTGAAAGATGACTTTTTTAGCCATTATGCTGACTTTTCTAGAGACAGACAGAATTTACCCAGCTCTCTACCTCAAAGTATGTGATATCTGATTGAGCCAATCTGGGAATAACACAAGTAATTGCCCAGAGAAGCAGTAGTGAGCGGTACCCTCCACCCATGCCACACAACATGCACAAACAAACCAACCAGAATAATTTCAAATAGTGAGAATGAGCCTGATGCTTACTATCACCTGCTGTGTGCCACGTCTTAGAAATGGCAGCTTTAGGCAATAAATCTCACAAAACTGTCAAGATTTCATCTACGTATTTAGAGTTTTACTGAACTCCTTTGGACAGTATGCATTCCACATATGCATCATACTGCTAACAGCTGCACATCATGCCAGCCTACGCTAGACCATCATCACTGCTTGTAGCCCATTTCCCCAGTCAACCTGTTAGCCAGAACGGCAGCAGCAGTTACAGCCCATGTGGTTTGAACATCCAATATGTTAGAGCCTCAGCTGATAAAAGGGAAATGCAGCGGGGACATCTGCAGAAAAGAGGCAAAGCTGGATTACTTTCAAGATCTGAGCAAAACTCCAACTTGATTAAGTGGGAGAGGTAGGTGCATGCGGAATGGCAGGATGTCTCTTCAAAATCACTGAGATTGGTCAAGTAAAAAAAAAAAAGAACAGAAAAAAGTCAATATATACTTGACGTATAGCCTGCATGGAAAACACTTCCCAGAATATAATATAGTTTCTTTGCGCATTGTGCGCTTTCATTTGCTTGAGATACATATTAAACATATTACAGTGTGAGGTCACAGATCATTTATCATCAGCGGGATGGCCAGATGAAATTGGTGGGCTAAACCTTTGCTTTTCATAAGTCATTGTAAGTTTTACTGGCTTACTGCCAAAAACGGCTCATACAGCATGCTAACTGATGATGCGCCATGCCTTAATGCATTTTAGAGAGACAGTTCCAAAAAACGTAAGCAACAATTTCTTCAGTAAAACTCCAGTGTGCTGCCATCTATCTCATTAAGTTATCGTCCGACCAGTAACTGGTCTAATAAAAAAAAAATGAGCCAGAGTTCCAGGTAATTTCTTTTGCTTTCAGTTGCCTCTTCATGCGTTCAGGGGCCTTATATTTTGATCAGCACTTTCTACTCAAATGATTTCACAGCATATGACATATTTACTTTCTGTTAGTAAGATCTACTGATTGACCTTTTTAAAATAAACTAAAACAGTTCCTTTTCTTAGGATACTGTTTTTTTATAGCTTTTGTTGTATTTCTCCTCCTGCTGCTAGCTTATAGCATATGCAATATCTGTAGCAGGATGTTGGATGACAGCAAACAAATGCCTTTCATGGCCAAGAGGTTAATCTTGGTACACTAACAGCTCTCTATGGGCTAGATTCCTGCAGCCCTGGTGAAACTTCCAATAACATAGAGGTTGCTGATGACACTGTATTCAGTTTACAATACAGAGGTACTGGAATTAATCAGAGGGGGATAAAAGATGTCCCATGTCCTATTGCTCGCCGCTTGTCCTTGACTAGACTTTCTGTTCTCCGTGATTGCCTAGTGTTTTCATCAGGCCACTTTCTATTTATCACAATAATTCGGTGGCATTTTCCTTGTACGGTCAGCAACTATCAGCACCTTGGTGTTGCAAAGCAAATTATCTCCAAGTCCTCTGGAGTTGGGATTTTGCTGCTTTGGTGTTATCTCCAGCATTCAATCTTACGTATTTATGAGGAAATTTATGGGAAAGGGCATTCTGTTGTGTGCTTATTAAACAGTAATGTAGGAGTGGGAAAGTAGAGTTACTTTCTTTTGTTTCTTCATTATTTTATATTAGTATTATATCAGATTTGTTTGTAGTTGTTAGTCAGAAGGCTACATGTGAATCGGATTGATTTCACCATGGTACATCTTAAAAGAAACATCGATTATACTTTCATTTCCTTTTTTATTTCTTTATTATAATTATTTCTTTTTGTCATGACCAAACTCAATGAGTCACACTGACTACCAGCATTTCTATGCTTTTCCCCTCTGTATGCTTTCTGTCTTGGATCCCTTCTCATCTTTCTTCTTCTCTTGCTCACTTGTTTGCCAGCCCTCGTTTATCTCGACAATCCAATAATTTATACTTAGAAGCGACTGGGCCAAGGGAAGCAGCAGAGGGTGAGCCAAAAGAGCTAGCGATAGTGGCTAATTAGCTACAGCTGCTGATGGGACTGCTCCTCGCCGCCTGCCAGAGGAGCCTTGATAAAATTGTTATCAAATGCAATCAGAAAAGTCGAAGCCATTTTTCACCACTGCATTAGGATCTCGGGCAAATTGGAGACAGTGGGTGGTGAGAAGGATGGGATATGAAAGGGAAGTTCTATATGAATGTTTTCTGTATAGGTATGTGGGAGGGTGGGTGTACCAGGAAAGCAGGTATGCTTCATCACAATGTGCAGCATGTAGGGAGAGGGAGACACATGGGACCCGTGTGTGTGTGTGGTGTGAGAGCGCTTATATATATGTTCCTAGTTTCACTGCACAGGTGAACCATTTCTAACTAAATGAGGCGACAGAGTAGGGCAGCGACAAGCACCCAGGAGAACACTTTTCATCTTACCATCTCTGCACTGAGCTTGCTTTTACATTCACCATTGTGTACCTCATCACTGTGTCTAAGTGTTACTACAGCAGATGGAGCATCACTCTATCTGCAGCATGTGTGGGTCGAGTGTATGCTGCACATTATGTCTGTAATGTGTTATTTTATTGTAATCTTTAAACCTATACAGTTAATGTCCATAAAGCTGCAATTCTCTAATAGTTAGGAAAAGTTAGTTGTATATATCGCAGCAGGGCTTCTTTCTCTTCAGACACAGCTATAAATAGAGTCACTGCACAGGGAGACACAGGCAGTGAGTGTTGTATCATAGATAGCAGCACGAACAGCATGTTGTTGGTGTATGTTGTGCTCTGAGGTATAACAAGGCAACGCTGCATGTGACAAACTGTATCAGGTAATTTATGCACCTACAGTCGGTAGGCGTGCGCCACTCGTTTGTGGCTTTTGTGCTTTCATTTTGTGTTAACTCTGGTCAAATGGATTCGCTTTGCCGCCGCCTCCGCATTAATGTCTGCATCCTCACTTGTTTTGAAATCAGACTCTGGCTTTTTGGTATAGTTGCAGATTGTTCCAATTCTTGAAGAATATGCGCATGTTTGTATCTATATGCCTGAAAGTGTGTGTATGTCTGTAGGATCTTTCCCAGGTGTTTACCCTGGCTTTAGGTCTTGGTCTAGGGAGGGTTGCAAAGGCCAGCTTGCTGGCAGCAGCTGGAGAGTGTCAGCAGATGTGAATTGTCAAGCGTTCTGTTTGGTTCATTAGCTGCTCTTCCACTTGCACCAAACACAGCTGTTGCCTGGCCCACAGAGCAAAGGGGAATGTTTCTGTGTGTGTGTGTGTGTGTTTGTGTGTGCATAGATATGTGGGGCTGTGAGTAAAAAAGGGTGGATTAAAAAAAAGGAGACGTAATCAGGTTGAATTTATTTGTATGTAGATGTACATGTGCATTTCGAATCAGTATTGATAGAAAAAGTTTGTTTTTCCATCTCTCAGTCACCTCGGTATATTACAGCATGTCATATTTCCCTCTCTATATTGCTTCAATGTTTTCTCTGCCAACTGTTCCGTCAGCTAACGAGCCAAACTATAGTTTTATAGTTTATCCCCCCACCCCATCTGTCAAGGAAAAAGTTTTGCAGCACAGCAGTATGTTGCTGTGTGTGATCTCTTTCAGTATGATTTGTAATGCAGGAAATTCAATGCACATTATTATTATCTGCAAATGAGAATCTATAGTTTTTTATACAGTAAATTCAGAAAAAATATGGAGTTGATGAGTACTAGAGGGTTATATCCACATTGATTCTTCATATTCTTGTCTGCTCAAGGTATATGAGTGTAAACCCATTAAAGGTGGATTACAAAGAGATGTATATATGTCTGGATTTGGCCATAGGCACTGCAATTTTATGTGTTTTTCTTGATTGGTTTTGCAAAGCTTGCATCTGACAGATAAATTAGTACAAACTGTCCCGTAATTCTTCTGTACCTCTGAGATCAGAAAGAAGCCCTAGCATATTAGCAATTAAAAAAAAGCCTTGATCTGTTCGAGGTTTCTTCCTGTTAAAAGGGACTTTTTCCTTCCCACTTCCACCAGGTGCTTTCTCACAGGGGGTCGTCTTTTCTCTTTATTATTGGAGAGTCTTTATCTTACAATGTAAAACACCAACTGTTGTTGGTGACTTTTTTTTCAATAAAGTCTGTACCTATTACAGATTTAGTCTAACATTTTTCTCGAAAAGGTATTTACATGCTCATAATAATAGCAATAATAAATGTTGGTGCATCTATTTTAACCTTTTTTTTCTTGGTGGTAATTAAAAACAGCATAATGCTAGACCCACACGTCTCTACTTATACAACTATTATTACTCTCATCATTTATTTCTGATATTGTTTAGCTGCAGCACCATTGTCCTGCCTGGCCCAAGCCTGGTCGTGTACAATATGCATGCAGCTTGCTGTATGCTCTGAATAAATATTTATTCAGAGCCAAGGTCTGCTGTAATTAACAGGAAGGCAGCTGGAGAAATTCTATTATGCTTTTCCCTGGAGTCACCAGCAGCTCTGTAAGTCTCAGGTCAGCTGGTCTGGTTATGGAGATGTCTCATTCACACATTTCAACACTGCGTGTGTGATACACGGCCATGAATATGTATGCATCTGAATGCATGTGTGTACAAATGTTGGCAGAAATCTGATACAGTGCAAGCGGGTTAACAAATGTTATAACTGCATTAGACGGGTATTGTCTCTGCTGCAGTCTAATTGGGAACAGTGCCGTGTTTAGTAGACAATGCTTGAGATATAAAATCAATTATAAACTTAAAGTCTGCCAAAAATATGTAAATAAGAGAGAAAAAAGGTGTGCATGGCACTGGTGAAATAAAACAGGAAGAAATTAGAGCTGAAAATAAAGCAACGATTGTTTTTAAAGAAACATATTTTTAGCACTGTCGACCTTTAAAAATGAAAGGAAAAAAAAGATGTGGCAGTGTTAAGTTGAAAAAGTACAGAGCAGGGGAGGATGGATGAAGTAAGAGCACTAGGTTAGTATCCGGAAAGAGGTACACAGAGGGTCTTCAGTACTGGCGATGCAAAGCTCCCACCTACCCGCCCCACCTTGCCCCTGTTTTAATGAAATCCCTCCAGCTTAATTAGGTGAAAAAGCACAAGATGTTTATGAAGCATTCTAGGCAGCCAGTGACAGCCACTAAAGAGCCATTGACTGCAAAAGCGGTGACAGGGTGGATCGACATGCTCACAGAAGAATACGCCATGAGGGTATTTATCCTGAACCTGCAGAGCTTGCATAGATGACATCTTAATAAGCTGAGCACTATGATACATTTTTAACAGAGCCAGTCAGGCTCTCTGGAGGACTGTGCACCAGTGCCCACATCTAATTGGGTTTTCACCTCCTCCAGCATCATTGTAGCGTTACGTTATTGTTGTATGAAGTTATATGCATATCCCCAACCACTTTACTGAGGATTGTCCAGCCATGAAACCTTACTTTGTTTTTGTTTTTTGCTCTTTACGTCATGCACTTCATTTGACTTGCTTTCACTCAAGTTTCAATGACATCACCTACCAAGAGAAAACTCGAAAAAGGAAAAAATGAAAACTTGCAAGAGCTTCTTTTTGGTGTTTTGTGAAAGTGCATTATAAGAATCTGAAATGAACACTAAATGAAATGAAATCTAATTAAATTGTTTATCTGTTAATTGCTTTGGTGTAGTATGAATGGCAGTTGCGGCAGTCTGTGAAAAAGCTAGAAAACTAATGAAAATACAGTTAAAGTCGATGTAAGCCTTCATATTTTCTGAAGCTGTTTAGTGGAGTCTTTGCCGGGCCGATCCCAGCCCTCAGTACTTATGTTTGACATCCCTGATTTCGATTGTGATTTTCTTTTAGAAGCAAGCGCTATCCAACTGCAGGTAAAGAAGCAATATATCATGAATCTGAATATATGGTTTGAACTTTAAACTTTATACATTTTCTCACCACCTTTACTCTTTCAAAACAAGAAGTGGTTCTGAAAACGACGTATTGGTGCGGCTCAGCGGCATTCTCAAATGTGCCGGACTTGTGCCAGAGCTGGCACTGCTGTCAGTGTCTCTCCCCCCAGCGAGCCACAATGACGAGGAGCACAGCTTTGATGTTTTCATTCACACAGCTTTTGTTTACATGTTTACTATTTCTGGCCGTGCACATCACGTCAAGAGACACTGCTGCGGCAGTGTGCATAAAAACAACAACAACAAAAACCCAGGACAGTGGAACAGAGTCAAGCAAAATAAATAAATAAATAAAAATCAAATAAATAGCTATCATTATTTTATATATTTATCTCCTTCGGGGCTAAACAGCACAATTGTGCTCTCCGTGCTTCCCCAAATTGTACCGTCCTTATGAGAGAGGAGTGTGGGAGTTGGATCTCTGGAGACCTGGTGGTTGAGGCACGAGGGGGAACTATGTTCAGCCTGCATGAGCTGCCAGTGAATCTGTTAATTAAGCATGCTAATGGTTGTAATTGTAGCTGGTGGTGAACCCAGCTGTTGAGGTAAATGCTAGGTTTAGCCCACTGGTTGTCAGGATTCAACTTTATGTGTGCGCGTGCGCGTGTGCGTGCATTAAGTACAGGCACACATATATTTTATGCATGAGCGAAGGAAGGGATAAGGTAGAGAGCGAGAGTAAAAGCAAGAAGGACTGAGCCAGAGGGAGAATGGCCTGGCCGCAGAGCGGGGAGGAGGTGAGAAGTGAGCGAGAGGCACAAAGTCTGTGACGTGATAGAAAGTCAAAGGAGAAAGAAGGGCTTTCTAACCTCTTGGCTTCTCGTGTTCCACTCGGCACTGGATGTCGTTTTTGCAGCTGCTCCCTGCAAAATATCCAATAGGTGCTTGCTCTCTGCCCGTGGTTTAGGGTGCCGAGGTTGTGGCTAATGTCAGGCTAATGCTGATCTAACCCCAGCTGGCAGCAGGTGTGCACTGGCAGCTCAGACAGGTGTAGAGCCAGTCTTTACCCCCGCTCATCTTGTCAAATGTTCATTCCAAGTGCCTGTCTGTGTCCATTTTTTTCTTCTACTTTTTTTGGGGGGGCACATATTGGTGCATCAATTAGGTCGAACATTAAGAAAGCACTTAATGTAATTCATTAGCGATGTGTGCTCAGCTTTCTCTTTGAAATTGCGTAGAATATCAGGAGATTTTTTGGTCTCTGTTGAAAAAACGTGTATACAAAAAAGAAAGATGATAATGGCGCCAAATGCAGAGACATCTCTTGACAGAAGAGTCCTCTCAAGGGTGACAGAGCTGAAGTATATAATACTCAAAGTACAAATTAGATTGAAAACAGCAAAAAACAAAAAAACAGTTCCAATTCGAGATATTCCTTATGTTATTAGTGGACTGGATCTAATCAAGGTGCTGTTGTGGAAAACCTAGTTAAGACTTTGTAATCATTGCATGTCAGCTGATCATGTTTTGTTCAATATTATGACCACAGTGGTATTGTCAACCCATAACTCGGGACGTCTTGAAGGTTTCGTCTGACCAAGTGTCGTCCTTGCAGATAGTCATTCAAATCCATCAACTATTCAGGCTCTTGTGTATTCTTTGTATTCTGTGTATATTTTATCATCAGGACCATTAAGAACGTCTGATGAGGCAGTTATGTAATCTGTATAGGCATTTAGCTACATCGGTAATCCGGGCAACAGTAGGTGAACTCTTTGGTGCTCAGAGGATTTACACATATGGCATTTGACATTTTTCAGCTCTCAGTCCTTAACAGAATAGCCAGAAATCTTTCATCCTGAAGCCAAAAGTGAAGAAAAATAGCCGTTTGTGTTGAACTTTAATTAATCATTAATTGGAAGGCACATTCTCGCCCTTTTTGAACATTGGTCTAAAAGTGAACCTGCCCCACGCTGCATAAAGAAGCATGTTTCATTTATACCCAGTGGTGAGAGGGGTAATCAGTGTGAGCCCAGCTGTCTGGGCTCCAATGTTCACGCTTTGATCGACGAGTTAGTAGATCTATGATAATTTGCCATGGTTATATCAAATGAATGCCGAGTGCGTGGGGTTCGTGGGGACATGCAACTTTTTTTGCAAGCCTGTGATCGCAGTAAGGAGCCAAGTTTAATAGTGTCTGTCAGAAATGTTTCTCGTCATTAATCAGAACTGCAAAGCATTTGCAAGCAGTTCACAAGCAAAGTTCAAGGACAATAATGTTCCTTTAACTTCCTTATAACATGTTGGCAAATGAAGCGTACAGAAGGTGTTTTGCTTTCGGGCAATAAATTTCGGATCGGACGCGAACGACATCAGATTTATCGCTGTTGTGTTTACCCTTGCACTGGTCTCATCTAGAAACTGCATTACTGAGGCATTTTCAGATCCTTAGCTTCTTGCACTTGGATTCTTAAAATTGAAATGGCTTGCACCTTGTTGCATTCAATTCCACAAAAGATGCTCGCTTCTATTGCTGCGCCACTGTGTGCACGCATGCTGTGCATATGCAAAACAGGACGTAATGAAACCTGGCATGTGGTAGCCGATGTTTTTGTTGAAAAACCCCATCCATTGGCTGAAGCATAAAGCTGCCACTCTGCCGTTTCATGTGGAGACCCAAGGAGAGCTAGACAATGATATTAGAAATAACCTTTGTTCAAGTCAATAAGCAATTTTGCATTACTCGTTAATCACAACGCGCTGGCCATAGCAGAGATGTGGGTTTCACAGGGGTAGGTGGAACTGTGTGTTCAGGTTTGTGTACGCAAGGTAAGAGAGACAGACATAATCTAGCGTGCAGAGAACGAGAGAGGGCTTTGGTTGAGTTATACATGCACACACATAACACACGCACACAGCATGTCCTTCCGTCGTCCTGTTGTCTGCTGGCCTGTTAGACCCTAATCCTTTTTATCTGTCTGCGCTGTGTCTGTGGGTCTCTGTATTTGTTCGGGCACGTTCGTGTGTGTCTGTTGGTGTGCAGCTGAGCAGCAGTGTGTGCTGGTCGTGATGAAGATGTCAGAGGGAGCTGATTAGCTGCCTGTTACCTTCTCTCTCAGGAGATGGGGTCTTGCCATGGGCAGAAGGTGACAGATGTGGACCCATGTCATTACTGTAGGAAAGAACACTGAGTGAAATTCCTTTTTTCTGAAGTTTTGTTTTTTTAGAGATATGAGATTTGTTTAAATTGCTGTTCTTGTTATTGTGTTTGGCTTTTTACTTAGGTACTTCTCTGATGTGGATGCACGCAAGTTATTTTAGAAGAAAAACATTGAAAACACTGGGCAAGTGTGTAGAAAGAGAAGCGGGCAATCACCAAATGAACTCCTGACCTTCGTGGTGCTATAAACCGAAGGTGGTTTATGAGTCTCAAAGGTACTTAGACGGCTACAGAGAGCCAGAGGACACAGCAACAGTATGAGATCAGAATCTGTTTTCTTGGCTTCAGGATAGCTTCTGATATTGAGCTTGGAATTACTTTCATGTAATCCATTCATTCTCATAGCTGATTCCTGGAGGAACTGCATTCTGATGATTACTCCGGTAATCTCTTCCAAAGGCTTTGGTTTATGGAACAGCAAGCAGCGTGCGGCGATGTGGACGTTCCTCTGCGCTGCAAGGAAACAGATGACGTCAGCGCTCGAAGAAAGTCAACGTTTGTCTCACCGTTATACCCACCTGCATGTTTTTACTATCTCTCTCCAGAAATTCTGCCTTTGTTCAAAATTGCTGGGAAAGAGCATCGTTTACTTCCAGTGTTTATCTGAAATCAGCAATTAAAACAATTTCACATCAAAGGTACTTTCTCTGACAGCAGAGAAATACGTATGCATTTTATCCCCCAGTTTAAAATCACACTAAATAAGATTCTGTCGACAGGCTGTGACTGCAAATCGTCAAAACCTAGCTGCTGCCCAAACTGCCCATTTTTTTTATTTATTATAAATATGTTCTGGCTGCAGGCGTGTGAGACAGGCACATAAAGACAAAGAAAAAAAATGTTTGCGTGTTGCCCTTCTGACCCCACAGCACACAAACATATGCAAAATCCCCTCACAGCTCCCCAGCTGTGTGTTTTAAATCAGTGTGGAGGACAAAATGCAGGGGAAAGGATGCTTCCCCATCGCTAGAGCATCCTTTGACATCGATTTGTGCTATTACTCCTTTTGACACCTGGTTCCATGTGACTAGATGGCCTACAGGCTGGACAACAAAGACAAGGAACAGGGGCAGCAGATACAAATGACCCCCCTCAGGCCAGTCCTTTCATCCTGTAGGAATGTGTGTGCATGCATCAGTGTGGGGTGCTGCGGAGGGGAGTGGGTGGACGGGCAGAGCGGTCAGTTAGAGGGAGGTGCAGTAGAATTATACTTTTGCACCTACACACCATATAAAGCCAATCCGGCAGAGGTGGGCACTGAGTGTCAATAATGACACTAAGATGCTGCTCTCTACATGATAATGATAGATCTGGGGTGGTTAGGGAATGGTGGTTAAACTAAGGGCTCTACCCACACAGGAATCCAATGATTATAGGAATGCATCCAGCTGTTGGTCCTTTGTCGGGACTTCTTAGCAGCCTGTTCGCCTCTCTCGGTTTAGCAGCTCAATAATAGGACTATCACATACACAGTATGCAGCACAGTGATAATATAAAACGGTTGCTTATTGTCTTGCTGTCATCCTTTTGACTCGGGCTACCATTTGGAAGAAAACTGTGAGATACCAGGTTGAGTGAAGGACATTAATGGAAGAAACTTTGCCACAGGGAAGATTTTTTTCTCATTTCTTTCCTTCTTAAGGTTATTTGCAGTGACATTCTATAGTGGGTAAGAGGCATTATTGATTAGGTTAAGATACAAAGAGTCTTTCATGGAGATCTGGGTTTTCTCACTGCAAGTCTAGCAAACATCATTAGCAAGCTGCAGAGAAAGTAACCAGCCCTGAAAGCCTGAGTGCAGACAAGCCTGTGCAACAAACACAGGTGGCAGCAATAAGAGTAGCGGGCTTTCAAGTGCCAGCGATGGCTGGGCTATCACCATGTCACCTCTGTCCCTAAAAAAAGGAATGGATGGCCAATTTGCTTCTTCTCTCCACCCATGAAAGGTCATTTGTGGAGAGGCAATGCTTTTAAACAAAACGCGACAGGCTTTTTAGTGGCCTTGGTGGAAGTGCACACAGACTTCTGCATAGGTAAAATATTTATGCTGCAATTTAAATTCTCGAGTTATTTTCCATTTTCATTAGACAAAAAACAAAGCAAAAAAAAATCCCTTGCCAGCTTGTATAACTTTTTTTTTTTTTAAATAACAACGTTTGAAATATGTGTTTGTATCGCAGGTGTTCTTGTGCTGAAAACACTCCATCTAGCTCTACAGTGCAGCGAGGGAGGATGAGGACACTGTGCGAGTGGGAGTGAGGAGAACTTGTGTTTTTGCTCTGTGCAATCATGAATGTGGCGACTGGGGCAGGGTACCCTTTAAATGAATAAACAAAACAAAAAAATTAAGGTTATGCAGTGCAAAAGGAGCCAAAATTTCCCTCTGTGCAGTTGCAGTCACACAAAATTATCTCTTTATTCATGCGCTAGAAAGCCCGTGCAGTCCATTATATAAAGATGTTCTGTTAACCCAAAGTTTACAGGCATTATGTTGACACAAAAGCTTTTCATTGAATGGAGTCGTTAGTTTGCTTTATGATGTATACGATGACAATTAGTTGATAAACCAATTAAGCATTTATTAAAGGGTTCTGATCCCTTTCGAGTCTGCTTATACGTGACAAACCTGATGGTAATGTTCTCCCACTGTCTGCTTATGGGTATTCTAATGCCGCATTCAAGTGCCACAGAGAGTCACAAACAGATGCACTGCGGTGGGATGACTAATTACTAATCAACTCATTATGTTGACCTTTGTGTGAGCAACGTACATTTTTTGCTAGTCGTTCCTTCATCTGGTGTTATTCTGCCGAGTGCTCGCTAGTCAAGCAGCTGTAGGAAAATGAAGGAACGTCAGCACGTGTTTTGGTAGCAAAGCAAAGCATAGGCCACTTTACACTTTACACGAGGCCCAAATGTCTTAAAAAATACAAGAGGATGATGAGAGAAGAGGATTTTCGTGGATAGCAAGGATGAGTGATTCAGAGAAAGACGGGGGTGTTTTTAAATCCGGTATGTCGCCACTTAAATCCCAGTCACTTAATTTAACCTCCTTTTGTTTAATTAACCTCAGATTTCAGAGCTAATTAGGTTCAGGTATTAAAGACAGATTATTTTTTTCCCAGTCTAGCTGCTGGCAAAAGTACGGATGTGTTCTCGCGCCGCATCAGATGAGATCTCATCCGGGGTAACGCTGAACCTTCGGGGGTGACAGAATCCGGTAACGAGAAGCGAGCTCGCCTGAGAGCGATGCCGAAGGTTCAGCCGTCATGAAAATTCCGTATCGCCATTGTTTTTCCAGTGGACATCCAAAACATTTGTTACACCTTGAGATCTGCTACACAAAGAAGGCTATCAGACATGGAACAATGGTGAGGCAAACAAAACAAAGGCTTATTTTCTACGTACGGGGGGAAAAAAAAAACTAATTAAGAACACCAAAAAAGGATCAAGGATTTTTATTCCGTTTTCTTTTCTTCCCCATGTTCTTTCTTTGTCAAAATGAATTGAAAACTGTCTTTTCAAGCATGTGCCTCCACTAAGTGTATTTTCTTTCATGTGACCACACACACAAACCCCCTCAGTCTCCTCAGATTCTCTACCGAAACAGTCCCGCTTTCTTGCGAGTGTACAAATAATATACCATGCCGGTGGCAATCTGTGATTTTAACTAGAACGTCAAAATGCGCCTTAAGAACTGCTGAACATATTGACCCCTCTGTTTTTAATAAGTCCCTATAGTAGAACGACAGCACTGTACTGAAGGGGACTGGCATCAGTATGTACTGCTCAGTGACAGAACACGCCGCGAGCAGCGTCCTCCGTTCACCCAATCACCAAAGCTGTCACGCCGTGCCTCATTAGCCTGATGGGAGATCCGTGGCAAGTGGCCCCACACTAACCTTCCGTGGCCCACAAATCAATGTGATCACAACAGGATGTGTGAGGGAGGGACAACAAGAGCATCTGTCCTGTCTGTCGGACAACAATACTTGGGGTTAATTATTGAGGCGGCGATCGCAAATGGCGGAGCCACTTGTGCGAATGAAGCGTAAACAAAGCAAATTGGAACAGGTATTACGCGGTGTCCATATTAGGCTTCCCTGAGGCCTTTGTCTGATTACAGCAATCACCACATGCCTCTGGGCTACATAAGTGAGGCACATGAAGTGGTTTTAAAGCACAGGCTCGCACATCTATCTTTCCATCCATCTACCCATCCATCGCTCCTGCTTGATCCTCTACCGCCTCTTAGCCATATTTGAAATTACAAAAGCCTCTCTTATGGGTGGCTTATCACCCATGTAATGACAAAGTTCAAATGTGAATCCATCTGCACATCTCAAAAAGCCATTGAAATCCTCTCCCAAAGGTGCTGATGGCCACAGCAACTACTGTCAATTTAGAAAGTATCTGGAGTCTATAAAAAGGATTAAAAATTATGTGGCTCTAGACTAAAAACAAGTTTAGCACTCTTGTGGGCACAGGATCTAAATCCGCTTCAGAACAAGCCTTGTTGAGAGGAGGGATTGATATTTATTTTTCGAGTTTCTGAGAATTTTTAAGCACATTCAGCGGGGTGTTGCCACGTTTCAGCAGCATTAATCTATAGTCCAGACATTTGAACATTTAAAAGAACAGACAAGCTTTCAAAAGATGCACGGTCTGAACGCTACACTTCTTTGGTTCCAGCTCAAAATGGTAAGCATGATACATTTATGAGTCCTCCGAGCTTAGGGAAAATGCCAAAGCATGTGAATCATTTAGCATGCAGCCGGATTCAGGTGACTTTTTATATAAAAGAGTCTTTTGATTTCTCTCGCTTTGCCTTCGCTCATCACAGCAGCACTGTCATTTCCCACGTGCACACAGGGGTCCCAAAAGCTCCTGCAAGCGTGCACGCAGAAAGGTGCTGGAGAATAATTGTGATCGAAGGCTTTTATTTTTTCATGTAGTTTACTTTCATACCAAAGGAAGAAAAGCTTCCGCGCACGCAAACGCACATCTTCCCTTAGAGCTCGGATAAATCACTGGAATTGTAAAAGTGTTGCACTTATCTTACCTAAACTGGAGAATATTTAGTATTATGTGAGTCTCGGTGTAGGATAGCGATGTGATATTGATGTTTCCTTTTAGCCAGACTTTATTTTTTCTCAGTAAAAACCACCAAGGCAAACAGGCACACATGCACAACCAACAAACTTAACACAGCACAACAACAACGGGAACACAATGAAGGGCCTCTCATCCAGGGCCTCGGTATAATTAACTGGAGCAGCTGAGTTTAGGGATTACTCCAGGAGGGGCGGTGAATTAAAGCTCTGCTAATGAGTTGAAGTTTCTTAATTTGTTCTCCCCCGTAATTCCAGAATGGATTAGCAGTAGCTTTAGTCACCTCTTTCCACCGATTAGCATGGCTCGCCCGGTTTCAGCATTTAACTGCAGCGTGGAGCGAGGCGATGGAAGCAGCAGGGATGGTTACACAGCTTATGAGTCAACTTGTTCAGCGGTAAATGCTCGGCCGTGTTTAGCAGATAAAGGTATTCACCTACTCGGGAGTAAGAGACAATGAAATAGGAGGCATTGTCTCAATTAAATGATAAGAGCCGAGAGAATTTTTTCATTATTTAACCAAAATGACTAAATAAAAAAATAGAAAACATGGAATCATACATTGTGTGTTTGGTTTAATATGCTGATTTGTTGCAAAACACAAAAAAAGCTGTCGCACGTTAGTCCTGTGAAGGTGAAGTATCTTAATTTGATTTGGTTTCACAGTTTCTTCTGCTGTTTTGTTTTTTGAATCTCTGTTTTTCCACTCGCTCATCCTACCTCTCTCCCTTCCCGTGTGTCTGACTCCTCAGCAGCACCAGGATAGTGGACTTAAGACTGTCAATTAGGGTTAAAAGGCTCTGAGGATGGTGGAGAGCAGTCAAGCATGATGACTGGACCTGGCAAAACACCTGATGCCTAATAATGAAAATTGGCAGGGCTTGTTTTTAATTCTCCTGCTACTTGGGGCCATGTTGCTCAGGAGCACAATAATGCCGGAGGGTGGAAAGCCACACCTTCAGGCAGGTTTTTCCATTAGCCCTATGCTCTCTGGCATGCATGCTGGAGTGCAAGTGTGTCGATAATACACACGTTCCGACTACCAGTCAAAGCCCGCGGATGGAAACCCCCCATGCTTTGGACTAAATATGAGCAACAGCAGTGTAGCGTTGTGCTGATTTGTCTTCTTTTTAAATTGAAAAAGAAAAAACAAATGGAAAAAAAAATACATACGAGAATTCAATAAGACAGTGCAGTCATCTTTTATGTGCTTCTCCCTTTCAAATTATGCAGTATCCCCTTTCTGAAACACCTAATCAAAGCTTTATGAGATCAACAATGGTTATGCGGGAAAGCCAAGGAGTATGGCTTTCATATTGCATTTGATGTGTGCAATTCACTTTGCATTGACAACGGCATCCGAGAGACCAACAACAAAAGCTGGAAGAGACAAAATGTGTATACTGAATGATACGGGGGGGTTTAATCGAAGGAATGTCATCAAAAATGATGCATTCAAATGTGCTTTTTTCCTCTCTTAAAGGGCAGTGACCACCACAATCAATGAGAGCTAATATTATCTAATTTTTCTATTACATGGCTTTTATATTATTGATATTAGAGGACGGTCAAAAACTTCCTCCTATAGAATGACAAGGTCATCAAACAAAACATCTGACTGATTACACAGTTAAAATGCGTAAGCTATGTCTCGTACCGTTTGTGACCAAAAGGTGAAATAGTGATAAAAAGAAGAAAAAGAAAACACTTTGCAAGGCTGCTGGCAGTATTTGGGCTCTTACACTGTCAAAACATCCAATAAAGTAGGTGAGAAGGTCCTGTAGCCAATTAGGGAGCAGTAAAAGACTGAGGCTCAGGAGAGGTTTTATTGTGAAACTGCATCACTACAACATCCTCAGATTATTTTTAGATTCAAGCCCCAGAGCAGAGGCTTGCGAAAGGTGTGTGAATATGCCCTTGCCTGGGAAATGTCACACCCGCACAGCAACATCAAGTGTTGAATTCAGTCCTAGCTTAAGGTATAAAGTCAGAACCACTCTCAGTCTAGAGCCAAACACGTGCGCTCTCATTAGGCTCTCTTGTAAGTATAGAAGGCGGGGAAGAAAGGAAATATGCAGTTTCTAAAGCCTACGGCTGACAAATTAGTGGGAAGATTTATTGCTGTAAGCAGGATCAGGCTGCCTGACCGATTAGAGTGACGTATGCATCTCATTGGTGGACAGCTTTCATCAGGCAACTGAATTGCCATGGCGACAGCCAAGTGACTCAGGATGGGAACAGTGGGTGGGCTTGTTACATACTGTGCCATATTTGCAGGCACTTAAATTACTTATGCAGCCACTTAAACTGATATTGCTTTTGTTTATGATAGCTTGATGTTGTTTCATCATGGATGTCTGAGTGAACAGTAGTGAAGTGGAGGGTGGTCATTCAGTAAAATTTGTGAGGCTTTTAGGCATCAGTGCTTCATTAATGGACAATTTCGGACTTTTATCATGTACGTGTTGCCAGACTTTAGAGTCCAGCGAATCTACTTCACTCTTGGTGTGTGTGTGAGAGTATTATGAGTTTGTCCATGCATCTATTAAAGATAGAGGTGGAAAAATTAGTGTAAACCATTGTACGCATCTAAGTCAGCACGGTCGGGATCGTTATTCAGAAGGGAGGATGGAAAGTGAGAGTGATACAGAGACCTTTAATTGAGGAGAACCCATTCCTTAGCCAGAGGGTTCAAGCACTGCTGACCTCTGCTGTGACCACAGTCATGTTGACAGCAGCTGCACTTCACACATACTCCCCCAGGCATGATGTGTCCACTATCCTTAAGTGATGAGACCAGGTTATAGGAAGATTTATAGGGCTCAAGCTGGGCTCTAAAATCATGCCATGGAGTGATGTATCACTCACTAACAAACAGCCGAAGTGGCACAGCCTGCTTTTGACATAAACTTACTCATCCCTGCTGGTTAACTCATGTGAGTGAAGGTTAAAAGCATTTCTGTTGATTCTAACAGGTTTATGTTTGTTGTTGGTTTGTGGGCTTTGGTAGTAAAACAGGTTAGGTAAATGTACATGGAGACTCGTGATGATTTAGTTATATATATAGTGTTATTTTCTACCGAAATGATAAATGTAAAGTAACAAAGAGTTGATTTCCCCATAGTCGGCTTGCCTTTTTCGCCGCATTTCATGAGCAGTTTTGTCATAATTGATCTTTTTTCTGCATGTGTTGCCTAGGTTTTTAGTATTTGACTAGTTTTAGTTCCCATGCATGTATTCCTTATGGTCCAGAGTGAAGTACTACACATTTTACCCACAACGTGTTATTAAGCATTCTGTAAGGCAGTAGATTTTATGGTAATCAAAGCCCCATTTTCCCAAGGTTGCTGTGAAAGTCATGCCTTTGTACTTTTTTTTGGGCTTTACACTGAGTTGAAGTTGTTATCAGGGATATTTCAGGTAATTGCCATAATTCAGTACAGTAAAACTGGCCACAGGTGGGCTGCTAATAGGAACAAAAGGCTGTGTTCATTATGTCCTCAAGTCAGCTCTTTTATGGAGTGAGTGAGGATATCGCGCGGCACATTTGACCACGGGCCTCTATTAGAAGAAAGGTCTTCCACAACTTCCATTATACTGTTCCATAATTCATCAAACATGCTGAATTTTTCAAGAGGGATTCGTCATCAGCTCAGATTTTTATCAACAATGGGCTTCCTTGTAGTTCACTGATTGGTTTCAGACAGGCTGAGCAGCAGATGAGAAATGAACATAAAAAGCTGCGTTAGGATACCTGTCAAATCTGTCAGTTCCCCAAACCTTGTGTTCATGGCCCCTTATAATGAATTAATGATTAATCAGGATTTTGTGAAAAGTCTCGGTGAATGATGGAAGAATAATGAGATTGTCTTTGATCACTTTATGTTAGCTCATGTCAGTAATTTGCGGTAAGTCATCTGAATTCAGCTATTGAACTTCTCTGTACGCCGCGAGCCCATTAAACCAAGTTGTTCCTAGAAATCTTCCACATCAACAAAACCAACAGTGAATCCTGATATCCAGGTAGATTTGAGTTACAGCACTCCCGATTCTGCAGCGGTCTCTCAGGCCGGCTCAGGCTTCCGATCCTCGCTGTGGACAAACCATTATTATGTTCATGATTGGACTCCCTGTGTGGAAATACCGAGTGCTCTCCTCTCTGACTGTATGAGCTTAATACTGTGTGGCAGGTCCGGCACTCCACTGCCTAAACACATCTGTCATGTTTTGTCATTGTGATACAGCAACCAGCTGACTCCCACCTCTGCGGCAGGGCGCGCTCTGTCACCGTGCAGATAGATATGTATATAAGAAAACAGACAAAAGAGAGAGGTTAAGTGTCTGTGGTAATGAGGCTTACCAGTACTTACATTACATAAATAGCAGAGGTTGCGCAAAGGAACAGAAAAGTGAGAAACTGAGCTGAAAAAAAAACTTTACACACAAACTCACGGTTTGCATACCTATACCCACACATTACATCATTACATTTCAGACCCAGCCGTCTGATTCATACCAACTTGCTGTACAAGTTTCTAGATTGGAGTCTGAGCAGGATGCTTTATTTGCTCTTAGTTTCTCAGGCCCTCTGCACTATGTTGTCTTATGATCATAAAAAAAAAATACCCAAAACAAGTCTGGCTTGACCTTAATCTCCAATTTGCACCCGCATGACTGCATTACCAAGACTCCAGAGACAGATACTATACATTGAACCATCTCACCTAGAGCTGCTCTTATACAATACTCTGTGCAAAACTATTCTCTTTGATTCACTTTTCTCTCAAGTTTGCTCAATCAAGTATTGATTGTCAACATGAATTGATTAGATCTAACCTAGAAAAAGTGAAGTGAATCTCTAAGATGTCTGCTGGCTAGCACAGCGTGGTGTGTTCATCTGGGCTTCTGTTTACTCTTTAGCATCCAAGTCTGAAATTGACTTATGGCATTAAGCGATAAACAAGCGTCTAAGGAAAAGTTTAAAGTTTTATGTGTGGGTTCTTTTTCTGAGATCGGTTCCCTTTTTTGTTTTTTCTAGTGCCTTGGAACGATGTATATTACACAACACTCATAATAATATTTGAAATGCAATGGAAATGTGCAATCGATAACTTATGAGAAGCAAATAAACTGGAAAATAACACAAATACAGACAAACTCAGACTGTTAGTGAAATATGGCTCACTTTAATGAATGCAGCTTGACATACAGGGCTACTTTATCACGGTTAACTGGGGGGCTTGGGATTTTGGCTGATAGTATTCTCATGGATTATCTAAGGAGCGGTACTATTAGTGCTGTATCATCTGCAAAGTAAAAAACATTATTAGTGACATGACCAACTCACATACACACATACACAGTGTCAGAAAACACTGCATATGTGTCCACATGCTCTAATTAATCCATCATAATGTAGAGAACAGAGATTCTAATGAGCCAGGATGTAGGATTGGACAGCACAGATGCAGTGCACAGGGGTTCACACTGAAAAACCGAGGGCTAAAATCTGAATACGTTCTTAAATTAAGTTGTTTGTGTCCGCGTGGTGCGGTGTCATTTTCAGTTTTGGTTATGTAGTAATTGTCTTTGTTTTGTTTTGTTTAATGAAAATATTTGTTATTTGGTTTTCTCTTATGTCCTTGGACTTTTCATGTTTTGATTGATTGAAATGCCATTTTCTAATAAAACTATTCTAGAAAATATCTTTTGGAAAAAACGTATCAAGAACTAAAATATATAGTAAACAAGACTGACCCCTGAAACTGTTGCCACGAGTAGCATTTCGGAGAGATTGAGCTCTTGTTGGCACAGTGTGGCAGTAAGAAAACACATCAAAGTGCCACAGGTGCTGTGGCCTCTGTGTTTTGATCGAGGACTTAAAATAACACATTTCAGAGGAGAACAGTAGTCATTTCAGTGGCACTGTTTGGACCACGGGACTTTGCCCTGAAGCTGAAAGAAAACCTGCTGGAAAAAACAAGAACAATCTTTTGTGATCATTGTGTCGTGCGTGAGATTGTTTACTTACTGCTACAGCGGTTTGCAGACTTTTTCCCTTTAATCTCAACATCAGCCAACGGGTCTCTGAGAAATGCACATGAGAAGACATAATTTCTTACTGTCAGTGCCCTGCATTTACAGTACAGACACAACAAGCAAGGTTGAAACTTGTTCCCAGTGGCCAGAATGAGTGACGGGGATGAAGAAATGAAAGCCGCTGTCACTCAAGATTTTCTTGCCTGTCATTAGAAATGTGGTGCCTGTCATCACAGTGAGCTGGCGACGAAGCGCAGGTGGAACTAAAAGTGGGAACGGCTATGAAGAGAGTTAACTGTGACTGACAGGAAGAACAGAGCAATTACAGTGCCTGCCAAGGGCTTTGAGTTCACTAGAGGTGAGGATAATTGAGGAGGCAATATGTAACTTATGTTAGATATTGTTCGCCACTTTTTTGTCAGACATGATTTTTTAATGGCTCTTAGCCCTGATGTTAAGGGTTTTATTTACCTGGAAATTTCAGAATCTTTTTTTAGTCGGAGCACCGCCCATCTAAAGCGTATATTGCTTTCCAGGCAGAATAGGTGAGCAATGTTTAATAGTACAGCGTCTAATACCTCATGTTGGTCCCTATATGTATATAATATTGCCCATACTTCCTACTTTGCTACTCATTTGACAAAAAAAAAAAAAAACAGTTGAGTTGAGAGCAACGGCATCTCCAAGTATAAAAGCTCTCTAACCAGCCAGAGACAAACATGGCCTCTCTCCAGAATCACAAGATGGCAGGGGCAGATGGCCAATTACATCCCATAATGTCTAATTGTAAATGATGAGGCAGGTGTCAAATTAGGCCTACCTACAAATGGAGGGGAATTCATAACACATCACCTGAGACACATACAGTCTGTAGTTTGAAAGAGAAACATTAGATATAAGGGGTTACTCTGGAAATGTATAGACAGTGTTTTACGTGACCTGTTATATAGAAAGATTTGACATTTCAAATACTAGATGTGAGAATCACCAGGCACCCCACGATATTATCCTAATACTTTATGCACGATAAAATGTTATTAAAATTTTGAACATTTTGCAATATGTTGAGTATTTTAATAACGTATATTGCCATTTATTGCCTTTTCAACTGCAGATTATGTCCTCTAAGTCAAACTTTGCCAGTATTGGTTTTAGCTAATAAGGTAAAGTTATCTCACTGCAGTCATTTTATTTTATTTTTTTTGCTGCAAAATTAGGTTTTTAACCATAACAGCACTGTCACTAAAACCTGCTGTAAATGTTGCCATAAGATGAGTCAGTCTGCTGTCAGTCTGTGATGGAATAGGGTCAAGTTGTTGATTACATGCAATCTGTTTCTGATAATACAGCAATTAACTGTAAAAGATTGTCAAAAGTTGCATATCTGTTGTTATTTACATAGGCAGAAATAAACATTTAACAGAATTTTATGTTTAATATTACATCTGTGTTCAGCAGCCTTTGTGTTTTATAGGAAAATAATCACAGTACAACCAGCTGGCGACCAAGTTGGGTCGAGTCCCCTCCAGTTGAGTTCATTGATAAAGGCTCATTCAGACTGATGGCAACATGTTGGCAATCTGTCTGCATTTATAAATTAGACAGCAGTTATTTACAAACCTTTAATGATCTCTCTGAGAGTGACTGCAGTCGATCCAAGTCAGACTGCAACCGTTTGCAGAAAGGATGCTTCCTATCTGGCAACCTGTGCAACCACCTTGCGATTAAAAGTCACTACAATATGCAATTGGTTGCAAAATGTAAAGAAAAAAAATAGTAGAATCACCAGGTAGCTACTGATTTTTTTAAAATAGGACATGCTATCTTATTTTTCTTCATATGACTGAGCCATTAACTTAATATTAACTCTGAATTAGGAGGCGGCTTTGATAAGCTAAGTGTGTCCAGTATTTCATTTTTTCACTTGAGCTGTATTGATCTAAGTTTTCTCAGCTAATGATATCTTAGGATGGTGGTGAATGAGATGGGCCCTCTTGTTCTTAGTATTCCTAGAATATTTGATCAACATTTTGTCTCTCAGCATCTCCATGCAAAATATAATACTACCCTGTATTGATTTCCCCTCACTCCAATAAAAAAAGATTAGCATTTCCCGATTAATCCAACTATGTGTGCAAATAGTGCAGACCTCTGAACGAAGACAGACGAGGTTATAGCAGAACTGTAACTAACCCGCAATGAGATCTTCTATGAAGTCATCAGAAAGTAAGTGATCTCTGTCACAAACAAACCACGGAATGCTTTCACTGGAAACTTAACCAGCTCAATTTGACAATACGTCTCGTATCGCATTACTAAAAAGTGAGTGGGCTTGGTTGAAAATCAATACATTTCTAACATACTTACAAAATGAATTTACTTCTATATATTTCAATGCTTTATATTATGTATTATGTTCGATGTTCAACAGAAGCGTTTGCCTTGTTTACAGTGCCTGACATTCACCCGTTTTCTCTTTTTATATTTCCACATTGTAAATGATTTGAGTGATTTATCACCGAGTCTCTTAAATTCTCGGACCACCAATGCAAAGTTAAATTTAGTCATCCAGAAAGCGCCTTATTTGGCTGGGTGAGCTTTCTAAAGTTTGAGTAAACAAATGAAAATGTCATCAGCGTCAGTATATGCTCAGGGACGTGACAGAAGACCTGAGCTACAAAGCAAAGAGCATGAAAAATTACATTGGTGAAATGCAATGCAATACCTTTTAAGTTTTCAATATTTAAAGTCTGACAACAAGTTAGGATATCTCACACACTGTTGGCTTGGGTTTGATCGTTTTTAAAAAATGTTTTTTATCATGCAGCCCCCACGCTTTTTGGATTTGTGCAAGTGAGATTGCTTACATACTATGTTAAATGCTTCTCTTTGTAGAAACAGTACATAACTGTGTTTCGAATGAGGTGCAGTGCTGTTACTGTGCAACTATCTCAGACATCCATTTCACTCTCTGAGTAAACAGACCTGTGTGGCTCTGCACTCAAGGTGTTTAGACACCAGAGAGTCACTACAAGGACGTACATTTCTGCAGCCAGTTAACCAAGCCTGCACTGCTCTCTCCTCGTCGCTCTGTTTGCTCATCTCTCCCCCCCCCTTAAGAGGTCACTGCGTCCCCATTCTCCTTCTCGTCTTTCCAAACCTGATTATTGGCTCTCCATCCAGACACAGTCACTTCTGTTAATTAGAACAAACCTTTTAGTCATTGAACATACATCTTCTCTTCTAAGACCGGCCAAGACCGGAGCGGGCTTGCCACGGACCATCATTCATGTGAAGTGTCTGTCCTCTCTGTCTTTTCCCAGCCCCTGCCTCCTCTCTGTGGTGGCAGCACAGCTCCCGTCCAGAAGCCCTGAGCTGCTAAATAGCCACAACCAACCGTCCGGAACGACCCAGCAATGAATATTAAAAATCCATCAGGCTGCAAATCAACAAGCCAGTACATGGCAAACACCATTCTTTTCATTTGGTGTTACTGTCACCCTTGCCCCCCCCCCCATTAACGCCGAGCGGTTATAAAGAAAGTGAATCAGCGCTATTATGGCATGTAAGAACCAACAACCTATTAGAGACTTTTGACCTTCTGCTTCAACATTTTGTCACGGCCATGTGACAGGAAAATTCAACAAACTTCAGAGGGACACCGAGAGCGAAGCAAAAATAAAGTAGGACAAAGAAAAGATGCTGATTGTTGATTGCTTGCACTTGTAGCCAAAGGTTGTCCCTGTAAAAGCTTGCCCTTTCCTGAGCAGCCTGGCCTCTCTCTCTTATGAGTATGCTCATATGCTTTTAACGATGCTCTCTAGCATCTCTGCGCTCAGCCATCGCCTCAGGAAGATGCTATTCCATTACCCTCACCCTCAGAGGAAAGCACAAACACATTTGGCGAATCATGTACAGCACGTGGAGATCTGCCGGAGGTTCCTTGCTCAGGCAGGCCTTAGGTGCTGGGTGGGGTCAGTCAGGTGGAGTTCTGGAAATTTAAGTAGCGCAGCGCACAGAAAGAGGATGAAAAAAGTGAAACTGAAATAGAAGCAAAGCTGACCGTTTGAGGACCTCAGTGTCAGAATACACTATGAAGCTGCAGAGAGGGAAAGAATGATAGGGATGGATCAAAATGATATCTAAACACATGTTATTGTAGGTTTCTGCTGTGTAACACTACATGCTTGCTGACCGAGTGGGAGAGGTGAGAAGCAAAGTTAGGCTGATTTCAATCTCCAGTGTGACATTGTGTCCGCTCTAACTGATTCCTATGGAGGGGGATGATTCGATTTTTACTAGAGATCAGTGTAATTGCCTGAATCTTACATCACTTTTTGTCAACACCCTGTTATCATGGCAGTTTGTTGTTTTTTGTTTTATCCCTGCATAATAGTGGCACAAGCAAAGCAGAAACAGTTTAGCATCTTTCTGTATTTGTAGCTTGGCAGCCATCCCTTGTGGATGCTGAAAAAAGTAATGGGATCCATCCTTATTCATTTCCTGTGAGCTAATTTGATCAATAAGTGTTTAACTAAAGTGATAAAACAGCTCCTATTTGAGCCACATAAAGAGATTCATATTCATTTGCTTGTACGTATCGCTGGTGTCACTGAACATTTGTTGCATGGCAAGGTCGTCTTCTGTGGGAACTTATTGAATCATAGCAGCAGCTCTAAAAATAAAATAAAAGGAAATACCCGTGTGGGATATTTTCACATTAGGGTCTAGTCGGGCAACTCTAGCCGCCACATTAGTGATGATTTGTGTCTTTCTAGTATCTCTGTCCACTGTTTGACTAACGTGAGCTCCCATGTTATCAGCATCATCCCAGACCCACGCAGAACAAACACACAAAGACACAGCAAATCCCTAGACAGCCTTGGGCAAAGGACCCTGTCCCCCTGACCCACTCCGCATGGCCAGCTGAGTGTCCCACATTGCCTGCCCACTTCACAGCATATGGAAGCAAAGTGCTGCCAATGCTGCAAATGGTGGTTTAGATCCATCTGAGCCCAACTGTCACACGGTGGCACCTGGGGCGTGAGTCTTCTCGAACTAAACTCTGCTACAATCAGGCCACGGGCGCTTTGAAGAAAAACTGCTGCAATATAAGATGTCTTCTCCCTCCAGCCAGCTTGATAAGTATTTCATCTCTTCCAATCTCTAAAACCATTTGAGCAGACATCTATAAAATGAAAAAAAAAAACTTGAAATGATAACACTGAATTGCGTGTAAATTCTGGTGTATTGTTGATATATACTTCCAAGTCTCATAAAGGGGCTAAATTGGATTTTGAAATTATTACTGCATATGTGTTTTGACAAAGCGCTCTTTTTTTCTCTCCCTCATGCAAATAAATGAACAGCGGCCGCTGCCTCTAATGCCCCTTCTCTTCCTGCCACAGGGCAGACATTAGTGTCACACTCTCTTCAATAGAGGTCTGTCATAAAAGACACATCAATAACCAGAGACGTCTCAATGTTCTCCATTATTATTATTCTTTAATGCTACCACAGAAACGATTTAATGCCTTGCACATTTTTCTCCTTCCTGCCATTGCTGATCTGCAGAGTTTCATTAGCATACAAAGCCCTGTTTTAGTTGTGGGGGGTTTGTGGTAGATAGCAGCCAGCCAGTTAGCTCATCTTTACTAACCCCCTTTTTGTGTGTTTCTTGCTGCCAGAGCTAAAGATGATGGTTTTGTGGCACATTGGGGAGGCTCTGTCACATTAATCCTTCCCACACACCGCTGTAAACCCAGCAGTGCATAATTCTACTGCAGGGTTGCTCAGATGGCCCCAGATACCATAAGCATGAGGTTTGAAGACAAACAGCATCTGGCAAGAGGAATAAAAAAAAAAAAAGAAGTTGGGCAAAGGTAAAAAGTCGTTCAGGCATCTGTGCTTACTCAGCTGAGTTTGTGCGTATGTGAGCGGAGATGTAGCAAGAATATAAACTCTGCTTAGATGGACGGTTTTATTTTTGGGGGGAAAAAATCATTCCATGCCTTTCATAACAGGACTCACATGGCATGTTCTTGTATTCCATCTGGGAAATGGTTCTTGCTTTTTTTTATGTCACGTCTGTCATGCGTTTTGGGGGGGGGGGGGGGTCTGCAGTGCAAACTTGCTGCCAGGCTTGGCCTGAAAAATGCATCTCTGTGCAGAGAGCTTTTGCCTTCAGCAGCATGATTGCTGTCTGCCCCGTCTTTCCAAGTATCTTCAGCATCTTTAAACCCCTCCAGCTTTCTGCTACTTATAAAGCATCTGGAATTTTAGCGGGAGACAGGTGCTGCAGACAGACAGTCAACAAGTTTTTCACTTTCCCCTCATAACTTCTTTTACGTTGTTGTAACAGAAGCTAGACTTCATGTACGCACACAGATTATGAGGTATCACACAGTACGCCCTGTAAAATGCTAACACACATTGAATTAATCACAAATTAGTGTGCATCATTATCTTACACTTTCTGTCTACTCAATAAGCCTCATGCTCATCCCTCTTGGGATGTTACTTTTTTACGTAACTAATGTTTTAACTTAACACTTTTTCTCCCCAGACAAACGCATGGTGACCTAGGGTTACAGGAGCAAATTGGTGTCACTTTAATTTGCCCGTATAGCGCCTCTGGTATCACACTACTCTGAACCTAAAATGTCAGTGTGGACCAGGTGCTAGTATGGCAAGAGGAGTGTGTGTGTGCGTTGTGTCGTGAAGGTGGACATTGTAGATAATGGTTGAATGGGAATAAAAAATGTTATTCATTATAATGTGTTACATAGCTCAGAGGAAGAAGCTACTGTATATGAGGTGTATAATGACATTTAGCGCTCGTGCAGAACACTGGGAATATATCTAATTACCAAGCAAATCACCAAGGAGGCTATTGGGGGGAGGGGTTAAAAAGCTTAGGTAAATGCAGCAAAACACAGAGGTCAGTGAAACTCAGAATGCTCGGTTGTGTGCAGTGCAAATGCTGAATGTTTATGTCACCGCTGTACTTCTCGGATACGAAGAATACGGAGAGCATCAACTCACACAAAAGGTTCCCTTTGGCTAATGTAGATGTTTGCTTTAATAACTTGGAGTAAGCAGATTCCCAGAGGGTACTGCATCTGCAAGATGAGCGCTCCCATCACCCTGCCGTTCACACTGGCAAACAAACACCCAGACATGGAATAATCTACTGTCCCGCATCTTTATGGCCGATCTTATCGCAACAGCGTAAATGTCTTTGACTTTGAAGGCGTGAGGTGAGGGTGCAGGGCCAGAATGCACGTGCGTCTGTGCTGTGTGCAGGCGTGCGTGCACGGAGTAGGGATGGGGTTAGTGGTGGAGGGAGATGGGGGATGGTGGAGTGGTATTTGGTATTTGCAGGATATCTGATAGGCCAGCGTGCCTTTGGATTAGAGATGGCTCCGTTATGGTAGCTGCATAATTAGAACAACCGTGTTGAAGGTGCTGCAAAATGGTCTGATTTTACAATATTGCACCCCCACCCCCCTTCAGAAATTATAAAAATGTGATGAAAGAAAGGATAATAACAATAATAAACACCTCCATGAACAGAGAGCCTTAGCTTCTGCAAATTAATGAGCCCTTATCGCTGTGTAATTTTCATGTACAGTATGTTTAGTTTTCGTTCACTATTCTAATAATGAAGGAAATCACCACTGCCTCTCTGGCTCGCTAAACATTTTACTTGACTGAGATTTGTAGTTCTGCAGAAATGAGAAAACATTTTGTCTCTTCCAGAGTGAACGGTTGTCATTCTTACCATAAAATAAAACAAGTTGTCTAATTGAGCCACATAGCTCAGTGTCATCCCGATGCCAGAACCAGTCAGGAATTGCTCAGCTAAACAGTGAGTGGCAGCCCACGTGGGTGCGTGTGCACGTGGGACACGCTTGGAGAATGTGTGTGTGTGTGTGTGTGCACATACCTCTGTGGGTGGTTGACTGGCTGTAAGACAAGGGATCCTGGCTGTGCTGGAATGCACCATGGCAAGGTCTGCTGGCCTGTTGTGCTCCAGGTAATTGCTGACATTTCTTCATTTGTGCACCTAATTGCTGATTTACACTGCTTCTAATAGCATGTGAAGTCAGATCCAGACGGCGTAATGGGCGAGGGGGAGTCTAGCCAGAGGTGTCCAAATGGTTCACTATCCCTCCCTGTCTTTTTCCCCCCATTCTCTTTCCCTTTCTGTCTATTCCACTCTTCTGTGCCTGCCTGACATCTTCGCTGCATCCTTTATTTATGCACTCTTTCATCAGTACGGCGTTCTCCTGGCAAAATGCCTAGTCAAATTGTCACTTAAGATCAGAGATGAGTTTATCTCTCCCTCACTCACTTGTTTTTCTTCCTTGCTGTCTTCCCATCTTCCCAATCCCTTCATGGGATGACTTGTGCAGTCCCTGCATGGAGAGGCTAACAAACGGTTTAGAGATCAGTTGACTGGAAAGAATGGAAAGCAGGCTGGCAGAAAGCGAGACAGTGGCTCAGCTTAAACTGACACTGAGCAAAATCACATTGTACTCCATCGCTGCGTTTTCCCAATGCATTTAGCGAAGATTATGATTTTTTTGCGCCAAGATGTTTTGTTTATCATTAGGGGAAACAAAACAAAAGGAAGTGATTATTTCCCAACATGATAAAGTTGCAGCAAGACCGCCTGCTACCGTCTTCCCATATTTTTCACATTTATGAGGTGGAGAAAAGGAGATGGAGGAAGTGTTCAACCATTTATTACAGCATAGGGGCCGAGTCATTTCCTAGAAATGAACACACACTGGGGTGTGATATATGGGATCCCCTCTTGCATGTAACGGCAATTTAAGTGTCCTTTATGATTTCATCAAAATCCCCTGTCCTTGTGTGGTGCACCTAAACACATTAAGGCAGAATGACGGATGGCCTCTGTGCGTTTAAGAAACACGGGTGGAGGATACAATATGTATCGGGGATGGAAGGTTTTCTAATTAATTATAATGAAAGAAATTTGCCCCGCTGCATATTGTTCAGGTCCACTGGATGAGAACTGCCATGACTGCATCCATGTGCATGTGTGTCTGTGTGTGTGATGGCTCAAGTGCCCCACTGTGGCATGCCAGTGTTGGACTACATGATGCTGACTTTAATGGCTGCCTTAATGAAAAGCCCAGACCCTAATTAAGCCCTCTCCACATTGGTGGGGACATGCTAGATTTAGTTTTCCTCTCTCTCTCTCTAAGTTCCCTTGAGACCTGTTCTATCACTTCCTGTAGGACATGTTGCCTTGACATCTAAAAGCTTCCTTCTAATGGGTAAATTGTGTCTGGCAACTATGTTTGTCTGTGCCAACATATGCTCGAGCAGTGGAACTTTGATAACATAAAAATCTACTGTCAGCTCCTTTATTTTTCTTGAGGCACATAAGCTCTGAACCAGTACACATCTCAGAATTTCTGATCATCGGGGACCTTTACTAATGGAGACTTTCATTGACAAGAAAAATCTTTGGGTTGGTATTTTCTAATTATCTGGTGTAACTGGCTCAGATATGCCTTCTTTGTAAAAAGAAAAAAATGTCCCCAGTAGGCTGGGGGATCTTGTTTTTTGCGACTCTTTAGAAGGTGTGCGTCGCTGATTCATGGGTGCCACTGTTTGATAAGGGTAATGACTTTCCTAAACACTCATCATCGCCAGTATGGAACGCGTGTCGAGTGAGCTGACCGGAATGTTCTTGAGCAAAGTGACACAGAGCGGTGACGGACAAAGTGACTTCTTGGAGACGTTAGAGGTGTGGGAGATGTGCGAACCCAGCAGTGATGGATAGAGCCGCAGACCCAGCTTAGTCATCCTTCCAGTCGTCCTCAGAGACCCACTGGAAAATATTTGTTGCCCGTGTGCTCGTATACACAGCACACCTATAGCGTCAAAGCAAGAACACCTTAATTAAAGTTTTCCAGTACCCAGCTTGTGTAAATCTTCAGCACATATAAAATAGTGTAATAAACAGCTTTTTCTTTGTGAGCAATTGGCAGCTGTGACCTTTAGCTGTGTTCCACCGCCAAGCAAATGCTTGATAAAAATCGGTTCACATATCTAAATGGTCCCGTTTCTTCCTTTCTACCCTCTTTTTCATTTGACTTGCTTTAATCATGTTTCCCTGCTAGCTGTCACAAGTAAATAATGAGTAGACTGAAGATGTCTTTGATTTGCAAGGCCTTAGCTGGGTCACAGCTCAATTGGCACAGACAAGGAAAAAATCAGCCCGTTTGCTGAGGGCTCATTAGGAGCCTTGCCGCGTGAAGCCAGGGTCACTGGATGAACCCCTTGATCCTCAAGATCACGGAAATATGCTCCGCCATGATGGCAAGAGAGAGGGGAACAATTTCTCCAGATGACAAATTATATGCTTTGGGCTCGGAGGAAAAAAGAGAGAGAAAGCGTGAATACAGACAGACAGAAGAAAGAGAAAGAGAAAGAGGGAGAGGACCTGATCTATACCTATGTGACTCCGAAGCCTGCAGATGAAAAGTTGCATCATGTCAGACCCGGTTTTGATGCATGCTGCCCGGAGATGAGACAGCTGGCAGATATACTGCGGGTAAGAAGGCTATTCGATCAACATTTCTGCAGGGTTATCAGCATCAATTTTTAATAGTCTTCCATTAGAAAAAAATGGAAATAAATCATTTCTATTTCTTTGAGCCAACTGTGAGAATAAATGTAAACAGCCATTAGCATCTGTCCTTCGCTCTAGATAAAATGGTAAATGGCCTGTATTTATATAGCGCTTTACTAGTCCCTAAGGACCCCAAAGCGCTTTACATATCCAGTCATCCACCCATTCACACACACATTCACACACTGGTGATGGCAAGCTACATTGTAGCCACAGCCACCCTGGGGCGCACTGACAGAGGCGAGGCTGCCGGACACTGGCGCCACCAGGCCCTCTGACCACCACCAGTAGGCAACGGGTGAAGTGTCTTGCCCAAGGACACAACGACCAAGACTGTCCAAGCCGGGGCTCGAACCGGCAACCTTCCGATTACAAGGCGAACTCCTAACTCTTGAGCCACGATCGCCCCGAAATTGGTAAAACAACCATCTGCTTGAGCTCAGTTTTAGACTGTAGATGCTATTCTGTGCTATATTTGATATTTCATAGTAAATACATTGATTAAGTTTGGGTGTTTGCTTCCATAATCAATAGCTTCCATCAGTAACTTTAACATTATTTTGGAACTTTTCAATCTGTTGTAGTCCACATCAGAATCAGAATCAGAATCAGAATACTTTATTGATCCCTGGGGGAAATTATTTTTTGTTACTACAGTGCTCCATTTTAAACCAACATTAAGACAAGACAGACAATACGCTAACTAAGAATAGTACAATATATACATATATATACATACATACATACATAAGTCACTTATAAATAAATATTTGGAAAAGAAACGTGTAGTTATAGCAGCAAACAGTGTGTTAAGTGGATGCGTTGTACAGGGAGATGGCCACAGGCAGGAATGATTTCCTGTGTCGTTCAGTGGTGCTTTTCGGTAATCTCAGTCTCTCACTGAACGAGCTCCTGTGACTGACCAACATGTCATGGACAACTCAAATAGTTTCTGCTTGAAGAAAAGAAGGGTTTTTTGTGTGTGTGCGTGCATGCATGCGCAACTAAAGCGCAAACTAACAGGATTAATACTTATCAATTAGTACATCTGCAACAGGCTTAATGGTGGTAACATTTGGTATATCATTAGGCATATCATCCAACAGCTGGGTAATAAATCCTGCTGTGCTGACCCAAAACACGCACATATTCACAGAAAAAGTTGCCGTTTTTCCTTTTTTCTCAGTTGCTTTTAGTATTCCACATTACTACTGCGTGTGCTTCGATAGTCAAGAGTATGGGGTTTCTTTTTTCTAAAACATTTTCTGAGATTAGGAGGTATTTTTCAGTTGGAGTGGAACTTAGTTGGCGTTGACTTCTATAACTAATTCTTCCTTTAAGGAGGTTTTCAGTGGCCTCAGCCCCCATTATTCTTGCACATCTCATTCCTCTGATACTTCTCCCTGCTTGTTCTCCCACGTGACGATATCATTACTGCGGAGATGCCGTGATACCAGCAATAATTATTCATAAAAAATACGAACCTGCAAATTAATGGGGAGACATTATGCATACTGGTCTCGCGTGGTAATGCATTTGAGGGTATTTTTAACACAGGGTAACGCCGGCGCACAGGTTATCACCTGCAGCCCGTTATTCATATTCAGCACTATTTGAGCCAAGGTTAAACGTGGGTATTAAAGAACGGCAGCCGTAATGGTGTCACTACAGGGATGCATGTTAATGCACTCTGCTTATGTCCTTTATTTCCATCAGAACAGTCGATATTTGGTTTATTATTCCCTTCTGTTACTTATGAGAACATTGGCAGAAACCTTTTTGCTATTTAGTGTCAAACTGTCCCATGCTAAAGCTAAAACTAAACATTAATGGTTTGGGCAACTATGTATGTGAACAGCCATTAATCTTTAGTAATGGATATGAATTTTTTTCTATTGTATTATACTACATATTTATGGTTTTACAGTCCAAGGTTGTCCACGGGTCTGTTCTTTTAATTGGGAACAGTTATGGCACTTGTTATCAACCTCTGCAGAATTAGCCGTGGTTATTCAGTCCCCTCTGGGGCTGCATACAGTATGGCAGCAGCGGTAAGAAACTGTGAAAACTAAGGTCCAGATAGAGAGAAGGATAGAAATGGACACCCAGGGAGCTAGACAGAGCCAGAGGAAGCTCGGGACAGAAGGCTCAGGTTGTGACATGTTAATTGCTCCTCTGCAGCCAGGTGCAGCAGAGAGTTGGCATCTTGTAAGGTCTAAAACTGCCTGGGAGTAGTTGTTTCTCTATTTTTCATTCACACCTGACAGGTAGCACTGACACTCACTGTGCGCACACGCTTACTGCCTGCAAAAGCATAACAGAATCAGATGTTTATCATCCCAAAGGGCATCACGTCACACTGCCAGTCCAACTCACTCCAGCTGATTGCAAACAAACTCACTGACATGTGCTTCTACAGTACTTGGATCCAAACCTCTCCATGCAACTGTCCGTTTATAGCTCCTTTTGAATTGCAGGGAAGGTATTTTCGGTGGTGTGTGTAGGATTAATACAAGCAGATTTTTCCCTCTCAAAAAGAAGGTTTTGCTCCCACACGATGATATTGTTTTTTCACTGTTTCATAAATTTAAGTGTGGGGGAATTCTTATATGTTTGCTGATTTTTTTTTTTAAAGCTTCATGTTTCAAATGATTATGGCACAGTACAAGCCTCTGTAAGTAAGGCATTGACACACAGTTCTGCAGGGCAACAGGAGTAAATGGCGTAAATGGCGGCGCGACAGTAGCACGCAGCGGCCACTCCGGAGCCAAAACTGGTGCTGCATTGTTTATTGTTTACGTTTCTGTGTGTAGCGTGCTTATTTTGCACTATGTATGGATAACGTCGCAACTGGTGTCGGTGTTCGTGCATACAACAGCCAGACACTTTTCAACCTAAATAACCTAGTTGACGACATCCAGGAGGGGCTGCGGGAAACGCTGCGTGAACTCGGCTTGCTCCGCGAACCAGGCCTCGAAGCCTCGGCGTTGCCTGATGCCGGCGGACGGAGGTGGAGACATCGGAAGCGTTGCGCGAGGAAGCGGAAGCGCAGCAAGCGGGCGGGAGTCTGTGCTAGGCTAAAAACAAACCCTAGCCGGCCGGCTCTACCGTCCATCATCTTATCCAACGTCTGCTCCCTGGATAACAAACTGGATTACATCCGACTCCAGCAGGCCACACAGCGTGAGATTAGAGACTGCTGTGTCTTTGTTTTCACGGAAACATGGCTCAGCGAAAGAGTACCGGACGCCGCTATTCAGCTAAACGGGCTGGCCTCGTTTCGCGCCGACAGAAATGCAGCTCTGTGCGGTAAGACTCGCGGTGGCGGCTTGTGTGTTTACATCAACGAGAAATGGTGCAAGAACTCTGTGCTAGTCTCTAGTTATTGCTCATCGCTGGTGGAGTTTGTGACTGTTAGATGCAGACCTTTTTACTTACCACGGGAATTCACCACTGTTTTCATTATCGGAGTGTACATTCCACCTAGCGCTAATGCTAAGGAAGCGCTATGGGAATTGTATACAAAGATCAGTGAACTGCAAAATACACACCCGGATGGACTGTTTATTGTTGCTGGGGACTTCAACCATGCAAATCTCAAGTCAGTGCTTCCTAGATTCCATCAGTATGTGGACTTTGCAACGAGGGGAGAAAACACGCTAGATCTTGTTTACACAAACATCCCCGGCGCATATCGGGCAGAGCCCCGCCCCCACCTCGGCTACTCAGACCACATCTCTGTTATGCTAATTCCAGCATACAGACCACTCGTCAGGCGATCAAAACCGGTTCTGAAGCAGGTGAAAACCTGGCCAGCAGGAGCCATCTCTGCTCTTCAGGACTGTTTTGAGAGCACTGACTGGAACATGTTTAGACAGGCTGCAACTTACAGCGACTTCACTGACTTGGAGGAGTACACATCATCAGTGTCCAGCTATATCAACAAGTGCACCGATGACGTCACTGTCTCCAAGATCATCATCTCACGACCCAACCAGAAACCGTGGATTACTGCGGAAGTGCGTGCACTTCTAAGGACCCGAGACTCTGCCTTCAAAGAGGGAGATAAGGTGGCGCTTAGAAGAGCGAGGGCTGAACTTTCTCGGGCCATCAGAGAGGCGAAGCGCGCACACGCCCAGAGAATCCACAACCACTTCAAGGACAGCGGCGACACACGACGCATGTGGCAGGGCTTACAAGCCATCGCTAACTACAGGACGACACCACCTGCCTGTGACAGTGACGGCTCCCTCCCAGATGTGCTTAACAACTTCTATGCTCGGTTCGACAGGCAGAACGACGTGGCGGCGAGGAAGACCACCCCTCCTCCGAACGACCAGGTCCTGTGTCTCACTACAGCTGAGGTGAGGAAAACTCTACGCAGAGTCAATCCACGTAAAGCTGCTGGACCAGACAACATCCCAGGCAGAGTGCTCAGAGAATGTGCTGATCAGCTGGCAAATGTTCTCACCGACATCTTCAACATCTCTCTGAGCAGTGCCGTTGTCCCCACGTGCTTCAAGGCCACCACCATCGTCCCCGTGCCCAAGAAGTCTTCTGTGTCCTGTCTCAATGACTACCGCCCTATCGCACTTACACCCACCATCATGAAGTGCTTCGAACGGCTCGTCATGAGACACATCAAGACCCTGCTGCCCCCCTCACTGGACCCAATGCAATTTGCATACCGCCATAACCGCTCAACGGACGACGCCATCTCCACTGCACTCCATCTTGCCCTGACACACTTGGACAAGAAGGACTCACACGTCCGAATGCTGTACATAGATTTCAGCTCAGCATTTAACACGATCATCCCCCAACAACTGATCGGAAAGCTGAGCCTGTTAGGCCTGAACACCTCCCTCTGCAACTGGATCCTGGACTTTCTGACCGGAAGGCCTCAGTCAGTACGGATCGGGAACTGCACCTCCAGCACCACCACACTGAGCACTGGGGCCCCACAAGGCTGTGTGCTCAGTCCTCTGCTGTTCACACTGCTGACTCATGACTGTGTAGCAACACACAGTTCAAATCACATCATTAAATTCGCTGATGACACGACCGTGGTGGGTCTCATTAGCAAGAACGACGAGTCAGCGTACAGAGAGGAAGTGCAGAGACTAACGGACTGGTGTAAGGACAACAACCTGTCTCTGAATGTTGACAAGACAAAAGAGATGGTTGTTGACTTTAGGAGGACACGAGGCGACCACTCACCGCTGAGCATCAACGGCTCCTCTGTGGAGATCGTTGACAGCACCAAATTCCTGGGCGTACACCTGGAGAAGGACCTCGGCTGGTCCCTCAACACCAGCTCCCTGCACAAGAAAGCCCAACAGCGTCTCTTCTTTCTGAGAAGACTGAGAAAGGCCCGACTTCCACCACCGATCCTGACCACCTTCTATAGAGGAACTATTGAGAGCATCCTGAGCGGCTGCATCACTGTCTGGTTTGGGAGCTGTGCCATATCAGACCGCAAGACCCTACAGCGGATAGTGGGAACAGCAGAGAAGATCATCGGGGTCTCTCTACCCTCTATTGAGGACATCTACACCACACGCTGCATTCGCAAAGCCACCAGCATTGTGGCTGATCGGACACACCCCTCTCACACACTCTTTACACTCCTGCCATCTGGAAAAAGGTACCGAAGCATTCGGGCACGCACATCCAGACTGTGCAACAGCTTTTTTCCACAAGCCATCCGTCTCCTCAGCAAAAAGGGACTGACTGATAAACACGCACACAAACACATACACTAACATTATCACTCAGCTTAACTCAAATACCTCAAAACATTGAGACTGGACTGACTAACCAACACAAGCGCAAACACACTGACCTACACCACCAAACCATCGCACACACCAACCTGTAAATGCTCTTTTGCACAATATTATTACTAGATATATTATATATATATTTTTTTTTTTTGCACTAACTTGTCTTGTAGCACCTTGGTTCCTGGAGGAACGTTGTTTCGCCTCACTATGTATTTTTAAACTGTATATGGTTGAAGTGACAATAAAGTTGAACTTGAACTTGAACTTGACTTGAGAGAAGTCACACAGAGAGGACTAGCTTACTAAAGGTCAGACTGTCACTATGTGGCAGCCATTCTAATCTCGCTTAACCCGAACTTTAATAGTGCAACATGATCTCCATTAGTGACTACAGAAAGCGACACTCCATTTGTATAGGCGGTCATCTCTGTGTTTTTCTGAGATCATATATGATTGGGTGCACATCTCATACTGCATCTATGCCTTGTAGAATTTTTCTAGCTTGCGACTGGCTTCTTGCCTAACAGTGGCACAAAAGCTCCGACTACCTAGGCAACGGGAGCCAAGGGGTAAGAGCCGAGGGTAGCTCCTCTTGTGCTGGAGTCATAGAGGCAGTTTGGTGACCGGGCAAAAAGCAAGAGCAGAAGAGCCTATAAGTGGCCCGGTAAAACCTGCAGAAGACCGTGACCACCGCTTGTTAAGAGGGTATCTAATTGGTTTACAACCCATGTCATCACCACTTACAGTAGTTTAAGATACGCCTCCATAACCCAGTAGTCGTGGGCACTAAATGGAGAGATGGAGAGGACCTTACCCTGAATCATGAACAGGTTTAAATGGGAGCTCGTTTGATATAATGACTTATAGCTGGTCTCTGGAGAGAACTCTATGGTAGATGGCCCAGTTTTTATGACTGCTTTTAATGCTTGGCATTCTGGCTGTAACAGTCTACATTCCCAATGAGCTCTCATTAAGTGGAGGCAGTTCAGCATGTTTCCCCACTCTAAAACCCATTCTGGTCATCCAGTTTTGTTTTGTTTTTTTCTCCCACTCTTTCTACCAGCTTATGAGTAACTCTTCCATTTGGAACAGCATAATTATAAACTATTTATCTGTAAATATTTGGTAAATTATAGTGCATTGTTGGCTATATCACACTTATAATAAGTAGATAATAAGTAGGTAACAGCTAGAATAATTTCCACAGTGACCCATCAGCTCAACTAAGTATCGTGTAGTTGCGACTGTTTTAGGTAATGAGATAATAACTCAGATTTAATTACATAGTTGCTAGGAAATTTGGCAGCCTCATAGGAACACCTCCTCTGTAACTCACTGATTCATGTTATGATAGTAGTTATCCAAAGTTTATATTGGTAATCAACACTGTACAATGGAAGCCAAAACTTTTTTAATTCTATATCATCCACAAATTAAGAAACAGCAAATATACCATAGTGTAAGGGTGTTTCTCTGTGCTTACAGTGTGGTAGATCTTCTCCCTGAGCTATAATTTCACTACATACCACTGCAGTTTGGATTTATGGGTAATAGAGGAGGATTTTTTAAGAGACTGGCTACCTACCTCTTCTGTGCAGAATTTATTTAGGCCCATCTGAGTTCTTATAAACCTAAACCAGTCAGGTAATACTGAGGTTTTGCATGTTATTTTAGCTGTGCTTTACTACTGTTGTATAGCTTATTAAAACTTAAAATACATTGATCTGGTAAATCCTTTGTAAATACTTGACTGTTTGAGAGAAACAGTCTGAGTGCTGCATCTTTTCCTACTAGAGCTAAATGTGAGTAAGAGTCACTGGCAGTAACCTGCCTCTTTCCTCTGGTGTTAATGAGACAAAGTGTGAAAGGAACTATTCAGTCACTCACTTCATCATTGATTGTGGAGCCAGTCTGACTAATTTGGTGAAGTGACACATACAAAAAAAGGGACTTAATCATTTCTGGCCTACACTAAACAGATTGACTACCTCTGTAAAGTCCTTGTCGCACACAGAATCATTAGTCAAATCAAATCAACACCCAGCTAAAAGTTAAAAGCGTGGAAGAGGCAGTGTTTATTCTTTTTTTTAAAAAGCTACACTTCTTAACGCCTTTAACTGTGCAGAAGGATGAAAACTGGCAAGTGTTAAAGCGGGCATCAAATTAGAAGAACGAGAAAGAGCAAAAGACAGACACAATGCTGGGTGGGGGGGTTGCAGGTAGTGATGGGAGGAACGTGGGGGTTCAAAGCTCTCCTACCACTGGGAGCAGAATTATGCCTCCAGGCAATGCTGTTGGCAAGAAAGTTCAAGAGGTGTGGAAAAAAAATGGGGGGTGGGGGGGTGTAGTTTTTAAAAAAAAAAAGAAGCTTTCTTGAGACTTCACAGTCTAGTAACCAGGATGCTGAGTTGGATGTGGCAAAGTGCCCCAGGGGAGGCCAGGAGCGCTAAGAGACAGTAACCCGAGATGAGAGGTACCGAGCTTCAGTATCAAACCATTCCTGTGATACAGTGGAGACTACGCTTTCTGGTCACTTGATTTCTCTGTAACAGTGCGAAGGAGCAGTTCTCTTGGCCGGGCTTGCTGTTTGTGGTTAAAATGAGGAGAGAGAGTTTAAAGTTTTTCGGTGTTGTTTTGTACTTCTTCAGTAGAAATGCTTTTTCAGTTGCTGCCCTTGGTAACCATGGTTTGGTTTATGTATTAGAGAACATTTATAGCATGTGTTAAAGCCAGATGGTTTATATATATATATAATATTTAGAGGTGCTAAGTAGAGGTACATAATTTGTTCAGCTGAGTGGTTCTTGCTCTATTGTCTGCAATATTCAGTAACCAGAGTGTTTTGTGAAATCTGGGAACTGGGAATCTATAGTCTAATATAAAGTGGTGCTTGAACATTTGTGAGCCAGTTCGATTTTTATGACCTCAAATGTTTTCAGATTGTCACACAAGCAGTAAAAGTAGATAGAGTGAACCCAATTAAACCAATAGGGAAAAAATAATAAACTTGCTCACTTATTTAAAAGTAACAGCAATAACTACAACAGCCAGAGTTATTTTGGTCCATATGGAAACTTTCAAATATCTGAAAGAAAACCCCTTCAGAAAATCCAGTAAAGGTTAGAGTCTGTTGCTATGACGAAGGGTCTGTTGAAATAAATGGGAGTACAGAGTTTTAACTTCCGTTTAAGTGTTTTCATCATCAGCCCTTTAAAGACGTTGAATTGCTTATAATGTTACAATAAAAGTGAAAGTAAAAGAAACTGTTTCCGATGTTTTTTTTCCGCCACAGTTTCCGGTAAACCTCTTTTTCTCTCATCGCCATCACATTTATATTGCTGCCTTAAGTCTCCTAAATTGTTGGACTACTGCATTCTGCACAGCTGTGCAATTTTATGGCATTTGCTAATGTACTGTAAATGACATGAAATACGACTAACTTAGTTTTCTGCCAGCTCTGGCTTTTATATCATTTTTTATACCATTTTGAATTCCCATTTATTTATTTGAAGGCAGATGTGATTTTATGTCCTCACCATAGCTGTAAAGTGCTACTTTGAAATGCAAATTAAGCTTTGATTGAGGGATTTTCATGAAAATGGCGTTGTGTACAAAGTGGCAGTGTGAAAGCAAGTCCAAAGGGAGACGTTTTGTGGTCCCATTTGGGGCTTTGTGACGAAACGGTTGGTTAGGGGACGCTGTAGGACACGAAGTTGAGGCCCCAGCGTGATGAAAGACCTTGCGAACGGTCTTCGTCTTGTCTTCTCACTGCAAATCACCCCTCCTGTAAAAGTGAAATTCCAGTTCAAAACACCCAACAGCTTTCCAGCCACTTTAAAAATGATGCGTCCAGCATGCTGGAAATGAGATTTTTTTGTCCATTTAAGGGCAGATTTCAAAGAAAGGCTTTGGGAATCCAAATGAAATTACAGGATAGAGTGTCTGCTTAATGCCTTATATGCACTTAAAGGTAGAGTGTATACTTGAAAGGTAATGGCTTTCTGCAGTTAAGTATTATGGTGGCTCCCACACTGAAATGGATCTCTTTACTCGTGTCTTGACAGAGTTCTCTTAGTGAAGGTGTGGCATAATGTAGTTCCTACTCAGGTCTCTTATCTCGTGTCAGTGTTATAGAATAGAATAGAATAGAATAGAATTCAACTTTATTGTCATTGCACATGCACAGGTACAGGGCAACGAAATGCAGTTTGCATCCATCCAGAAGTGCTTTAGTGATATAGATATATTACAATATATATTAGCAATAATATAGATATGTGAGTATATTACAGAAATGGGTCTATTATGGTATGTTATAATGTACACGGTATGAAGTATGTTGTGAATATTCTATAACTATAAGTATGTACAGGCTGTAGTGAGTACAAGCTATGTACAGGATATGAACAGGATATAAATATGAAAAACTATACAGAATATGAAATAAATAACTTTACAGAATCTGGGATATACAGCTATACAGAAATGGGAACTATGCAAGTTGTAAACAGTTGTAGGATTAAAGATTATCGAATGTACAGAATGATTATTTACACAGAGCTATACAGTAGTGCAGTTAAGATAAGTGAGGGTGTAGATAGTTTCTACAGAGGCTATATAAAGTGCTAGTGGTTGTGAGTGGTGGTTCAGTCCATGTTATTATTGTGTTTGAGGGTACAGTTGTCCATTGTGGGTGTGTGTATGTTCAGTCCATGAGTTTAACGTGGGTCAGATGTCAGGAGGCAGAGTTCAGGAGTCTGACAGCTGTGGGGAAGAAGCTGTTCCGGTACCTGGTGGTCTTAGTCCGGAGGCTCCTGTGGCGCCTCCCAGAGGGCAGGAGGGTGAAGAGTCCATGTGATGGGTGACTGGGGTCTTTGATGATTTTCCCAGCCCTTTTCAGACACCGCTTCCTGTAGATGTCTTTTATGGCAGGAAGTGGTGCTCCGGCGATGCGCTGGGCAGTTTTCACGACCCTCTGCAACGCCTTCCGGTCCGAGGCAGAGCAGTTCCCGTACCAGACTGTTATACAGTTGGTCAGGATGCTCTCGATGGTGCAGCGATAGAAGTTCACCAGGATGTCTGAGGACAGGTGGTTCTTCCTCAGAGTCCTCAAGAAGAAGAGGCGCTGGTGAGCCTTCTTGACCAGCTTGGAGCAGTTGGTCGTCCAGGTGAGATCCTCGGAGATGTGGACTCCCAGGAACTTGAAGCTGCTCACACGCTCCACAGCCGTCCCCTTAATGTGGATGGGTGGATGTGGGTCAGCATTCCTCCTGTAGTCCACGATGAGCTCCTTGGTCTTCTCGGTGTTAAGCAGCAGGTTGTTTCTGTCGCACCACTCAGCCAGACGATCCACCTCCTCCCTGTAGGCGGCCTCATCGTTGTCACTGATGAGGCCAATCACCGTGGTGTCATCTGCAAACTTAATGATGGTGTTGGAACCATCAGCAGGTCTGCAGTCGTGGGTGAAGAGGGAGTAGAGGAAAGGGCTCATCACACAGCCTTGTGGTACACCGGTGTTCATTGTGATGGTAGATGAGCAGCGGTTATCCAGCCGGACATGTTGGGGGCGGTTGGTCAGGAAGTCCAGTAACCATTTGCAGATGAGGGAACTGATACCCAGGTCTGTCAGTTTCCTGATGAGTTGTGAGGGGTGGATTGTATTGAATGCTGAACTGAAGTCTATAAACAGCATTCTGGCGTAGGTGTTGTTGTTGTCCAGGTGTGAGAGGACAGAGTGCATTGCGATGGAGACTGCATCCTCTGTGCTCCTGTTCCGGCGGTATGCGAATTGGTGGGGGTCCAGGGTGGGGGGGAGACAGGATTTGAAGTGTGCTAGGACCAGTCGCTCTAAGCACTTAGTGATGATGGGGGTGAGTGCTACTGGGCGGTAATCATTGAGGCAAGATGGGTTGGAGTTTTTGGGTATCGGGACGATGGAGGTGGATTTGAAGCAGGCCGGTACCACAGCGTGGGCCAAGGACAGATTGAATATGTCTGTGAGCACTCCTGCAAGCTCCCCAGAACACGCTCTGAGAACACGCCCGGGGATGCCATCAGGGCCTGCAGCCTTGTGGACATTGATCCTGCTCAGCACCGCTCCTACATCGGTGGGGGAGAGAGTCATAGGTTGGTGGTCTGGCGTCATGTCTGCTTTGGTTGTGGTTGTGGGGTTCCCTCGCTCAAAACGAGCATAAAAGTTGTTGAGCTCGTTGAGGAAGGAGACATCAGAGGATGCGGGGGAGGGTTTGGTGGTCCTGTAGTCTGTGATGGTCTGGAGTCCTTGCCACATGCGTCGGGGGTTGGAGTTGGAGAAGTGTTCTTCTACCTTCTTTTTGTAATGGTGTTTGGCTTTTTTGATGCCCTTCTTTAGATTAGCCCTGGCTGTACTGTAGGCGTGTGCATCTCCTGACCTAAAGGCAGTGTTGCGGGCCTTCAGGAGGAGACGTTATCCTGCACACCTTGATAAAGCTTCCTTTCCTCCCTTGTCTTGTAACAACATTCCACTCTGTCTGACAGGTACTGTAGCTAGCTGGATCCTGCCTCTCATCTCTCTGTCTCTCACTACACACAACACACACAAAAGGCAAGGCTTTTTTCACTTTTCCCCAATTTTTTTATTTTTTGCTTTTCCTTCCCATTAACGTAGCACACAGTGCTGCAGTATCAGAAATACGTTTGGTTTAACTGATCCCACTCATCCCAATCGCCCTCTTTAATGGTTAGAGCTGCTGACACCATACATTCTGCTAACAAGATCGGAATTAAGTTGTACACTGTGCAATGGAAAAACTGAGTACGCCAAACAAGCCGGCAGTAGTTGTCCATTCGAAAATCAAACCCACCGAGTTGTTTTCAAATTTGCACAAGGTAGGCACGATGGATAAGAGGGAATATGGATGTTACGAAACATCGGATCCCTCCTTTTCAAACACCTCCTCCTGAAAGTGACACAACAGATCAGCATTCCTCACTTGAACTCTTACCTCACTAAGCTTTGTTATGTGGCGTTGGGGCATTAATGACATGCAGCCTGCTTTGTTAAATAAGTGTCTAAATGTGGTATATCTGTTTTTTAAGCCATAGCCTTTCACTGCCTGCAGTATAAAGACAGACATCCTGCAACTCAGCATTTACCTAAATTAAGATAAAAAAAGATATTGAAAACGTACGACAACCTAATGATAATTAGCATTTATGGGGAAATCATAAACACACAAATTCTGCTATAATAGAATCTCATTTCCATGTACTATAATAATATGATTACAGCTCACTTTAGAATAGACAAGGCAGGGATCATTATTGTAACATTTCCAAGCATTTATGGTAAAGGTAGAATGCCTGTGCTGCCTGTAATGGCCATGGCTGAGCCACTGACGCTGTGATTTAACCTGGCACTTTGGCGGCGGCGAGCCGCTCCTCCAAATCAAGGCTAAGTGGTGGATTCATCAGTGCCCTGTCGAGATGAAACACTCGCCCGGCGGTGACACAGAGATGAGGCCCTGATTGGGACAAATACGTCTCCCTCTGGTGTCAGCTCTCATTCACCGGTCTGAGCGCAGGCTGAAAGAAAGACAAATGTTTTGATTAGGAGTCTCTTTCAATGTCACAGCAGCCAGGGAAGAAGAATGAGATGAGGCTGTCTCCAAGGGAAGCAAATAGTTGAAGACGATGAGAGGAAAATGGATGTCTCCACTGTCTAGAGGGTGTCGAATGGGGATTCTGAGTCAGAGAAAGCTCAGTAAAATTGCCTCTTTTAATGTGACTGCATATTTTTTTCAGAATACCCTTTCAATTCCAGATTGGTGATTGTTAAAATTCAAGTGAAAATAAATACAATCTTTCAGAAAAGTAACAGTGACATCGGCAGTTGTTTATGGCTCTGTCTGCATTCCCTTTAAAAGAGTTTTTCAAAGCCAAGACAACAAAGTTTGTGAAAATCAGTTACCACTAAGCACTGTGACTTACTGCTGCTTATTCCCTCATCCTCAGAGTATTTCTATTATCATCACAGAATTGGGTTGTGGGAGTAGCCACATCTGCCTGCCTGTCTTTACAGGCATCTTTTGTAGATGAAAGATGCGGTTAAAGCACACTTGCTGATCCCATGTTTCCCCATGTTCTTCACATATCACACTCAACCTTTTGCTAATCCTGCGAGCTACCTAACACAGCACCTCGTGTAGCCCGACGTTTCCTCACAAAAAGAACAAAATGTTGGTGCCTGTGTTCCAAAGTTGAGAGGGAACAGTGTGAGTGAAAATATACAACGCAGCATTGCGAGACTTACCTTGACAGATATGGCGTGCATTTCAGTGGGATGCTGAAATGAGTAAACAGCTCAAAGTGCCCTCGCTGTTGTTCTGTGAGAGCTTTATCATGGATGGGAAAAAAAAAATCAGAGTATGGTTTATTTATGGTGCATCTTACCATTTGAAACCCCTCTTCTCAATGCACCTGTTCTGTAAAGATGTCTTTTTTGCTTTGTTTTTTTTTTCTAAACTAGAATAGATGTAAACTAAAAGAAAAAAAATACATATAGAGAGAGAGCATCATCTACCAATCTGAGGGTCTGTGGATCCATTCCCTGTCTACTGCAGTCTGCATGTCAAAGTACCCTTGGGCAAGATAATCAAACCCCAACTTTCCCCTGATGCATCCTTCAGAGATGCTAGCTAAGGCGCTTAGGTATGCAAAAAGGTGCTTGTATGAATGTGTGTGAATGAGTGTTGTTGTAAAACGTGCTTTGAGTGCTCATTTAGAGTAGCAGTGCATATTTATTTGTTACTGAAGTTGTGCAATTAAAGGTTCTAGCCCTAAATCCTAACCCCTAATCCTTGTTAATAGGGGTTAGGGCCTTGAAGTGGAATGTGTTAACCAACTATAATTTTACAGTTGCTGTTATAAAGTTAAATCTATTTCCCAATTGGCAAGAAATCTGAACTGAATAAATACCATTTTAGGTTTTTGTTTTCATGGATAACATAAATTAAATTAATTGGAAACCTTTCCTATACACCTCCGAGACACACTGTTCCATGCACTTTGGTTATATTTTGAAAGCAATTTGATCCTATCTCTTTATTTAATCACACTCAAAGAAATAAAAATACTAAAATAAGTCTTCAAAGTCTAGGTACACTTTTATCTTGTCAGCCCGACAAAATATGAGTTATGGCTGGACAAAAGACAACTTAATGCAGCTTTCTGTTCCTTTGACATATCGTATAATAGAAAAATGTGGCTCTGCCTCAAAATATAGTGTATGCCCTATTGGACTAAGACCTTCTCTACACCGCATCCATCAAATCAGCCACCTGAGTCTGTTTCAAATACTCATCATTCCTTAATGAATGTGATCAATCCCAATGTACACCTGCTCTGAACACCCTCCACGGTCCCTTCTCTGGAGTATCCTTTATGAATCATCAAGTGTGTCGATATCCATATTCCGACATCTTTATGTCAGCAACAAGACAATAACAGGGCTGGCCCTGAGCTCTTAAAGCAAACATTTTAACAAAGACTCTAGTAACAGGAGGGTAGTGAAGAGGCTGGAAGCCATGAAGTGAGGAAAGTGGACACAGAAAGGATATAATGGAGCAGAGAAACAGAAGGGACCCTTCCTGTTCAATCAGGCCCCATCTGAACTCACAAACTCCCTCTCTTCTCCATCTTCCTCACTAATTTGCATCTCTTTTATGTCCCTGCTTTCTATTATGCAAAAGTGCACGCTAAAAAAAGTAGTCCAGTTCACAACGTGAGTCGCTCCATTTCCCCACACTTTTTAATCAATACCAGTCAGGGTAGGGAGGGTTCAGTTGCATTTATGCTAACTGGAATATTTGAACTGTTCTCTTTGAACTGTAGTTACCTTGGAAACTAGCCCACAGGACTTGTTTTATAACAGTAATTACAACTAGAAAGTGCATTTTCTGAAGAAACTGCAGTGTGAATGCTTGAATCTGAATGTATGCATTGAAATGAAATAATTACTGAATTTAAGTTAAAAATTTTGAATGAGATAAAAAAAAAAAACCCGAATTTAACCTGAAAACAAAAGTGCTGAACTGCTAAAAGCTGAAGGTTACACAGAAGAAGAAGTTGGAAAAAAGCTGAAAATGTTTTAATTGTAAATTAGAAAAACCTAAGAAATGAGAAAAGAACATTTAGAGTCAGAAAACATCTGAAAGAATATTAAAAGGTCATATTCTTTGAATCACTGAATGACTAAAATGTGATCCCTCCACTTGGACCCACACAGTTTAAAAAGTTTACATCTCTGAGCTTTGAAAGACAAGATGTTGGAAAAAGAACAACGATGGCGACGTTTTGAGGGTAAAATGATGGCTTTAACACTGTGGACACAGCAGCAGTTGAAAGAGAAGTGTTTAAGATTAATTTTGGCAGAGTGGCAGAGAGAGCTCGTTAAGCAGGCAGGTGTGAGCCTGGTTGCTATAGTGACCGCACCCAATGGCTCCATACACACGGACACAGACATGCACCTCACTTTTGCTGCTTAAAATGAACAGAAAAGTCAGGCCGAAACAAATCGTTCCCAAATGAAAAGTAAAAGTCGTATTGACAAAATTCTTTCACTGTGAGCGACAGCAATGTCTAGTCTACCAAATTCTCAGTTTTCATGTCTGTGGAGTTTATTATATGGACGTGGTGACAGTGGAAAGACACCATGCTCTTCTGATTTTCAAACGAACCTTCTGAGCCATTTTAACATTAGAGTCTATGGAAGAGTTGGAGGGAGGAGGCTGTGCATTGGTGACATTTATGAAAGAACCATAACACCTAGTACAATAGTAAACACATTGGATGAAAGAGGACAGCCATGGCTACGTTTTGAGGGTAAAATCATACCTGTAGAGCAAACGCTGCGGACACAGCAGCAGTTTTAAAAAAGATTTTAAGATTATTTTTTTTGCTCCTCTCACTCTAGCAGTTGAGCTGCCTCACTCTAGCCCCAACATTCCGTCCCATACACACCCATTATAAACTCTGAAACGGGTGAAAAAACATCATGAAACTTAAACTGGAACTGAAGAAAAAGTATAATAGATATTGAAAAGATAAATGCAAGTTGAATAGTTGAATGTCTTGTCTTCGTTTTAAAGTTTGAATGGTGGCTCTATGTCAATGTATGTGGAAGTAGTAAGAGTTTAAAAATGAGTAAGTTGAATGAGGATTTGAAGGGTCTCCCCATTGAAATACATTATAAATTTTTGTTGAATAAAGTTGAATAAAATTAAAAATATAAATGTTAAAAATATGAAAAATGGAAGCAGTGTTGTCCAAAAGAATAGGAATCTAACGGTGTTGGAATGGTTTTTCTAAGTTGAATGGTTTTGAAGGAGTAGGATTACAAAAAACGTACGGAATACAGAATAAAATATAATAATAATAATAATAATAACTAGAAAGTGCATTTTCTGAAGAAACTGCAGTGTGAATGCTTGAATCTGAATGTATGCATTGAAATGAAATAATTACTGAATTTAAGTTAAAAATTTTGAATGAGATAAAAAAAAAAACCCCGAATTTAACCTGAAAACAAAAGTGCTGAACTGCTAAAAGCTGAAGGTTACACAGAAGAAGAAGTTGGAAAAAAGCTGAAAATGTTTTAATTGTAAATTAGAAAAACCTAAGAAATGAGAAAAGAACATTTAGAGTCAGAAAACATCTGAAAGAATATTAAAAGGTCATATTCTTTGAATCACTGAATGACTAAAATGTGATCCCTCCACTTGGACCCACACAGTTTAAAAAGTTTACATCTCTGAGCTTTGAAAGACAAGATGTTGGAAAAAGAACAACGATGGCGACGATTTGAGGGTAAAATGATGGCTTTAACACTGTGGACACAGCAGCAGTTGAAAGAGGAGTGTTTAAGATTAATCTTGGCAGAGTGGCAGAGAGAGCTCGTTAAGCAGGCAGGTATGAGCCTGGTTGCTATAGTGACCGCACCCAATGGCTCCATACACACGGACACAGACATGCGCCTCACTTTTGCTGCTTAAAATGAACAGAAAAGTCAGGCCGAAACAAATCGTTCCCAAATGAAAAGTAAAAGTCGTATTGACAAAATTCTTTCACTGTGAGCGACAGCAATGTCTAGTCTACCAAATTCTCAGTTTTCATGTCTGTGGAGTTTATTATATGGACGTGGTGACAGTGGAAAGACACCATGCTCTTCTGATTTTCAAACGAACCTTCTGAGCCATTTTAACATTAGAGTCTATGGAAGAGTTGGAGGGAGGAGGCTGTGCATTGGTGACATTTATGAAAGAACCATAACACCTAGTACAATAGTAAACACATTGGATGAAAGAGGACAGCCATGGCTACGTTTTGAGGGTAAAATCATACCTGTAGAGCAAACGCTGCGGACACAGCAGCAGTTTTAAAAAAGATTTTAAGATTATTTTTTTTGCTCCTCTCACTCTAGCAGTTGAGCTGCCTCACTCTAGCCCCAACATTCCGTCCCATACACACCCATTATAAACTCTGAAACGGGTGAAAAAACATCATGAAACTTAAACTGGAACTGAAGAAAAAGTATAATAGATATTGAAAAGATAAATGCAAGTTGAATAGTTGAATGTCTTGTCTTCGTTTTAAAGTTTGAATGGTGGCTCTATGTCAATGTATGTGGAAGTAGTAAGAGTTTAAAAATGAGTAAGTTGAATGAGGATTTGAAGGGTCTCCCCATTGAAATACATTATAAATTTTTGTTGAATAAAGTTGAATAAAATTAAAAATATAAATGTTAAAAATATGAAAAATGGAAGCAGTGTTGTCCAAAAGAATAGGAATCTAACGGTGTTGGAATGGTTTTTCTAAGTTGAACGGTTTTGAAGGAGTAGGATTACAAAAAACGTACGGAATACAGAATAAAATATAATAATAATAATAATAATAATAATAATAAAGATTACAACAACAATACTGTGAATGCTTTTCAAGCATTCACACTAATAAAGATTACAACAACAATACTGTGAATGCTTTTCAAGCATTCACACTAATTAGTGGTCAGACGAGGTCTTGAGTTTACAGAACATATAAATACAGAATCTCATATACATCTTACAGGTATAGCACCCTGCTTTGTGAGCTATGCGGCATTTCAGAATGCTCACTGGCTGCTTGGAAGCAGCCTTGACGACCTTTACGACCCCCGGCTTGCTTTACATGGATGACTTTTCTAGCTTATTGTATGCAGACTGCCAGGAAAGATGAAGCCTTGAGAAATTTAACAAGCGGTTTGTCGGCTCTGATACTCCACTTTCTGATGCCCATGAAATCTTACTTCTTCTGGCCATGTAGCTGATGATAAAGCGGGCTCCTGCAAGGCCTTCCCGCTGTTGCCATTTGTAATTTTTAGAAGTCATCACTGGGGGCGATACATCTTGATTGTGCCTTGGCAACTGTCATGCTCCACTAATGCACAGTGTGAGAGGGGGCATAAATGCAGAGTCTTCCGGCAGCACTGATGTTTATCTTCCCTGCTTCATGAATTTGCATTCCCATAGACACAATTTACTCATAATGGCAGGCATCACAGTGTAGATAGGCCCAGTGTATTATCAGTCTGTATACAGTGTTTGTTTTACAAGTGGACAGGCAGGAAAGGGGGATTTGAACATTTTGATGAGGAAGACAGATTGATAGTAATATATGCCTCCTCTAATGGGCTTGATAGAGCTTTATGAAATATTCATCATTGGCTACTATTGTTGTAACGTTGCCAGCTGCGTCTGAGGGATCGCATTTTTATATTAGTAAAGTAGCCCGTGTAGGACAAGCCTAATGACTCTGAGAAATACTGCGTTATTTCATATCATAGTTCGTATAAAAAGGGGGGTTTTCAAAGTTTTCACTACGACACGCCAGTTTACGAGCAGGGGTATGATTGATGGCATTCCACGAACACGTTTAGCTCGTGTTTGTGAAACGTGTGGTTGGAGAATGGTGGTTTGCACTGGCTTTTTTTTTTTCACTAGAGTTGTTCGTTAATGGTGGCATCCTATTACAGTACTAGACTTTAATTCAGCCAGCTTTTTAAATTGACCCATTTTTCACTCGAGACGGATCGATCAAGCAAGGTTCTTGATTTTAGTCACTTGTGGCGGTGAATTCAAAGATTATGAAGTTTGGCGCAATGCTGTTGTCCATATAGTGGACATAAGGCATAGCATGAAGTGTGGATGCTTCATCTTTCCTTCTTGTGCTTGTGAGTCACACAGAATGTCGCGAAGGCTAACCACTGGCCTACAGGTTGCATTTTGTGTAAACCCTGGGTGTAAAACCTTGAAAGAAAGTTGAATTTCAGTTTTCATCTAACAGGGATGAAAAAAAAATCCCATTATTACAGTGAATATCATGTCCCACCCAGAGCAGGCTTATGATAGATACTCAGGCAAATATTTGAGGCCTTGTCATTCCTGCTGCTCCCCTCCTCTCTGAAAGTAGATCTTTGTTCACAGTGTCCTTTCTGCCTTTCAGAACGCAAGGAATGCAATTTCTTTTAGAATGCAGCGAGTTTTAAAAAATTATTGGTGTTGCACTTCTCTTGTTCATTGACTGTAGATGTGACCCTTTTCATTGTATCAGCATACTGTACCTTTCTCGCTACTTTCACAGATTTATTTGGAGGGAACTAAAACTATGCATTCTCAGTAACTTTCATCTGCAGAATTAGCACTAAAATTAACGCTAATGTTATACAGTGTGGTTTGAGGTAGTTTGCACAGGGTGCATTCTGACTGCCAAAATCTATAATGACTTCGTAATTTCCTAATTAAACTCCTACAAAGCCGCTGATCATTTGCAACAAATCAAAAATCACTGGGCAACTTCAGGAATTGTATTGTGAATAAATTTGATTAGAAGCGATTGAACAGTTGATTGACGTGCAACTTTGGTTGGTTATGTTTGATAATTAGCTGGCACTTTTCCTGCCAAGTTTCTGTCACACATTTGCAGCGACATTGCTTTAACACCTCCAAAATTGGGGTGTGTTTTTCTTTTCACAAATGTCAGAATGCTTTCTCAGCCATCATACGGGACTCACTTTTCACCAATCGAACAGTGATTTTCACAAACGTGGAATGGACTCTTGTAGATGCGGGCAAGACGGATGTCATACTACATCAGAATCAGAATCAGAATCAGAATGGGGTTTATTGCCAAATGTTGAGCAGGTTTACAACATTAGGAAATTGCTGCGGTGCTTCAGTGCAAACATGCTGTCATAAATAGCACTTAAATAGACATGGAAAAAAATAAAAGTAGGGATAAGAATTAAAAGTGCTACGTGGAAAGATATGTGCATGAGATATACATGAGATATATACATGAGAATAAGAATTAAGAGTGCTACGTTGAAAGATATATACATGAGTGCAGGTGGTGATCAGTGCCAAACATAGAATGATGCAGTGACACAGCGTAGGGTCATGTGTTAGTGGCGGGTACAGTCATATGGTTATTGTTCATGTGTCCAACAGCAGAGGGGAAGAAACTGTTCTTGTGGCGAGAGGTTCTGGTGCGAATGGACCGGAGCCTCCTGCCTGAGGGGAGCAGGTCAAACAGATTGTGTCCAGGGTGAGAAGGGTCAGCTGAGATCCGAGCTGCACGCCGCAATGTCCTGGAGGTGTACAGGTCCTGCAAAGATGGGAGTCTGCAGCCAATCACCTTCTCAGCAGAGCGCACAACAGTGTAGAACTGCATCATCGTCCGTGTTGGCAGGTTGAATTTCTTCAGCTGCCTCAGGAAGTACATCCTCTGCTGGGCTTTCTTGATGACGGAGGTGATGGTGGGCTCCCACTTCAGGTCCTGGGTGATGGTGGTACCCAGGAAGCGGAATGAGTCCACAGAGGTGATGGGGGTGTCAGTCAGGATGATGGGGGGGAGTGGGGCTGTGTGCTTCCTGAAGTCCACAATAATCTCCACTGTCTTCTGGGCATTCAGCACCAGGTTGTTGTGGCTGCACCAGGACACCAGACGTTCAACCTCCCTCCTGTAGGCAGACTCGTCCCCGTCCGAGATGAGTCCAATAACGGTGGTGTCATCTGCAAACTTGATTAGCTTGACAGACTGGTGGGTGGAGGTGCAGCAGTTGGTGTACAGGGAGAAGAGCAGAGGAGAAAGAACACAGCCCTGAGGGAAGCCGGTGCTGATGGTCCGGGAGTCCGAGACATTCTTTCCCAGCCTCACATGCTGCTTCCTGTCCGTCAGGAAGTCAGTGATCCACCGGCAGATGGGATCAGGCACATTCATCTGGGAAAGCTTGTCTCGGAGATGGTCTGGAAGGATGGTGTTGAAGGCAGAGCTGAAGTCCACAAACAGGATCCTGGCGTAGGTTCCTGGGGAGTCCAGATGCTGCAGGATGAAGTGTAGGGCCATGTTGATGGCGTCGTCTACAGACCTGTTGGCTCTATATGCAAACTGCAGGGGGTCCAGGAGGGGGGCCGTGAGGGTCCTGAGATGGGAGAGAACTAGGCGCTCAAAAGACTTCATGACCACAGATGTCAGAGCCACGGGTCTGTAGTCATTTAGTCCAGTGATCCTAGGTTTCTTGGGGACAGGGATTATGGTGGAGGACTTGAAGCAGGCAGGCACATGACATGCCTGCAGTGAGGAGTTGAAAATGCCAGAAAACACTGGGGCCAGCTCGTTTGCACAGTGTCTGAGGGTGGCAGGAGACACACCGTCTGGGCCGGGAGCTTTCCGAGCATTCAGGTTCTTAAACTGCTTCCTCACATCTGCTTCATGAATATGAAGATTTGTGGTGGGAGGAGGTGGTGTGAAATCCTCTTTTGTGTGGGGTGAGGAGGGGGGTGTTGTAGGTGAACGGTTTGAAGGTGGTGATGGCTCTATGGAGGGGGGAGAGGTGGGGGAATTAGTGTCCAAAGTGTCTCTATTGTTGGGGCCGTTGGAGGTGTGAAGGCTGCCTGATGGCTCGTCAAAACGGCAGTAGAAGTCGTTAAGGGTGTTGGCTAAGAGCAAGTCATCAGTGGAGTGGGGGGTTTTAGGCTTGTAGTTTGTGATATTCCTAAAACCTTTCCACACAGAGGCCGAGTCATTCTCTGAGATCTGCTGCTGCATTTTCTCAGAGTGCTGATGTTTAGCAATGTCCACTTCTTTAGTGAACCTGTACTTGGCCTCTCTGTAGCAGTCCCTGTCTCCGCTTCTGAACGCCTTTCTCTTTTCCAGCCACAGCTTTTTGATCAGCACATATCAGCACTGTTGAAATAATATTCAAGCTGTAGATAATTATAGTGCAGATACCACTGCCATTAGATTTATGTGGAAAGTGAGAGGAATGGAGCCCAGTTGTGGGTTTATGACTAATCAGTGTCTGATGAAGGAGGACATGGAAGTACATTGTATTTGAATATTTAGGTTTGTTTTTTAAATTCAGTTGCTAGAGCTAAAGATTTTGATAATCAGCATTAATACTGCAGTGGATTTGTGACTCACGACTGCAGCTACAAAGTCTTTTGAAGTGTTCAGCAATAATTCACAGAGCTTTGCGAAAACAGCAAAATGGAAATCCAGTCATGTGCTTAGAAAATGTACTTCTTTTTTGTGGTCACGGGAATACACTCGATAAGAATCGTTTAATTTAGTCCCGTTTTCGTCACCCTTCTAACAAACAACCTGACTGTAATGGCAGCTACAGCACATGAGAAGAAGATAAAACATATCCTTCAGACGCTCACTCAAACCTTTTCCTCCTTCCAGTGCTCTTCCACTTCCATGCCACCAGAAACTACCAGCAGAATCTGTGGTCAGTGGCGACCAAATAACAACACATATGAGTAACTCACACACTCCCCCATATTCTGAATCTCTCCTGTGCTTCTAAATTGCTAGTATAAAATGCCCAGGCCAGAGGGGTAATAGTTTTTGATAATGATCCTGGGCTAAGCTTTGGTGCTGTGTGGCCACATGCCGCACAGACAGCATGCTGATTATTTCTCTGAAGTGTGTGTGTGTGTTTGTGTGCGTGCGTGTGTACACGGATGTGTGTCCGTAATGGTAATTTCCAGGCCTGATTGGCAAAGAGCGATAAAATTGGGGGCAGTTAGCACTGAGGGGAAAATAGTGCTGGAGTGTGTGGAAATGCAGCAGCCGTCCAATGGTAAACAAATTATCTGAAGTGAAATGACAACATTAGGCGATGCAAAGTGCCGGTCCACATTATGAATATGGCTCCATGCTATGTTTTTGACTACCTGTGTTTTTTTACACCATTTGAAGCAACTGAGCAGTCCTTATAAAAGATCTCTGGCCGCCTCACATTCTTAGGCAAGGTATTCAATCACAAGCATGAATCATAATCATTTCATGCGAGTAAACATACACTGTAATTTACTTTGCATCGAATGTATAAAAGATGAATAACAATATGAGGATATGAAAATGCTGAAAACGTCTTTATGTTTCGCCACATGCGTTAAATGCGGATAAATATTGATGAGCTGAGAGGGAATGCTTTGCTTTCTCTGAAACAATCTCAGTTTTTGTTGACAGAGCTGGCTTAGCGAAAGGCGGATGTGAGATAATAGGCGGATAGCTCATGTGAATGATTTGAGCAAACTGCTCAATTTGCCAAAACTAAAGAGCTGTAAAACACTTCTTTATGTGACTTATTGTTTCAGACATTATATGAAAACCAAATAAGTACTTGACTTTTTTTATTCATTTTCTTAAGCTCTATTCATAGTACAGGCTCACCGTTGCTGAGTGAGAAAAACCCATAGGGCTGTCTGTTGTCTCTAGCGACAGACAAAAGGTGTCTGTGTCTGCTCTATGTGCCCACACATTTACAGAACCTAACCCCCGAAGTCAAGACCCATTTGACTCACAGCAAATTGGCATGTCTAGACTCTTTTCCATTTGATTGTATTTAGTTATTTATTTATTCGAGCAAGCTCTCGACTAAACTGTTTTTTTTTCTTCTATTAATGTGGATCTCTGGCTCTGTGGGCACCCGAGCCCGGTCCCCCTCCTCCTTTTTTTTCCTGTCAGGAATGAAGAGTTAAGTGAGGGGATTAATTACTAATTGCACTTTTTAGCTATAAGCATTCTTCATGAACAAGTGAGGAGAGAAGTTGTTGCTCTGACACGCACATGCCAGGCAAATAAAGACAAAGTAGATTTTGGTGGCTCGGTTTTTTGCCACCACTGTGATTCCCCGGTGATGGATACCTCTGGGAAATGTGACAAAGAGTGTTTTTGGTGCAAAGTGGATGGATGAATGATAAGATGCAGCCACATCAGCCTACCCACACACATCATCCCATGTCACTATTGCTGCTGCTCCCTTATGAAGACACATTAGCTGCAAAACCCAGCCAGGCTTTAAATTGAATGAAGGAGGTCACTTTTTTTTAACTGCTTAAGTGATAGGTACAGGCTGGTGCCGGTTAAGTCCTACGTTCTCTTGATCGCTGGCTTGATGGTCCTCTGAGGACACTAGTTTTGCAGTGGCAGCATTTAAAAGAAAATGTTTTGAAAGAATACCTTCTGAATAAAGACGGATGAAGTCTCGAGTGTCAAGTCCTAATTTAAAATGAGCAAAGCTGAAATTGCATTCAAGTTCCCACGGGTTTGTGGGTTGTTGTTTTTTTTTTTTAGAATAAAACCATCTGTTCTTCAGTCTTTGCTGGAGAACAGTTTTGTTGTTTAAGGTGTGCTCAAGCTAAAGCCAAGAATAATCACATTCAGGTTAAGGGTTATTTTAGCAATTTAGTATTCCAATGTCAAAGTGTTGTAGATTCATTTTAAGTTAAGACCAAGATCCAAAAGTGGTGCATGTGCTACGTCATGTGTTAGGCCCAGACTGCTAGATAGTATGCATGTTTGCAGCATTGTCCTTTTGAACGGTCTTTACATTGTCATGCAACACATGACACTTCCAGCTTAACTCGACACAGATGAGCCCTGGTTGACACTTTTTAATGTACTGGGTATGCACAGTGATGTTATCCTAGTGCTCCAATTTGTTTTATGTCAGACATTTGCTTTTGAAATGAACTTAAGTTTTTAACTTAAGTTACATTAAATGAAATTCAAATGAACTTTCTGTCACTCTTGGGTCAGGTTATGTCATGGCTATGGTTCAGAAGGCTACTAAACAGAAGGTTGGTGTTTCGTTCCCTGGCTGCTCCAGTCTGCATGTCAAAGTATCCTCGGACAAGATACTGAACCTTCATCAGGGTGTGAATGTGTCCGAATGTTAGATAGAACTAATGTGTGTGCAGTAGAGACATGTTGTACTTTGAGTGCTCAAGGTGAGTACACAAGAACTCATCCAATCACAGTGACCGAAGGTGCTCAGTGCTCGATAGTTTAAGAAACAGTTTTAATCAACTGATAAAGTCTCACAGCGTGCATGCTTTTTATAAAGGGCCTCGTGATCCAGAGAGAAAATGTTGAGTTGAAAGATGATGAAGAACCTATTCTGTTTTTTAAGAAAGAACTCATTAATTATTATTTTTAATCAATCTTCAAATACACAGAGGCAAACAGACAAATATTAAATGCAGAAACACACTGTGAATGTGTCCCCTGGGAAAGTTTCTGGATATTCTAAGTTTCTAAATGTCCCTTTGTAATGTTTTAGGGAATGTCTGGACTTAGAACTCATTTTTCAACACCACTGATGAGTGGTTAGCAACTTCAAAAGTCACCGGCTGGGCCATAACTTATTTGTGTCACCTGGAAACATTTCTGTTAGAAGACAAATTTGTTGCCTAACTGAGAAGTTAGAATTCAACTATGGAGATTTCTCCAATATGCAAGATGATTTTCAGTTTTCTGGGTTATGACTTCTACAACACCGGCAGAGACATTTGATTACAGACTCATGGTGGGAGTCCTCCTGAAGTCTATCTGCATAGATCTTTGACATACCCACATATTCTAAATGAATGGATTACACAGTGTGTTAAAATGTGATGCCGGGAGGCAGACTCTATCAAACAGCCACAGGAGCACATTTAACAACGCATTCTGTTTGTGGAAATTTTCCCAATTAAGCAACACACTAGTACAGTGAGCATATTTTCCGCTACAGCTGATGTTAACACTCAAAATGTGTGGTGTGCTTCAGTGAAGACACAACTTCAAGTAAGTCTACCGGTAATGGGTGGCATATCATACATACCTCATGTGTGGGAGAGAGGTGCGCAGTCACACCTTTGATGACACCTTTAAAGAGACTGTTTTCAGATACAGATGTTTGCATGTAGCAGTTCTAGGAAAACTAGTCCTTAGATTTAAATTCTTTGTACAAAACAAACTGACATGGCTAATCTTTAATCCACATTCTTACATCCACAGATGTGAGACACGAGTGATTATACGGGACGTGTAGAAAGAGTGACTTTATGTGTGCTTCCAGCCTTCCAAAGGTAAATTGATTGACTTGAGTTTGTCGGTTTAACAGTAATGCCATAGCTCATCAGATTCAGTGATGTCCTTTGTTAACAATGGTTTTTCTGAACAAGACAGTAGATCTGTTCAGTTGTGGTCTATATGTTAGAGTCCTTCATCTGTGTGTTCAATGGGTAGCAAAATAACACTAAGATAAGTTCCACACATGGAAACACAGCAAAGGCTGAATGAAGATGTCTTGATCTGAAGGGCAATGCATATGGCTCACATGGCTCACATGGCTTACATGCTTTTTTCAAAGGGCCTCGTGATCCAGAGAGAAAATGTTGAGTCGAAAGATGATGAAAAACCCATTCCGTGTTTTGAGAAAGAATACATTAATTATTATTTTCATTTCTTTTCCGGTTATGGCGCTAGTGATAGATGGATATCGAAAGGCAACCCTGTACTGCATTGTGTATTCCTTGACAGGGTTCATAGGCGAGAGCAAGAATGAATATGAAAAAGTACAATTTCAACGAGTTATCCATCATAGAAATTCAGCTCTAAAGTGAAAAGAAAGATTGCAGGATTCCTCAGTTGAATTCAAAATCTGTTTCTTGTACGACAGCAGTCCTCCCTTTGTTTGTGGTTTGAAATCTTGAAGGATAAATAATTATTTTTGAATATAAAAGCGAGCATAAGAAAGCAGCGCGATGCAGAGATGCGAGATGAAAACGCTCTTTAACGTCCCACACAGTCTTTGCTCTGTTTATCATCGTAATTGACTACATGCTACTCTTCTGTCAGCTTTTTTTATTTGTATGTGACTAACATGTCCATGTGTGAGTGTGCGTGAGCCCCTTTCGGCGTTAAAACCCCCCAAAAAGCAGCAGTCTGTAAAATATGCCGGCTTTTTGCCAGCACATTCGAAAACCAGGACACTAATGGAGAAAAGGGCTAGAAAAATCAAATCCAAACAATTGAACTCAGAAGTCTGAAAATAAGACAGCGCTGTGAACAAAACTGAGTAAAGCGAGAGAGCAAGTAACACTTTTCAAACCTTTGCTGCGGTTTGTGCTCCCAAAACAGTCTGAGGGCGTCTGTATGAATGTGTGTCAGTGTGTGTAGGCTTAAGTTGATCGGCAGCCTGCCAGTGTTTTGAACTACACATCAGTACCACTTTGTACCCTCCATTCTGACCCCCCCTTTCTACCCCCGTGCGACATACACACACACACAACAGCCTCCCCATTAACACACTCTGCCTCTAATGGAGTTCACTACTCACTACTTTCCGCTTGAACGTGCAGTAGAGGAGTGCATCTAATAGTAGTCGCACACAGTTGGACTACATGGGTGTGAGCTTCAGTTAATATATGCCACTAGAGCCTGTGTTGGCAGACAAGATTGTGTTATCTGCTGTGGTGTGTACGGGCCCAGCCCATCTGTACGGTGACATCCTTCATAAATGAACCAAGCCGAACTGTGACGGCTGTCTCTTAGCCTGTGCTTCAGTCCTGTTGCTGCACTGACACCTCTGATGCATGCGCGGTATCTTGCCTCAGTATCATGAATACTGAAAGGATGTGCCACATTTGTATATCACCCTTTAGGCTTCTTTCAACGTGATTCCGCACGCCTTCCTCTCTCTTCACTCGGTATTTTGCACGCTGAAAGCAGGTGCTTATAAAAACATCTCTCTTTCCTTCTTTTTTTTTGATGTAAACATTTTCTTGCCCTCTTCACTTTACTAGCTTACATTAAAAATAGCGCAGTGATTTAATCTGCTTACGGTTAAACCATCCCCCTTCTTTTTTGCCTTTCTTTCTTTTGCTTTTTAAGGGACAGTGGCCATGTTTTCCCAGCAGCCACAGGACCTGGTGGTGGTGGCAGGCCAACCTGTGACATTACCGTGCAGTATCCCCGGCTATCACGGCGTCGTCCTGTGGATCAAAAACGGCTTGGCGCTGGGTGTGGGCAGAGACCTCTCTGGTAAGCATCTACCTCCCTTGAGCATGTTACCCTGGATTTCTGTGTTGCCCTCTGTTTCATCTATTAATTATACCCTCTAATATAACTGTCATATTCAAATGGCTGCTTTTTGTCATCTCAAGTCCACACGTGTCAACAAGTTACCCTTTGCCAAATACATGAATCCACAGAGAGATAAAGCAGGGCCCCTAATAGTGTGTTTCATCAATCAAGAATTGCAAGTGCACTAATTGTATCACTCAGCATGAACGAGCAAAAAGAACTCATTTATGTCACTCTGTTACATGCAAAGTTGAATCTTTCATAGTTTCAAACCAACTGCAGCACGAAATGAGTTGTTGCCCTGGTCTTTGTTGGTGCTTCAGGCTTCTAAATGGCTTTTTGAAGAGTACCTGGTGTCCTCTAATTACACTGCACCTCGTGCATAATTGTCTTAATTGTTTAATTTAGTGCAAAAGTGACTACTGCACTGTCACTTAGTAGCCTGTTGTCAAACCAATCAAAGCTTTGTGTGCTGGCGACCTTGATGAATTTCAAGGAAACGCATCGCTCCTTTCAATAAACCTGAACAACCTTTTGAAGCGCAAAAGCTGCTGGATAAGAAAACCCTGCAACACCATGTCGCTGTTGCATTATTTATTGAAAGGTTCATAAAATTCTCACGAAACATTCATTTGAATGTTTACGCAGGGCTCCGTCCGCAGCGGGATGCATTACTCTTTAAATCAAATCAAATCAAATCAAATCAAATCACTTTTTATTGTCACATCACATGTGCAGGCACACTGGCACAGCACATGCGAGTGAAATTCTTGTGTGCGAGCCCCACAAGCAACAGAGATGTGCAAACACAACAACACAAACGAGCAAAATACAAGAATGGCCAACCTGAAACTAATAAATATATGTACAATATATAATAGTGTATGCATTTCTGGATGTGTATACTAAATATTTTCCTACGTGTGTGTGTGTGTGTGTGTGTGTGTGTGTGTGTGTGTGTATACACATTTTTACAAATTAAATAGTAAAAAAATAAAATAAAATAATAATAATAATAATAATAATAATAATAATAATAATAATAATAATAAAATATATAAAATATACAGAGTTGAATATGTGCAAAACAAGTGGCATTTATATACAGTGTGGAGTGCATAATGTTGAAGTTCCAGTAGTGAAGCTGAGGTGTCTATGACGTGTTCAGCAGTCTGATGGCCTGATGGAAAAAGCTGTCTCTCAGTCTGCTGGTACGGGACCGGATGCTGCAGAACCTCCTTCCTGATGGAAGCAGTCTGAACAGTTTATGGCTGGGGTGACTGGAGTCCTTGATGATCCTCCCCGCTTTCCTCAGGCACCGCTTCCTGTAGATGTCTTGGAGGGAGGGAAGCTCACCTCCAATTATCCGTTCAGAGGGCACAGTCTTTATTTTAGAGCTGTCTAATTTACCTCGTGCACGTCTGCTCTGTGACCACTGAGAAATCGGAGTTAATTGCGATTCGCGGCACAGTGTCACAATATCCAACTGTGGCCATTTTCAAAACACAAATGTCTCTCGTGATCACCGGCGATTAAATATGTATTGCTCTACAGATTTGAGGTCCTCTACCCTCTGACCTTTAGCAAACGCTCTTTAAAGGCCTTTTCCTGTCACCAGCGCGGTTTGTAATTAAACCTCAGTGGCTGACAGAGCCCCAGTAAAGCCATCTTATTCTCTCTTCAGGTCCTTATCAGGCACAGGGGAGGCTGAGAGGTAGCTGTAAACAATAGTCCCACAGTCTTCTTTGGAGGAAAAGGAGGCAGACAGGGAAAGTACTTATGATTGCTGGAGATAGAATGGAAGAGAGAGGGAGTAAGAGGGAGCACAATTTTATTTAGGGTCAGAGTGGAGCAGAGATGTTTATCCTCTTCTATTTTATTGATTTAACAAGACAAGACGATCAAGATGAAATCTCATTTCAAGAATGGGCAAAGTCGGAGTAAGGTGGAGAAAAGAGGAAAGAGAGAACGTCGGGTCGTCACACCGAGGAGAACTGCAGCAGATCACTCTTTAACAACGCATCTGTAAATAATTTCCCAGCCACGGGCAGGATGTAGAAACTCTGACCTTCTCCATCAGCTCTCTTCTTCCTGTTGTTTGGGTGAATGATCAGGCCCGATGTGTAGAGTTTGAGAGTTTAAAAATGTGCACAGTTTCATATAAAGGAGGAATAGATTCCTGTCGGGGGAGGAAAGGTTGCTGAAATCAACCCAGCGATACGGACAGGAGCTGAGTGCCTCCTATTGAAGCAGATGACACTTTTTCAAAATAAAGTACTCCACAGCTGTCCCTTTTTTATTCTTTTTCTTTTTTTTTTGCTGCTCCTGCCTACCTAAACAAGTAACGCATGCAGAAGTAAACGAGTGATGGTACATCATTGCAAGATGTACACAAAGAAAGGAAATTGGCAGCTGTATACATAAAAAGTGCGACGAATCAAATGTTGCATGGAGCATTTCAATAATATAGGTCTGCTTGGGTATTCATAGAAAGAAGCTGCGTTGGCAGCGTGCTCCGCCTGGGACCTGTTTCCATTCACAGGAGCAGTGATTAAACTGAGAGAACTCTTTCACCATTCAGTGCGAGAAATCATAGCACAAAAGCCAATGATTCCTATCTGTCCCTGAATTTCCTCTTCATTCCCTTTTGTGCCATGCTTTTCCACTCTAATTAAAGAAAAGTGAAGTAGCCCCACAGCAGCTCCACACGCCAGTCAATGCCATGAATATGTAACTGCTGCACAATTTGACGGCGACAATGGGCAGAGCGGCTATAAGTGAATTCTCCCGGTGTGCACGCAGAGCGAGATGGACGGGGAAGTGTTTATATACGTTTTGCACTTGTGGATATACTCCAGGAGGACGCTTTCTTGAGAAGAGACTGATGGCAGACCTTTAGATGCGAGCAGGTGCTACTCCTGCCTCTCATGAGATCAAATTGAACACTCCGGTCATCTGTTCACAGATGCAGCAAAACCTTTCTCTATCCCCCAGTGCTTACACTGTGTGAAATGTGCTCTAGGTAAACGCCATAAATCACTAGGCCACGCCTCAAGTCTCTGTATAGTTACACGCACACACGCACGCGCATGGTCACCATTGATTCGGCCCGAAGACAAATCCATTCTCCTCTGATGGATTCATTACTCCTTAATGGGCCTATTTTACATTGTTTGCTTTGGGTAACGCGCGGTGTCTTTGAAATTCCCCGAGATCTAAGATCAATGACCCGCGTCACATGTGCCGAGGTGATCAGTCTTCATGTGTGTCAGTATAACTTCAGTCACATTGGCAAAATACATGATCAAGGTGCTTATGAGATGACAAAAACACATTTCAGCATGTTTATACTGTTTGGAAATTAGACACATTCTTGTCATTTACTATCCACGGCAAATGCAAATTGTATTCCTTTCGGATTCGGCTGATGCACGGAGATGAAACTGGAACGGAGCCATGTCCTCACATAGCGAAATTATTCTTAGTTTGCCAGAGGCACAGATGAGGTAATTGGCAAGATCATCTGTTTGCGTAACAGAAATTTGCATGCCTCGTACCTTGCCACAATTAAGACCAGCAAAGCGAAGTTGTGAAGTGCATCTTGTTTCCCGGGTGCAGTTAAGGCTCGGCTGTGTAGTCTGCAGTCAACTCAAGGTCACATAATTCAGATTTGTGCAATGATCATTACCCTTGTGATCCAAAATGGCACTATTGCTTTGAATCTCATCAGTGAACATAAAACTGAAGCAAAATGGGTCTCTGGGTGACCTTGTGAACATAATGGTGCATCCTTTCATTTAAGCTTCTGTTTTTTTTACAATTTTTTTCCTGAGTGTGGAAAAGTAGAAAGCGCCTTTTCAGGCAGTGGTTATTAATACTATTCACGGGAGCTTTTACTTGTGATTGGGCCTGTGTTAACTGTATGTACAGCATTTTTTTTTACTGCCATTCCTCCATATGAAACTGAAAGAAAAAAGACATTTATCAACTGCATTCTAAGTATTCCCTCAGAACAGTAGCTGGTGGCATTTTGGTCATCTTGGTTAGCGTGCCACGTCTTTAAACTTCTCCTGTGTCCTCTGCCTGGTTGTACTGCTTATACTTAGGCATTTTTTTGTCCTTTGTTCTTCCCAGTGTATAGGCCCACAAGATTAAAAGCTACATGTTGGAAGATGAAATGCAGAGAGTAGTTTAATCGGCTGTAACTCACCCCACCAGCATATAATGAGGCCCACTTCATGCTCTATTAAAGGCTACTGGATTCAATGAAGCAACCATCAGTAATTGGACTTTGAGCATACGATGGGCTTTTGCACTAGACAAATTCAAGGACTTAAAAGCTGTTATAAGGCTGCCCAGTCTGTTATGTTCCCTGTGGTTAGTAAAACATATAATCAGAGAGCAAACCCTTTATAGTGATTCTGAGGGATCGCTGAAGTGAACTTAACTTATAAGGTGGTTGTTATCGGAAAATCCATATTTTGTTCCCAAAAATCTTTTGGTAAGAAACCAAAACTTATTTTTTTTGGAACAAAAATTCTGAGTATGTGAGCAGAAAGTGTGAAGTTTCCTGTTGCAATACACAGTGTTTGGAGTGCCGTTGTTCCCCTGTAAAACTCTCCAATTCACTCCTCAAGGTTCATCAATTATATTTCTATAAGCGCTACTGGAGGAAAAAGCAGTTCTCAGCTGGAAGTTACTCGCATTTGTGGGAGTTTAATTTGTATAAACACACATTCCCCGTGTTTTCCAAGCACTGTATCCACAGTAATTAAAAATATGGAGCATGAAAAATAAAGAGAATCTATCTTAGGAAACGAGCAAATCCAAAAGCATGCGGAATACCCCACAGAGCCGCCCAGTTAAACTCATTCTTCTTCTTGCTCATCTAACCCCATCGAGGGACGCGTGCCGCTAAAAACTCGCAGTGCACATTTCGATAATAGTTGAGGGCGATTTCTTTGAAACCATCTCTCTTGACTTGTGCAAAATGTCCATGTCTCTTGGATGTTGTTCTCCATTCTTCCCTTATTAAGCTGTAAATCATTTCAGAAAGCTTTGCTGGAACAAGTCAAACTAATTCCTGTTTATAGCTGAAGTAAAAAAAAAGAAAAATCATTATCCTGAATGCTACAGCTACTCCTTAAAATTGGCAGGAGTGCTGTAAAAACATGGACATGTATGAAAATGCATTGTGAGTAAAGTAACAAATTAACATTCAAGCTATGTTCACCTATAAAGTCATTGTAAAATCAGTTTCTCTGTTATCTAAATTACATGCTTTTGCAGCTCAGTTAAAGTTAATATGTAAATGGCTGAACTGTGAAAGGTAACGAAGCAGCATTTTCTTTTTTCTTCCTTTTTTTTACAAAATGATTTTGTTATTAAAAGCTTTAAGAAATAATCATTTTATCATCTTGCTTTTGGCGAGTGCACAGTATTTTCATTTTCAAATGGACAAATGTGTTTGCACTGCAGGCTACCCTCGTTACACAGTGATTGGCGACCATGGTTCAGGGGAGCATCATTTGCGAATCCAGCGTGTTGAACTGACGGATGATGCAGTGTTTGAGTGCCAGGCAGTTCAGGCTGCCATGAGGTCCCGTCCTGCCCGCCTCACTGTTCTGGGTAAGTCAACACTGAGCACACGGCAACTCCAAACAAACCCACTGTACCAGTGCCAGCAGGCTCCAATCACCGGATTGCAAATGGCTTGTGGAAAAAAAGCAAAAAAAAGCACTGGCTTCTCTCTTTTTAATCTGTCAACTATCAGTTCTTAACTTAGGGAAATGTGTAGAACAAAGTAAACACCTTTGTTCCAATTATTTGATACAATAGTGTAATAACAGTATACATGTATTAAATCCCAGTATTCTTGAGCACTGGATAGAAGCACCACCAGAGCTCAAAGCAACACTAACAAATTCAATGCTTAAAAAGGTTTTAGGGTTGTTTTTTTTCTTCCCACTTTCCAGCAACAACTCAAAACTGATATTTCATGTGATGTTTTCCAAAACATGATAAAAAATGATGTTGCAAATCTTGAACAGAAAAGATCCTTTATTTAAGCTTTTGAAAGGGAATCAGGAATCCGTGATAACTTTTTCCCATTTGGCAGACGGTGTCAATATGACGAAACTTTTACAGAACCTTATTTCCACTTTAATTTCCTTCCTCAGCATGCAGCCTTCATTTCCATTATTACCATAAGCTTGAGAGGTGACAGGCTCTTAATTAAACTTTATTGGGTTATCATTCAGTGTTTTCATTTCTGCCTTATTGGGTAGCTCTAGTCCAACCTCTGGCTCACGTCTCTTACCTGGGTCTTTCAAGCGTTCTTCCCTTAACCTTCCTCAGTAGGTGAGTGCTGAATAGATAACTCAAGTCGGTGGCAGAGCAAGAGAGCGAAGGAAGGAATGAGTGAAAAGAGTGGGGAATTTGTGGGATGTCTGACGCCCGCTCCTCACCACTAGCAACTCATCCGCCATATTGATCCAGCCTAATGAAAAGTGAAACTAACGATTTTGTAGGGGAGAAAACAGAAAGAGAAAATGAGAGAGGGGGAGACAAATTGCAGCATAATGTTTCTCTGGCAGCACAAGCCCCCTCCCTGCAAATGGATATAAGTGAATAATTATGGATACTTCTTCAGAGTTTAAAATGTCTGGTGTGACTGCACTTTTCCCATCATCTACTGCTTTCCTTTTTAGGGTGCATGCTTACATCTTTGAAAGTTCAGATGCTCTAACATCGAGACTTTCTTAGAAACTTTGCAATCAGACCTCACACTCAGGGGACATTAGGGGAAAAAGAAAAAAAGCCCGACAGGCAATTCAAGATGTTATTGCTGGACGCAAAACCCATTTTAATGCATGATTCTCCTACATTAAACTTCCACTTTGGCTTTTCAAGCAACTTTATTGAATCATAACACTGGCCTCCCACTGAAAGGTTCTACAGTCTAGAGCAGGAATCTCAAACTCGTGGCCCGGGGGCCACTTGCGGCCCACATCACAACTAGTGCGGGCCGTATATTGACGTGAAGAAATATAATGCGATTTGGCCCTTGAAGTTACTTTTTTGTTAGGGTACACGTGTTTGTTGTCGAGTGCAGTGTTAAAATAAGTTCTTTAAAAAGCAACAAATGATTTAATATGAGCAGAGAGTGCAAACATGTTGAGGGATTGGTTGTGTTAGTTAGCTAATGTGTACACTTATGTCTGCATTTTTATTTTGTTAAATACGAACAAAATGATAGCAGAGGTGCTGCCACGTGTCCGGCCAGAAAGAGAGTAACAACTTGTTTATTTGGTAGTTCAATGAAAGGCTTCAGTTAAGAGTGAGAAAAAAAATTGCGTTCACGTTTGTAGTTTTGTGTTGTTAAACAATAATTGAAATGTAAAAACACAAACAAAACACTACATTTTCAGATATATTTGTGGTTGTTTGTTTGTTTGTTTGTTTGTTTGTTTGTTTGTTTGTTTGTTTGTTTGTTTGTTTGTTTGTTTGTTTGTTTGTTTGTTTTTTTGGTACTACTTGAACACTAAAGAGGGCCTCCAATGAGATGACAGTGCCAGCAGTGGCCCACAGCTCATTTAAGTTTGAGACCCCTGGTCTAGAGTATGGAGAAAAAGGTCTATATTAACTCAGTCACAGTTTTAATCACTCACTCATTAATATATAATAACAATTAGTAATGTTTTGATGCATGCTCAATCATCTAGGTAAGAAAATCCCCAAAAGGTTGATTCAACTTTTTGGAACAATTAGTAATCCACGGCTCTTTTCAACACATTACTGGAACACAGTATTCGGTTGAGGCATAAATTAGTCCAAAAACTAATAAATCCCTATTTGTAAAAATGGCACCACTGAAGACCATGCTGGGTAATGCTAGCTAGCTGGCTTGTTAACATCTGGCATGGGCTCTGCTGCACTCAACAACTGGAAAGAAGTAAAAATGCTCCAAAATAACTTGTGACCAATAGAGGAGCTCCATCTGCTGTTTGGCAATTTTTCAGTTGTTTAAATAAAACAAAACAAAAAGAAAAAAAAAAACAGATTTTGCTGTGTTTTATGGTTGTGCTGTTTTGGGCAGTATTTTCACTGTGTGCATGGTTCAGGCAGACGTTCAGCGACGGAGAACCAAGTGAGCCAGGGATAGCATGCTACTCAAGGCTAAAAGTTTTTTTCCCCTCATCATTTTTTCCACAAGCAGGCTTTTAAGGACCGACTCTCTAGCTCTGTGGATTTGTGTTTACAGAGACAAAGTAAAGATGTTTTGGGTGTTTTGGTTTTTCTTGGATTTTTTTGGTTTTTTTTGGGAAGTTGTGTTTTATATTTTATTTCTTTTTTTAGTGGCACCATATGTTAAAATGATCACTGACTTATTCAAAAATAATAATGATAATATCTTAATTACTAATAATTATTAATTATATAAATACAATGCTATAAGTTGAATGTATAAAAAATAATCTCTGACAAATTTCAGCCAAATCACTTTATGTTCACACAAGGCTGGGACCCATGTCTAAACTTCCCTTTCTTCCCTGTGTTTGAAAAAGTTTGTTGCTCTACAATCAAATTGTAACCAAATGAAATCTAGAGGCAGTTATACATGCTAATATTACAATTAAACTATAATACATTTTTATACATGTCTGAATCAACATTGTCAAGCTTGTCCATGTGCAGCAGTCAGACACAAAACTAAAATAAATAAATAAATAGTTTTATTGGTTACTGTGGAGCAGGGAAATTATTTTACTGCTATTGTTAAATAATTGTCATCATTACCATTGCATTAATAATATAATCTGGAGTTTATATTGCATTCAGGGGTTGAACAGTGTGTGTCTTTCAGAAAGGCTAAAAGTAACAGGACAGGAAACAGGCTTGGAGAGTTTTGCAGAAGTGAAAGTTATTTTGAGCAGCAGGCTAAGACGAGGCTTTAACAATGTAACAGATAGCTTTAAGAAGGCCTTAAGCAGTTATGACTATTTTATACACAATGCATATCTGTGCTTATTAAAGAGTTGGAGCTCGGTCAATTAATTGGGGGTCGGAAGCTTTGTTCGGCGCGATGTCCGGACAATCTATTGTGCAAGTGACTTGGAGCCATAGAAGGAATTGCAATACATGCTTACAAAACACTTATATATCAGATCATTTTATATTAAGGTTTTAGTAGAGGTTCTTGGTTAAAACATTTATTTAGTAGAAGACATACACATAGTCTCAGTGAGCTTCTGGTCTAGTGAAAGGTCAAAAGTGCAACAGGTGAATTGAGAAAGAGCATGTGAGGTCAACACATACACACACATGAGTTAGATTTATTTAGAGGAGAGATTAGTCATGTCTGGTTGTAACTGCAAAAGTGTCTCGGTAAAAGAGGAACCGTCCTTGTTGTCTCGGCAAGAAAGAGGAACAATTTACTTTAAGACAAGAACGGAAAGTACCAGCCATGAAAATAGAAGATGATCTTCTGGGTTAAAAGTCGTTGTGGTTTTGATTTGACGTATGTGTATATATCCTGTCTGTGACGCATGAAGGGGCGTCAGTAAATCAAACCCTGATGCTATAAAATATCTGTTTATGCTTTGATTAAGTCGAAGCTCAATTGCTGTCTGCGTACAGAGTTGTCTTCCCGCACGTGTGTATTCATTAAAATCATTGTTTGACCAAGACCTTCTGGACCATGGGTGGTTTGTACTCTCCCTCCTCAATTTTGAACCTTAACATTACCTATTAATATTAACTGATCTTAAGATTTTAATAATGTTTTTCAAGGCCAGCTCTGGGCTCACACCAAAGTATGTCTCAGATCTTCTGACGCTGTGTGCGCCCGGTCGTAACCTGAGGTTCTCAGCCAAGGCTGCGCTGGCCATCCCACAATCTCGGCTGAGGACCAAGGGTGACTGAGCCTTTTCTATCAGGGCATCCACTCTTTGGAACAACCTCAGTGAGGAGATCAGATTGGCGAGCTCTTTATCGCCTTTTAAATCCCTCTAAAGACATATTTTTATACGCTGGCTTTCTCTTTGCTTCCACTTTGAGTTATTTGTTTGGTGTCTTTTATAGTGTTTTATCATTTCTTCCTTCTCTTCCTTTATAATCTTTATTAATTTGTATTTGTTTTTAATTTACCATTTTTTTTCTCTTTTTTCTTTTAAAAAAAATGCATTACTTTTAATATTCTTGTGCTGCCAGCTTTTCTTTATGATTATGTCTTATTTCTTTAATATGATTCTAAACACCACTTTGTTTAGCCTTAGTGGCCTTGGAAATTTTCTAGGTAAAAGCTGCCTTCAGTGAAAGGATGCTCATATGGGAGCACACAATTGCCATAAGCAGTGGATGCAAATATTTTTCTACTTTCAGTTTTATTTCACCCCCCACTGTACTCCATGTGGTCAAATCTTGGCATATTCCAAGTAAATTAAAGCAATAAAGCACTATTTACTAACCCTGAAATTTCAACCGTAAGCATCACACGGCAACAAGGAAGTGCAGCATTTGGGTGAACTGTATTATCTTAGCTAATAAGCTACGAGAAAGGGAACACCTTTATTCGTATTTGATTTATTGAGAGCGAGAGAGTTTATCATACCTCCCCATGAGCCTGAATGGTAGGTGTTTGTTTAATCCCCTGCCAAGCTCAATGACTCCACAATGCGCTGCCAGGGAGAACTCCAGGCTGATCTACACACAAGGTAATGGAGGAAATATATGCAAGGCCTGTGTCACTGCAAACTCCTAGCTGTCAATTACTTGCCAGCGGTGACAGAGTGTGTCTATCAACTTGGAAAGCAGCTACGGCCACACACATGCCTATATGCGCGCACACAGACACAAATACGGCACATAGGCATATATGCATTATGCTTAAATGCATCCTCACACCCACCAGTGCACACACACACACACGCACACACAAAGTCTTCCATTTCCAAATTGACAGCAGAATAAATCTAAAGCTCTCCTCTCCATCTTTTATAATTCAGTTTCAGCCCATATACATCCATGTGCCATGTCAGAGTAACTTCTCAACACTTAACTTTGATATCTTTGGAAACACAGAACACGAATATTCATGCTGCTAAAGAATAAAGTTGCATGTTTCAAGTTTTCTGTCTTTTTTTCTCTTTTCTTTTCACTGAGTTTGGCCTTGTAAAAAATACACGTGTAAACAACCCACCCATTCACTAGAAAACGGAGCGAAAGCCTTTACTTCACTCTTATTCATTTCAGCCAATAATTAAATGGGGAAGAGTAAGGAAGAGTTAGGAAGTTAAAAAAGACTGACTACATCAACATTTATAAACGGTAATGAAGTCCCTTCATCGAAAAGCTTTGGCAACTAAATGGATAAGAGTTTGCATGGCTTGCAGGCTTACTCTCAGATGCCAAAGGAGAATCAAGGTCTTGTGAATTAGTCATGAAGGAAGAGAATGGAGGGTTTCAGGTCCAAAAAAGACCCCTGAGGCTAATTATATCCCTTGCAGCTAGTTGGCACCTCTCCAGACCTTTGCTCTAAACTTTCTACCTTTGGTTGGGGACCGGTGGAATGAAAGGAAGTGGGATCACTGTTGTTTGATTAAGGTCTTTGGCTGAAAAACTTATCTAAGGTGTTTGGTTGATTTTAAATTAACTGGATTGTGGTAATTCTTTACACAAAAGAAATATGCTTTTAATGAATTGTAGTGCCATTTATTGACAGACATTTTAGTCTTTATTTTAAGTGGGTTTTTTTTGTCACCATCTGCATTTACTCACTCCTTTTTTCCCCAGTCACTTAATGAATCTTTCCTACTTAATGGACAGCCTTGAATTCCTTTAATTAGTTAGTTCTCTTAATTTTGAATCCTGTCTTAAAAGGACACAGTTAATTTGTAAACTCAAACAGAGAGCTTTTGGTACACTGTTCACTGTTGGCTGTTAATTAAAATTTACTAAAGATAAACTCAAAAGATAAAAAAAAAAAAAAATGCCTGGCCATTAGGCCCAATATTTTTCATTTATCATCACCGGCTATTCTCAAGTATTTTTTTTGATCATCCATTAACCTTGATGAGATTATTTTTTGGCTTGAAGCATGGATATAAAAACAGGAGATTTTTTTAAGATGTCGACGTTATCTGGAGGAAATAAAAAAGAGTTACAAAGCTTTTTGTGTAGTAGACAATAATCCCCCCCATTCAGAAATGTTGCATCACTTGTTGTGTAACACCGGTGTCTCTGGATATCACAGTTCTTAACTTTTGTTTATTATGTATCATATGTACCGAATAATGTCAAAAAATTGGTACTCAGATGCTAAACGGATACTGAAAAGAACTATGGGATCACATACTCATTTGTAACAGTATTGATACCAGTGCTGCTGCCGTCGCCTCCTCCAGCTGACACACAGCTTCACACAGCAGTGGTGCAGACAGGCAGGCACAGAGCCCCTCCTCTCACTATCAGCTGAGCACTCAAACAGTAGCGCAACAGACTCAGCGAAGCAGCTTCAAGACTGGCACCCCGACCTTTATGAAGAAAGACTGGGGTGCTGTGTTTCTTTTAATGTAACAGATTGAAGCAGAGAATAGTCTACCAGCAGCTAGACAGAAAATGCAACAGCCTACCTTAACAGCTCTATTTGATCGGCAACAAAAACATGGTGGCAAGCCACCAAAAGCACAGGAAATTAACATGGCTATAGAGCCGTGCAAGGATTGGTATCCGTCACATCTGTTTTGCCTTTTCTGTTTTTTGCATGTGTTGATAATAGTACTGAATATCTTTCCAAGTGCTGGTATCAAGTTTGAAATGTGAGTATTGTGGCAACCCTTTATTGTACGGTTTATCTAGTTACGCTTAAATAGTTGTCTGATTGTGCAATAAGATACATTTTTGACCTTTTTTCTCCTAATATAAGCTCTGTTATTAATCTTGCATATTTGCGCATCAGCATTTCAACATTTACATTTACAATTAAACCATATGTGGTTGATTGACTTCTGGAAGAACCAATGTGCAGTTGGTGCAGCGGTTGAAATTCAAAGCCCCCGCAGAAGATCTTTGGAAATGAAAAGCATTCATAAATACAATATTACGCTGGTCGTCTGACAAACATAATTGATAGCACGCCATTTGAATGAACCATTGTGTGCAAGATATTTGTTTTCCCTTTCCTGCATTGTTAATGTTTTGGGCGCATGCTTCAGCAACAATATTCATGTACACAAAAGCCCAAGGGTATCTTTTGTTATTGTTGTTTTCAACTGCCAAAGCTGAATCAGCCATTTCTGTGGATAAGTCTGAATTCATTATTTCTCAAGGATCACACTGCCATCTTTTTAGTAATGGAAATGAACTTTGAGGGCAGGGCTAAAAAAAAAGAAAAGAAAAGACAAGAAAGCTACTATAGAATTAGAAGTTTTCGTCCTAAAAAAACACAAATTATCACAAATAGTTTATTAATGTGCATTTTAGCTTCAAGTGCTGCCTTTGAAGTATGTTTCAGTAAGTCCAAGGGCAAGTGAAAGCTTATATAGAAGACCTGTATTTTCTGTATTAGTTGCACGTGATCTTTCTTTTATTAAGATTTTGATTCTTCGTTTTTTCATTAAAGGTTAAAGTTACAGTCACCGAAGTCAGCCATATCAGTATCCTTTTTACCGGATACTGCTGTTTGAGCCACATTTTGAGGAACCCTTATTAAATTCTTTGCAGATTTCCTTGTAAGTAACCAATTTGTCTTTTACAAAAGGTAATTTAAGCCTAGCCAAGCATCTCAGTAGTATAATGAGAGATAAGGTGTCCTAAACGGCAGTCATTCTGGGAGAAAACTTGACTGTAACATTCACATTACACTGCCTTTTCTGCAACATGAGATGGGACAATAACTACATCTATGGTATCAGAGGCAGTGAGCAGGTGTGCGATTATGGCAGACAGGCTGCATGTAGGATGTTTGGTTTTTTTGTTGGGTTTTTTTTTTTCCTTCTCAGCATTTGAACAGAAGGAGAAGAAATGACATGAATTCGTGTGCCGCGAAACAACAGCACCGACTGTGTACAGGTGCTGAGCTAATTTGAATGCACCGCACTACTCAGTGAGTCAGTTTTCTTCAGTTGACTGTAATTCTTGTCAGCAAACTAATGATTGGCTTAAGAAAATATAACAACAAGGGCTGATAACTGCCAGAAATTTTGAATGAAAAGTTTTTACTTTTAACTGTGAGTTGGAACTTGGATTTCGACCTTGCCTAACCCCCCCCCCCCCCCCCCCCCCCCCCCCCACACACACACACACACACACTCCTTAAATTCAAACATACATGCATAATACACACGTAATTATAGAGCACAACTCAGCTGGGTGGTGAGAAGCAATGTCAGCACCCTCCCAATCTGTGGAGAGCAGCTTAGGGCTGCACATGGCTGCGCTGTGACGGAGCAAGCAGTGCACATCTCTGACAGCTCTGGCATCTACCCACTCCTCATCTCATCTTCATCCTTCCTTCCCTCCATTTTATTTGGCAGTGTTCGCAGAGATCATGATGCCGACTCGTGCTGTGTTTCTACACTGTACATATTAAAATTTAGCAAAAATTTTGCACCTTTTGATCATCTCCCCTTACTGTCCCATTGGCGTCCAGCTGCTTTCTTCCTCTACCTCTCTCTTTACTCTCTTTACTCTTCTTTTTCTTTTCTAGCAACTTATTATTTCATATTTCCACCATGGCGCCACGGATTTTCTACAAATCAGTGCTGTGCTGTTGTTTTTGCAACTGCAATCTGCCATTTTGTTTGTTTCTCTTATTTTCCTTTCCATTTCATTTTTATTCACTCTTACTTGTTCTCCTGTCTCATGCATGTGCACAGTCATGGCTGAAGATCTTCTGCTTCCAAACAGATGTACTATGACAGCACTTGAAGAGGGCCGGTGATTTGGGCCAGTGAGCCACACATGTCTCTTGTATCCACCCTGCGCTGGGTATTCCTCCCTTCTACTCTTCTGTTTTTCCTGATCTTTCTTTCACAAACTCTGCAAGCTGTCGCGGCAGGGTGACAGGCAGCCTGTGCAAGTATTCTTCTGGAATAGACAGGAAAGTCAGGAATCACATTGATGTTCAGGACACGTCCGCCGAAGCACAGCTGACACGTTGCCAGCCTTCCCCTCCCCTACATCGTCCAGCCACCTTATGTGGAGCTCTCTCATTCATTTGCCTCCAAATTGCTTTTCCTCCTTGCTCGCACTCCTGGAAAGCTGGGGTGCTCACAAGATTTCATTGGCTGCTTTGGAGGACTTCTCCCAGTGCTGGTTTCCTAAAAACTCAGCAGGATCATCACGAGCTAACTCTAGTGCATGCTATCACATAAATTCAAGCTTTATGTCCAGTGTTTGGATAATTCATATGTTTCATGAGACAAAAGGCAGCTTTATGATCCCCTGGGTTTATTCAAGCCCCTGTTGGAGCTGACAGACTTACTGCTTTTCACTGTTAATTACACATCAATATGCTGTGGTCTAATTGATTATACACTACCAGTAAATGATCTCACTGAATTCTATGTTTTTCTGACATCGTTGTCTGTTTTCACTCACTCTGATAGAAGGTAGGGCATGTAGTCAGACATTTATAGCGACGCGAAGCACATAAATGAATCCTGAGACTTATGAAGCATCAGATGAGGTAAATGAATGTGAGTTTTGACAGAGCAATTTGGATTTATCCCAGAAATAAATAAAAGGCTCCTTAGAACCCACTATGACATTTATGATCTGAAGCCACCGGATCAAAACACACACTCAAATCAGGCCCAAAGAAAGCTTTCAAATGATGAAAGTAATGAACTGGCTATATCTTACAGTTAGTCTTTACCTAAATCTTGAGCTGCAGCCACTGCCAATGCTGCATGTTTGATTAATACATGAGTAAGACAAACCGCTTCGTGGCAATTCAGCAATCAGTCGTCTGCTTATTTGTATTAAACGTGTAATCACCGAAATACCTGCAAAAGTTGATGTCCATGTGAATTCACGCCAGCAAATTTGCACAGACGAATGCAAATTTGAGAAAGCCTTGAAAGGGATTAAATTATTATCCGAGAGAAGAAAAAAGCGGACAGAGTGGAGCAGAGTTTGCAATGAGTCAGCCCTGTAATTAAAGAGGAGTGATCAATCTGTACCACTGACCACACTTATGCCAAGTCCATCGAATGGCTGCAGTAAAGAGCTAATTTAGAACCATTAGGGACTGCCGAGTTTGCAAACAGCCCAGTAATGATGATGGCTGATTCAAGTTCAAGGTTTGGCCTCTGTATAACTGTCAGACCTGGCAGTCATAAGGCGATATCAGTGAAAGATCTTAGATGAAGAGAAAGATCTATTTTAATCCTATTTTTTGGTCATTTATATATTCAATGAATGCTAGGTTATTGGTCAGATGTTCCCAATTCCTCTGCGCCAAGTTTAACTGCATTTCTGTTTTGAATAGAACATTCTTCGTGCTCCTTTAGTGGCGATGATCACAAGTTGTGGCTTTTTTTCATTAACACAACCAACAATTTCAGCCCAGGCTGTCACAAACTGTCTTCATATTGACACACTCTGCATAAGACCTCAAACACTGTGAAGGATAGAAAGATACAAAGGTATGCTGGATGGAGGCAGCCAGGCATGTCCTTCATCTCCTTGTTATATTCCCCATTTACCCTTTGTGTTTTCCTGGCAAGCATCCCTCCAGAGAGACATGACCTGAAACCGTACCCAGAGTGCCGTTTTCGCTGCGACTCCCTCTTCCATGTAACGGCACTATGCATGAAATCATAAACTCTTCTTGCACGGTCCACTTTGCACCTCTCAGAGGAATACGTAAAGCTGAATAATAAACAACTGGGACTATAAAAAGGTCAAAAGGGTCCATACAGTTACTTACTAAAACAACCTGGGAGAGTATAACAACACTCATTACTAGAATCACCCTACAACCCTAGCTGAGCACCTATTTACAGAAAACTGATTTGTTAGAACGTATGCAAGAGAGGAAAGTTTCCTTGAACATTCCTTGAACAAGACTTTTTATGTGAGATTTCAGTCAGTTTAAGCTTTATATCACCTTACATGAATGTGTGGTATTCAAGCCCGAGTCCATGACTTGCAAGAAAGTCCAGATAATGACTTGATCACAGCTTTATGCGAAAACGTAGAGATGTACATCCCCGGGAAAAAAGAACTACATAAATATTTCTAAAGGACCCAAGAGTAATGGAACAGCACATGTTCACAACAAGGAAAACTCTGAATAGGTGTACTAAGAGAAACACACCACAACTTCAACTAGGCCTTGGTAGCATGTTTTAAACAAACAGCAAAGTCTCTCTGATCGAACTGAAGGAAAGAGGGGCTTTCCTTCATGGGCTCGCTGAAAAAAATGTTTTGACCTGAAGTTTAGGAAAGGTTTGAATGGTGCAACGGTACAATGGCCGAAAACACAAAAATAAGCCAGCAACAGAATGATTGAATGAGAAGAGAGCCCATTACCAAGTGAGCAGTTTGAACTCAATATAGCCGATTGTTGTGCCATGATTCAAAACATTAAAAAAAAAAAAATAAAGTCAAGGTATCCCTGATATAATCTTGAACTGGGACTATTTTGTATGGGAGAGCGGACCAAAATTTTCCCTCTCATTTTTAAATCAGCTAACATCCTGTCCTGATCGAGGTTGTTACTGCTGCTGTTGTGATGATTAGCGAAAGAATCTTGGCAATTCCTAATAGCTCTTATATCCCCCCTCCATATAAAACCTTCTTGCTTGTCATTTAATTAATGTTTCAGTCATATGTGCAAAGGAACGCTGCCAGCAAACCAGTAGGTTTGTATTTTTGCAATCAACAGTCAAAGTGTCATTACTGAGCCTCACTTTTTTTTTTTTATTGACAGATGGCAGAGCTTTCTGGACTAGTCCAGGCTCATAATGCTGCCTTTTTTTCAGTCTCTTACTCTCTCTCGCATTTGCATGCCATGCTGAATTTCTATTCTTAGCAAAAGAATAACATGAAGTGATCTTTTTGACCTTGCTCCAATTGCTGATAAAGAACCAGGTGGTGACCACATTCTCACAAAGATTCTTTCTTACTTGCCTAGATCAGCACACTGTCTTGTCTTATCTGCTTGTGCTGACCTGAGATTCCTCTACCTCTCCCGATCCTCCGCATATTAACGAAGTACAGATGAAAGGGAGCCAGCCAGAATTAACACAGCCTTTCACACTCAAGTACATAATAGGAATCAGTGAGTCTGAACTGTCTGTGAAATAGCAGTTTTCCTGGTCTGATTGGTCAGAGTTAGGTCTAGCCAGAGTACAGACTTCATTGTTCCCACGCTGGTCTGAATAAGCCTTTATTTACTCAAAAAAAGTGGTAGTGATGGTGATGCTTGCAGATTATTTGATTAATAAAGATTTTTCCCATTTCCACATTTTAATCAATAATGTTATGTAATACAATGATATTAGTCACAGTAGCATAAATCTACCCTTACACTAATCAACCACAGCATGAAGACCAAGATCTGCACGTCTTTGTCACAGGAGTGCTGTGTTACCCTTATGACCAGGCTCTATATGTGTATTCAAACTACAAAGATAGGTGACCATTTTACCAATACAACATCTTAAAATGCAGCAAACACAGCTTGAAGAACTTTTTGTCAACATAGGAATTGGTCTTTGTTTAGTGCAATTTAAAACTCTAAAACTGCATCTGCTCAGTGAATACATGTTTCCAAGCCACAGTACAAGACGAGCGCCGCCTCTTCTTGTTCGATTATTTCCTGCTGTATCTAAAAGGGATCTGCAGACAAAAATCCCAAAATAGTCACCTTATTATTGTGCGCAGTACATTTCTGATAAACAGTATTTACCACTAACCTCAATGAGAACCTGTTTCCTGTAACTGCTTCAAAATGAACAACTGAATACTGAATGTAGTAAGCTCAGTCGGAAGGGTTTGTTTTGCATTATGTCTAATTTAATAGAGTGTTGAGTGGGAAACAAAAGTGAGTCTAAAATGTGGCGCTGGAAATAAACAGAAATATATGCAGGGAATACAATGTTCTTCTCACTGTAAATGCAGCTCTCTGGGTCTGAGATTTAACTAGCGGTGTTGTTAAAAACACATTTAGCAACATTGAACTAAAACTAAGTTAAGTTATAACATTTTTTTCAGTTATTTAAAGAGTGAGCAACAGAGCAGCATAGCTGAGTGCACGCCATCCAGCCCTAATGTTGCCATTAAAGAGTGCTTTTATACATATTGTCATTCAATGTCCAGAAAGAACCCAAATTGCATTTTCTCTGGTTTCATTCTTCTCACATCTGTTTGACAGCATAAATCTAACCCATAACAACCTTTCTTCCAATCATGATGCTATTGCACGGGAATATGGCAGCTGCCTGCAGCCTTTGATTTCATCTTGCCCCAGATCTGCATTGTAATGAGCACTCAGGTCAATCAATAATTCACTGCAGTTTCACTTATTTAAAAAAAGAGTGAGAAAACAGATCAGCTCATGGGTAAAATGGGAATATGACTTTGATCAGTGCCATTAGAGACACATACAACACTGTAGCGCTGCTTTTGTCCTTCTGCTGTATTTGTCAACACAATAAGAAATAAAGAGAGGAAATGTACATCTGTGTGTCTGAATTATGTTTAATGCTGACACATATGTGCTGAGTCTGCAATGAGTGATGATAGAGTTTATTGTTGTTTAGAGAGTCATGCTGGGACTTCAGTCTGCAAAGCTTTCCTTGCTTTGAAACCACACCATTCACTGAGTTTTCCATTAGGTGTGTGGTAAATACATTTTTCTCTGCAGTCATTACCTTTAATGAACACCTAACACTAGTTGCAGGTTTTGTTTTCTGAAGAAACCTAATTTGATACAATGAACTAGCATTTTGTCCCCTGTTGGCATCATAAGTGCACCCATTAAAATGAAACTAACTCTGATATATAGTTAGGGTTTTGCTGTGAATTCGTAGCAGGCATGACTTTTCGGCAGTTTTGTGTTATTTGGGTCATCTGAACTTTTTGGATCATAATGCTATACGGGTGTCAATATGCCCGACTTTGCTATCAACATAAATATATCACACATTAAACAATAGCTTGATCTCACGTCTACACATTTTACTAACGGCCTGTCTTTCTTTGCCTCTGTCTCTGATCAATAGTTCCTCCAGAAGACCCAGTCATCAGCGGAGGGCCAGTTGTAAGCCTAAGGGCCGGTGACCCACTCAATCTGACCTGCCATGCTGACAATGCCAAACCTGCGGCCTCAATTATCTGGATCCGCAATGGAGAGGTCCTTAATGGGGCCATGTACTCCAAGGTAAGCATAGAGGTGTGTGTCATTCCAGGTATGCAGACCAGCTGGAAAAGGGCTGTTGATGACGTGATGACGCAAGAGTGGAATTTTTTTTTATATTACTTGATTTGCTATTATTTTTTACAATTATTAACATTTTCTTTCCCTAAATTATACTCTACTCCAATTTTACCCTTCCGCCGAGTGACCGATGGATGGATTGCTTTTAAAAATGCAGTCCCTTGAAAATTCCGATTGCATTTGAATTACTAAAATACGGCTTTTTTTCCTTTCTTCTTTTCCCCTCCAGTATCCGAAGCAACTCAAATAGTGGTGAGATCACAGAGCTATCCATGGCTTTGAGTTTGTCTTCGGTGTTTAGATATTTTCCTTCAGTGGCATTTATCCCACCACCCTAAAAAACTTGACGATGTCCCTTTCGCTGCTGGAATCTGTCTGAACCTTTTCATGCCACAGTATGAGTCTCAATGACAGATCACGCTTTTGATGCTGCGGTACACAACAGTGCCCATTCACACCAGCCCAATGTTTGGATCACCTGATCCCCATAGACTCTTGACTGACATTAGCCCTTAAGGCTAATCGTCCATTCAGCACTGTCATGTTCTATTTCTATTTAAACAAAGGACATAGAGAGACTCGGCACTTTAGAGCACTAACACCTCCCCCGCCTTCCCTCGCTCCCTGTACTGCCTCATCCCATTATCGGCTTTTTTCAAAGAGCATATAAATGCCATTGATTGGACTGTGGTACAGCACCAGGCCGTTTTGAATAAAGTGATTGCTGGAGGTGCCGTTTGCTAATACTGGGCGGGGAGTGCGCTTCCTGCCTTCACTTCCTCTCAGAGCGAAGGCAGATATGGGGACATTCTGTGCTGGTAGCTGATGGATGCTCACATGTCTGTGTTGAGGCGAATGATGTGTGTCTCTCCTCTTTTATCTCTATTGCCTAACATTGTGAAGTGAGCTTGGGGGGGTCAATTAAAAGAACATGACTCCTTTGTGGATCCAAAGAGCAGTGTGGGAGACTACATCATCGTCATCCGATCTGATGGTCTTCTCATTTCCCACAGATGTAGAGGACTAATGTGAGCAGATGTGGTGGAGGATTCACAGAAATAGCTTTCCTGATGATGTCAAAAGTAATGATGGTTCTGACCCGAAGATAATTTTCCACTAAAGGCCTCAAAACCTCATTTCCACGAGCTCTTAGCAAACTATTTACTGGACCAGTGGTTAAAGAGAAAATGTATGATTAACGCCATTGCTTGGCAAAAAATGCGCGTCAGTTCTCACATGGAAGAGAGCAACTTAAATGATGCATTGCTTATCATTAGTGAGGGTAGCTTTCAGTAAATATAAACTGTGGTGTATTACGGAGGAGGCACCCCAAATAATTAGAGAGAAAAGTAAGGTGAGTGGTTCAAATGTCAAGACTTGCTTGGGCTTGAGTAAATTATTGAACAATGCTCAATTCTCAGCTCCCATCTGCTCCAGTGGAGCTGCTCAGCAGAAAACTGCAAAGGGCTGTTTGTAACACGCAGCCTCATCATGTTCTTTTGAAGAACATGATGCACTTCCTTACCATAAAGTCATTCTTCACTATGTGCTTTGGTAGCAACCTGAGAGTGGGAGATAGAGGATTATCTCAGTGGTAGAAGGGGGAAAAAGAACAAAAAAGGAAGGAATTATATTTTTATGAGCCATTCTTGTTCAGCATTTTGTATACAGTCTCTGCTTTGTCACCTTTTAATGCCAGGTAAAGGTGCTAAAGGTCATATGAAGTTGATAATATCAGTGTTAGCAGGAAACATTTTTTTTTTAGTTTTTGTCTGTTTTTTTTTTCAACCCTCAGAAATATTTAACACAGCTGCTTTTTTTACTGTCCCTTTATTCCATTATGAGTTTTTTTCTCATAAAGCCATGGGAGGTTTGTGTAATTAGAGCACTTTATTGTATTTTAATCATCACACTCACTGCATAGTGGGAAGGGAAATACTTACAAATAAAGTAACTAATTAAAATTCGGTCGAGCATTATTGTGTCGCATTTGTTTTTGTTTTGAGACAGGTGAAATGATGTAAGTCAAAGGGCTCCTTAGTTTCAACTGTACACGTAATCACTGGTTCCATTTTAAAAAGATCTCAAAAGATTTTGACAATCCAATTAACCTCATTTATTAAATATTAAAAGTAAAGGTGAAATATAGATCACTTCGATTAATTGCATTCAACAACTTTTGAAAACCATGAGTTGAGTTAAGTAAAAGAAACCTGTTTAACCTCAGTTACCATGTGAAAAAACAAAATAAATAAAAGTATATATTTCATGTATATATATCGTGCCAAGTTGTGTGCAATTAACTCCAGAGAAGAGGAACATTTTGTGGTGTAGATTAAAAATGGAAAACTGTTTGAATGTAAATAATTTGATCAGGTCAAAGTAATTTTGGAAGAATTATTAGAAAAATAACAATTATATATATTTTTTTTACACGGTACATTTACCAACATCACTGTGTATGCCTTCAAAGTTTAATTAGGTCATCTTAATGTCAAAAAATGTAATTTAATTTTTCTTATGATTTTACAGATTTTCCAGTTTTAATTAAGTTTATGTTGGTGTTGACAAGTAGCAAATTGCATGTAAATTTTCTTATTAGGCTAAAATTATATATAAATTTATATCTATATACAGTACTATGCAAAGGTTTCGAGACTTCCTTCATTCTCTTATACTTTGCTAGGAAAATGGGTAAAAGATTAAATAATTGATTGAAAAACAAACAAACATACATTGAAATATAGTTTATGAGGCAAAAACAGAGTTTGTACAAAGCTGGAGTTTAAAAGTCAGTATTTGGTATGATCACCTTTACTCTTCAACACAGCCTGAACTCTCTTAAGCAATTTATGTAAGTAGTCTTCGGGATACTTTGTAACGTTGGATGTTGGCTGCCTTTTGTCCTGTGCTATGTCTGTTCTGTTCCCTGATGATCTCACTGTTTTAGTAATTTTGAGATCTGGGCTCTGGGAAGGTCAATCCATAATTGATAGTTTTCTGTTGTGTGTTTTTCTATTAACTTGTACTGTTGCTCAGTTTTTTTTCCCTTTTCTTATGTATGTAGCTTTTAGATAGAGATTAGTTTTATCTTAGGCCGGTTGCATCTGCTTATGTCTTCAACTTTCTTCCAATTTCCTCAAATTTTTTGAGGACACACTGCACACCATACTGAGCTATACCATGGTTTTAACTAATAGCTCCTTGCTGATACAAAAATACTATTTTGTGCCTTTCATACTGTATTATATTTGAGATTTTTTTATAGATCGGACTAAAGAAATGGGAACTAATTATGTGTTTTTATGACATGTACATACTATTTAAAATTGGTTCTTTGCTAAGTTTCATATCTAGACACAACACTGGTTCATTCCTTGAGTACAGAGGAAGAAAAACCAATTTATGCTTGAATGATTCATTCATTATTAACAACCAAACAAAGGTCTGAAAAAGGTCAGGCACAAGAACTGGACTGAAAATGAGTGGAAAAAGTATCCAATGTCCAAAGAGAAACTGTGAAAGACCGTCAGAATGTCTGGAGAACTATTGCTCATAACTTCATTAAAAAAATTAGAGGTGGCTATAAACCTTTGCACTTAAATTAACTGTATATTAAATGACATTAAATGACAAAAACATTTTGCTTTTGGCTACATGTATTACAATTTGAGAAAAATACAAATAGAAGAGAGCTTCAGAGTAATCACAGTATTTCAGACTAACAGTAGATGAACTTTTCTGGTATGTATGTCAAGTTTTATTTAATAAATTATTAATTAGGTTCATGTATTTTAATGACTAGTTAACTAAATGGATATTCTTTTTGAAACCACTCACTAAAGAAAAGCTCATAGTTCATTCTTTCTCTTTCTCTCCATTACCCATTTCTTTTTTACATGCAGCCACTTAGGGGAAGATTAGCTTCCAGAATTTTTTATGCTTTATGCTGAGGTGATCTGTCTTCAGTATGGACTGTTACTTTCTTTCCTAGATACATTTGGCTGCTCAGAGTTATGTTTCACTTGGGATATGCATTACTTATAACACTCGTGATATTGACATGTGTCTGAATTCCTTCTAAGTCAGGGTTCTCCCTTGTTATTAATACTGTTTCTGAATAATTTGGTCGACGCACTTTATCCAGACCTTAAAACCTGGTCTCAGTACTGGGGTTGTGCTATTCTATGTTAATGAAGCACCGTAAACCACTGGCATATGATTTTCTTTTATTTGTTTGTTAGTTTGGGTTTTTTACTTCTCCATCAAACAAACATGCTCAGAGCTGTAATCATCAACTTAACACCTCTAGATGAGCCATTATTGGACATCGTTCAGTTCTCAGGCAACCTACTTTAGTAGATTTCTTTTGTTTGCTTGCATGCTTGTTTTCCAAGTCACCTTCATGTTAAGTTAAAGCTTTGATTGGCAGTCACAGCTTTACATTTAGCTTTATGTAGGTATTGCTATATTAGCTGGCCAGGGGCCTATCTAGCTGTGATGCTGTTTTTCTGTGAAAGAAGGCTGTCTGTCTCTTAAATGAAAGCCACAGAAAGCACGGTATACCCCTACTTAAGCCAGACCAAATTAGTCTACAAAGCAAGGAAATATTAGACCCCAGTAAAATGAGAGAAAAAAAGACATACTGAGATGCCCATCTTGAAACTCCAGCTAACATTTATTAATAACCAATTTTTACCTTTTTTGTAACCCTTTGGAGGTCAGAAATTACCTAGTACCTAGTAACTATGGCTTTAAAAAAGCCGACTCATTCCCTCTCAGTCCAGTTATTTTGTCATTCATCTCCTGCCATGGTAAAAATATTCTTCACATGGCTTTAGGAGATGAATATAAAAATTTATCAAATTATAATGTGGCATGGTGTTGAATTCAATGCTGCAGCCAGCTAACCCCTTTTCTAAGATTAATGACTTCAGACAGGTCCAAAGCGACGAGGGAAACAATCCTGATTGTGTCAGAAAGGATATTACATTGACATATCCCGCGTCTGACAGCCAATGTGTTCTGCTTTAGAAGTGACTCATGCACAGTTATGAATTTCATCACATGGTTCTTCACATACAAATGGGCTTCCCACAAGTATGCAAGGGATCTAATATCCCATTACAAGAGAATACTTTTTTTTCTCCGCATCAGTAATACAGAGTTTCTAATCTCAAACACGTTTAGTAGATACTCTTCCCTGACGTATTTTAATTTGATCAGTCTTTTCCTAGAAATGCCTAGCCATGAGGTTTTACAACTTCCATGACATTTTAATCATGCTATTTACAATATAGTATGCTTAAGTGAGAAAGACAGCATAAATGTGGATAATTAAAATGTTCACATTAAGTGCAGAAATGAATGGATAATTACCACTGGTTTGTACTTTGGCAATGAATCTCAGTTTGACTCAGGAAAATGATTAATGGGTACTGGTAATGGTAGATGGAATCTATATGTTGCATTTTAGTACAGAGTACTAAAAACTTGCAAAGTTTTAGTTATGTCATTTAAACAGCATACGTTATAAAACTAAATATACTCAACAGCCTGCAGTAGTTAACTAACGGCTGAGTAGATGTAGGATCTGATCATCAGTATTTTTCTTATTGAATGGTTGGCTACAAAATTATACAAAGTTAAGGGCAAGTACTGGATGTATTTTTGGGAGGTAAAACCAAAGTTACCAGTGCAGTAAAGCAAGTCAACTGAGCTTCTTCTGGTCAACGTAGGAGTAAAATATTTTGGTGTTCTTCAATAGGAAGGTCTTTTTTGTGTCTTCAAGAAATGCAGAGCAACAGTGAGCCTGCTTTAAAAAGATGGCAGGGAAATGCATCCTGACTTTGTGGTTGACCACACTGTGCCCTGTTGCCCAAGCAATTTGTTCTAGTCAGTGACTTTGTTCTGTCCCGCACTGGTTAACATAGACTCCCAGAGCCCTCCCCTGAGCGTTTGAGGGAGCGTGAGAGCTACTGAGCGCTACCAACTGATTCCAGATGGCTTCCACAATGTAGAGCTCAGAGGATGAACGCTGAAAAGAAGATTGATTTCCTTTGTGGAGTATGACAAGCCATGCACTAGAGCGCAGCTCTCCAGACACACAAAAGCAAACTCAAGAAATATATTTCTACTTTTTTTTTTATATCAATCTGCTTTGCAGTAAAACTACAGGCTAGAGTGTTCTGAGGGTTTGTCTCTGGATCCCCAAGGGAGTAGATTTGTGTATACATAAATTTTCTGCCTTTTTGCAACAATTTTATACCTTTTCCATCAAAGCTTATCCAGCAAAGCGTTTCTTCCGCCTCTTTTCTCTGTTTGTGCATCACTTAAACAATTTATAATCCCAGGTTGAATTGGGACTATTGAAGATACAATCCAATATCCCTCGGATTCTGCAGCATTTGGAGTTCAGTACTCTGCTCAGCATAAAAATAGCTCAGGTTCTATTTATTGATTATGATAAAGCCAATCCAAGGTCCCACTATGGTAATCCATTAGAACAACAAAACAAACTTGGCATAGATTTAGAGGCTTAAGCATTCATCCACAGAACTGTCTTAACTTTGCTCTGTATTTCTTCCCTCTTTTCAGACCTTGCTCCGGGATGGCAAGAGGGAAAGCACCGTAAGCACACTCTACCTATCGCCTTCCAACATTGAGACAGGTCAGCAGATCATCTGTAAGGCCTCCAACAAGGCAGTCCCCAACGGCAAGGAGACCAGTGTCACAATTGACATTCAGCGTAAGCATACCACTTCTTCTTCTCTCTGTTATTCTCATCTGTGAAGAATATCAGTGGGCAAAGGGTCAGCTTAAAACATGCATTTCTAAATACTGTATATGAGGTATTTCTCACATGTAGAGTCAAGACACTGTCAAATACCTACGTGGCTAACAGTGTGAAAATCAAGCATTCATTTTCGGCTCTGGTGAATATTTATAATTGGTTTCCATTTTTACTTACATATAGTAATCCAGCGTATGGATTGGTGCTGTATTACTGTTTTTCTTTTTTTTCCATTTGTTTGTTCTGATGCAATATCAAAGGCGCCGTCTATCTAAAATGAATGGAGCCTCCTTTTTTTGGTCCATCTACCTACCTGCTGTGGCACTGCCTGTTATGGTACTGTGCAAACTGTATCCACCTCTTTTATTTCCATGCTCATGCCATCAATCTTTTTGATGAGAACATCTACAGTTCCCCTCTAAAATAGGCAAAGTAAGCCCAGCGTGTAAAACACATTCAGTCTCAATTGTCAGGGAATCTTTTTTCGATCAAGAAGCATTCACAGTAAGAGAAGGGCTCTGAACAAAGGGATTTTGCATCACTCACAACCCCTTCAACACCATTAAGTATGACTAATAAAGCAGAAAATGCTATTTAGAGAGCCATTATGACTGACGGCTCCATTCTTTTCATTATGCACACCACAAGAGGCAAGCATGGCAAGAGCGGGCACGACACGATCAGGCCAACTCAGGCGTGGGGGTAAAAAATGATTAACAATTGTTAGTGTTTGCAACTCTTTCAGTTTGCCTTCTTCATTTTTGTCATGCAGTCAGAGAGGGAAGTCATCCCACATGTAAACTGATTTGTCACCATGTATAATGATGCGTCTGTGATAAATGCTTGCCATCATAGCATCATCCTCGCTTCTGAATGTATGATTTAACCCTGAAAAATGAGTGGAGCAGGTTTCTAATTAGCATTCCAAAATGTGCTCTTTACACAATTAAAGCTCCTGAAAACATTTTTCACAGTGTGAGATCAAACCAAGCGACAGCAGAGACTAATTGTCAAGATTCAAATTGTCTCCCACAAGGCTCTTGTCTCCCTCGTTCTCACCTCCCCCGCCCTCTCCCAGATTTGACAGGTAATGTTCAGCACAGTTCAGCAGAACCTACAGTTTGTGCTGAGATCCGCTTCTAAATTAAGTTGCCACTGAAATAAAACTTGCTTCAGTTGAACTTTGATTCATTTGTGCTCGATATCAATCTGTTTAATTTCAGTGCAGCCTTATTTGGTTGCAAGGGTTCTGGCTTAGCAACAACATCTGTAACACAAGTGCAAAAAGATTATGCTTTAAAGACCTGACTATTCACCAAACATGCTGTAAATATAACGTCTTCAGAAAAGTGTTAAAGACAGGAATGGAACATTATAAGGTGGTGCCGTCACACTAAAGTTCTTTCCTTATACAAGAGGAAATAAACACAAGCTGTGCTCTAATTCAAGAGCTTGATCTTCCTCAAAGCCTAGTCCATAAAGGACAAGTTAATTACCAAGACACTGTCCTCACATGACAAAGTTTCAACAGCAGGAACTGCCAGAATGATAAACATTAATTAGCATCATACAAGTACAGTTGTTGTTTTTATCAGTAACTCATAACCACCTTAGCTGGGTCGATGACTTCACTGTATGATAATTCCTCTATTCCTTTTAATTGTCTCTCGACCTCATGAGTTTCTACTCAGAAACTGCACACATTTGCTCTCTCTCTCTTGCACAGACACACAAATACACCTTCAGCAGTGTATGTGCAGACACGGTAGCGCTATCTTTTGTTACTTTGTTTCTTGAGGGCAAAAAGTCTGCTGGAATGTCATAATGCAGAAAATTGCAGAAGACTTCACTAGTTATGTTCTCCATATGGGTTTCTCGGACACATTTTGCGGGGATTTTAAAATGGATCTGGGATTTGTGTGTTTGTTATTGCTTTGCTGTTTTGTGTAGAAGTACATACTTTGCATGGAGTCCACACCACAAATGAGCAAATAGCAGTTTGTAGTGGGAAGAAAGGTACAGTCGGGCGATGGGTTACAAAGGAAAGACTGAAACGTCTGCCTTCAGTAAGTGTACAGGACTGCTGTACATCGCATCGCATGAAACAAAGTGCAGTGTAGTGGCAGCAAATAAGGAAAAAGTGACAAACAAGAGAGCTAACACCCAATCCTGAACAAATCTTATGTTTCAGATGTAACCAAATATCCCATGCCCGTGATACCTGAACACAGCAGCCATACAGATATACGATGATCCTTTTGTATTTGCGTGCATGCTTTTTATTTTGATTTTGTTATACTAACAATAGTAACTTGGTTTAATGAATCATAATGATGATATGTTCAAACAAGAGAGCATGTTACATCTTATTCAGAGCAAGAGTGATATTAGAAGGCGAACCTATTTCTTTATTCCACGGTAATATTTTTTTAGTGAGACTTTTCTCAGAGAAGCTGAAAGCCATCACCCTACCTATCAAGGCAAGGGTTCCTTCAGGAGCTTCCTGTCACCTTATGAGTTATATGTAACTCTCTGCAGTTTCTGCTTTACAGTTGTTCTTGGGTGTTCTATTTTAGAGGAAAAACCAGGCAAGCGTAAGAATGTAACAATACATGTTCATAATTGTTTCAGAGTTAAGTGTTTGTAGAAAAAATGCAAGGCAGACACTGATGATTCAGAACTGCACCTCTTTAAGCTGAGTATGATCAAGTGTTGCTGCATTTCCTTTGACTTCCATAACTTTGAACTGTATCTGGATTCTACTTTTAAACCAGGGTCATGTGAATGTCACTCAAAATGTAAACAATTAAGCCTATGTGATGTTCTTAAATAATATAAAATTACAATTATTTTTTTGAACTCTGATTACATTGTTACCATTATGCTTTTTTGTACTGATATGCTGTCACTGTTGCTGTATTTTTTTAGGTCCTTTGTGAAATTTGTGTCCAGCATTCGCCCTCTTGAAATTGCTGTGGTTGGGCCGTGTGGAGAGTTAAAGAAGCAGAATAGCAAATTAAGCTACCAATGTGAAGCTCATAACATTTTATTTTCACATAGCATAGTAAGCATTAAGCCTTTGAGTATTAGCACATAAGCTGCTGTTTGTTAAGATGGCCATGACTGCAATGCTAATGTTCTTAGAAAGACAATACAAGTTTTCATTAGCTGGTAACAACCATCTAATGGACTAATATTTGCTGCATATTATGAGAACTTACATTGAGGGGGGGTTGCATGTAAACTCCAGAGCCCCCCTAGTTCATGCCCAGGACCCTGTTGGTGTAAGGCAACAGCACTATCACTGAGCTTCTGTGTTCAAAATAAATAAACAGCCTCAACCTGGAAGCCTGGCTCTCATAGAGAGACCTGTTTACCCAGCTGCCAAGCCAAATATTAGTTCTGCAAGTCTACAAAGAAAACTGTCCCACTGCCTATTGCCTTTAATAAGGTATTTAAAAGTCATTTAAAAATGTAGCAACACTTAATGACATTTTAATGACTTGTCCAAATTGGACCAATTTACTCTCAGGTCAGGGAAACTGTGATTAATAATAGTTTCATAACAGCTTCATGACAGCCAACGTTAGAAGCAACCACATAAGACAAAGTTATGCCAGGTTATGTTGTCTTGGTTGATATCATGTTTCTATAACTGATATGTGAAACAATGCCAGCTTTGCAATGCAAATGAGGTAACTGAATGATATTAATGACAAACCTAATGACAAATATTCATATTTGCTTTACTGTAACTTTATTTTTCTGATCGAAAATAAAAAAAAATAGGAGTGGAATTAAAATAGTCTGGTCTGAAAAAATCTATGATGGGTAAAAAACCCAAAACAAACAGAGGATGGAGTCCAGTTCCCTCTAACTGGAACTGCTGAAAGGTTATTATGGATCTTTTTGTCAAGCGATGCCAAAAAGCCAGAGATATAATGTTTTTCAATTATTTATCTGACACTTCATGCGATCGCTGTTTATTGAAAGCAGTGAGATAAAACTGATATTGATGCTCTCGACTCGTTGTCAGTAAGACAGCGAATTAACAAATATCCTCAATTAGCAGTGTATTCACCAAAAATGTAGATGTCTCTGTATATACGCTGGTAACCCCTGTTGGATGTCTAGTTGTGAGTAAATACCACAATTAATTAATGAACAGTCTCACTTCTTTTCCCTAATCTAATTGGCCACATTAGTGAGATGATACGAATGACAACAAAAGTAATTAAAGCGTTCTCATTCCCTCTGCCACTCTCAACATTTGCCATTCTGCCGGCTTCTACGCTCAGGTACCCTTTTTCACTAATAGCGTAATCGAAACACGACCCAGCGCACTGCTCTACAGCCTAAACCCGTCTAAAACCCAATGCATTTACCAACCTTTCTTTTCTTTTATCATTACTGAAATGATTTACACCCACTTCAGCATTTTTTTTTTTATTCCCTTCAACGTCCATGTGTTATCTGACCCAGGTTTGGACAAATTTGCATCTAAATACAGTGCGCGCTGGTGATGTTGCCAAAATGAGAGGGATTTAGAGCCAACAGAGGCGATTCACAATCCTGGATAGACTGCTGACTACAGTTGTCCATATGAGTCCATTAGCTGACTTTAATTATTTGATAGCAGAAGGGTGGCTACCCCCTGATGCTGTTTTCTACAGCAGCATGACTGAACTTGCAATACAGTCTTTGGACTTAGATCAGTAAACTCCCCTACCCTTCAATCATATCACTGCAGTGAAATACGATTCTGGTGCCACAGTTTCATGTCCCGCTGGTTCCCACTCATCAAACTATTTAAAATATTCCTCAAACATTTTCTAGTCCAGTTGCATACTTTGCAAAGCAGTGCCCCACATAGAAATATGCTTTGAAACACATAGGCTAGTGGGAAATTAATGCACAAGGGACGGGTAAAACCAAGGTTTTCCATGTGTTTGCATTGCAAACAAGCTGAGCCATGTGGGGGAAAATGAATGCCATTTGTTGAGACTAATTAATAAAGAACATGCAGATGTGCAATTGGGGAGGATTTGTTTTGGTAGCTTGCTCTGCTACATGCTCTCCGTGCTTAATTAAGCAGGTAATGGCAAATTTATCTGAGTTAGAATTTGTAAGTGAGAAGGACTGAGTAAAAAGGTAAAGGGGCACAAAAATGCTCTGAATTATGATGCATCCGCACAGAATTATCTTCCTTATATGTTAAGCTGTGTGAAGATATCGTTTCTAAATGTTACATTTTCATTACCCCAAACACATCACAGATGCTATAAAGGATCTCTGGCTCGTACCCTTGCATCAGCAACAAAACTGAGATGGTCAGGAATGTAATTGGCTACAGATGTGCTAGAGGAAGCACACATTTAAGCGCCTGTATGAATTGAATAATAACATCTGCCTTCATTAAACTCACTAAATTCTCAATGAATTTACTCATGTGAACAGCAGATGATCAATGTTAGACCTCAGGTTGTCAGTCAGTCTGTTCCTCTCTGCAGTATGCCACTCAGCCAGCCACATGACAGTGTGACCATATCGTTAAGGCTAGAAGCCACGAGCGGGCGGCCCACAAACAGCTTTCCCAGCCTTCATAGGCATCTGACGCTACTGGAGTTTGAGGCCGGTCCTACTGGAGAACAGCTGTCTGCAATGACCCAGAGAGACTGGAAATTGAGCTTTAAGAAAGGGAAAAAAAGCATTTATTTGCTGGCACGATCTCCAGGAAACAGAGAAGTTGGAAGATTGTTCCAAAAACACCATCTGGTCTCCACTTTGAACTAACCGATCAAAAGCTGTCGGCCAACTATAACACCACCCTCCCCAATTCATCCTGTTGTTTTCACAGAAGCTCCGATCAGTCCTACGATTCCCCTTTTCCTCTTTTCATCCATTCCTCCCCCTTTCTCTCTCTCTCTGTCTCTCTCTCTCCCTTGCTACTACTCTCTTGACAAATGTTGGGAATTAACAGTCTTGCATATTGATGTGCTGTCGCATCATGCCTCAAATGCCCTCGCTCAGCAACTCATGCATTTATACATCATTGACTTTATTAAGTAGATGTCTGTCATATCTAAAAGGTCAGTGGTTAGACAAGCTACAGTCCCTTATCCACACCCAGGGCACTGCTGATAGACTTTTGACGGCTGTTGCTCCCATGACTGTCTTTGCTTCCGGCTTGGGGGATATGGAGCTATCCAGGAAGTTACTGGTGTAACTTATAGATGTAAAATCCTCATGACATTACCACTTGCTGAGAGAAAGTGGGGGGATTTTTTAAGGGAGGGTCAGTTCAATCATTTGAAAAGAACATTAATTTGTAGCCGGGGAGACAGTAATGAGCATTTGTGTCCTTAGAAGTCTCTTGGCGGCCAGAAAGCGGTTGGCATAGTTAAAAAGGACAGTTCAGGAATATTTTTAGTGAAAACGGTTTCTGAATTAGCTTCTACATTACTGTGTCTATCAGCATAGACACATCCGTCAGATCTCTCTTGCTTTCTTTTTATGTATGCCTCTCTCTGTACTCTTGCACATTCTTGCTGAATTTTATTACCATCTCCACCACTGCCACGTCTGTCATTTTACCCCTGAGGTCCCCTCTGCCCACAGTTAAGTCCACGCAATTAACAGCTTGCAACGTTAAGAAAAAAAATGTACTGGGCAGCTAACACTATTGCTCGAGGCATGGATGGCTTTCCTGTTTTATTAGGACATACACCCATGTGCACTTTCATATGCACACAAAACCCCTTGAATGTCTGCCTTCGCTCACAAACACGTGGATGCACACAGTTCGCCGCTCGGTGCCTGGTTGACTGTGGCCTTCGGTTGTTCCATCCGCAGTATTGTTGTTTTCTCTATTGGCCCAGGGAGAGCTGGCACAGGTGGAGCTCGTGGATTTGAAGAGCTCATGGTAGAGTAGTTGGTGGGAGGTGGTTGGAGGTGGGGTAGGGGTGGGAGGGGGGGAGGACTGTTCTGGAGGGAAATGAATCTGCTGATGGGGAATATGGTGTGCGAGTAGGAAGGAATATGACACCTGGACCACCCCCCTCTCTGGGTTTTTGTGGCAGCTGAGCCAGCCTAGAGCATCTGCACAGCCACAGGGTAAAAAGCAGTTTTCCTGCACTTCATACCCACACACACACACACACACACACACACACACACACACACACACACACACACACACACACAGTCGTACAGAATCACACTTCATAACTATACACAAAGTTGTTTGGCTTCATTTCAGTGGCGTTTGGGTGTTTCTTTAATTCTATGTGGAATCTCTTTGCCGACCACACTGCTCTTCATCCACATCCAAACACAGTTCCTGCTTCTTTTTTTTTTACTGAACATAGAGCAGCTATACCTTTGAAACAGATGGCTACACCAGCAACAAACTCAGATCCAGCGCTTTCCCCTGGTGGCTGCTGCCTTACCAGTATTCCACTAGTATCCCAGAAAAAAGTGCTTCCACATAACACCATGTCTTAGATTACATTTGGTTTTACTAACTTACAGTCAAGGGATAAAAATAGTTGTAATTCAAAACACTTTGTTCACCTGATTTTCCAATAATAATACTAATACACTTGAACAACTACTGGTTATTTATATATTAAATGATAATTTTCTCAACACTGAACAAAATGTGCCCAGCATAATTACAGAAACCCTGCTGAATGAATCTCCGTCTGTGAAACGGTGAGGTAAATAGCTGCTTGTTTCACACGGGACGGGTTTGATATGGAAATGAATGCACATCTTCAAAAAGAATCCCACCTTTGTCAATTAGGACAAATTAAGTTGTTTATTAATTTTGCATAATGTGAATATTTTTAATTGTAACACCCGTTTTAATTGTACCTTATAACATTATTTTAATTGCAGCGTATTGCACTGTGGACTATTCACTGTGTGCAAATTGCCGTTAGCCGAAACTCATTATCAAGTCAAGTTTTCCTTTGATTTGCTCCTTAGAAATAATATTTGAGAATAAAAATAGCATGTTATCCTCCACACCTGTGAAGCACACTACAGCGTTACTTAACAACAGCGCCCAGTCTTCTCATGAGCGGTATGAATATTTCTGAATATTATGTCTTTGGGGACAACACCAACCCCAGCATTAACCCTGCTAATTCTGCACAATGAGAATATGTCATTTGTGTTTTTAACACACTCTTCTGCAAGTCTTGGCAGCGAGGTAATTAAAAATCATTCTATTTGACACACATCAAAGTCTATTTACTTTTTTCCCTAAAAATACAGGGTTAGGGTAAAGTTGGGGTTAGTGTTAGCACTTGTGATGAACTACACCTCACAGGGTTACAATATGGCTTGAAAAACTTAGGAGAACAAACTATGCTAACTTGTCACAACTGCTCTAACTACCACTGTAATCTATTTTAAGACCACCAGATTTAAATGACTTTTACCTGTAGTTTTTATTTTGAAGCATTTTACTTATGGTTAGCATTGTCAACACCCTAACCATAAGTACAGTCTGATTTAAGTTATGGTTAGCGGTGGGGTAGTGAGAGAAGGGTAGGGTTAGGGTAGCAGTTTGCTCATTGACCAAGAGTTTTACAGCAAACATAACCCCGACAAACAGGCTCTGGTGTCCTAAGTTATGTCGTAACATATTTGCTACGAGGTCGTTTTTTTCAGTCAGTGGTATTCTGCACTCGTATTTGTAGTCACTGCACTCGCTCGCCTGGAATTAGGGGAAACTTCCAGTGATTATTTCACCCAGAGATTGTCGTTCATTTTCCATTGGTTTGGGGTTCCCACATTGATGAGAATCACTTCCTCTTTGTATGCAGCTTAAGTAGCTAGCAGCTGTGGCTAATAATAAAATATTAATGTTGACATGGGAGCTAAGCAGCAAGCAGCGCTGGCCCTGACTGTCTGAATGTTAATAATCTAAAATTCAAAATCTAAAATCTAAAAAAGGTTCAGTTTCTGGTAAAGTCCCAGAGTGACGCAAAGAAAAGTCTACCAGCAACTAGACAGAAACAGTGGCAGCCAACCTTACAAGCCACATCTGTTTAACAACAAAAATATGTCGCCAAGCATAGAACTACCTCAAACTGCTGTATTTCTTTTTATACAACAGTATATGTAATACTCACACATACATGTATATGTTTTACCATGTTTATTTCATTTTATAAATGTTTTACAGTATATCATACCGCTTGAAAACACTGTTGTCACTGATGTTATTGTACTTTATTTTTAAGTATTTAAGTATTTTTGAATTTTTTTTTAATTGTAGTATCAAACACCGTGTCAGGTGTTTTTTTTTTTGTTTTTTTGGGGGGGTGGGGGGGGGGTTGTTGGGGTTTTTTTTGTTGTTGGGGGCATCAGTTTGAGTTTGAAATTCTAGCATTTTGTCAACCCTGCACAGCTAAATCAGTTTTTGGGCAAATCTGGGTCCTTCTAAATAAAATTAATTAGTCCTTGTTGTCATGAACCCGACTGCACAGCCAGGACAAAAAGGCAGATGCCCACAGAAGCCAATTAAAAGCTTGTTTGTTTTAAATTAATGAAACAAAGAACAGTCTTAAACTAACTATGGTGTGTGTGGCCAGTGTGATGAGTGGTGTAAGTGAGCGCCTGAGTGATGAAATGGTGTATGCAGTGTTGCATGCTAGTGCAAGAAAGCAAACCATAATCCAAAACGGTGCCTTGGGGAGCCACATAGCAGCTACGCTCTAAGGATATCTGCAGAGCACCGGTCCAGTGAGACCAGGTATTGCCAGCCTTGATGATTGGAAAACAAGCCACACCCCCTCTCCAGCACCTGCCACACCAACAAGCTTAAAGGAAAGCAGGGTGGAGCGGGTCGTCTTGTATTTTGAGGCTGCATGTTTCCCCCCACTATTTATAAGGGTATTTTGTCTCCTTTGCAAAATTAGACATAATTTTCACTTTTCTTGCTGAGTCTTTTTCAGCCACAAACAGTGTTGACAACAAAGTGTTTGTCTCAGGTTTACAGTTCACTGCAGCATGTTTGAGGAGGCTGCCAGTTCGGTAATTGGTTGTCTTTGTGTCTCTATGTTTTTATAGATCTCCCACTTGTAAATCTCTCGGTGGAGCCTCAGCCTGTTCTGGAGGGCAACCTCGTAAAATTCCACTGCTCCGCAAAGGCCAACCCTCCTGTCACACACTACAGGTGAGATCATTAAAGAGTATGAAAACAAGTCATGAATGCTCAAACCATGATAATATAGTGTACAAGAACAACGCACCACGGTAAACTTTAAATGACGTCTTTTCTAATTGATGTTGCCAGCGGATGATACATTTTCACACAGAGTCAGAATTAACGCTTCATTATTGATCACATTCATCATTGTCAGCCAGCTCCTTATGATGTCATGACACCATTATATATGCCCACACTTTAAAATGAAGAGACGAAAAGGAACGTTTCGCCAAAAGATACACCTTAGAAACCTTCATGTTTTACTGAGCTGCAATAAACCAGTGCAGGGCTTTGTTGTAGAGCTGTTCACCTCCCTTGAACTTGAAATGTCCCGTAGTGTTTTCGTGCAGGGCTCGTACATAATTTTTATTTTCGTTGTATTTTTAAATGAGTCACATGTTTGAAAGATTGGATATTATTATCGCGCTTGGATTCAGTGTTTTATTGTGAGGGTCACAGCAAGATGTGTCACAAGATGTAGCAATTTTACTGACTCACTCGGTTAAATCATCACATTAGAACAGAATAAAGAGCGAAGTTAACAGATCAGAATGAGCAAACTCTTCATCACGAGGCAGACATTAGTCTAATTAAAAAAGAAACGCAAGTTCTTGTAGACAGATCCCAGCTTATCTTATGTTGTCACCACTGTGAAGCATTGTGACGGGTGCTTCTGAGTGGTGCGGGGCAGAGACATATTTGTGTATTTGGATGCCTTTAAAAGGGACAAAGACTGCAGATTGGGGAAATCTGTGTGTCTGTGCAAGAATGCAAAGGTTCTTCAGCAGCCCGGTGCAGCAAAAGGGACAGATTAGGGTGCCACTGAAAACCACTTGAATGGCTTGAAGACTGATAACATCGCCGGGGCCCGTATATGCTTTCTTTCATCTTCGGGAAGTTTCCTGACAGTTTTCAGAACATGTTTTCAGTTTCAGCTGTTATGTCAAGGTTGTTGACAAAAATCCCTTTCAGTTCATTTTATCTAAAGTACCAAGAGCCAAAAAATGCCCAAAATGTCATGGGATTTCACCGTTTTTGAAGCCGCTGTTCAAATAAGAAGCGTTTGGAGGTTTTTATTTTCCCCTCCCGTTTTTTTTTATTGTACTGCAACTATACAAGCTTAGAAGGCTGTATACTGTGTGTTTACTTCAAATCTGTTCTGTGTATTTGTCAGACATACACATCTCGTGCTTCAGCTAAACAAACAAATCTTTTCTTTTTTCTGTTTTTTAAGTAGACTGCCAGACAGAGTATTGATAAAATATCATCAAGCCGCTAGATTACATTAGAGTGCATTAAAATAATGGTAAAGTTCATTCAAGTATCTATTTTAACCGATATGTTGGTGGACACACAACCACTCAACTAACCTGGCAGGTTTAATATCAAAGTAAAAACAGAAACAATTAATTTCTAATGCACTGCTTTTCCTCAGCAGTTGCCCTCTTTGTCTGTTAAATCTTGGCTCGTTCTCAGTTGTACATGTTAGCCTGTGTTTATTTTTTTTTTCTTACATCAGTAATTGTAATGGCACAAGGAAGTGGACATTAATTATTCTCATAAAGCCTTCGCACAGCCTTCCAGAAGTGTAATACTGAAGTGATTTGTCAAGAGATGGTTTTCTGTGTGGGAGGTTTTTAAAACCCGGCAAAAAATAAATGGAGTGAAATCGATAGCAAAGGGAATTGGCTGGCTCAGAATCTTGTAATGGTACTGGGAAATGAAATGGATGTACAACATACTCACAGGTGGCAAAACAGAGATGTTGCCTTTTGATGGATCCTGCCCTTTTGAAAAAGAAAAGGGGAAGAAAGGCAGTGATATTGTGGAAAACAAGGTTTGTATTTGATTGTGTAGGTGCACAGCAGAGACAGAACGTCTATCTTACCTGCAAAAGGGATTTCACCTCTATTGTTATAAGACTGGATCAATGCGAGAGCCAGACTTCTCCCCGGGGTATCGAGAGCTAAAATTCAATGGCAGTTGAGATAACTTTTTCTTCTAGTTTGACAAACTAAAAAAGGAAAAATGGTTCGGAAGCTATGCTTAAAGCTTGAGAGAAAAGAGACTAAAAGTGCCATATCCCCTCTTTTAAATCTTATTATTTCTTTTCCTTTCTCTCTCCTCGCCCCACTGTTATTGGCACAATCCACAGTGGGATTTAGAAACCATAATCAGACTAATAATTGCCATTATTTAAAATTTTACTCTTTTTGACAGTTACACAGTTTCATAGTCCCTCATTCAGATTTATCTGCAATTTGTACAAGCACTTTAGGACTTCCATGGACCGTTGCCGTTCAGGTCACGGTAGACTGAGAAAATTTGGGAATCATATCGCTTTCCTGATAGGCTTTGACTAGGGAGAGACCCTCACAAATTTCCCCTCTAGAGAACAATATCACAGAGGAGAGCAGGAAGCTGGTCAAGCAGTGTGGGGCCATTATTCAGTACTAATACACTCTGTCTACCCCAGATCAGATATAGTACAAGGACACAAGAGTTCTTAGACGGATGGTTTCTTTTCCATTCCCGGGAGTGCCATCCATTCCCAGTGTGCACTGCACCACTTTGCCATCCTCCAGTTCAATAGACTCCTGAGACACAGACCCAAGATAGTGGGGGCACTAGTCAAAGGAATGGTGCCTTCTGCTGTTCATAACCTCTCGTGCTTAAACATAGCAACGGTAATAAGACATATTTCCATACCTGAAATGCATGAACTTGTGCCAGATCACAGTTCAAGAGCAAAGAGGAAAGAAGGAGACTGTTGGAAGTGAAGATAAATGCAATGCTCAAAAGAGTGAAATAAGAGTAACTGGCATGTGTTTCCGCTGGCAGTCAGGGAATCAATATACTCCAGGAGGGGAAGACGAGTGGGTTGGAACATCTTCATTACTGTTTATAATGGTTGGGAGAGATAACTGGCAAACATCAGAATCACGCAGCTAGCACACAAGGTTTTCTCGGATCCAAACAAGAAGCCACCAGAGAGAAGAGAAAGAATAACAAACAAAGCAAATCAGGTCCCTCATCTGCCGATACAGCATAGCTGTGCACAGAGCAACTGCAAAACCCATTCCTTTGCATGACACTGTAACAAATAACATCCCAGTCCTCCCAACACTTAAGCGCTGTTGTTGTTGCTACTGCTGGATGGATTGCTTGCATGGCTTACGCTGCTGTGACCATACCCAAAATCAATACAAGCTTGGGACATGGCTAATTTTTACATTCATCATAATCCTCATTGAAATAAGAGAAAAGAAAAAATGTTATGTACAAAAATGCCAAAAAGAATTGTCTCTGTAATTCAGAGCATATTTGCAAACGCACCATCGTGCACCATTTCTGCAAATATACAAGTCAAGGTGAGGGAAGTAAAAAAGCTCAGACTAAACTAAACTGTTTTAATAGCCCCCACCTAAAGCTTGGCATAAATCTAAATGAGTAAACTGCTAGACAAATAAAGATTGTGTGGGAAAAAAAGTCCCTGACTGCACCTTGGAAAGGTTGGTTGGTCTAAAATATTCCTAACTTTTTTGAGGTTATCCTAAACTTTTAAGGACCCACAAAACACTTTTATTATTTGTCAAATCGATATCTGTAGAACCTGCTTCGGTTTCTCCGTAGATCAAAAAATAGCTCTATAATTTATGTCCATGTCAAAATGGCTCTACGCTATTACTAAACCTGCATATTTATTTTACGTTCTTCTGAGAGTAGTCATCACTTTCAATATGCATGGAAGGCAGAATAGAACGGCGCTGTGCCGTGCTTAACCATGCTGATAATAACTGTAGGGCCTGATTTACTGTGAGTCTCAATGCTGATGGCACAGATACCTGCCTAATTTAATTGTTATTGTTTTATTGCCTTAATCACATTCAGCAAATACACCCCCCTCCCCCAACTCCACGTCACTTTCACCCTCAGCTTCCATTAACGGCAGACCTTTTATCTGTATAACACTATTAACTTACACACCCATGAACATTACAAACACACGCACACATTGTACAAACCTGCGCGTTCACACGTAGACACATGCCCATGCACAGAGACACTCAGGCACACAGGATTCACACCCTTTGTCTGAATCAAATCCCTGACTAGAACACAGCAGTGTAAAGTGAGTCAGCTACTGAGTAAGCTCGCACTGGCCCTTCTAACCTCCCAAAGGGAATGCAGGTGTTTGTGTTAGCCTGCTCCAGCTATGTTTAGACATGAGCCTTGGACAAGGCCCAGCACACCAACAGAGCTTCCATGCTCCCCGCGGACGACGGCGTTCTGTCTCTGCTCCCTCTAACACTGTCAAAGGCTCCCAAACCTGGCAGCCGCAGCCTCCACTCGGGAGCAGCCGGCTGCCTGAACATCTGTGCTTACCCCATTACGACTCCTACAGTATGCCCTGGTAAAGTGAAACGGTGGCATAGTGTTATGTAAATGCAGATGTCATAGCATCACTGTTTGTGTTGTTTTTGCTCTTTATCTTCAGTCATGAACCATCTACTGAGTCACTTTACTTGTTTCAAAGCTTTCGGATCAAATAATCTTCGTGGTTTATAACTTGTGAAATTTACTTAAACTGTTGCACTTTATCCTCTTATGCTCTTTTTTGCTCTTGAATTTCATGCTTTCTTCTGAATTTCAAGAACACATTAAAGAAAATTAGTTTTATTAATTTATTTAATGACCTCAACCCTTGAAAATTTGGCGACTATGTTGAAAAGCAGGGTGTGTGCCAAATAACCAACTAAGTTAAATGAACTCGACCAATTCTGCCAAGAGGGGCGATGAAATATCCAGCCAGAATTATGCCAGAAGCTTGCTGATGGCTACTAAAAGCTTCTGGTCGAGGTGCAACTTGCTAACGGACATTAACCAAGGGTCAAACCATACTTTTTACCCTGTGTGGATTAGAGAAAATAAATCATTTAATAAATGAAATAAATAATGCACCCAATCCTAGCTTTGAAAATCTTTAAAGGTATATGCTGTTAATATTATTATTACAACCTGATAAGAGAAAAGTTTAAAGCAATCATTAAAAGGCCAAAGTTACCATGAAATTCATCCACATGATGAGTGTACGCAAACTGTTTTTAGAAAGCCTGGCTTACCGCCTTAGTTACTTATTTCTTTCTGCTGTTTAAAATGAAGTTCTATGGGGATTTACTCAATCGTGGAGCAAACATCAAGTGGCCAGCCACTTGACCCACTTTAGTTTCATTTTTCTTCAGTGCTGGAAGTTGCTGCTTGGTTTTGTCAGTAGCTGCTTCCAAGAGCAAGAGTAAACTGGGAACCGTTTGCCAGTCTAATTCCTGTACTTCATCCTCCTTCATCGTGCTCTTTGTTCAGTAATCAGTGTCATCATCGACATCATCATTGTCATCATCCTAATCATCATTATTATTGTCTTCATCCTGATTACCAGAACATCGCAAGTGTAATTAATAACGTCTTCGCCATCAACATCTGTATCATCCAAGTCATCTAAACAGCAGCTGAAAAAATAATAATCATATTCAGAATGATGGGAACATCAGCAGTCATCATCATTAACATAATGGTTTTCACATTATTTTTATCTGGAAATGTATAGAATCTACATCCTAAGTATCATTGTGGGTAATGCTCTGCTACTCGAATGATTGGACTTTGCAGATTTACAGCCATACTGTGTTATATTCCGTTTGTGTGTTGTAATCCTCCCACGAGCTGACCAGTTCGCAAACATCAATACTACTTGATTAGACAGGCCTAAAACACCTGTCTGCCCTAATTTCATTATTTTTGGAAGCGCAGGTGTTGCAGTGCTCACAGCTGTATTGTTGTCACACAAAAACACGGCTCGGAAAAGATCTACTGCCTAAAATAAGCGAGCATGGGAAAGAAAAAAAAATCCCATGAAGCCCAATTAGAATTCTGCTTCAATTCACTTACTGATTGAATGAGGTAATCTGTTCTCATTTAAATGATTTTTAGTCAAGCATGGGGCCAGCTTAGCCATGGAAAACAAATGAGTTCCCTATCCCATGAAAACTCTTCTCGGTACTGGCAGGAATATAAAATGGAGACAAGCACTGGCGCCGCTGTCATTGTTTTCATTTGCCACATCAGCATGCAGCCACATATTTACTGTGGAAGATATCAGCGTGCATGATGCATTGCATGCCCCACAGCACTGTCTAAATTTTTCCAGAGCGATCCGGCACATCCACATGCGCCTTTGCTTCATTTTTATAAATGGACCTTGTCTGTCGCGGCAGCAGTGAGCCATCCGCGCCACGCCGAGTGAGACGCCACTGCCCGTGACATCATAAAAGTCTCACCTGAACATGTCGGGGGAGGGGGGTCTGTGTCATCGTCACACCGGCTATCATTCACAAACACAAACAGATGCTTTTTAATGTGATCCCATGCCAATTTATTAACGTCAGCTGTTGTGTTTAATACAGTACGTGTCAAGCAATGTCTTCAAAGGTGGAGGAGCTAACCATTTGTCATTCTGTAGTGCTCTGGCACTCTCTGTCTGGCGTAATGAGGAACGTGCTGTCTGCTCCGAGTTGCCAGGGAGCTTGTCACTGCATGGAGGGCTGCCACAAAAATATGCTGAAGCCAGCACAGAAAACCAGCCCCAGAATGATGATTTATTTACACAAAAGGAACACCACCGACACAAGAAGGTGTGAGAAACCTGTCTTAATGTGTTTTCTCCTTTTCCTTAATTTTCCTCACACCCGTCCCGACATCTATCCTAACACCAGGTGGGCCAAAGGGGGAAGTATAATTAAGGAGGTCTCCGGGGACACATACGAGGTCATCGTGGATCACTCCTTCTTTACGGAGCCTGTGTCATGCGAGGTTACCAACCCTCTCGGCAGCACCAACATCAGTCGCAATGTTGATGTCTACTGTGAGTTTCTCCTTCAGTAATCCTACATGCATTCCTTTAATGCCAGCAGCGGAATAATGCATTGCTGCGTTACATGTTGTGACACTGAGCTCAAAGAACTCGGGTCTTTATTTATGGATCTATGGATGTTTTTCTTGTTTTGTTTTTTTCCCAATAGTTGGCCCTCGCATGGCTGCAGAGCCTCAGTCCTTGCAGGTTGACCTTGGATCTGATGCTGTGTTCAACTGTGCCTGGACAGGAAATCCCTCTCTTACCATCGTGTGGATGAAAAGAGGCTCTGGGGTGGTGAGTATTTCAGTTTGCATTGATAAAGGCTAACTTAAACCTTATATAATCACATAATACAGCCGAGAGCAAACTTTTTTGTAATTATTCCTGAACTTGTTTCTGCAAAGTACTTTGGGTTATTTTTTTCTATCATAGCTCAGTGGTTTGTAAAGTTCCATTAGACCTAATTTTTTTTGTCCCAGCCTCCTGGTGACCTGCTCTCAAGTGAGATCCATTGATTTGATCCTCAAATTCAGTCTCATTCCACCTTTTCTTTTGTCAACATTAAAGGCCAAAGCTTTACTCGCCTGAGCTCAGACCCTAAATTGGATTTTAATAATTGAGAAGAGGTGACCTTTAAGGTATTAAATGGTTCATGTGCTGCCTTGTTTTTTTTTTTTTTCTTCTGTTAGCGCTGCTTTGCTGCCATCACAAATGCAAAGGTGACTTTGGAGTCGCTACATTTGATGATCTTTGACTTCTTTGCCGCAGGTTCTTAGCAACGAGAACCTCCTGACACTGAAATCCGTGAGACAGGAGGACGCTGGGAAATACGTTTGCCGTGCCGTCGTGCCACGTGTTGGAGCAGGGGAGAAGGAGGTTTCTCTTACCGTCAATGGTAAGCTGCAATATTTGCATGTCTTACACAAAAACGGGTATTGATACACCTCCACGAAGCTGTGAAGTGCATGCAAATAGAAGTGTGAGTGTTCAGGTCTGAGGTCAATGGCAGCAGGAAGACAGCAACTTGTCACAAGATTCTGTATCCAGCTTCCTTTGTAGTTTATATAAATCTTCCTCTGTGCAGCTTCCAACAGAATATATAACTGCATTTCTCTTCTCGAGTCTTTTTCATTGAATGTATCTGTTTCTTAGAGACAGCTAATTTTATCAGGCAAGCATAGTAACAAAACACAAACCAGCATACACGGCAAAGGAGCGTTCCATAAAATGATGCTCATGCAAATGAATTTTGCTAACAAAGGTAACGTGATAAAAACCCAGTTCATTTCGTTAGCTATCATTACTGTGGCAGCTGATGAAACAGGAAAAAAAAAAAAAACAGACTTTGTGTTTTCACGATCTGGCGCACGTTTCATAAACAGGTGAAATGTACTTAAATGCTAATTATATTCTGCGTGAGTCACAGGGAAGCTGTGTTTTCTGAGGCACTGACTGACTAATGAATACCAGCCTTGGTGGGAGACCTGGCAACTCTCAAACAAATGACTTCATTACCAGTGCTTGATATTCATGGCGCATGCTTCGGTGTGGCAGAGGTTCTTAGTTGTGGGATTTACATGTTTCTTATTTTCCCTCTTGTCCATCTGAAAGAAACCTGTGCAAAACCAAAGGGGGAAAAAAGAAACAAGAAAAAACCCCAAACAAAACAATCCAGCTTTACAATGCCGGGAACGAGATGATGTTGAGTTAATTCTCACAGTGTGTCAATGCACATTTTGAAAGCTAACAAAAGAGTTTGCCTGTAAGCAACACTGGTGCTCATTTGGGGATAAAGATACATCAAGTAGCAAACAGTGTGTTTTAAGATTTTCTTTTCAAAATCCAGACGCTAGTTTTGCATATCAGAAAGAATGGGATACCAGTATTCCCTCCAGCACAAGATCAGAACCATGACTTTCTATGAACTGCAATGAACCCCCCTCATTTTCAGCCAGGAATTCAGCTGGAATCAAGGCAGAGAAGAGGAAAATTCATGTGTAATTATTTTCTCTCCCATCCTTTTGAACATATACTGGCATCTTTTCTGCAGCCTTAATATGTAAACAGAATCCACCATATCCAGTGTGCTGGCGTATCTTGATGCATCTCGTTTCTGCTCATGCATCTGTGGAGATTGTGTTCTTTGTGAAAATGCTGCCACGAGAGAAAGAAGACGGATTGTTTTAATAAAGATTACAACACAACTCAGAGCACACTGGGAAACATGGAACAAAGCTGAAATAGCATGTTTATTCAGTGCCTGCAGACTTAATTCAAGTAAGTTTCCAATGTCTTCTAGTCTTTTATTTGTTCATATTCTTCATCTCTCTTCCTCTCTCTCACACTCTCTCTCTTGTTTTTTTTTGTTGTTGTTGTTTTTCTTACCCACCACCTCTTTGCCCGAATTGTTATTTGACATTCAAAGCCTCCTTCCTTTTTACCCTTCTGAATAATTGAAATTCATCTCTTTTTCAAAACCACACGAGAAATCCCGAGTCATTTCTTACCCAGACCTTGAGGCGAATCAGATTGTCAAACTCGCGAAAGCGCAAACACTGTGGTTGAAGAGGTGGCGTGTGCCAAGTTGTCTCCCGAGGTTCCTTGATTGTCCCACGACAACGACTCGACTGCTGATACATAAGGTCTCCTTCCCTCTTATCATCCTGCCATCGAACAGCAATGAAAGCGCACGGCCGGTTCTCACGATGAATAAACGAACGAATTAGCACTATTTTTGTACAACTTTTTTTTCTGTTTGTTTAGTTTGTTTGTCTTGCACAGACGGCCACAATATATATATACAAATAAACCCCCCAAAAAAGGAGCAATGCTGTGAATGTTTACAGTATTCATGATGCGACAGTGTCTGCTGCACATTCGAATGTTTCTCTGCAGTTTGTTTTCCCTGCAGTTATCTCCTGATTCCTTAACGGCATCGTTTAAATTACATGTGTTTATAATTTGTCATTCCCTCTGTCTCTCCCTCTGTCGCTTTGTGTCACCGGCTCCCACTGTGGCATACCACATAGACATGAGGATTTTGCTTTCCCTGGGGAAGAATGTAATTTAATTATAATCAAACAGCTAGCAGGGGAGGCAGTTTCTGTTTAAGTCACTAATGGATACATATTGCTTACTCTAGACAAACGTTTTTAGAATACATAAGTCCTCAGCTTTTCATACATGGTCGTCAGGTAGATGGGAATACGAGGAAGAGTAGAAGACACGTCCATGTGTGTAGTTACAGTATTTGCATGATATTTTTGACCATTCTGCAGAAACTGGAAGGAGGTGACTTATCTGACATGCTTGAAAGGATTTAGCTTAACTTTTAAGTGCTATATACTCAGGCAGTACATATTAATTAATATATATCCACGTATATGTGTGGTCTGTGTTTGTGTTTGTGGGCATGTGTGCGCCTTTGGGCTATTAATATGTATAACAACACACATACAGTACTTGGGCAGCCCAGGGAGAGAAAACCCATTACCACAGTGAGGGAGAGAGAGAGGGACGGAGAATCCCTCAATATCCCACAGAGCAATGGGTTGTTATAGATCTTTTTTTTCTGCCGTTTCTCTTCCTAGACAGTCTTTATGTGCCAAGTTAATTAGCATTCCTACCTTCTTTAAACTAGCTGTGACACCACATAAGAAAGAAAAGTGCAAGTTAACGAAGAGGAAAACATTTAAGATGCGGCATATTTTATCTGACCGGCTACATTTAAGCTTGGCGAGATATGATCTGCAAGTCTTCCTGCAAGACTTTGAACTCATTTTTTTCCCATTATGTGTACCCCTGATGTGCACTCACTCTGCTCAGCTCAGACATTATTTTTCATATGTAGGGGGAAAAAAACTTTTATACCCTCACTGTGAGGTTTACTGTACAAGCAGGAATGTTCATTCAAAAGTTCAAGCTAGTTCTTGCGGGCTTTTATGATTTTTAGAGCATAACAGTTTTGAAGTCACTAGCTCAAATGTGTCAATTATGTGCAGGGAGGGGACAATTGTTAAGACATCTTGCTCTGAAGATTCAGTAAAGTGAGAAGCAAGGATAGGAGTAGAGTAACAAATGGAAGGAAGTGTGGTTATATTGTGTGGTTATTGACTGCTTGTGGCCATCTTGCAATGCTTTTAGTAACTATGTGACCTGTTTTAGAATATAATGTGCAGCAATATCTATTTTCTATAGTAGTTAACTTTTTATATGGAGAGCACTAATTTGGTCAGGTCTTCTGCTGGTCACTAGGATCAGTTTGTTGTTTCTGGTACTGAGTAAAAAACTGGGACACTTATCTGCGTTATCCTACTTGTATTGCAAAAACATAGCTTAGCTTGCATGTTTGCATGGGTTTCCTCCATTTCTATGGTCTCTTTTCAGAGTCCAAACACATGCGTGTGTGTAATTAGTGTTGATTCATGTGAGTGGGAATGGTTGTATGTGTCTCTGTGTCAGTATTGTGACAAACTTGTGACCTTTTCAAGGTACAGTACTGTCTAAAAGTCTTGACCGACCCCTCAAGATTCCTCAAGACCCCGCGTGCAAATGACTGCCAATAGAACCTACAGTCCAAAAACTGAGTTTGTACAATGCCAGTAATCTTGAAAGTCAATTTTTGGTATCTTTATTCTTCAGCGCAGCCTGAACTCTCTTAGGAAAGCTTTCTTGTCATTTCTTAAGTAATCTTTAGGAATAGTTCTCCAGGCTCCTTAATGGACATTCAAGGCTCTTCTGCTGCCTTTTCTTATGTTCTCTGTCAAAATAATCCCTCTCTGCTTTAATAACGTTGAGGTCCGGACTTTGGGGAGGCCAATCCACAACTGAGAGTGTTTTAATGAATTGGCAGTTTGTTTGTCATTCTAAAAATGAAGAATAAAATCAATTTTAACAAGATCCCCAATTTCACTGTTTGACATGCAGCCCCATACCCTGACAGAGGCTCAGCTGTGTTTAACAGATTCGTGTAGAGACCTTTCTTTCGATGTCTTCTGTACATATTGTTGATGATTCGAACCAAAAGTTCATCAAACCATAAAACATGCTGTCACTTGTGTAATTTGGCTTACTTCAGCCTTTTCTCCCCGTTTCATTTCCTTAAGAATGGCTTCTTGACAGCCACTGAGACCATTTTTGATGAGGCTTCAGTGAACAGTTGATGGATTAAATGAAGGAGCAGGTGCATTTCCCAGGTTCTGTGGCAGGTCTTTGCTTTATTTTCTTTCCTATTTCTTAAGGATACGTCTTTCAGATACTGTTCATCTGCTTTTTAGACTTGCCACTTCTTCTGTTGTTCTCTACTTTTCTGGTTTTCACAGCTCTTTTTAAGGACACCTTGCATTCAGTACAGAAACATACAAAATGTGGAGCTATACCAGGCTTTCAGCTGGAGCACAATAATCTTGTTGGTCCAAAAATACTATTTTATCTTTGGCATTTTTAATGGATTTAATTAAAGAAATGAGAACATATGATGTGTATTTGCAACCGGCTCTTAATAACAGTTTACCTAAAGATACCATTTAAAATCGGTTCTTGGCTAAGTTATCTGTTATGTGAACCACATAACTGGTTCATCCCTTGAGTTAGGTACATTTAGGTACATTTCTTATGCTTGAATGATTCAATTTGATGATGACGATAGGTGGCTTCATCATCAAACAAAATAACATTGCTCTTAAAATGGTCAGGTACAAGGACTGGACTGAAAATGAGTGAAAAAGCAGCCAGTGTAGAAGGAAGAGAAAAACTTGTTCACCACCTCTGTGAATCTTCCCTGTAGTCTTTCTCTTGTCCTTCTTCTTCTCAGCTCCATAGGATGGGTGGATGGAAAGTGGAACTTGCATAGGCAAGTTGAAAGTTGAATTTTAATTCACATTAAAGCTGTTTCAGGTTAAGTGATCATTTGTTCAAATAATGTTATAAACCTATTAAAAACAGCTGCGGTTAGATAAATTAAGCGTCAGAACTCTTTGAAACACTTTTCAATTAAACGATCAGCGCAGTACTCACGTCCTGCTGCAACTCACAGTTTGCTGAAATTGTTAGCAGTGTATGTACTGAAAGTGTGTGTGTGCCCATGTGATAGCTGGAGCTGATGTGGTTGTGCCAGATTATAAACTTATTAGGACGATGACTTTTAAAATTACTTCAACAAAGCCATCGACGGTAACTTTAGGTTAAAACCGTAAAGAAAAACTAGGTCTTTGTCAGCGTCGTGGAGTGCTCGTTTCCTTCACGGTGTGTCCATTCAGTACAAATAAGATGCATCGTCAAACAATCCCATCCTCATTCTTGACGTGTTTTTTCACTCTTCAAAAGTGTTTTCCATAAGAACAGTAAGTGTTACTGTTGACTGATCGTTTCAAGATTGTTGTTTTCATTCAAAATAAATGCTTATGTGCACAAGGCAAGCAAGATGCTCTCGAGTGTAGAATTGTAATCTGTTTTGGGGGTGTTTTTTTAGGCTGAACCAGATTTTTTATGTTGATGTTTAAAGATTCTCTTAGTGCATACTGATTGTAGTTGCAGTTGTCGTTAATGCACTGTTTGTAGCCAGAAAATAAAACAAGCGCCCGTGGCCTGTGGTGGTGATGCTGAGTTATTACTGTAAATGTGTGTTCACAGCAGAGTGTGGAGACAGTATAGATCATGCTGCATGCAGGAATAGAAAGGAGAATATACAGTCTGGTCCCTGTCGTAAAGATGTATTCAAGCAGGGCAGGCTAATGTGGTGAAGCTGTCAGATGATTCAGGCCAGGAAAATTTGTATTTCAGCAGAAGTTACATATGATGGTTACCTCAGCCAATCAGGGATGAAGATGAAATCATTTGTGACCTATCTTTCCTACACTGCACTACACTATGATATAGTGCAGTTGGAGGTGGAACAGCAGAAGGATTATTCTAAGCACAGTCACTCCCAGTAATAACCAGCTTAATAACAATATTTAGTCAATATATAACAATATAGTCACTTTCTCTTCACAACCGTGTCTGATTACTGTCTTCTGTGTTGTCACACTGCAGTGTGTGACGCAGCTCTTACAAGTATGACTTCTTCGCATAATGTCTATAAGAGCTGACTTCGCGACAGCTGGAAAATATAGACAGGCTCCCTCCAGTGGGGAATCATCAGCCATCAGTGACCATATCAGATAGTTTTCCTCTGTTTCACTTGCCCTGCAGCTGTTTGTGCTCTCTTTCATCACAAAAGAAAACAGAGAAATCAGAAGAGCTGCGCTGAGGTAGAGAGGAAATGTCAAGCTGTTGTTCAAAGCGGATGCCTCAGTTTTGGAAGGAAATGGAAGCCCTGGCATTTTGACACCCACACCGACATTGTGTAATCAGATTGCAATGTCCACTCTAGAGTTAACACCTCCTCAAATGAATGAGTGAAACATTGTGCCCAACATTTTGATTACCTCCCCTGCTGCTACCATTGATGTTGTAGTGCCACCCACCTCTCAGCTACTAGCGTGTTTTTGCTCTGATCACATAGTGCAAGCAGCAAACACGTTTTTTTACACACACGCTCTGGCATACACACACACACACACACACACACACACACACACACCCACATACTTTCAGCCCCGGCTGAGCCAGTGAGATAAAGCTATCTAATTATAATTCTCATTTGCAGCTCTGATCCATAGAATAGATTCTCCCCAGTCACTACCACCACCCTTTTGCAGCCTGCAAGCAATTGATCTTGCTGTGCGTTGACAGTTGGAGTCCATGCTAACCACATACTTATTTCCATCTTGTAATAACAGGTTAGTACATATAGATCATGCATATAAACCCCCTTATTATGACTGTGAAACACACATCCCGCATTCATACTATCATTCCATGTTGGCAAAGCAGTGAAAGAAGAGGAGCAGCTCTCAATCCATTTTTCTTAAAGTGTCTGCATCATTCAGCGTGCAGCAGTAGCAGCCTTCCAGCATCCTCCAGTAGCATACCAAGACACCATCTGGCAAAGTCTCATTAAAATGCTAATTCATTTTAATAAGAGACAGGTAATAAACTGCAATTATGTATCGTCAGAGAGATGGCTGAGAGCGGGAGTTTGAGGGAAGTCGGCGGGGATGTGAGTTGTCTCACTAATCAAGAAGCTACCTCACTTGCCACACCCTCAAACTCAAACCCATGTTTTTAACCTTAGCCATCACAAGAGAGTCACAAAACGCTTGATTTTAACAGCTTTTTAAAAGCTTTTTTTTTTTTAAATCAAATATAAAGGACCCGATGGAAGCCTTTACCAGTGCTATTTATGCAGGAGCATCTCTGTAATAACCCAGCTTTTAAAAGCAAGGAAGCAGAGGTGGATGTAAGCAATTATGCAGTTTGTAATGATGTGATCATGTTTATTTTTTGCTGTTTTGTTTTGGGGGGTTTTAAGTGAATTATGTCCACTCTATGAAAAGAAAATTCACTATAAAAATAAATAAAGTACTATAGAGGACTATAAAGTGAAATTAATTCAAAGAATTTCAGGGATGTTGGGAATTTTTTCCCCCAGTAACATGATTAAAGTCAAGGATGATGATTTTAGTGAATGTGATTTTTTTTTTCTCAGACATGCCCCGTTATTTCAGTCAGGTTGGATTTCTGTCTTTTGAAGATATTCAAATTTGAAATATCAGACTGAAGGTGGGAGCAGCTAATTAAGAGGAGAGAAAAGTGTTATCAGCACCTCACATTCAAACAGCATTATGAAGGTTTGAATTTGTGAAAGAAGCTATTACCAGCTGCCATCATACTACTCTTAGTTTACTGTAAAAGAATTTATGTGGAAATTAATGTGTATGGCGTGCTTGAAACAAACATATATTCCCTCCACAGGTTGATTTAGTCTTTAAATATCACACTGTAAGTGTAAAACATAGGCTCGGTACCTTGCCTTTCTACCAATTTTACTCACTGTGAGTTCAGGGGGAAATATCACATGAGTGATGGAATTGGGTTATGTGTGACAGCTTGTCTTCATATTAGTGCTGTCACCTGGTGTGAGCAGCCTCAAGACCAGATGGCAAGCAGACCAGTCGTTTAGGCTGAGCTGCCCTTGTCAGGCAAGATTTTGTAGCCTGACCAAGGTTTAGCATATGCTGGCTTGAAGTCCAGTAGCCCCAGCACTTGTTGAATGAACTTGCCTTGCCTGGGTAGTTTGTAATGCTAATAAAGCCATTCCATTTGATCAGGCTCAATTTGAGAAAATCAGATTATACAGAATGTCAGCTGATGGTTATAAAATTGACTGCAATAATAAGGCCGTAATACAGTTCGATATAATAAAATGTTGGATATTGTTTTACAATATCTTGATCGATACTGTGATTAGTTCAGTTATAGAGGTCATTCTGGGCAACTATAGCGAGCTTTGGCTTTAAATGTTTATTTGATGACTTATTGGTTCAGGGGTCAACTCTGCTGCAAGCACATTGATTGAGGTGAAACACTGTGACAAGGGGTGTTATCTCCCCACAATGGCATTTTCTCTTTCCATCTGTGCAGTCCTGATTACACTCGAAGAACAACGTTTATCTCAGCGGGAGAAATCAAGCCAGCCATAAATCAACAGTTTCTCTATCCAGAATGAAGTCTAAGCTGCCACTTATGCCCTTTGTTCAGTCCTGGTGTGCCCTTGGCTAGATTGTACTAAGGGATGAGGCAAGTTCATATCTCACAGCAATATAATCTTCCTCAGGAGTCCCAAATTACAGAACACTTCAGGTGTTACCGCTTATAATAGGAGACATTTAGAATATAATCTTCCACCAAGAATTCAGTTGAGAGGATTTGTCACATGGCCTGAAACTAAATTTAATTATTCATGTTTCAATTTCTGTGGCTCATCTTCTAACTTTTTTTTTTTAATGGTTGTTCTTTTTCAGGGCCGCCTACTATCTCAAGCACACAGACTCAGCAAGCTTTACATGGAGAGAAAGGACAAATCAAATGTTTCATCCGAAGTACACCTCCGCCGGACCGCATTGTAAGTGCATCCGGACTGTCTAGCTCACATACTTGAGATTCTGAGTATTTTGCCATAAAAGAGGATCCTAAAAATATACTCTTGATCCTACGGTTCTCATTTAATGCACGCATGTGAGCAGTGTTGCGCTGATCATGTTAAGATTTATGGCGCTCGTACAATGTAAACACACTTAATAAGCGCGCTTTGCATGAGTATCCATATTGTGCATGCATGTATGAGCGTGGTTAATTGCCGTACTTTGTCATCTGATGTGTATTTTGTTATACTAATGCTCAACATTAACCAGCAGTGTTATTAATACCGCGTTTATTTCAGGTGGGCCTATTAAAAACTGTGAGATAACTCAATAACGTCACTGTTGATTTAGTTATATTAGTGATTTTGTTTTCATTTAACCAAAAATTCAGTACAGTTTTATTTCATAACCATCAATCAGTTCACGGCTTGCAAGGTAAAGAAGGTAAAATCAGACAACCTCTTATGAGCAAGCAATTGGCGACAGTGGGAAGAAAAAAAACCTTTTTGTCAGGAAGAAACCTCAAATAGAACCAGGCAAGGAGATGTCCATATTGTATACCGTGCAAAACTGCTGGTTTTACACTGTGCAGTCATTCAAACACATTGATTTGAGTCTTTTTAGAATAAAGTCTTGAAGCTTAAACCTCAAAGTTTGAATACTGTGATGGTGGACTTTGACTTTCACACCTGTTTCCCCCATTGTATGTTTCTCAAGGCTCCGAGTTAAAGGTGTTGCTTTTGTTAAAATAGAAATCTCTCTTCCCTACTCTGCATCCAGCATAAATAAATATGCTTTATACTTCAAAATAAACATCTAAATATTACCTCAAAAACCAATACACTCTGTATTAAGACCCCCTGAAAAAATATTGATTATTTTGTATATGTATGTTAAATTTTCATAGAAATAAATGCATTAAATCAACATGAGAACCTCTATAATGATTTTAAATATCATGTCGGAGCTGTTTAAAACTGTTTCTTAATGCCATCGTTTTTTATTGAGAGCATATTGATATATAGGGAATGATATAGGGTGATTCTAAATATCATGTTACTTTGGACCTACGACCTCTTCTTCAAGATCAAATAGGGTCAAACGTACTTAAAATGTCTTTTATCTTTAAAATTATACTTAAAATTCTGCTTCCTTTGTGTGCAATCGCAACATTCAGGAAATGATATATATTGTATATGGGGATTCGAGTATCCCATTATAATTTTCATCCAAATATCATGTCACATTTGACCTCTGACCTCATGTATACATTTAACGCCTGCCTTTCTTTCAAGTTGACCCCAACATATGTTATATCTTCAAAGAAAGTATTGGCGCTACAAACTTCTTGAAAAACAAAGAAAGCAAAATGAATATATAGAAATATACAAAAATATTCCTTGAAAAGAATGAAAAAACCGAGTGAACACTCTCGGAGGAGGTTTGAGTTCTCCGAGTGCTTCTCGCTTAAAAATGTATTTTTCATCAGTTCACATATTATCGGCTCAAAATATGTTTCAATGTGTATTTTATTTTATGTTTTCACGAGGCTACAGTTACAATTAAAATAATCAAGGTCTAAAGAGTAAACTCGACTTAACCACATCTTACATGATGCAGGTTTTGCATTTCTATCCACAGAACAGACTCAGAATTGGACTTTTTTTCTCCATTGAATAAAAAAGAAAGTTATTTCAATACTGGCTTTTCACAGAACCAAGACAAGGAATTCACTTATATTTCAAATATTTTTGTTTTGCATGCAAAATGTGCTAAAGGACGCAAGAATTCCAGCATTTTTGCACTCCATCTTCTATAAAGAAAAAAATGTTATTTTTCAGACCTGATCCAAGTTTTTTTTAATGGAGAATTCTTCAGACTGTTTTGTTGTTCTTTGTACTCGGATTTATTTACTGTACTGAAAATATCCACAGTACCTCTTTGCAGATTCTTCTGTTTCACAGCACGCACCTCTGTGTAAGTGGCTGCATGCTGTCTCCCAATAGTCAAATGCAAAAAGGACTGTGATTCAAACACTGCGATGAAAAGAAAACTGCTTAGACATTAGCTCGGTCTATAGATCCAGGAGAAATTTCACTGAGCACTCAACAGCAACAAATGGGCAGTTAACAGGCACAATTTTGATCCCACCATTTTTAACCTTAACACAGCATTCAGAAGAGTTTTAACCAGCCACAGAAGCGTTGAATATCCTGAATGGATTCCTATTTATTCATGCCTCTTCTAGACTTCTGTGGATCACTGAGCTATTCACCAGACAAAATGAGCTAACATTCTACGCTGATATCAGTAATTCATACCACCTTGTAACAGAACAAAACATCCCAAACGCTCCCCGTATCATCGTAGAGCACTAGGTTGATCTTTTCATGGTCATTATGTTTCTCTATTGAGAAGCGTGCTGACATAGCATAAAGAGCTTGCCGTGAACATACGGGTGGAATGACAAAACGACTAGGCCCACATTGCAATACCTTCCTGTGAATCCAGGCATCGACCAGCAGGATTCAAATCAACTGTGTGAAGTGTTCTGTGGTTGATTGGTCACCTTTAATAATTGGACTGTGTACCAGACCAAAGATCCACACACCTGGAGTAAAATTACCTGCTCCACAGTAAATAATAATAATAATAATAATCATGAGTAACATTGTACATACACCTTTTTTATTTTTCTGTTTTACAGGCCTGGTCTTGGAAGGAAACGGTGTTAGAGTCTGGAACGTCCGGCCGCTACACCGTAGAAACTGTGAACACAGAGGAGGGCGTCATCTCCACGCTGACCATGAGCAACATTGTCCCAGCAGACTTTCAGACTATCTACAACTGCACCGCGTGGAACAGCTTTGGCTCTGACACCGAGATCATACGCCTTAAGGAACAAGGTGGGAGCCAAGGTTCGACAGGTTCCACCTTCCTCTTATTCAAATCACGTGGCTGTGGTTTTTTAGAGAGTGACCAAGTGGCGTTTTATGTACATTGTTGCAGGTGACCAAATCCAGTGTCGTCGACTGTGTTGCGTGTGAGGTTGCGCATGCGTGTTTTAGTGCAAATGCATTTTTGCATACATGTTAAATTGAGCACGAATCCCGATTTTTATCATTCTTAGGTCATAGTGAGCATCCTAAACAATAGCACTGTAAATTCCTGCAATTAAATCCCTGTAAAAGTCATGATTACATAAATTCCAGAAAAACTGGTATTAAGTGAATGTCTTCTAATTCTTGTCTCTTAGCATAGACCCCAATATAAAATTTAATATGGAACTTGGTTTCCTTCAGTTAAAAAACAGCGAACAAACAAAAAAAAAGACACTCTTTCCTTTCTTTAAATATGAATACTTTGTATCTGTGACCTTTCCACCTCTACCGTCGGGGAAGCTGTGTTTTCTATCCACTTATCGCAAATGATAAATTATAAGCTGCTTATGTGAAAGTGACATTGATCAATGAAGACATTAAATGGGCTTTAATGGTGTAGGAAGAGCACTTGGTTGTTTGCGTTTGTTTAAAATACGGCAAGGTCAGAAATGTGGGCTGGAAACTTGGGTTGTCATTAAAGTGTATTTTAATGAGGAGCTTTTCTACTGGAAGAGCATATAGATATATGCCCGCTGGTTTAGTCTCTTCCTACTTGCAAACAAGGAACACACGGGGACGATTACGCTTCACAAATGCACACACACTCCTGTGTTCGACAATGGAAATAAAAGCCCTCAGTTAAATGCGTCTATTAGTCTAAATGAGTGTAAATTAAAAGTTATCAAACAGTGTGATAATGAGACAATATTACTGTGTGTATAATGTTTACCTCCACATATAGCAAAAGGGTTTGGTAATTAGTTTTTGTTTGAATTATTGTTTCGACATAGAGGGTTTTTTTCTTTTCCTGTACCGCTGTACTTATTTAAATTATCTGGTTTTGTGCCCAGTGAATAATGTCTAGGTAGTAAAAAATCCGACTTAAAGAGGACGACGGGAGGAGAAGAGAGTGTGAATGTGTGTGTGTTTGAAAAAGAAAGGTGGCTTTTACATTATAACTGTATGTTGTTGTGTCCTCACCTGTAACATGTCATACATTGAATTCACTGAATACACTGAAGTGCATATAAAATGTTGTTGTTAAGTCATTGTAGAAGAACATGTTTGTTTTTTGTTGTTGTTGCTCTATACAGAATCTCTCCCAGTGGCGGTGATCATCGGCATTGCCGTGGGAGCTTTCGTGGCCGTCATTGTCCTCATGGGCACCATCGGAGCGTTCTGCTGCACCCGCTCCCAGAGAAGTACGTCTCCTTTCCAGTGTTGCCTCTGAAGCATGCATGCTAAAGCACTGCATTTTTTTCCCACAAGCACATAAAAAAATGTCCATCTATGTAGTTTTAATTTTAATGTTTTACAAATTGGATCATTCGCAAATTGTGACTTGAGGTGTCTTAAAAATGGGCCATCTTCATAAAAATAAAACACACGGAGGCATCGCCAGCCAGAAATTACCGATGCAAGTTATCTTCAGGAACGTAGTGTCACATTTAATAGGAGATGAAATCAGTGGTTGTGATGGACATCTTTTTTTTTTTTTGGTGCCGAGATAGACAGATTGTGATAAGGGCTCATTTCATGCACTCTCAGTCTGGCTGCATTCATTTAAAGCTATTTACATCATGCGCCGTGTTCATTGCCACCCACCCATATACAGTACCAAGTGACTCAGGTTAGAGGCACTCAGCCACTATCTCTATCCAAGAACCACACTGTGCTACTGGTCCCTTCAGCATGTCTATTGTCTGTACACTACAGAGGAAGCGCACCTGGTTATGCCCTCACTGCCCGTCTCCATCTGTGCTCACCAGAGAGAACTTGCAAGCAAAATTAAGACAGAAAGTAAGACTTTGTTATATGACAGTATAACACCAGCTTTGTCCCAAACAGAATGAGCCACCGAGGAAAGCTATGTGAGATTGCATATATATGCAGAAAAAAAACAAACATAATCCTGTGTTGGCAGGAAACAAGTGATTAATAACGCTTTGTGTTGTCTTCAGGAAGTGGGAGAGCTCTAACAAAACAAACCCAGGGATCTCTGTTAAATTCTGTAACACTGCAAACTGCACTGGGGGGAAATTATAATGTCAACAAATACAGAATAGTGTTTATCCGTCTTATTAAGATATATGTGGCGTCTGCTTATGCTAGATCTGAAAGGAGTCGTGTCGGCAAAAAATGACATCCGGGTGGAGATTGTGCACAAGGACCACAATGCAGCCCGAGAAAATGAAGAGCACACCTCCATGAAACAACTGATGGTGAGTGTGAGTGTCACAAAATACTACTTTCCACTTTACTTCTTCTCATGTTCTTTTGCAAATATTGAATCTCGGCCCTGTTGTTGCATGTTCTCTTTGGCGGACAGGTAATGAATGCGGTCTGCAATTAGTATGGGGATTTTCTGTGGAATACTTCACTTCATGAGTAATGGAAGAACAGAAAGGCATGCGGGTTGTATATGTGCTGTCAAGGCGTAGGGCGTATATATATCATCATGATAACAACGACGCTGTGAGGAGAACAGACCCCGATACATTTTAACTATGGGGATGCTGATGTATACTGGGTAATCCTACAGTGGGTGTACTCTCTGCATCCACATGCCTGCTAGACACAAAAAAGAACAGCTTCCTCTTTTGAGCTCTACCAGTGTTTTGGATTTAATGCAGTTTGCTCCAGGGCTGGTCTATTTGTAGTTAAAGCTCTTGGATTAAAATTTTCCTTCAAAATAATGATTTCTTTTCAAATTACAAAATACGGTCGACACTTGATGTTAGAGCGAGAAAATGAGCGTATCTACTTCACAAATCTGCATTTTGTAAAGATAAATAAAAGATATTCATGGATAAATTATTAATGGTGCCTGCAAGCCCAGAGTTAAGGTGAAGCATGTCTGAGTGATTTTTTTTTTTTTAAAGAACAAGTGATAAAAGTTGAACCCATCCATCTCAAAATGTCTCTTTTTGTGGGAGAGCTTGGGAAGCTACACAGATTCTTAGATGCTTTTGCTTGATTTCTACGTAGGTTGAACGAGAAGAGTTCCAGCAGGAATCTGTTCTGAAGCAGCTGGAGGTGTTGCAAGAGGAAGAGAAGGAGTATCAGCACATAAAGGTACGGCTTGTGAATGATGACAGCGTGAAGGCGCGAACGTAGGAGAACAAAAGTGGAAAGACAAAAAAAAAAAAAAAGAAGTGGTGAGAGGAAGAGAGAGAATGCCTTTGGGGCAGATGGTGGTCTTCAACTCTGGAACTAAAATAGCTGAAAAGCATTAATCCCTCTTCTGCTACACATGAGTTTTCCAAAGTAAGTCCAGAGGCAAATTATTCCTGTTATGGGTTTGATTTTAATAATTAGCTTCTCAGCCAAAGTGGCTCATGAAATCAGAGAGCGGTTGAACTTAGAGACACTAGTGGATGGGGGTCGTGTTGTTTCAAAGAAATCTATCAGAAAATCACAAAAACACTTAACAGGTGGTGACACCATGAGCAGGTGAGTCTTACTCCATGTTCACAGTGGCAAAGAACAGGAGACAAATGCTCTATTTAGAAAATATGAGCCTCTTAACCTCGGGGAGATGTTTCTTCTTCATTTAATTTTCATAATTATTTGGAGCTCTACAGCAGACTCGTTGGCAAATATGTCATTGCAATTGCGTCTAATGAAATGTTTGTTATTCAATATGTCAGTGGACGTAATAAAGTTTTGGAATGATGCACCTTTGGACCAGGTGTCCTTTGAAGAAGAGATTTTAATCTTAAGGGATTTTCTGGTTAAAATGCACTTAAAACAATTCCACCTTCCCATTTACATGGCAGTAAAACAGATGTGAGGCACTTTACCTAGGGTCACTTTAGTTCTCCTATCGCACGTAAAGAGACTTAACCGCTTGTAATAAATGATTCATGCTGAGTTTTGCAGCTCTCGAAACCCTTTTAAGCACCATCAAGTGAAGGATGGCCACCATCTGTTCTACATGTTTCAGTTTTTCTAGTATTGGTCAATATTAATACTGCAGTTTAAAACCATTGGATTTTCACTTGGTCACCAATTCAATATAAACTATCACAGGTTATGTACGGTAAACACACATTGTATGAATATTTAAATTTTATTTATACTGCGCCAAATCACAACAGCAGTCGCCTCAAGGCGCTTTATATTGTAAGGTAGACCCTACAATAAAACATATGGAGAAAAACCCGACAATCATATGACCTCTTATGAGAAGCACTTTGGGAAGGAAAAACTCCCTGCCATCTGCTGTGATCAGTTGGGGAGAGAGAAGGAATACAGGATAGAATATAGGTGTAGTCCTCTAGTTGTTGGTATTAGGTGTATCCCTCCACTTAAGCAAAATTTTCAAGAAGAAATTTTCTGCTTCACAAAAGGATTTCTTAAGTCTCTTCTGTTCAAAACAACTGCATGAACCGAGATCTGCTACCAGTAAGTCAACTTTTTGTCACAGTCTGGCGAGAGCAGACTGTATGTATTGTGAAGAGTGGACCCAAAATGCAGACACCAAGGAACTTGGATCAAGACTTGAGTATCAACAAAAAGCGAGCCGTTTAATGAGGCTGGCAGAAAAGGTACAAATAAAGGGCAAGGCAAACAGAAATAAAACTAACATTAACCTAAACTGGGAGAACTAAACAAACAACATGGAAAAACCTGGACATGAAACCTAGAAACATGGCATGGAGAACATGGCGTGAACAACAGACGACCTGATAATCACACACTGAAAACAGAGGACTTAAATACACAGGAGGTGATTAGGGGAAGTGGAGACACATGAGGAAACAGCTGGCACACATGAACATAATGACGTCACAGTGGGAGAGTAAAACTGAACATGATGAACACAGAACACCAGACCTCTTCACAATAAAACAGGAAACATAATGAGACATAGACATGACAACCCGAACTTGACAACGTAAGACACAGACATGAAACGCATGAAGAGCAGGGGAGATTTAACATGGTTGGAAACACGAGGGGAAAATAATAACTAGAAACACTTAGGCATAATAATACAAACTTGATAACAAATAAACTTAGGAAACCTGATAAGCTTAAACATACACTATGAACATCAAAAGAACTGAAACTCAAAACACTGGGTCATAAGACCCAGGACCGTGACAGAGCCCCCCCTTCAAGGGCGGATTCCAGACGCCCGAAACCATGAAAAACAAAAACAACCCACCAAGGGCAGGCGGCGGGGGTCCAGGACGGAGGGCCCGGAACAAAGCCACAAAAACAAAACGTCCATCAAAAGCACAGGAGTACAGGGAACAGTTCATAACTCCTCAGGGGGCCGACCCGGAGGGCGACGGCACAGGAGTCCATAGTCCAAAGGTTCAGGGGGCCGGCCATGTGGAAGGTGGCAGTGGCGAAGCAAGCATGGCTGGCCACACTCGGGTGGCTTGGCCCGTGGCCGGCGGCGACGTGGACAAGACCTGTCGGGTGGCTTGGCTGGCGGCCGGCGGCAGTGTGGATGTGGACAAGACCTGTCGGGTGGCTTGGCTGGCGGCCGGCGGTAGTGTGGACGTGGACGTGACCCCTCGGGTGGCTTGGCTGGCGGCCGGCGGTAGTGTGGACGTGGACGTGACCCCTCGGGTGGCTTGGCTGGCGGCCGGCGGTAGTGTGGACGTGGACGTGACCCCTCGGGTGGCTTGGCTGGCGGCCGGCGGTAGTGTGGATGTGGACGTGACCCCTCGGGTGGCTTGGCTGGCGGCCGGCGGTAGTGTGGATGTTGACGTGACCTGTCGGGTGGCTTGGCTGGCGGGACGAGCACAGGCGTGGCGTCGACCACTGGCTGGGTCGTGGCGGGCGAGACGAGCAGGGGCGTGGCATCGACCACTGGCTGGGTCGTGGCAGGACCAGGCGAGGCAGGACCGGATAATGGCGCTGCAGGCGATGGCGTGGAGGGATGCTGGACTGGCTTGGCTGAACCTCCAGCTGGCGCAACAGGACCAGGCGAGGCAGAAGCAGAGGCTGAAGGCCCTGAGGCCGGGCCAGACGAGGACGAAGACTCTGACGAGGCCGGGCCAGACGAGGACGAAGACTCTGAGGCTGAAGACGAGGCCGGGCCAGGCGAGGACGAAGACTCTGAGGCTGAAGCCGAGGCCGGAGCCGGACCAGGTGGAGCAGGAGCAGCTGATGCAGAAGCCGGACCAGGCGAGGACGAAGGCTCTGAGGCTGCGGCTGACGAAGCACAGGCTGGAGCTGCGGCTGACGAAGCAGAAGGTGGCCAGACGGGCTCCTCGGGCCCGCCAGCTGACGTGGCGCTGGACGGGCTCCTCGGGCCCGCCAGCTGACGTGGCGCTGGACGGGCTCCTCGGGCCCGCCAGCTGACGTGGCGTGGTGCTGGACGGGCTCCTCGGGCCCGCCAGCTGACGTGGCGTGGTGCTGGACGGGCTCCTCGGGCCCGCCAGCTGACGTGGCGTGGTGCTGGACGGGCTCCTCGGGCCCGCCAGCTGACGTGGCGTGGTGCTGGACGGGCTCCTCGGGCCCGCCAGCTGACGTGGCGTGGTGCTGGACGGGCTCCTCGGGCCCGCCAGCTGACGGGGCATGAAGCTGGCTGGGTTCTCCTGAACCTCCAGCAGACGAAGCTTGAAGCTGGACGGGTTCTCCTGAACCTCCAGCAGACGAAGCTTGAAGCTGGACGGGTTCTCCTGAACCTCCAGCAGACGAAGCTTGAAGCTGGACGGGCTCCCCGGGCCCTCCGGCTGACACTGAAATAGGCTGCACAAACTCCAACTCAGCCCCTGGCCCCAACCTGGCCTGGATCTCGGTCCCACAGTGGCTTAGCCGAGCCTCATGGCTAGCACTTCCAGTGCAAAATGTCTTATAATTTGGCTTCTTGGAAGCAAAGTTCATAGCATGATCAATACACTGGGATGCTAGGTAGTTGTGCAGAGGGATAAGATATTCCGTGGAAGACTTGGCTGGTGATTTTTCAGTCTTAGTCATTTCATAAACATGCCCATGAACCTTTAAGGCAGTGTTTGTTCCAATATTGTCCTTAGAAAAAACGCGTGGATTCAGAATACAATCACCCACCTCATGTTGCTGTGAGCCGTGGTGACGACCTGGACGCCGCCTCCTCCTGGAAGCGGTGGTTGTGGAGGCCGGCGCCGCTACAGCTGAGGTGAATGTAGCACTGGAAGCAGCCACCGGTTGAGGTGAGGGAAACGCAGCACTTCTCTGCTGCAGTGGCGACATGGACATGGAGACAGGTGAGAGACTGAATAAGCCGACTCTTACTCCTGTAGCCGGTGAAGGAAGAGCTGCATCACCGCAGGGCTGGTGTGATTCAGCCTGCACACTGGGCACCTGCTCAGACGATGATGGTGAGGCAGAGGAGATCGTGGCTGTAGCAAACTTCTTTAAATCTGCAGGCAGGCAGTCCATAAAACCTGGGTTAGCCGTGGCTATCCGGGTCAACTGAGCCCGAATAGCCTCCTTCTCCTCCCCCTGCTTCCCTGCACAGGAGATAATCCAAAGTCCACGAAGCTGTGTAACACGAATCTTGAATTCAAAAAATTCACTGAAATAAATGTCCGCTGGGTCCAGCATGGCCAGGTCGTTCTGTCACAGTCTGGCGAGAGCAGACTGTATGTATTGTGAAGAGTGGACCCAAAATGCAGACACCAAGGAACTTGGATCAAGACTTGAGTATCAACAAAAAGCGAGCCGTTTAATGAGGCTGGCAGAAAAGGTACAAATAAAGGGCAAGGCAAACAGAAATAAAACTAACATTAACCTAAACTGGGAGAACTAAACAAACAACATGGAAAAACCTGGACATGAAACCTAGAAACATGGCATGGAGAACATGGCGTGAACAACAGACGACCTGACAATCACACACTGAAAACAGAGGACTTAAATACACAGGAGGTGATTAGGGGAAGTGGAGACACATGAGGAAACAGCTGGCACACATGAACATAATGACGTCACAGTGGGAGAGTAAAACTGAACATGATGAACACAGAACACCAGACCTCTTCACAATAAAACAGGAAACATAATGAGACATAGACATGACAACCCGAACTTGACAACGTAAGACACAGACATGAAACGCATGAAGAGCAGGGGAGATTTAACATGGTTGGAAACACGAGGGGAAAATAATAACTAGAAACACTTAGGCATAATAATACAAACTTGATAACAAATAAACTTAGGAAACCTGATAAGCTTAAACATACACTATGAACATCAAAAGAACTGAAACTCAAAACACTGGGTCATAAGACCCAGGACCGTGACACTTTTTCTTTATCACAAAGAAGCAACACAGGCCAAGTCAGTGGGACCTGCATCTTATAGCGCTATGCCAATATTGACAGAGCATCTCCCAGAGTCTCTCGTTAAATAATAAGATAAGAACATAGCTGGTTGTAGCCAATGCCCCACTGCTGACAGCAATGTCTACACACAGCAAAAGGACATGAGATTGCAGCTGTGTGTGAAGTGCGTTAAAGCGTTCTGGTGTTCTTCATTTACCATGGATCTCTGTGTGGAAAACACTCCCTTAAAAAACAATGATGGGATTAGTGGAACACCTCATGGCGCGTGCATGAAAAGGCTAGATCTGACAACGCGTCATCAACTGTCTAGCATGCTTAAAAGGGATTGAGTCTGTCAGGACTCAGATACAGTGTGCAGATAGAAACGCATGAAGGGGCATGGAAAGATGCACATGGTCTTGTGCAGATGTGCGACACTTCCATCCCTCGGAGAAAGACTGTGGATGAGGATAAAGTTCTTGCAGCGTGCACACGGAAGCCATATGTGTGCCAGAAGGTCTGCTCCTGCTGCTGCATGTATGTAGACTTGCGTGGCAGCATCATACAGACTGTGAGAAAACCAGCGCTAAACAGTAAGTGTCCTCTGTGGTGGACAAGCAGCTGTTGTGTCTGTCTACTAGCCATGGGCAAAACATAATGAGACCGAGTGTGCACCAGGCAGAGCCATTGAAACACCTCTTCTACATTACTGTGGAGAAAAAAGGCCTGTAGTAAGATAGCCTCTGACCTAAAAAAGTAGTTCTTGCTCTTAGGTGTAAAAGAGGGATTTGGCTGTAAAGTAGCCCTGCCCTAGACATCCCTATTAGAGAACAAAGATAGTGAGACTGATAACCTGCGTGAGGTCACTAATTCTCTCAGTGAAAGTAAGGATAAAGCAGAGGAAGACCGCATTTCCAGACAGATTTCACCTGGCTTGAACTGGGGTTTTCCAGCAGGTGAGGCACTGGGGTAAATGCCAGCTAGTTGACAAGGGAACACAATCTCTGATCCTTTCAGATAGCACTTAAACAAGGGATCTCTTGCTGAATCCTGTGTGACAAGATGTGATGGCAGTAGCATAAAATAGATCGGGCTAGCACCTTATCTAAAAAACATCTGCAGATAGGTCAGTAAAACAGACAGCGACAATGTGCTGTCTGATCCTCTCTTTATGCACCAGCACTGAAATAGTACCATTTACCTTCTTTCCCTTTCCACTGTCTCAGCAGCCTTGTGCATATGAGCAGCAGCGCTCCGGTTGAATGATCCTAATAGTCCATTGGGGATACGGGACCACCTTACAGCTCTGGACTGATTCAAGAGTGAGGCTTCATTATGTTGCCCTGTAAAACAGGATGGAAGCTAGGCTATGCCATAACAGCGGTGGCTGTTGGTCATCAATGTACCTGTCATCAGCATCTAAGATCTGACACATTTTTAATGATGGCCAGCAGGTCCTGAAAGAGTGTTTTAGCTGTGGACATATTGCTAGCAGGGAGTGAGATGGCCACCGCTGTGGGGCACAGTGGGCACAGACCTGCCAGATGGCCTGTGGAGTGAGCACCACTCCAGCCTGTTTAGGCAAGCCTCACAGCAGGGATGAAGGTCTGATGGGAGAATGTAGGCGGTCTGGCAGCCAGTGTGCAAGTAGATGCCTCTATACTACTTTTTTTTCTCTTTAGTAGAGCTGACTACTTGATTAGCAAAAAAAACCATGGAAGCACATCGCAGGTCAAGCAGGTGCAGAGGTCATGTGCAGAGCATAAGCGCTAAAATATTCTTCAGGACTGAGCATTCATGAAGGGATAATGCCAGTAGTGACAGATTTTAGAGGGCATCGCCTGTTTGAAATGCAGTAATTATTTTTTTGTGTTATTCCATACAGATTGATACAGATTAATTATAAAAAGCTAAATGATGTTTCTTCACCCACCCGATAATGTATAATGTTATACCCTATCAATACTTTGATAGGTTAAAGCATTCAGGGGCCCAAAGTATGCCAAGAAAATATCAGCCCACACCATTAAATCAAGAAAAACCAGCCTAAACACTTGACACAGATTGGGTTGGATCCATTCTTTATGCCAAATTCTAACCCTGCCATCTGAATGGTGCAGCCAATTGGCTATAGAAAATTGTTCTTTCCAATTGTCTATAGCCCGTAGGAATTGTGGCCTCAGTCTCTTGTTCTTAGCTGACAGGAGTGACAATCGGTGTGCTCTTCTGCTGCTGTAGCCTGTCTGCTCTAGAGATGCTCCTCTGCAGATCTTATTTCTAATGAGTGTTACTGTGGCCTTCCTAACAACTCGAAGCAACGTGGCCATTCTCCTCCGACCTCTGACATCAACAAAGCATTTTTTCCAAGAGTACTGCTACTCACTGGCTATTTTCTTTTTTGGGGGTGATTCTTTGTAAAACTCATGCAAGTGCCATATTCAGACCAGCCTGTCTATCACATTCATAGTCATTTAAATCATCTTTCTTCGCCGTTCTGATACTTGGTTTGAACTTAAGCAGGTCATCTTGTGAAGATCTTGCCTCTTCACGCTCAACTTGCTGGAGACAACAAGCCTCACACAAACGTTTTTGTTTAGTCCAAATTACGGCTGACATTATCGTTCGCGAGTGCACTTCTTTTTTTTCCGCCTTCTTACCTGCTCTCTCTGTCATGCTTGATTTTTTTTTTTTTGATCCCGGCTAATGACACCTTGCATGAGGCAAGAGCAAAAGGGGACTGAACAAGTGATAAAGGGCAGGCGCAAACAATCTCCCTGTCTGCTTTCTGGTAATGACAAGCATAACGAGCATCCTCTCAGGTCGTCTCTCTCATTTCCCCATTATGAGCATTCTTCTTTTGGGATTTGCCACCATGCTCACTATGCTTGACATTTACATCCGTTCACACAAGGACATGAAAAAAAGAGAAGAAGAAAAAAAACCTGACACATACCCTAACTGGACCCTTAGCAACAGCACAGTGCCTGCAGCCAAGCAGACAAACAAGTGGCACAGCTCTGGTCTCAGAAGCCATTTAGGTGCATACATGAAATTATAAACACTACAATCCATTTAGGTCCAATTAAAGCCAGTATGAGAGTGAACTTTGCTATGACACATTGGATGCCAAACTATGAATCATCAAGGCCTGCCTAATTAGCAAGAGACATGATTTTAAGGTCTGTGTGGGGGCTAACTGAATCCTACCCCTAAGCCTCACCAGTGTTGTTTTTTCTTGTCTTTCTTTCTTAAAGTTATTTAATTTTTTTCCTACACAGACCGCAGACTCTTTCCTTATTTATTTCAGCAGTTTGAATGTTAATTATTGTCAGTTTGACCTTGACTTCTGTTGCGCTTTGAGGATAGAGGTACATTCACATATAAACAAATAAGATTTGTTTGTTTTTCTTCCCTTTCTTCTTTTTCCTTTGTGTGCATATGTGATATATAGATGTATAGCTCTAAAGAATCTTTCCTTCGTGTGTTTTCAATAGGACCCTACAAATGGCTACTACAGTGTAAATACCTTCAAAGAGCATCACACACCTACCATGACAGGGAACCCTACCACTGAGGTGAGGAACCCCACCAACACAGGTACCCTGGGAAAGCAGCGGGTACCGACGGGCATGTCCTTCACCAACATCTATTCCACTCTTGGAGCTGGTCCCAACCGACTGTATGACTACAGCCAACGCTTCGTGCTGGGCATGGGCAGCAGCTCCATTGAGCTTTGCGAGCGGGAGTTCCAGCGCGGCTCGCTCAGCGACTCCAGCTCTTTTATCGACACGCAGTGTGACAGCAGCGTCAGCAGCTACAGTAAGCCAGACGGCTATGTGCAGTTCGACAAAGACAGCAAGGCCTCCGCCTCCTCCTCATCCCACTATTCCCAATCCTCCTCACAGAACTCAGACCTCACCCGACCCCTCCAGAAGCGCATGCAGACCCATGTCTGACCTCTTGGGAGGGAAGGGCTTGTGGAAAGGGGTGAAACAAACCAGCTAGGATTGTAAAACTGAAAGAACCAGCTCCGAGGAGCGCCTAAAAAGAACAATGTCAGTAGGTGTTTTCTGTGGATGCCTGAAGACACTGGGGCTTTAATGCACCATGTGACTTGTTTAGACTTCCCAGTGTCCCCAAAAAAAGAAAAAGAAAAAAAAAAAAAAGGATCAAGAAGCCTTATATTTCGCTCATGCTCAACTCATCAATTCCCTGCTTTGTGCCACAGAGAGGTTATTTGCCAACACAAACACTGCACGAGTACAGCGTTTAAACTTTTGGGTTTTGCAGTGACACTGTTGACCGATCAGAGGGCAGGAAAACAAGGCTTCTGTGACAATCAGCACCCTTGGGATGGACCACTTTCGCTTTTTTGAAGACGAAAAACTGGAAGTGTTGTCATGAGTGTTTTGGCACTCAGCACAAACTGTCTGCTAATGAGCGCAAGCCAGTGTCCTGCTGCTCTCTTGTAGTTTGAAGCACAAAATTCAATGTGCATGTGGTTTTAAGTTGTTAAAACAACACCTTTTTTTCTCTCCTCCACTCCCACTTTCCCTTTAAACACTGTACGTTAAGCTCGGCTTGTTCAAACTCGTCTCCTGTGTAGGTGTAAGAAAACTTCCTCCATATGCCCACAGACGTTTCAAGCGCTGAAAACAGCGGTTGTTTTTCCTCTCCGCAGCTGTATCTGGGCCACAGAGCTGAGCAGATAAAGAAGGGCCGAGATCTCATTTTAAATCCCTGAGTCATTATTTTACTTTGAGACTCTGCGATAAAAGAATATCAGTGTACATACGCGACTGTAATTTCTTTTCTAGCGTCTAATTTCTGACTCTGATTTCCCTCATGGATGACTATAAATGAGACATGGGCGCCTCTTCTTGTCCACATCTACTTGCCTTGAGGGTCTGTTTGAACTGCTTGAACTGGGTCAATACAAACTTTGACGAAGCCAGATTGATGTACCCCATCAGTTCTTCAGGTGGGGGAGCTGCATCCACCGTGGTGTCACTGCGCCAAAATCCAGCTCCGAAACTGCAGCAGGAAAGCCAAAATGAGTTGTACTTGTGAATTTCTCCTTGTAACACCACAGACCATCAACCATGTACTTGAGGTTCCCTGCTAAAGGAAATGTAAACATGATATTTTAGCTTCTTATTGTGTGGTTATCCTATTGCTTTTGTCGATATCACTGTTGACGCTGGAGCTTAGTGCATCCTGACTGTATACCCATGTGTGATTGTGCTGCTCATCAAGGGACATAACAAGCAAATTTAGAGAAAAAAATGGTTTTATTTTGATGTCTGCTATTCAATCAGAGCTGCTGTGGGGGCTGATGGTGGCTTGTTGGGTGCATTCTTAGTTTTTGTTATCCACGCTCGTGTGACATGTATGGATCGGCTTTATTTTTCAATCACTGGCACTGTAATTGTTTTAGTTGAGAGTATAATCAGAGTAGTGATTTAACTTGCACCAGAAACACTCGTACTTTGTGTAAAATGCTTAAGGTGAACCTGTCATAGTTCACCTGGTGTCATAGTCCAACACTGCACATGCTTTGATCAAAAAGGGTTTGCAAGGAACACTGCAGATGCCGTGTAGCTAAAGAGCCAACGTATTTTAGTCTTAATGCTACAACACGTGGATGCTACCGTAGATTGCTGTTGACCTTAAGCTGTGTTAACAGGCTTTGATAAGAGCATCGCTTCACAGTAAACACAGATCCTTTTTTTTGCAATAGCTGCAGTTACGTATTGCACCCACATCACATTTAATTATAGCATTCAGTAGCCTCATATGTCTGTGCACTTTCAAGGTCTTACTTTCAAGCCATACTGTTTGTTATTTTATCAGATCTGTAAAATATAGCGGACTTCCTGAAAAATTACTGTAAAAAAAGAAAAAAAAAACGACTTAAAAAGGGTGGCTCACAATGTCATTGTCATCTTTGTTTTGTCAAATCAAACACAAACATCACACAAAACATTTATAGTTTTGTGTGATGAAAACCTAATAAGGTAGTTGTTCCATATGTAGTGCAGCAGTCAATTGGAACGAACCTGTGTGAACCTGAAACTACAAAATCTGCCTCTCAACCCATGAAAAAACAAGCACCGTGTTTCCAACAAAAGCAAGTTGTTGTTGTAACCACTTTACATATGATTATATTCAAGGCATTTGAATGGGGTTTTCCACTTGAGTGGCGGCGGTTTGGACTCTAATTTTACAAATGGATTGGTGCCCATTGTACAGCTTAAGACAAAAAGCTCTGTTTCAACGCTGATAATCCAGCTTGGCACTTAGCAGACTGTATATAAATCTCTAATGCTGTCTTTCTCTGTATATAATTTTTTTCCGGGCTTTCTTTCTCATTCAGATTCCACTATTCCAGAGCTCAACAAACACCACATGGCATCAGAACTGTAAAGACAGACGATGTTTCCTTTCTTTGTTTCCTGTCCTGAACAAAACAAAAAATCATCAACCTCGCCGTTTCACACAAACTACATGAAAGGCTCGTGCGAGCAGTTTTCTCCTCCCCCAGATCTCACAGGGAAAACTTACTCACACCGAGCACACACGAGGCTATAGGATGAGAAGCTAAGCATAGCCAGGACAGCTTTGAAGTGAAATACAGTAAGAGGCGATTATTCTTGCAGCCCCTCTGAGAGATGCCCAGATGTCCAGCAATATATTGCATTTGGCACCACCACGACTGTCAAGTACGGGTGTCGCAGGTTTTCATTCATTTCCGCATTTATGAGGGTAGAATTAAATTATTTCACTGATATCATCAACATTCAATTACAGTGCAATCTACTTTGGGGGATTAAAAAAAATACAGAATAAAGTGTCCATATGTTATGCATTACTTTACATTCACATGATCGGAATTCTAAAAATGTGCCAGTTTGAAACTTGCCATACAGACTTTTAGCAACTCTCTTCATGAAAACAAAACAAATTTGCTGTCCTTCTAAAAATGGATCGTTTCCTCTATCTGATGCAGCTTTTGCACTGATCCAAACATAATGCATTTTCCCAGTCCAGAGAATCTGCACACTGCACAGCAAACAGATAAATATTTGATAGGCCAGCCTTCTGTCCCACCTCCCCCCACCCTCCAGAATGGCAACAGCTACAGTGGGCATGAGAGTACTAGAGGATGTGAGTGCCATGTCAGTCTTTGGGAATCAAAGCCCATGTGGGGACGGAGTCTGCCCTGCTCACCTGTGGACGCCTCGCCGGCTGGTGCTGGCGGTGCCTGTTTGCCTGGCTACAAGCACTGCACAGATGCCAGGGCATAACAGATGAATAAACACAAAGACCCGGAACAATTACAAGGGGTTGCTGCCCTTTCCTGATAAAACAGAGCAACCGCTTTCAGAGCAGAGCATGGAGCGTAGACTGTTTTTCAGAGATGCTAAAGACTAGCCTGTAAAACACTGGATAAGAATGTTTCTAAGGTGAGAGACAGAGCTTAGGAGCAGTGTGAAGGAAAGACACTGGCTGGAATTTATAATGGCTTTTTCTGTTCATTGCCAATGTTATGTTTGTTTATTGCAAAAAGTATGTTGCTTGGTTTGAAATAACTTGGAAAAAATAGATAAAGAAATACTCAGCATTAGTACTTTCAAGGTTTTGTCATGCTTGCAAAGGGACTTTGCAAGTGTGGGTTATTTGAAATCTACATCAGTGTATGATAGGTGTCACTGTGCATGACGGAGCACATTAGCGAAGGTGCCATTTGAACCTCTGAACTGATCATAATAAGCCTTTTTTTTTCAACCGTGTAAATGCTTTCTGTCACTGAGTTTCTCTCTTTTTCTCTCACTTTCTTTTTTCTTTCCTACCAAATCAATACCTTGTTAGTAATTTAATAAAGTCCAAGTGTAAGACCTGTACAAAATAGCATCTGGAAACGACTCTCAGAGTTTCCTTTGTCTCGCAGGGTGCATTGGTAATCAGTGCGGGTTGGTTTGCAGCAGACAGTTTGCAGCAAGTCACATAAGCAAATGGGAAGTATAATAGGAATGCCTTTGGAAGTCAAATGAGTACCCTTCAACGTCATTGGTTGATTCGCTCTGTACTCCAAATAACGCAAACTACTTGCAAATGCTACACGAGGCTCAGAAGGTACTTTAAATGGTCATTGCAAGAATTTGTATAAATAGTGAACCATAACCATACAGTAATTGTAATAAAAAGGCAACGTGTAAATGCTCTTTTGGGTGAACCACTATTTTCAGGAGGTGGCCCTCTGTATCTAAGAAAAAAATGAAAAAGATGTATTTTAACTGTACCGGTCTGTGAATCTATGATGCTTTTGCTCTGTATATTTGGAGAATAAAACTGATGTTTGAGTTGGTGTTTATGTTTACACTGGTCTGTCAGTGAGAATGAGATTCGTGAGTTACTGCTTTGTCTGCACAGAAATCTTCACCATTAGTTTTGTTCTCGCAGATTTCAAAAGTTCTTTCATTCCTATTAATGCTAGACAGTGAGCAGCTTTTATGAAAACTCTTATGCTACGGTGCCCACTGGGAAATATTAATCATTAATGGCCCAAGTCAGGCCTTCCGATGTAGACGAGAAGAGTGCAGGAAATGTGCAGTCACTTCACAAACATGCACACAGTATATACATTTTGACTAATGTAAGATCCAGTTGCTGTATGCAGGCAAACTCGAGTATAATGAACACCCTTGTGATGTTTCAATAGTTTGTCAATGAGGTCCAGATTCAAGCAGACGCTACGTGCAGCTTCAGGCTGGGCAGCAATTTGTGTTTTGCTTATATCACAAAATGAGAAACGAGAAAAGGGTTGTAGAAATAACACCAACGCAATCCTGTTTAAAGCAACGTTTTGCAGGTGTGGCAGCACAAGAACAGAGACAATCACATTCGTGTCCCTAATCGACCTGCACAGTGGCTCTTGTTGGACAGTCAGCCAGCAATAAGCTATCGAGAGTGTTTTGTGGCTGGCTTAAGTGTACTTTGACGGCATTTGTTAAAAGCAGGCACGCTACTGTTTATTCGCTTTGTCCTCTGTTTTCCTAGGCAGTCAGCAGATTCACACCATTACATTTACATGCAGCCCTTTAATCCATTAATAGGACCATTGCAGTCTTACTCCAAATTAAATGAACTCACATAAACACCTTAACTTGCCTGAAGTACTGGCTCCAATCCTACAGAACTGAAACTTAAAAGTGATTTGAATTCCTTCATGCACAGAGTCAATACAATGCAAGGGCAATTACTCTTTAGCTGGATTAATCCGCTTGCAGCCAAGGCGGGAATGTAGTATTCTTGAAGTCGGAATCAGAAACAATTCTCTTATTTGAGAAGCCTAGAAGAGAAAAAGTAAGCATTTCTTTGCTGCACACCAAGCCCAGACAGAGAAAGGACTCGCTGCTGTGTGTATAAGCTTACCTCTGAGCGAGTGCTATAACCAGTCTGGTCTTAATATTGAGAATTCATCTGCCAACAACATTATTTCCCTTGAAAAGTTTCCCGTGGTGAATAAAAATGGCCATGTTTTTCCAAACATTATACAAATTGTGCCATTTGTGATGGATTTGTCTAATCATAGAGCTCCAACTCATTACTGAACAGATCTAGGCCAGACATTTGCTTGCATTATGGCTTTAAACACTCTCCTTGGAACTAGGGATTGGAAGGAGCTAATCATTCATTCTTTCCTTCCCGCAAAATGTAGAAAGCTTGTCGAGTTCCCCATGGGCCTCACCTATTCGGAGAGATACAGTATTGTTACAAAATGACTCATAAATGACTCTGCATCCCTCCAAATGAGCCGTTGTGACGGGCTACTGTGTCATGAATTACCTTGGCAGATAATTGCATTTGGAATCCAATTTAACAAAGGCACAAATTTAGAGCAAATGGCAGAGTAAGCGTTTGCAATGTCAACGCACTCCATTAGAAAATTATCTACAGACAGGTACAGTATTTACATGGTGTGGAAGGGGAGAAAAAGTCGGGGTGGTGAAGAAGCTGAACTATACATGGCTAAATCTCCCCCGCCGCCGTCACCGCCACGATAAAACTAGCATGTTCTTGATATCATTATCGTGCTGTGTGTTAGCCGCCGTTTAAATTGTGAAAATTGTCAGGTTTTTTTTCTAAGCAGACAGCCTGATTAGATTGTCAGTCAAACTCATTTGTAGTCTCCTAACTGTAAACCATATGGTCTTACAAGCGAGCTAAAAAGAAGAGATGAGTGACACATTGAAGCAAATCTCCATACTGCTGCTTCCTTGATGCAATTGCCTATGAAATGCTTTCTTTATAGTCATTTGTTTGCCAAGGACAGCTGGTTGAGCGCACACACACACACACACACACACACACACACACCAAAAAACTCAACCAACATCTGTCTCTTGGAGAAACATTAAATGACGACAGCATCCTAAAAGTCACTGTTTAATATTTTAACCACTTACTGCGCATTAGGTAGGAGGTGTTGAATATGCAAACAAACAAGTCTGTTTAAAGTAAATTTCCTATTAACATAATTGTATTTTTCTTTGCAAGAACACCCAATATTGTGGAAAATTATCCACTTGTGGTCACGACAACACCGTCGCGCTTTTTGTGGTCATGTTAAAGCACTGGAAGCTTTTAGTTAAGGTCAGAGAAAGACCATGGTCACAATACATTTATCTGCAGTCTGATCCAACCTTAACCTTTAAGATGCCACCTCTGATTCCCTCATGCATTTTATATGCTTAAACTGCTGATTAATATATAGTAGTCTATAAAAGTGGCCCTTCATTTATTCAGGAAACAAAACTGCACCTGATATAATACAGCCTCATCTGGAAAGCAACATTGTTACCTGTTGTTGAGAAATTCGAGGTACTGCATTTTGCAAAATCCTGTTTCTTCACCCCACCTGGACATGGGCTTTGAGAGTCGACTCAGTAAATATTTTGTAACCAGGCAGGTTTGTAGCGTTTGAGCCAACATAGCCTCTCGTATCCCCCCGCGAGTCAGCAGAGCTGCATTATTTAAATCAGAGGAGGTGTCTTTCTCTGTGAATCCCAAATCTAGTCCCGCGAAGCTGCATGTGTAAAATAGCCTGCTTATTAGATAATATTTAAAAACACTGCAAAATACATTCTTTTCCAGGCACATTTAGTTATAATAAACCATGACTCGGGTGTTATTTAATATTATCACTCCTTTATCCTATCCAGTAGACGCATAATACTGCGTAGCTCAAAATAGATTAAGCACAATTTCCCATTCATTATTGTTGCATGCTGTTACTGTACAACTCTACAACTACAAGGTGATTCCCTGCATTCGAATCCTTGGATTTGTCCTTATCCTTGACTTTTCTCTGTTGCCCTTTCTTCCCCTAAACTTTCTTTAACAGATGCTTAGTCCACAGCTGAAGTACTATTAAAGAGCTCAACCTTGCCAGGTGGTGGGTGGTAAATAAAACAGAAAAACCGGTGGCCTTGCGAGGGCAGTGAAAATCGACCGACTTGGCACAATGTTTTTCCACCTTAGGAATGCGCATTTAATGCTGGTTAAGATAAATAAATCTCCTCTCCTGATTACAAGCTGACTGAGAGTCAATCCCAAGGAGCTTCTTAAATGAATTATTGATCCTATGACCTTTCCCTGTTTTAAAGGCTCGCTTTTGTTTGTTCCAGCTTTGTTGACTGGAGCCACACTATGGGCAATTTGGATTGATCAAACATCATCTTTCCATATTAGACTGTTAATTATTCCGGATGTATTTGCACTGTATTATAACAGGTGAAGCATGAGGCTGTGGGCACACATTATTAAGCATGCCTCAGCACACACAGATATGTGTGCGCAGCTTCTGACCTGCGGTCAACCTGACAGAAAGGACATTTTCGACAATATGATCCCACCGCTTCCTTGACGTACGAGCGCAAACAAAACACGTAAAAACTTAAAGAGTTCTTTGGGGAAGAAAAAAAGAACAGATATTTGACTTAATTATATTCTCCATCATGCACTTTGTGTGTTTGACAGGGCTCGTTGATAGAGAATCTTCTGGATAAGGTCCCATAGTGCCGGTTTAGTGGAGACAAATGTCAACCAGTTAATCTTGTGTCAGGATTGATATGATAGATGTGTCTTCTTTACAGAGACCTGCTTTAATTTAATCTTTGGCATGTTGACATTTTGCAAATGTAGACAGGCTGAAGTATATAAATTGTCAGAGGGTGGTATAAGGAAAGGGGCTGGCTAATTGTAAAGCAAAATGAGCGCACGCACTGAACAATCATCATTTTCCTAATTAAGGTTTAGTTTGCACTTCAATGGTGAGGGCTCTTTTTAATGGTTGGAGCTCTTAAATTGCTTTTCATTTGGAGTGCATTCAAAACAAATGGAACAGCATGCAGACGTGACATTTGGAGTGCAAGCCTTCAATTGCAAGTCCATTTGTTAGACTCAGCCCTTTGAGTTGGAAGCATTCAAGAAACTGTTAGCGTGAATGAATATTAATGATGCATGGACAGTGGACACAGGGAGAGAATAACACGAGCAGTTGTTTTGGCAGCTTGAGACTTGGCTGTTTGAAACCCAAGCTTATCTACTTAATTCCTGTAAATGACGATGAAACATTATTTACCGCAGTCTGATGAAAGGCAGCGATGACCTTTATTTCAGTTAATCCACTGGAAAAAATCTTTCCCAAAAATAAAATGCTGGAAAAAACCACACACAAAAAAAACAAGACCTTGGTCTCTGATGTTATCAAGAGAGGGGGACTGGAGTTGCTTCAGTGATAAAGAATAAAGGGATGTGGTTTTGTTCAGCAGTTGATCAGCTTGCGGGGGAACAAATTGCACAAATATTGACTCAGGTCCCATGGTTTATCGCATAGATAAACCAGCTTAGAGTACATAAAATTTTTGAGCTAACAAGTCGTGCTCTCACAACTTTTAGATTTGATACAGAGTACAACAAATTAAATAATAGAAATGCCACGGCCAGAGAAGGGCCAGACATCAGAAGTAGGAAATTTCTAACAAACAGCATCCCCGCCTGTATGACACAGCAGCACGTTGAGGCGGTGAAGACTGGAGGTGCAAAGCCATAAAACAGCTGAAATTGAAAATAAGAGATACGGGGGAAAGTGGAGAAGTCAAAGATGGTCAGCATGGTTTCATCTTGTGTGTAAGGAAAGAAGTGGGTGGGTGACAGACAAGCTCAAAGTGCAAAGTGTCACAGACTCTCTCGCAGCCATAGATGACTGGCAGCAGGCAGATGGCTTCCTTCATGCAGAGGCATGAAATGGGAAGAGTAAAAAAGAAAGAGACAGAGGGAAGGTGGCACCCTTCAACTCCTAACGATGCTCACACCGCCCCCCATCTCACTGCTTGGCCGGACGAGTGCCCCACATGGCGCCCGTTGCACAGCTGCTGGCTTTGGTGTGACTCGTGATGCCATGCTTCTGCCTGCTGGGTGGAGACAACTGAGAGGGGGGGGGGGGGTAAATATGTGTGTGCGTAGGAGAGCCGTGAAGGACTGTTTGTGTGCCGTGTAAAAGCGGGGCACATGGGGAGTGTAAAATGGGTCAGTGATAAGAGTAGCCAAGGCTTCACAGTGGGGCTAGGACTGACGGAATAGGGGTCAGGAATGGCCCCCACAATTCACCCCGGAGCATGAGGTCCAGTGAAGGGTGTAATAATGCCTTAATTGTGCCATGGATGGGAGTTATTGAGTTATTCACACAAGCGTGGAAGAAGGGGGTTAGGCCCAGGGGTTGTGACCAAACTTGTAGTCAAGGAAGGACAGAAAACAGTGAGTCATTTCTCTAATGAGCTGAACATTCCCTCTAAGTGTCTCTTGGTAAGTCAGATGTAAACCATTCAAATGACACAACAACCCCTTTGATGAGATTATGTGAACCGAAAGTTACTAATTAGGCACACAAAGCCAAAAAAAACCCCACAAGGATTCATAATGTGTCATGCCACTGGGCATCAATACAAGCTGGATTTTTTAAATTATTATTTAATTTTATTCTTTATTTATTTTCCTCCTTCCTTTCTTCCTTTCCTTCTTTCTTCGTCTTTTTCATTTTTTCATTCTGTCGAGAAGTTAGAAAAGTCTAAACATCTGAAGAGAACACCAGGTAGGAGTGAAAATGGCAAATTGGAGAATATAGCAGAGATCAAACATTTTGGATCAGATATCAAACATACACGACTTGCAGATACGCTGCTTAGAAAGCCTGCTCGTTTGTGAGAGCTTTTCACTCGGGGATTCTGATTCCATACTGCCCCCTTGTGTTCACAAGTTAAACAGCATGTTTTTTTCACTTTATGCCATCTACAGCCTGTCAATACCATCCATATTGTGTGCATCGGTTAAAGCAGAGAAGAATTGTTGCTCACTCACTGTAACTCACAAGAAACACGGTTACTCTGACTCTTCATCCACACACATTTATATTATTAATCTTTGTACCCTTCTAATCATTAATTATTATACATGTTGTTGAATCAAATGAGTCATAGGCTCTGAATGTTTATCCCAGAGTTTCCGAAATGTTACCAACCTCATCTGCATAATGAAGAATTTCTGAACTCATTTACACATATGGAGAACAGTTTTGACACTTGGCATTAAAATGTCAAACGTAATCAGGGAGCAGAATTAGGTGAGTGAAGAGCACCTCCCACTGTGACAATAATTAGAAGTCTATGGATAGAAGAAAACTGATGAGGAAGTCAACCTAAAACCTTTCAGGTGTCCTGAAAGTGCTCCATCCACAAGGAGAAATTTTCATCTAAGGAGCCACTTATTTAATTATCTCTCGTTTAATTAACCTTTTATGCCCTAAGTCAAGTGTATTATTTATCCTGCATAATCTTTTTTTTTTAAGTCTTTTTCACATTCAAGGGCATCTTTTTAAATAATAAAAAACAAAAAGAGTCATGCGAAATATGTTTTTGGTGGTGTACAATCAACCTGATGTTATTGTTAACCTTAGGATGAGCCCTTCAGATCTACACAGGAGGTTTTGTTGCGAGTCGGTCATCCTACAGTAGCCCAGAACAGATACGTATAATACTTTATTATTGTTACTTTAAAACATAGAAAATGCAAATTTCTTTGCTTCAAAGGGGAGATCTGAGTTGGGTTCACTATGGAACGTTACCAGTACATTGTGCTAAATGCTACAAAGGCTTGCACACAGTGATCCTTTAGCATTTATGCAAAAACTTTTATTTATGTACAAAAGCCATGCGGAGGAGCATTGGAATGCCATTTTTAATAGCCAAGAATAAAGAATAAGAGGAATGTGAACGCATGTCAAATGGAACCAAAACCACTTTACCTTCATACACTAAAACCTGTCAGAGTTACATGGTGGGTTGAAATTTGGTGTTTTTTTTTAGTTTTTTTCCAGCATTTTTTATTCTGTGCAACCAAATCAATTTTACAGAAACTCCAAATGTCACAATATAAAACATCTTTGTCTGAAAAACCTTTTTTTTCTATTACCAACTTTGCACATCAGTATCCTTGGATACATCACTGCTACAGTCTCTTTATTTAATGTGTATGACATTAAGGAACAACATCAAATGTTGTTACTAGTTATCTGTTAAATCTCTTTTCATTGGACAAAACTTGAAACATATAAGATACAAAAAAAAGTTTCCTTTTACCTATATTTTGATAGCACTTTCATCTGCTATCAATGATTCTTTTTGGTCAAAAATATTTTTATTATATTCATTTCTTCAGACTCACTGACTATTAGAACAGATTCTGTTTACTGGTAGGATTAAAAACATGGCAATGCATTAGTGACCGCTATACAGCATGCAAAATGTGTGGTTTAGTAAGTTTAACTTCAGCCCTTTGCTGATATGTTAAAAATCATGATGTTGAGTGTGTGAAGCTCAGCTTCCATATGAGAATTACTTTATAGCACAATAAACAATGTGGCAAAACATCATAGATCTAGATACTTGCACATTTTATTCACAAACAATATGTGCCACAAGACAGTGTATTGCAAAAATCAGCCATGGGAATAGCTTATATGATGGAACAGCTGGAATAAATAAACCCCTCGCAGCCAGAACCAACCGTCACCAAACTAAAAAAAGGAAATCAAAGGAAATCTTTAAATGGTGTAAATCACATTTGTCTGGAATAAATTGGTTCTGGGTTTCAGGCAGCAAAGTAGATTTGACAGTTTTTTTATTCTGACCCTTAACTATTTAACTTAACTGCATTTTTCAAGTTTGCTTGTTTTTGTTTTTGCTGATTTATAGATCTCGTGATACTGATGCCCAATATTGACATGATAGTATCAGAACACTGCTGCAGATTTGTCAGCTGCACATTCTTTATGCAAATTTCCCATTTCACTACGTCCCAGAGGCGCTTTATTGGAGCATCAATAACTGGAGCACTGCTGGGTACAGCGAAGTCACTGTCATGTTCAAGAAAACTAGTTTGAGACTATTTGACTGCTTTATCCTGCTGGAAGCAGCCATCAGAAGATGGGTACACCATGGTCATTAAAGGGATGGAAACAGTCAGGAGCAATGCTCAGGTAGGCTGTGGCATTTAAACAATACTCAATTGGTAATACGGACCCTACAAAAACATCCCCCAAGCCATTACAATACCACCACAAAGTAACACTCAGTACAATCTTGTGCTGCTCTAGTCTTAGTTCTGCTGCAAACCCTGGAAATGGTTGTGTGGGAAAATCCTAGTGTATCAGCAGTTTCTGAAAGCAGCCCAGCCCATCTGTTACTGACAACCATGACACGTTGGAAGTTCCTTAAATCACCTTTCGTCCCTGTGAACTTCGGCAGGTCATCTTGACCATGTCTACATGCCTACAGGTATTGATTTTCTGCCATGTGACTGGCTGAATAGATGTTTGATTTAAAAGCCAGTTGAGCAGCTGTACCTAAGGAAGTGGTGAGTATATGGCATTCTTGTGGATTTCTCCACACTGTGGCCAGTAGGTAATTTTCAGACTTCAAGCTTTCCGATGCATTGATGCCGTCTTCAATCACGGATTGCTTTTGCCAAGCTACTTTCTGAAAATGTCTTACTTCTCTGACCTTTCAGAAATGAATTTGTTTTGTGGCCTTGTTGACAAGCATTTCAATAGGCCTGCAAAAAAGAATGGAAGAGTTATGTCACTAGAAGCAACGCTGCATTCCTTATTTAACCCACACAAACAACAAGTGAAGCAAGAGCCAGTAAACTCAAAAGCTGTCGAATTTACCGTTAGGTAAGTGCAGCAGGCAAATTGGACCATGATCAAATACAGCATTATTGATTGGATTTGTGCGTGGGCCAAGATGCTGACTTTATTTGCACACTGACATGGTGAGCAATATCATGGTGAGCGTTCCATTACGCAAACAAACACATGTTCATACACGCACATGCACACATGGTGCCCCGAGGCAATTCTCTGTTATATTTCAGATGTAAGATGTGAAATTTGAGAGAGAAAATCCAATACCTACAGTAAAGGGGGACAGTATCAAACCTGAAGAGCATCCACTAATTTAAACCAGAGTGCAGTAGGTGCGAGGTAAAGGCAGGCCGTCTGAGAGCGATACCTGTTGAGCCCAAAGGTCTAAAACTCAATACTGCCAGAGGAGTTCTTGCCATCCTATAAAAAAGAAATAAGGGCTGCTGGAGAGCAAGAAAAAGAGGCAGAAAATGGAATCTGGCTGAATCTGAACAAAAAAAAAATCTGCAGCGCAATACTTCACAGTAAACAGAAAGAAGTCAGTAGAGACTGACCGAGACCGAAGGATATTCAATAGATTTGTATCTCAGCAAGAAACTTACATGATTTAAGTTTCCCAGAGCATGTGGAAAAAATGCTGTTCTTACAGAGAAAGGGCAATTTTTTGGGAAAATTATGCCTTCTGACTTAAATGCATACATATTTAGTTTTTTGGGGCATCACATCTCTGGAGCTTCTGTCAACTTGGCTAAGAGTATCTCCTTGATATTAAAGATTATTATTAGCACCTACAGAGGTAGTGATACTTTTCTCTATTTCTCGTTCTCACCCTTATTCTTGCATATCAAATGCTGAAAACACTGCTGCTTCCACACTTTAAAACAATCTTAAGTGCCTTATTAAGTTTTCATTTATCAATTCATTGCCTGTCTCGCTGGCTATGTTTTTTTATGTTCCTCCGTCATTTTGACAAAATGCATGTTTACTTTCATTATGAGCCTCCATGGAAAAGTTGCATATTGGTGCGATAACTAAAATCGCATCGATATTTGTTATTTTTATTAAATAATAGTCATGAGAATTAGTATCTACAGGTAGATGATGAAACCTCATCAGTTGAATCTCTTGGGACTGTTAATGGTGCAGATGTGGGATGGGTAGTTGTATTGTCCCAACTACAGCTCTTTCAAGTCGATCTTTGTTTGCTAGAAATATGCAACTAAACCTTTCAGGTGGTAACTTCAGTGGAGGTCATTGTGATTCAAAGGATTAGGTTCATGTGATCAAGTTCTCTTCTGTACAAGCAAACACTTCTTGATATCATCCATATTCATTTCTTCTATACGCTGCACATTTTCCATTCTTTTCCATTCCAGCTCTATCTATAGCTATATTATCACCTTCTAAAAGGTGGGGAACATTCTTCACTCAAAGCCTCCAGGTAAACCATTCCAATACTCCCAGATGGTATATTACACATCATGAACATGATGGCATGAGTTCTAATGAGCTGAATACATTACTAATACATTGGTTTTATATATTCATTCAACACAGTTTCCACTGTATAACCTATAAAGAATGTAAATTACAGTTTTTCTTTTACTGCATTAAAACACCTTTTCAGTATGTAAATGACATGAAGCAATGCTATATCACAGCAAAGCATAAGCTTTGATTCCTGCAGCCTCTGGTCAGGAGATGCCAGAAGCATGTGAGACGCAGCATCTGTAATTTGACAGATAAATATCAGTATAATTGGATAAAATTGTCAGTCAAATCTGTGGTGTGGAAAGCCACCCGTGATGTTAAAAAACTCAAAATGTGGAAAATCTACAGAGAGATTTATATATTGGTAGCGAACATACTTGTATATGCATCACTAGAGTGGTTTCTGGCATCATTCCAACATGAAGAGAATGACAAACTGATCTATTCGCTTCTTTCTTCGAAGAGGAGGGCTAGTGAAATTGAAAGTTCCAGCGCCAACTCATTCTGGGCTTCCACACATCTATGCAAAGATAACAGAAAATACTTTCTGGGAGCGAAGTGACCTCATTTTGGGTGAAAATGTCAAAAGAGGAGAATTCTGCCAGTCTGAGACTTGGCCTGACGGCCATGGTGTTAGCTGAGTGGACTGAAACATATGAAACCGAAGCTGTCTCGCGCAGACAGACTGGAGAGTGGAGTGGAAAAATAAAATGCATGCTAGGGCGAGAGAAAGTGAGCCCACTCCCTCTGTGCTTGTAATTAAATGCTAGAATGTCATGTAGACTGGCAGATATTGTCCGTATATTTGCAGGTGCTCAGTGTGGCACTGCCACTGTGTTTCTACAGCAGAGCTCCAAGGTTAATTAAAAGAGCCACTATCTGCTGGTCGACTCTGCCAGGTTCCAACAAGAGGACACATAATTAAAGTGACACCTGTTCATCCCCATTTGTGGGCCCTTCACAGCACATTGCTGGGCTGCAACACAGAGGTAAGGCCTGGCAGAGAACATGCAGCTGTAGAGCATGAGAGGGATCATTTTTATTGTTCAGTGGGATCTTCAGGATTTAGTCATTTAGCAGTGGTGATGTGGGCAGTTGCTGGGTAGACAGCACAAGTCACCTGTATTCACCCTAAAGAAACAGTCTGAGCTTAATATTTTTTGAATAAATCAAAGGAGCTGAATGTATTAACAAATTCATTTAGATAGTAAAAACAAAATTAATGCGTGGCTGTATTTTGAGAAGGAGAAAATTATGAATATATATTAAGTTAGAAACTATATTGGTGACAGACAATTCTCCACTCATGACAACGGGAAGGAAAAAGCTCTTATGAAAATAAGCATCAAACACTTGGAGAGTCTTTTAGCCTCTTCTTTGGGTTATCATAGTGTTGCCGTTGATCACAAACTGTCAGCTATAATCTCTATCGTGTCATTTAGTGTAGCAGTCTTTTTGTTGAATATAAATAGCGTGGGTATTTTCCATTCAGCATTCTGAGAACCTTTAAAATCTGTCTTTTTTCGCTGCTTTTCCTGACCCTTCCTGCAATTCTTTAACCTCTCACAGCAGATTGCTCGCTGGAAGACAACTTAATATTATGCACAAATTGTCAAGTTGCTGCTGAAAACATCCCCGATGTTAAGGCACATTATTCCTGTGTCATTTCCTACATGATAGTTCTTGCGTGCTACAAGGGATTGTCTGGTGCTGGCAAAGGAAAGCTGGGACTCACGCTGTGCTGTCATTTCTCTCCAGTCCCCAGTGTGCAATATACCACTGTACTGTGTGCCGATTCAGTGACCCAGGCTGACAAATAGAAGCCCAGTGGGAGTCTGTGCCCTACTCGCTGCACAACAGGTAATTATCACCACTATTACCCAATAAGTGGTGTATTCAAATGAGGAAAATTGATATGTATATTAGTTGCTGTGCTTCTCGCTACGTCTGCCACACGCATAACGATCAGTGGGCACGTATGAAAGTTTGTGCTCGTACACAAACCACAACACATACACGTTCCTTTGAGCTGCCACAGTTGTCAAGAAGACCCCACAGCACAGAAATGTGGAGTATCTCTCTCGCACACACACACACACACACACACACACACACACACACACACACACACACACACACACACACACACACACACACACACACGAACACACTAGAATTTCATCTTCACACCAGCAGATTAGGATGCAGAAGACACCATGCAGTTCTTTTTATTAACATATGCCATCACACCAGGAGGTCAACGTTGATTCGTAAAGCATCACCAGCCCTGCAAAAATTATTTATCAAATCAACACTGCCTTTTTCAGCTCTCATTACTCTCTGCTCTGCCATTCTGCCTGCTGCAAGTTTCTACACAACACAACAGGGATACCAATTTAACAGGTTGTGTTGCTCAAGAGTAGCAACTAAAGGTTGTGTCAGGCTCAGTATAGGTCTGACAGAACAGTGAGTTGCTTCAGCTTCACATTCACAACAGCATAGCTCATTTATATGGCTCTTTTCAGATAATAATTTCTTTCTGGTCAAGCTGTAAAGCCTGATATAATATTTTGTAATCATGGCTGATTGGCCTTAAAAAGCAGTTGCTGTGGATTTAAATATATAGCATGCACTATTATAATAAGAGTATTGTCAACATCTCAGCTCATCTATATTCGTTATTATGTTCATGTTAAATAAAAAGCCGACTACAGTTGAGAGGTGAGATTGTTTTCTTTGAGCAGAAAGGTATGCTGTTAGTATAACGCAGTGGGTGAATAAAGCATGTAACACTACCGACAGTCGCCATCAGCTTTTGCTACCCAGGACTTTATAAACCACAGTAAATATAACAAAGTCATTTAGTTGCCTAAACATAACCATATAATGGTGGCAGATCACACAGGGCTCATGTGAGTCACTTTTTGAATCTCTACACATGGTTAAGGGATTTGGGGTAATCCTGTGGCCAGAGGCAAACAGTGCAAATACAACGCTCTGGGACTTAGCTGTGGCAGAAACATAGACAATGCAGACAGCATCTGCTCTTTGGGCTGTTTATAATTGTCGATACCTTTAATCATTTTATCCCAGTGATTTTTAACACCTGTTTTAATCATAACTGTAATTTTTGCTTGGCTTTCACTTTTACCTCGTTGGCTTAAATGACTTTTGTGTTTTTTAATTATGTTTTTGGAGACCTGGAATGTAAATGCGTCGGCCTTGGAAGAAACCTGAGCCCAATCAACCAAATGGTGGCACTTTGTCAGATGGAGATAAAAACCTTTTAAAGAAATGAACAACATCAGTGCAAAAGAAATGGCTGGCATTAATCACAAATCTTCACAAAGAGACGGGCAGGTCTATAACTCATGCAGTCTTAGAGTAAATAAACTCACTTAAGACGTATTATGGAGTATCTAATGTATATACTGCACATGGGGATTTTTCCTGACTTTAAGGCAATTTCGCACAGGCTTTATGTTTCCTATGGACATGGGTCGAAACGATGGACTTGTATCAAAGTGACATTAAATTCCTACACAATTAATGTAATACTTTTGTTGAACCCCACGAATTAAAGCCAAATGTCTGAACTTCACTCACATCTCGACAGTTTCATTTAAAATACACTCTGTTGTTAAATAAGCCATTGCCGACCTTTAAGTAACACAGTTAATCTACCTCAGTTTGTTTGCAGCGCATTTCAAAATATGAAAAAGCATAATGTCACAAGTACAGTGCCAGTATTTGATTTATAAACGTGAGGGCTTACATGCAAGTTTTAAATTTCCTCTTTATCCAATCCCACTGAGCAGTCCTTATCTTTAAATCTAACCTCTCTTCTTCCTTTCCTGCTGTGTCTTTCTTATCTTTCTCCATGTCTGAGTGAAGTTAGCTCTCTTTCTTTTCTCTCCCTGTGAAATACTGCAGTTGTACTTTTAGCTAGCAACGCACTGTGCGACAAACTCCACACAAACAGTTTGTGTGTTTGCTGATGTTTGTTGAGCTGACAGAATTTTGCATTTGAAATTACCCGTGTATAGGAATTTCTTTTATTTATGTATTGTAACGATGGTTAAGTGTTATTGTACAGTGACATGTTGGTTATCTCTGCACACTGTTGTTGTTCCTTTAGGATACATGTTTGGTTGTGCTGCAGGAAGTAGGGAGGGTGGTGTTCAGGAAGGGGAGGGGGGACCTGGTTGTTCTGTGTGTAAGTGTGTGCCAGGCTGAAGAGAGGTGTAGTACGAGGGCGCTCTCCCCTGAGTTAGCAATCCTCTTGCTTATGTGCCGAATAAACGGACAAACTGAGACCCAACCGTCTGGTTCTTGTGAATGTTACAGTATTAATCACATTATTTTATTGTATAATGCCTTGGTGCCACTGGATTTAAACATGTTCCACACCCAAACTGTAAGACAAATGATGGGGTTCTAGTAAGGAAGTGTTCGAGAGAGAGAGATAGGGGAATCTGTCCGACAGATAGCAAGGATGTATCAATATCGCCCCCCCAACGGCACGTATCAAACAACAAGTAAGGAAGTTGGGGGAAGCAGACAACTCCACAGGAAGAATCTTTTGTCTCTTTGAGGACCCTGGGAGGTAGCAAGGGAGTGTGAACCTTAAGGTGTGAAACAGCTGTGTACTGCCTTTTGTTCCTGAAGAAGGTATTTAACTGAGAGTCATGCTAGGCTCAGGGAGACTCTGCTGACCATCTGCCCCGCGGTCATGTAGGCTCTCCACAAGCTTGGTTTTCTGTTATTTGTGTGTTTGGATTAAAGAATGTTAGCTACCGCTCACCGCTCGTCTGCAGGCTTTATTTAAATGGAAAACTTCCACAACACCCGCCACCAAAGCAATATTACTCCCTTTATGCTCGCGCCTCTTCTATAGGACTAGCTAGATGATGAAGTACCACGACCACAACTTATGGACACCTGCAGTTGTTTGGTGTTCTGCCAACCCCCCCCCCCCCCCCCCCCCCCCCCAAAAAAAAACACAGACCCACTTTAAACCCCTGACTATAGCGATGGCTATTAATACGTGAACAGGATTGTCTTTCATGCGTCTCAAATTGGTTTGAAGTTTGAAGGCCTGCAGTGATGTGAAATAATAACTCCCCTCATATGCGTCAGACCGAAAGTAACGAGCCTGTTTTGAAAATGTAAAGAGTAGAAAGTACATATATCTGTTTAAAAAAGTAGGGAACAAAAGTGAAATGCTGCCAGAAAAATAACTACTCAAGTAAAGTACAGATACCTGAAAACTTTACTTAAGAACATTATGGAAGCATTTGTACTCTGTTACGTCTCACCTCTGTGTTTAGGTCATGTCTCAGAGCTATAAAATCTCCTGGTAGTATTCAGACTTCTTTCTTGTTTACAAGGTTAGAGCTCATGGCCAACATTGAGCTCAGGCAACTCAGAGCTTTTTGTTATTGAAAGTTGGATCAATATTATTGGGTGTTTCACATATAGAATAATTAGCTAATGGAGAACAAAATGAATCCATGGAACCTGCGAAATTAAGCAGAGAGAAAATTGTTGGCCGATCACTAACGACTACTGCTCCTTCTCCTGCACAACACAAATGTAGAATCTGTGGCTTTTCATGTTACTTATGTATCACCCTAAGCAAAATTGGGTATATCACTAAATAGTTACCAAACCAATCTACTCAACAGGGGCTGGTTCCTAAATGGGAACGATGTACACTTACCAGGCACTTGGTTAGAAATAGCTTGTTAATGCTTCTAAGCACTAACTCAATGCGTTTAGGCATATAGACATGGTTAAGACAATCCGTTGAAGATCAAACTGAGCACCAGAATGAGGAAGAAGGGTGACAATGATTACAGCAAGTATGGTGCCAGATGGGCTGATCTACTGGTAGTTTCCCACGCAATCATCTCTTGGGTATTAAGAAAGTGGTCAAAATAAAAGAAATATACAGTGAGCTGCAGTTCTCTGGGAGAAAGTACTTTTTTGATGTCAGAGGTGAGACGAGAATAGGAAGACTGCTTAGAGCTGAAAGGAAGCTGACAGGAACTCAAATGGCCACTCTTTAACACAACGCATTAAATCTTCAATTAGATGGCCAACAGCAGCCACACCAGATGCCGCATCTGTCAGTTAAGAACAACAAACTGAGGCAACGGTTTGCACAGGCTCAATCATGGAGTTTCTGAACCCAAAGAGTAGACAACAGCAACTATGAGATAGTTTAAAAGTTTTATTGTTGACTGAAGAATTTAGCAGGAGCAAAGCAAAGAAGCACTGGGCAGGAGCTATCACTCGGCAGTGGTCAGGGAAGGTCTGTGGAATTGGAGAGAGATTGTTAAAGAGAGTGGATGTTGGGGATGAATGGAAACAGATGTAGGTGTAAATCTCTTACTTGGGATCTGAAGGTGAGCTCTTTGTGAGAGAGAGAGAGGACAGTCAGTGGGGACGTTGGAATCCAGTTTTAGTTAGGAGGCTGCAGTGGAAAGTGGGCAGACAGACCAGAATCAAAAGAGGGGCATTTATCAGAGTGATGCAAGAGGTTGGGAGGATGGCAGGGATTGAATTTAATGGTGAAATGAGATTTCCAAAGGCAAAACAGGTAGGTTTGATAGTTGAGTACTGTGAAGTTTGGAGTGAGGAACTGAGAAGGACATGAGAAAAAGATATCATTGGGAAGCAAGAACAAAATGCTGATAAATAACATGGAAGCTGGTTTTACCACTAGCAGCTGAGACAAACTGGCTGAGAATCACAGTTTGGTCCTACATATGCAGCCTTCAATAAGCTGATGACAACCAGGTGTGCAAAGGGCAACTTGGAAATGAGCAGTTCCACCTAAGGCTAGCCACCAATCCACCTGAAGAGGGAAGCAAAAGTGAAAACACCACAATCTGCCCAGACCCTGACAGGCTCACCAAAACTGGACAACAGAAGATTGGGAAACAATTTCCTGGAAAAAGACCAGGAAAAATAAGAATTTCTGCATCATTCGGATGGCAGGCTCAGAATTTGGGATCAACAACATGAAAGCATTGATCTGTCAACAACTGAATCTGTGGTGTAATGGTGTGGGGGATATTTTACTTTGGTACCTTTAGTACACTTCCAGCTGACCATTGTTTAAACACCACAGTCTTCATGAGTTTTGTTGCAGACCACGTCCATTTCTTTATGACCACAGGGTGCAGACCTTCTGATGGCTGCTTCCAGCTGGATAATGTGCCATGTCACAAATATCAAATCATTTCAAACTGGTTTACTGATGATGACAATGCAGTGTACTGAAATGCCCTCCACCGTCATCGCCTCAATTGAATAGAGCACCTGTGGGGATGTGGTGGAATGGGCTATCCACATCACTGATGTTTAGTCTCTAAATCTGCCACTTTTTGATGCTATCAAAATGGACTAAAATCTATCTGAGAGATGTTTCCAGTATCTTTTTGAATCTATGACATGAAAAATTAAGGTTTTTCTGAAAGCAAAGTGGGCTCCAACCCCGTACCAGCACAGGGGACCTAATAAAGTGAGTGTACATATTAAACAGTATGTTAGGTTTGATATTTGTGTAATTACAGATTTGATCCCTATTTTGTTTCATCATTCTCATCTGAGGTGAAATTTATCCCGAAAGGTTGCAGTGACTATGATTAGTGAACCAAAGTGTAAATGTTTTTCACAGCATGATGAACTGAAGATTAACATTCCTGTTTTGTCATTTTATTTTAGAACATTTAGTTTTACGTGTAGGCCTCGTTTCATTCACTAATTCATGTTCTGTCAGAGTCGCTCTATTTAGTTTTAGTGCACTATCCCACTGCTCTGTACAAAATACATCAGATTAATCAGCCACCAACTGTCTTTTTAACCATTTTAGAAAGTTCCCAGCTGCCCCTCAAGTTGTTACAGAGCCACGATTGATACGAGCACAGTGAAGAGTCGTCTCTTTGAGGTGTTCTTGGGAATCAGTCTATTTAATTTGTTATATGATGGAGAAAAAGTATTGTAAAAGATTGTCATCCTACACAACAGCCACTGAATTTAGAGGCGCACAATACGTCTAGTTTGTACAAGCCTAATAAGGACTACAGAGACTTATTAGTCAGGCATGAGGCTTTAGTGATGGTTCAGCTAAAGGTCTAATGCTTTCGGTCCAGTCCAGAAATATCAGTTACAGACAGAGTAGTCAGACACATTTAAGTAGAATAATGTTCTGCCAGAGCAATGCTCTTCCTAGGTTTCTGACTATGGCAATACTATTAATACGTAATAATTAGTTTTTTTCTTCTGCTCACAGAGAAAACAGATATTTAACAAAGAGCAAAATAAACATTCCTCTTTCCTCACTCTGAAAATTTGTAATAAATCCAGGTATCGAGGAAGTAAACTCAGGATAGCCTCATTCAACTGGTTTGAAGATGTCTCCATGGAGACCAAGTTGACCATATTCCCTGTCGTCTTCTTGTCACTGGCAGGCACAAAATTAATTAAAGCAGGGCTTCTCTCTGGAGCATATTCTCTAATAAGTAGCTCATTGCCCTTTATGACATCTGCGCATGTGTGTGTGTTCTTGGTGTGGGTGTGCATCCAGGATCTTTTTATAAATAGCTAAAGAGTGGGTTTTCTTCTTTTTTTCACTGTCGCCAAGATTTAAGAAAGGCAAATAAAGTTTGGTACAAAATGTATGTGCTTGACATCCATTTATCATTACAGCAGGAAGAAGGCATAGTGATTTTATGGTCCTGGGCAAACACCAGCGTGAGGCCTCTCTTCATTTTTGCCTTCAATTACTACTGTAATCATAAAAATATATCTTATGAATATGGACTTGAAAACAAGAAATATGTTGGCCTTTCTTAAAATACAGCTTTTGTTTTATAGCAGAATTTATTTTATTGAAAATTACTGAGGCATTTTATTGAACACCACTCTCATCTGTGGCTTAGTTACATAAAGGTAATGTTGATGTCCACACACTGTCAAAATATCCAGTATAGCCAGCTGTGTTCATGCCCCTTTGGTGCTGTCCCCACAGGAGCTCCCATAGACTTTACAGTTCAGTGGTCAGGGCTTGTTCATTGACTCGTGTCCTCTGCCATGCTGACACAAACTAGAGGCACAGAAGATGTCATATGATGTCACATGGAAGTGTTTCGGAGACGGCGAGTCGAGAAGACAGAGATGAGCTCTACTGCGGCGAAGTAGAACACCAGAGGAGGTGAAGGGGCATGATGTGAACATTTGGGTGAGCATGATTTTGCTGCAGCTGGGAGTAAATGTAGTTTAGAGTAAACTTTTGAATACAGTCTGAGTCTTTATGCATTTTCACAGCATTTCGTGTTGAAACATTTATACGAGTTGAAATATCTGTGATAGACCTTCCATGGTGTACCCTGCTTTTTGACCAATGATGACCTAGAGATGGTTGAAAGATAGTGATTAAAAATTTCAGTCAGTTTGTACCTTGACATTTCTTGACACTTTTAACTAACCATATTCATTTTTTGTATGATTTTACAGTTATGCTTCCATAAATATACAATATCTTATCTCTTAAACACATTTTCATCTTCAGGTGTAATTACAGCTCAATAAGCATATTTAAATTTTAAATGTAATATCGGGGCTTGTCGGGGCCTGGGGCCTGGGGCTCGCTCGGGCCCCTTTGGAGGTGGGGTGCCCCCGGCCTCTCGGCCTGGGGCTCGGTCACTCAGGCGCAGCTGGGGGCCGGCAGAGCTCACGGGCGCGTCACTGCAACTCCCCCTGACTTCTGCTCCGCGGCTGCTGGGCGAGCCCTCATCTGGGACTCTCCTCAGCTCTTACTGGAACAGTGGCGCGGCTGCCCCTCTGTTGGTCTTCCATGGTCTCTTGTGTTCTGGGGGCCTCTGGATGTCTGGAGTTTTGATCTCCTCCATACCCGCTTCACACCCTGGAGGACGGGGCTGTGGCCCCCCCACACTCCCTAGCAGATCATTACATGGAGAAACCTTTGGAATGCAAGCATGCTGATCCACACAGGTATGCACACATGGGTATTCACAGACGCGGACTAAAGCTTTCTTGGCTGCTACCTCAAAGCACACTGTGCGCTGTCTATCTTGCGTGCTGCACAATATCGTTTATTATTTAGTAAATATTGATATCTATGGCTAGCTAGTTTATTGTGACGGTGCTTTGTTTTCTCTATTATTATGTTGCTCTTTGTTGTTTGCTGTCTCCTCTGTTTGTTTTTTTTGTTTGTTTTTTTTTTTCTCCATACAGGTGACCCAGGAGTTCTTTTTTTTTTTTTTTCTCTCTCTTCCCCCCCCTTCTCACCGTCTCTTCTCCCCTTTGGTTTTCTTTCTTTCTCTCCCCCTCTTTCTCTCATTCATTCCCCCTGTCCTATTTATTAAAAAAAAAAAAAAAATGACAAAGGATGAACTGAAGCTCTGCCATCACGTAATGTCGCATACTGCTGTTTCTGATGTCATTTAGAAAAAAAAAAAAAAAAAATGTAATATTCTGCAGGGGTGCAGCTTCATCATCCATTAATCAAATGGTGTTTTTGTTTGTTTTTGATTCCTTTCTTCACTCTTGTTATTTAACATAAATGTCAAGGTCCATATTGGCAGGCATTCATATTTCTAGCTTCACTGGATTTAAATAAGGCTCTGCTCTCTATTTACCCGTTGCCATGGGGAATCATCAACGTTCTGTTGCCGATGACTTTTTTTCATTACCCACGCGTTTGCTTAACTCAGGGTGAAAATACTTGGAGTCAACTGAACTAACTCTGATCAGCTGTTCTGGAACTGGAAACTCTTTCATCTCAGGGTTAATCAACCCAGAGTTCAGGATTAAAGTCAGATTTTCTTAAAGCCGGTTTCTGAAAGTGGCCCGTAGAGATTCATCTTGTTGCCAGGAGTAGCCATACAAGTCAAGCAATCAAATTGCAGCCACAACTGACTGGATGACTGGTGCAGGAGAATCCAGCTTTGTATCTCTCTCCCAGGGAATATATAAAACTCGTGGTGGCTTCTATTTGTGACATTTGCCAAATCCTTTGTGAGCTGATGTTCCCACAACTGAAGGGGCTGAGTTAAATTAAGACTGTGTCATGGGAGTACTGCAGTGGACCTAAAGTAGGAATTGTTCAACTGCCACCATAAGTAAAATTAAGTCATACAGTTTAGTAATGAAAGATTTAAATACCCACAGCAGCAATAAGTCATTGCTGATGTGGGCGAAAACTGCAAAACAAATGAGAATGTGTTAGGGAAATTCTGCACTCACAGTCACTCGCTTTAATTGTCCAAGTGTATGGTGAATTCATTAATCAAATTGTACACCCTGAGAAAATGTCTCTCCTGCTTTGTACTTTATGACAGGTATTGTTAACATCTGTATAATTTTGACTACATATCTCCATGAGCACACTATGCATGTATACTTTTAACTGTGGATACTGTTCCATTATGTTGTTCAAAGTAGTCTGTAGAGGTGGCCTATTTAAACTTTCTTACTGTGCATCCTACTTTATAATCTCTTTTTGTGGATATACAGCAGTTAAGTTCTAATTGTGCTCAGTAACAGTAGTAAATATATGAAGGCTTCTCTTTCATAGTTTATTGCTTCATGAAACAGCCAGATGAAGTAGGAATTTTAGAATGTCTGCACAAGCTTAACACTGGAGATGTTCTGTCAAGAGCATACACTATGTGGGCAAAAGTATTGGAGCACATATCTTGTGTTTTGAATTAAGGTATTTTCAGTCCCATTTGCACATGTGTATAAATTCAATCACTTAGCCTTTGCAAACATTTTTGAATGAATATGTCATTCTAAAGAGCTCACTGAATTTTAGCAAGGTACTATAATGGCATGCTTCTGTTGCAGCGAATCAGTTTATGAAAGTGGTGCGATTACAAGGTGGAAGCATTTAGGAAGCATAGCAACTCAACCATGAAGTGCTAGACGGAAGTTTCACAGGTGGATCGCTGAGTGCTGAGGCACAAAGTGTGTAAATGTTGCCAACACTCAACAATTCAGTAACTGCAGAGTTCCAAATCTCCTCTGGTATTAACATCAGCACAACTGTGTGCTGGGAGCTTCACAGCTGGGGTAACCATGGCTAAGCAACTTCTGTAGATGCAGTGTGTAGGTGGCCTAGTAAAGCTAGGCAATATGATTTAAGAGTGAAAACAATTCAAACCAAAAAAAAAAAAAATGCAACATTAATCCCCCCCTTACAACACAGTCTTCTAGTGCTTCAACATTAGTTCAGCCTTGCCAATTCTTGTGTAATTGCACATAATTGGTTGAGCTATATAAATGTTTAAACACAAGTGCGTGAATGCACAAACTGACATCTTGTAAGTTAACACAATAATATTAAAATGCAGAATAAGTTTGATGATGTCTTTTAATTAATTTTTGTATGTAAGAAGTGTCTTTATATTTGCTGAGAAACTTTGTTTAGTTGCTGGAAAATGTGTCTAAACAGTTTACAGAAAAGCTGTGAAACAAGCAGCAAAACAGAAGTAAGTAACTAAGAGTCATGTTAATTTGAAGAGTGTGAATGTGGTAGAGTGTGAAACTGCTTTTTTTTTTATTTCTTTTTTATAAAGATAGAATCATGCCTGACAAGAACAGTATCACATAATGGCTAATGAGCAAGTAACTTCAACAGGAAGTTAGCAGAGAAGCTTTTAAAGAAAGCTCTAGAATGTGGGGGTGGAACACTATATTCTTATCAGGTAAAGACAGCAAATGGAAGATCGCCAGTCAGAAATCCCACATGGCCCAAAACAACTCATTAGGAAACACAGAGTCGATAGACAGATTGTTAGAAGGATGCAAGAACGAACACTAGACGAGGCCAGGCCACCGGCTTACTTTGGATCATCGCTTTAAGCCAGTTTTGACTTTCACCGGCTTTCCCACAAACACAAGATGTCAGTTTGTGCATTCACGCCCCCCGCCTTCCTCAACCTCTGCCTATCCATCCGCTTCACTAACCAGCTTTGTGGTTTTGACCACGTATCTTGTTACAGTATCTGACCATGCCAGAGAGAAGGGTCCTTGTGCAGATGACATTTTTATCCCTGCCTTAAGACATCTTCAAAGACAGAAGCTGAAAATGAAAGCACATGGTATATAGGGGTGTGGCAAACGATAGAAAATTACAAAATGGAATGTTGATTTTAGAGAAAGCAATCTTTAAATGTAATTGTGTTTCAGGTGTCTTCTTTGTTGGTCCCTGCTTTTTTTTCTAAGATTCTGAAAAATACATTTTTGTAGATGCAGGCGTAGTAAAAAGAAAAACAAATTGAATACCAGCCAACAGTAAACAACCAGTAGAAATAATTCACTGGTAAACAGCATTTTTGTTTTTATATTGTATTTGTGATCTCTAACTTCTTCACCTGGAGTGGCTTTATATTTACCATTTTACCTCAGCCTCGGGCTACATGCCATTTCAACTTAAGACAGCTCATCAGTATGAGTGGCAGCTATTGGGAGGTGAACTTTACCCAGTGAAGGGGAGTTGAGCAGGACTAACATACTTCGTTCCTGCCTCAAGGTGAAAAGTTGTGTATCGCTACTTTTAGGTTATCTTTCAGCAAGTGTGTACTTTTAAACTATGAAAGATAAGATAAGATAAGATATTCTTTCGCCCTCACATTTTAATGAAGAATGGGTTTTTGTTTTTTTTTACTAAATGACAAAATGTGTGTGTTAAAGAAGATTTCTTTCATATTTTCACAGGCTGGGGGTCAGATTGCTTCAAGTTTCATCATGTATTGGCGTTCACCTTGAGTGAATCCCTTATGGGACCTGAAGAAAATGGCTTTGTTCAGCAGTTAATCATCTGTTCTAAGTGCAGGACCTGTTCATCTCTCATGTCCCTGTTTTATGACATAACTTTCTGTCAGTATGTCTCTTCATCCGCCATAACGGTTTTCTTTACTGCTGCAGTAAACGACTGTAACTATTCTCCTCTTGACAAAAAGATGCCGTATCTGTCTGGAAAGAAGAAGCAGAGGCAAGAAAAAGGGAGGAGAGATGAAAAGCACATCACAAATATGAGAGAGGAGGAAAGGGTGAGAGATGAAAGGGCAACATGAGTAGAAAGAAGATGAAGACAAGCCTGTTTATGTTGAGGTTTCTGTCTCTGCTAATTACTGTTGCATGCCTCATTAAGTACAAGCTTCTCATGTAGCTAAGAGGGTGCTGGCATTGGAGGTGAGACTTCAGCATCAGGAGTGCAAACCATTCCAGCTCCTGCTCTCCTTTTGAATCATGACTAAGACACAGCAGCCTATTTGAGAAGGTGTTGCTTGGGTCAAGGCCATTCAGTCGGTGCTTAACATAGCTCCTCTATCTATGCATTTTTCTTAAGGAGGAACTCCAGTCCATTAACCTCTTCTTTCCTGCAGTTCCACTGCTAAAAGCTTACTTTGGTGACCTATTCCAACCATTAAGCTATAGACTATCCTGAATCCTGTAGATAGGTAATGCAAAGCACAGGGTAGCACATTAAACCCATGGCATTATACACAAGTGCCCCTGTTTTGGATAACACCTATGGAGACAGCCATTCTGGCTGAGCAAGTGGCACTAGCAACATGTGACTAGCTTACTTCGCTCGGTACAAGCCATGAAAATATTGGTTATTGCATAACTGACAGGAACCGGAACAGGTATGTTACCTGTCTGTTAATGCACATTTACCAGCATGCAGTTCTTGCACAACTCCAGTAGGTTGTATCCTTTACACAACTAAAGAACTAATTGAATGTACTTTTTTTTTTTTTTAAATAAGAGAAATAATAAATTTTTTTTTTGCCTTTTTAAGCTTTAATGATGATCTTACTTGCTTAACTTTAAGGTGAACAGTTATCATACCCACATTAAGATAATGAACCCAGGGCACCATCTAACAGAAGTTAGACAGTATACATTATAATAACTATTACATTACAATCAGCATAAGAAATATTTGTAAATTTGAGTATGTATTTGCTGTCCCATTTACAATTTACAATACTGATAGATCCAGATTAACAGAAGATTGAAAGAGTACATACACATAAAGGATGCAAATGGTATTTAGAATAAATAGATAACAGAAAAGATTTCTCTGAAGTATCATGGTTATCAAAATATTTCATTTGAGACATCCAACTGCAACATTTTAATTTAGCTCTTTAGTTAAAAGAAAAAGTAATATGCACAATCACTTTCCAGAAGCAATGAACAGTCCATATTTAGAGAATATTATTTGGACATTGTATATATTTAAAAAATACTCCCTGTTTCCTCTGTTTGCATTAAACTCTGCAAGCTGCAAACTCACTGGATGAGATCTCCTCTTCTGTATATTTCTCATTTAATCCATATTTAGGAGGGGAGAGATTCTGACGCAATAATGTCAGGGTTTTGGAGGATGATGTTTCTAGTCCTGCAGCTATTTTCAAATCAAATTATTATGTGGAATTAGCCAATTTAAGCTGGAGCATGCAGAAACAGTATTTATGACCAACAAAAGCCATTTGGTCCCTGTTTCCAAACATGCCAAAAGTGCCATGCTGTTGAAAGATCACACATCTCTGCTTGTATTTTTGTGATATATATGTATAGGTTATGTCCAGCCTAACATGCATGTTCTTTCATGCATTAATCGAGTCAGAAGTTGTTATACGAGCAGCATTCTTCTGGCAGCATGTAAGTAGTGTCTCCATGGATAAAATACAGTCTGGATATGGATAACCAAAATTGCTGTGCATATGCAGTAAGGTACAAGGTACCTTGTACATAAGGAATGGCTGTTATCATACACCGCCTGCATTTTCAAAAAAAAGCTTAGATACTGGCAACTTTAAAAAGCTGAAAAAGAAGAGAAAAAAAACATCAGTCTGTTACCACATCTTACATTCAGCTGAAAAACTGGAACCCAGAAAAAGATGAAAAATCAAAAGCTTTTACAACTTTCTTTAAAGAAAAAAAAAACACTTTTTAAAGAAACATTTCTAAAGCGTATGTTCCAATAAGAAAGTAAATAAATGGATGATTAATTAAAAAATGTATTTTACATCTAAAAAAGAACGAGGCAATGGAACACCAGAGAAGTTGTGTCATGCAACAAAATAGATAAATAAGTAAAAATTAAAACACATAAAATTAAGATAAAGACCTAGCTCCAAATGATAAAGCACATTGTGCACATGTTACATACTAACAGCTTGACTCTATAGTAAAAAACTAAGGTACTGGAATGTCTTTAGTCTGAATGTTTAACCAATGGAAACATTTGGAGCAATGTGCAATGAAAAAATATGGAAAATAAAGCCACAAACAGCTAAGGAGTTGATGTCCTACAACAAGCAGAATACGATAAACTCCAGCAATTTGTCCCCATTATGAAATGCTCATACATTTCAAAATAAGAGGTGATGTCATGGGAATCTGGTTGTAAGTGATCGCGTGGTTATAAGATCCAGACATGTTTTGTGTTCTATGTGACAGTTTAGAAAAATGTACGTCAGTTATCGTTGTCTTTGGATTACTACTGTGTTGTTGTCCTCATAAAAAAAAGAAAAAGCTATTCTTGTGTATTTAAGTGTTAACCATCCAGTGGGACGGTGATGTTTGTAAAGGCATGAAAGAGGGAAGAGGGGGAAAACCCAGCTAGTATTAAAAAAAAGTTTTAGGATAGTTTCCTCACAGAATGGTCTTACTTGACCTTTTTACTACAAAAAATATTTCATTTTCTCCAATCTCCAACAACTGTGAGACACACGTTTCCTGACACACTGGCTGGAACTCAAGGTTGAGGTGAGCCTGTTGGGGAGTCCATGAAAATCCAAACGAGGACAGGGGATGTTTAGAAATCATACAAAAGAAACTAGCTCTACTGTTCTTTGCTGGGACCAGAGTACCCAATAACTTCATTAATCAACATATCACAGGTAGATTTTTACTTCACTGTTTTGTGGCAAGTAATGCAGCTTATGAACTAACTTATGTTTGTGTTGCACAAACAGACAGACAAAAAAAAAAACATGAGATTGAAGGTTTAATAAAAGTAAGGTAAGCTATTTGCTGAAACCCTGTGGCATTGGATGACATTATAAAGAACAAAGGTTTTTATTTTTCTACTTGCTGAGAGTTTTCAGCCTTGGCATTTTTATGACATGGCCCAGAGGATTTGCTTCTCACCGCATACCTTCTTGATAACATGAAAATGAAACATCACCCAGTCCACATTCCTGGGGCAACTCATAAAACTTCCCTAAAATTCTGCCGCACTAATTTCTAAGTTATTATTATAAAGTTGCCATAAGATCTCAACGGCAACTTTTTACATTTAAAATTAAGCCGCAACAAAATTGTGTTCCAGTTTAAACATTTATGCTTCTACTTCTGGAAAGTTCTGTGTTTTTAGAAGTAAATTACATAGTTTTATTCAGAGTTCAAGGGGCACCAATATCAGATGGATTTTACATTTTGCAGGAAGTTGCAAACACCTGCTACATAATTTCCAGGCGTTTCGGAGATTTCAGAACATCTTCAGAAACAACAAGATATACTCGTACTAGCTCACTGGAATATCTGTTTAATCCAAACGAATGATAGCTAACTGACAATGTAGATGGGCTCATTGCATAAAGTTACCACTAATTACTAGCTGCAATATGTGGATGGTACATGTTTCACCCTCTCAGTCTGTCTTTGTGGTGGAGACACATACTGTTGGAGACAAGACTGCAAAGTTGGCTTCAAGTACTCTGGCTGGTGTTTCTAAATCTGAGGAAAGCACCAAAATTGTATAAAAACTGAGTGTGATACAGTCAGTCAAACCTTATGGTTTTGTGACCTTATGACGTTCGAAGCTGGATGTGGTGTGACCCAATACTGAGGAATTACATAGTCATTAAAGGATGCAGTAAATACCCTTGCAGGCAGGAATGTCAACAGGTGTAAATTTTATGCCGTGTACCTGGTTTCTTATTTTAATCACACGTGTTGTTTGGTCACACTTGCTCTCAGTGAAGTCTTTGTTTCTCATATCCACGAGCAACAGCACATCTGTTCTTCTATAAATGTCAGTAAATTTCAGCGAAGGCATACAAGAGTAGATCTGAAGTTTGGTTCAGAGTGGATGATCCTAAGCAGTCTTCGCGTACCTTAATTGTTGACTTTTCACTCACTGATTTGAAGCTCTTCCACTCAGAAATGAGCCGTCAGTTGTCACAGCAGCCTAAAAAGATCATCTGTACAAACAAGACAAATAGCTTTTCAAGATGTTTAGCAACACCTTTTTTAGACTTGGAGACCAACCGCTCCCGCAGAATTTTGAAGACGTGTCACAGCATGATGAAAATACAAAGGAAGTTGCTTAAAAACTGCACAGAAACCAAAAAAGTAAAGACCCAAATGAAAACTGGCCCATCTAACCCAAACCCTGACCCTAACACCTACCTTCCCTTAGGCTAAGAAAACCCCTCACGAAAGAGAACATTTCATCAGTTAAATATTTGATCTGAATGCTTGTCAGGGCAAGTGTAAGCCTATGAGTTTCCCATACCTCTATTACACTCGAACACTGAGAGGGTTGTCAGATGATGCAAAGAAAACCCTCCTAAAGCGTAAGCATTAGTGACAGAGGAATAGAGAGCAAGAAAGAGATTAAAAACAGAGAGAGCGCGAGGTAGAGAAAGAATTCGTCAGTGAGGTTATTAAGAGAAAAGAGCAATTCAGTCTGACAGAGGGCAGCATGACGGGCAAGAAAGAAGAGGCTGAGAAGCACTTCAAAGCGTGATTGGTAACTCATTCCTTTGACTTCTCTCCTGCAAACAGCTTATAATGTAACAATTTCTGCAAGCCCTACTGAAAAAGAATAAGTCTGCACTACATACTCGGAGGAGTAAGACTAAGACCACGCACATTTTATTGCAAACTAAACAAAGCTGTGCATGATTTACGCTATGACATTTTGAGAGAATCGCGTGCCCCAGAGCAGCTTAGTTTGACAAACATGATAAGAGCATCGGGGTGAAAACGCAGCATCTTTTCTCTCTTTAAACGCTCATCTGTGGTGGACAGTCTCTACTGTTGCTTCTATGGAGCCCTTTAGGCAGAATATAATTTTAATCAGCTGTCTGATTAGTACGACCTTGGGAACTGTCTTCATTCCACTGGGTAACTGACTGGAGCCGCAGATTGGTGTTAAGTTTCGTCAACACTACTCGGAGCGAGCCTGGAATATGTTAATTAACTCATTGATTGAGGTGGGCGGTTCATTTTAAAAGCAGAAGTCGAGGTCTCCGGTGTGGGAAGACAAAAAGAAAAAAAAACAGTGTTGTGCATATCAATGGCTAACATCAGTAGCTTCTGCAAACCGTATCCCTGCACTCCAAGGACACATTTAGTATCTGTTTCCATCGAGGCTATAGATGCAAAATAGACCAGCCGAGAGTGTTTTTGCCTCCAATGCTCTTGCATTAATTACTGCATACTGTATATGCTACTTGCAAGTAGGGAAGTACAACAGGGAGTTTTGCTTTTGAACTCATTTAGGAAACTGGGTTAAACTTTTATCATTAGTGCTATTACTTGCTAGTACAAGGACACAACAGCCACTCGGCACACACATCCAAACTGCATTCGAGAGAGAGCCTTGGCATTCACTTTGGTAAACTCAGGAATGTCACAAATGTATGAAGCACGTCTTGTCTTATTTGCTTTAACAGGATGAATCTTTTTTTTCCTCCCTACCTCCAATGACTTCTTCTTTCCATCCTTGGACTGGCACACTGTTTTGAAGTTGGGGCTTTGCATCAAGCGAGAGGTAATTGAAAAATGCAGACAACAAATCTTTTCAGCCACGTTCTGAAGGCTTTGTCCTTTTGCTATACAAGCAAATGTTGCGAGACAAAGAGTGTCACATTTTGCATCAGTGCTAATATGTAGGGAAAATCACCGAAGCTAGTCTTTGTGGGGTTGTCACAAAGCTTCTTTGGCGTTTTTGTTTCTGTTATATAAAACTATGCATAGTACAGACACATCAGCTGTCATAAGCTACTTTTTTCCAACTACACTTGTGCTCGAATCTCCTTTTTTTGTATCGGATGCAATTCTCTACTAAACTAGCAGTAATATATAGCTGCAACGTCGATTTCTCAGTCTTCTTAAATTGCCAGCAGCCACAATCACATTATAGTGGGCACCTAAATGTAGGTACGATGAAAGAAAACAAGACCCACTCATCTGAACGCAGATCACACATGCATAACAAAAGAGGAAGCACTGAAAAGAAGAAACAAGGTCATGCTTACACTAGAAATCGTGTGTGGTACAGCATCAGGTAGCAACACTTGCTTTGTTTAAAGGAAAAGGAGGATGAACGTCGACAGAAAATTTTCTCATTGTAATCAAAGTGCAAAACGGGGAGAAGAGCCGCGCACTATCCTAAAGCCCACGTACGTTATCATCATTGTTTTTTGAAATGTCGCCATATTTTGGCTCACTGATGTGTTACGTAGACGATAATACACTTTAAAAGAGGGGGAGCTCGATTACACCCACACTCCGGGGATTTATTATGATGTCTCTGCTCCAGTGTAAGATATTGAATAAGGACAAGGCGAGAAATGGGTTTATACTTGTGAAAAATTGCTCTTAGCGGCTATGCTCAACACGAAATGAGGCGGCTCACAACGGGTAGCTTTAAGTTTCTTTTTTTCTTTAAAAAAAAGCGATTATACCTTTCTCACATGCAGGAAAGTTCTTGTTGTCGTCCAAGGAGGAGAATCTACACTATAATGGGGGAGGTGTAGCTGTTCAACATTCAAATGATGTTGTGTGTCACATTTGACTGGATTATTCTGGCCTGAGCAATACCCAGCTGTCAGGACTGCCAGAATATGAAGCAGCGCGAGAATCACAATCAGATTTTATCATCAAGTGTTTGTGTGTGCGCCTTACTCGAATGCGTCTTTGTGCGGTTCAGTGAATACACCACTGAATTGAGTTATTAAGAGTCTTTTTCATGTGTGCCCTTTTTCAGGTGACGCACGTGCATGTCTCTGTGGTGGGGAATTTTATTTATGTGAGCTCGTGTCAGTGTGTTTCTGGTCTTTGTGTACATTTTCTTAGTGTCTGACAGACCATGAGTAAGTGCAGGATGTGGAAAGGAGAAAAAAGAACAGCATAAATGTCATGATGAAAACAAATCACAGACATATTACCAGGTAAAGTAAAGAAACAAAGCTTAACACATCAAATTTCTCATCATTTCTTTTCATCAGCTCAGCATCTACATCTTCATCTGCTCTGGCTCCATCTAAACGCGGCACCTTGAAGATGGTTATAAACAGACTGTTTACACTTTTCAGGATGCCTTCCACAATAATCGGCTTAAAGCCGTGATGTGGCAGTGCTGCTAATGTACAGTAGATTTGAAAACTTATGTGAGGATTGCATTCAAGGAATGAAATGAAAAGATGTCACATTCTGAGCAAATTAACACAGATGTTGCGGGGGGAGGGTTGTACCCACACATCTGACATCTATACGTATATAAACATATGCAGAAACTGAAGGCTCACTTTGTCTGTCGGGGAAGAAGGAAGAAGCTCAGCAGTGCAGCACTAGCGCCATCTGTTGGGACAAGAGAGGAAGACCACATTATCATCCAGATGAGTTCGGGATGAATGATAGAGGGGAGGAAGCGGGATATTTTATGGATTCGATCAGTCACTGCGGGGGCCTGTACAGTAACGATGTACATAGTCCTTCCTGTTTAGTACTGTTGAGTAAAGGCTGTGTGTTTTTTTTCTTGTCTTTTTTCAGGTAAGACTGCCCCTATTTTTTTCCACTTAGCCACTGAGTCACATTGTTTCACACTGTATCACTATAGAACTTAAAATTCAAGGTTAAATTATGAAGGTTAAAAAAATCCAAAAAATTTAACTTTTTTTAACACAGTTTATTTTTTTATTTATTTATTCATTTTTAAAAGATTGTTATCAATATCACTTATGAAGGCACTTGAACATGGCATTGGATTTGCCCTATCGAGGCAAATGAAAGGCTTTAGATGGTACTCCTTATTTCTTAAGTGTTTTCCTTTATCATATTTCAGCACCTGTCAGCTTTAGTGGAGGGACACAAGTGTCTGTCTGTGCTGCTTGCATTTGATCTCCGAGTTTAAAGCGCCGCTGAAGAGATGATCAAGGTCAGACATTTTATTGTGTTACAGTCGCGAGAGAACCCTCTTTACACAGATCTAATGTGAAGGCCAAGAGTTTTCGTGCACTTTTTTCTATAGCTGATGATCTCACATCGAGGTTCTCATAACCACAGTGCATGGTGGTAGCTCACTTGAACACCCCTTGTATTAAAGAGTTTCTTTATTTTAGTGGTTTCTGCACATCTATTGATATATTTAATTGACCTTTTTATGAAAATGTATAACCAGGACTATTTCATGGTACACAACTGTAATTTTTTAAGGCACATTTCTATAATAGTATTATATATTTATACTGCTATTGTACTGAAAATTGCAGTAAATGCATTTAAGCAGTTGCACTCATGGATACACCTCATCCGTGTTCTCACAACTGAAAATAACGGTGATGTCTGTATATGTTTATTAAAGGACAACAGCCTAGTTTTAGTTTACGACCCTAGGATAATTTCTTTACACACACACACACACACAAGGAGACACATGCACGCACAAGACACCTTAAAATAGACAAATAACAGAATTAGCTGTTAGGGAGGAGTGAATTTCTAATTAAAGGGTGCAGGTGTAAAAACTAGGCTGCACATCTGTTTACGCAAATTACAAATGTTTACTCAATGCAAATCAGATAGGGTTTGTGTACCCAGCGCTGTCTTTTTCTAAAGTGAAGAGCTAAATCTGTTGTGCTTTTTGCAGGGGAAAAAAGTGCAGCCTGTAATTCACGGGAATAATGTGTACACAGATGTATAAAACAAGATTTACATTTGCATTTTCCAGAGTATCTTGTCTGCCCTCTAGTGCATCCGACGTTTGAAGATTTAATTGCATAATGTGAAAGAAAGCACAGTTTGTTGTGTTTTTACTGAAGTCATGGACAAAGACAAAGCACAAATGAGGTGCACTCAATTTAAGAGTAAGTTGTGAGTTATTATTCTGCTGCAAGGATTTTCTTTCTCTCTCTTTTTGTACTTAGTGTGATTAGCTTTGGCATTTTCGTCAGTTTTCTGAAAACTCTTTTCCCCTTGGCAACTTTATCAATGTGTGTCTCTTTAGAAATAAGGATCTTTGACGACATCGCCTCCCTGCAGGTTTCAATACAGCTGGTCGACACATTTACATATGCTTTAATTATCGGCTGTGAATGAAGCATTAACAGCGCATTAGAAATAGCTGAATATAGAAGCGTGTGTGCTTCTTCTGCAGTGTTGAGCAAAGACCTTTATGCTCCGAATTAGAATAGATTAGTTCTCTTAACTCGTCGTTAATGAGTTATGCTGGTGCACTTAAAAGTGGACGCCGTCATCCCCAAAGCTTTGTGTTGAACAGTACACACAAAAGAAGCCCTCTGTATTATCTCCTGACTTGAGGCAGACAGACGTGCTGCTATCCTACAAGGCTTGTGGTTTTAGAGGATTGTGTACTGAAAACCGCAAGACAGCTGGCGTTTCAAAATGTTATTCTAATATCTCCCAACAGCTGAGAGTGGCAAGGGACTGTTTGTTCTCGTCAATGGCCACTGGATGACAGAGCCACTTTGTGGGCCTTACGCAGCATAATTAGGCCCTTCTCTTAAGGCGAGACGGAGGGCCACGGGAAGGTAAATAACTGAAAGACAGACACGTGAAGTCTGTACTGGTTCAAATGGAGTCCGATTACTTTTTTTTTTCTTGATGTAATCATCTTTTTCTTAGATGAAAAAAATAGAGAGACTAATATCTGTGTTCATGAGTTTTCTTCAGCTCTGCATGCATGTTCTGCAAACCAAGTGACATGCAGCCAGTAGATGGCATAACACAATCATGACAACAGCCAAAGAAGCATGCACAAGTGTTTGATTCAGAGCCTACAGACAACGCTCCTAAAAGCGTTTGCCCATGCAGTTCAAACTGCAACTAAAGGCGTGTTTCTTTTATAGAAATTCCTCAGGCAAGAAATGTTGTTATGTTTTAAAAAAATCTAAAACATGAAGCTAAACTGCAGTTTTTATATTACATAAGGGTGGACCGTAGAAAAGCAGCGACTGATATGTGGTAAAAGTCATGCATATGAATATTATGATATGATATAATGCACTGATGCATCTAATACAATACTGGCATCAGTGTTCCAGGTGAAGGCATTATGTTTGAACCAGTTAGAGTCATTATAGATTAACTGATTAAGCTTCAAACACTCAAGAGATCTTTTACCCTCATATTCAGAGTATACATTTTTTTTCCCCACAAAAGTTGCTTTACCTTTATCTAAAACAGGGCTGTCAAACATAAGGCCCGGGACCAGAATCAGCCCAGCTAAGAGTCAAATCTGGCCCACTGGAAAGTGTAAAAGAGAACGTTTTTACATAGTTCTGCAGTTAAAACAAACAAACAAACACACAAACAAAAACCTAAAGAAAACAAACAAGCAAAAAAAAGGACATTTTCTGTGAATTACCAGAAGCTTTGTTGTATAATTACAGGACAATCTGAGCAATTTTGCACATTTATTTCTTAAACTTTAAGCCCAAAGAGTTGTGCTGACACATTTATTTCAGTTACCACAGCAACATTTCTTTATCATGTATAAAAACTGAGAAATACTGTTGAAATTAGATTTTTTTTTTTTTTTTTTAATTAGGACATCTCAATTATATGTGTAATTAAACTTCTTTTCACTGACGAGGAGGGCAGTTTCACCGGTCCGGCCAATGATGTAAAAGGAATTTGACATCCCTGAACACTTAATTTAAACTGAGTTTTCTTCTACTTTACACTTACAGAGTTTACAGAAAAACTTTTAAAAAAGTGTCCCGTTAAGTTTGACACCAGATATTCTGCTGAATAAATATTTTAATCAACAGAAAATCCAAAGAAAACATATCAAACAGATTTACCATCTTTACAACAATCGCTACTGCACTCTCTTTACTTCCAAACAAACTTTTAAATGTTTTTTATTTCCAGTCAGACAAAAGTCACAACCACTGGATTGCGTGTGACACATCTAATTGTTTTCGCTTGGCAGTTTTATGTTTGACAAGAAAACACAATGACCAGACCAAAGAGCTGGCACACAGTGTACCACAGTCCCCACAGCATTTGGCGATGCTATCATGCCCAACCCTCCCCTTGTTGATCAGAGGCAAACTTGCCGACGCCACCGTGTCGCATTCTGGGGATAGCTGCGCATAGGGCCGCTGTGATGTGCCACCTGGCCCCTGGCTCCATTGGTCAGGAACTCTCCCTGACCTCTCCATTAAAACTCGTTTGCCACCGAGCGCCGCGTTGGGGGAGAGTCTCTGAGGGCCACTTGCGTGCATTCTCAAGATGAGGACAGACCCGAGGGAGATTGCCAACACCTATTGGGGAAGCTTGGCCTGCCTCTTCCTCTCAGTAGGCTCATAAGCTGCCTGGCCCCAAGAACCATGCAGTTACAGATCAAAGATTGTCCATTTGGTAGGCAGCCAAGAGAGCACTCTGTGCCTCCTTGCCCCATTACTAATAACCATAAGCTCTAAAACAGCAGGGTGTCTGATAGAAGAAAAGCTACAAAGATTTTGAAAGGAGTAATTGTTAAACCTTATACAGAACTGCTGAATGTTACATTTAGGATTGTTGTTACTTCTTACTTTGAACAGATTGGAGTGTAAAAACTGAAATTTGTTTCAATGTTAATCTACTTTTTTATTTGCAGAAGAAGAAGGGCTGAAGTTGATGTGATTAAACTAGTAACTGTACTTACATGTACAATATATTTTTGCATGACTGCCTTTAAATGAGTTATTATCCCTGAGAAAATCCCCCTATCTGCCTCCTCCCTCACTAAGAAAAAAAAAAGAAAGAAAAAAAAATTCCCAGTATTGTGCCGAGTTAGTTAGTGCAGAACAGGTGTTTGGTTTGTTTTCACATTCGGTCACCTTGCCAAAGCCTCTACTAGTCCTAGACACAGCATTTACACCCGTAACAACATGTGCTCTTAGACCTCACATGTAGTCTACACCATGTTTTTTTTGAGTAGTCCTCTGCAAAATGATAATATTTGGCCAAAGAGCAGAGAGTAGATGCTAGAAAGCCCATGGCACTTAGTACGATTGGCTGGAAAGACACTGTCTCCACCTGTTGCAGGTCAGAGGCTAATGCCTTAAGGTCAAAGGTTGATTCGACAAGGCTGCTTTGGAACTTGTGCTTTCTCTGCCTGTAAGAGTTCACATACTTAGTGCTGAATGTTTGAGTCAACAGTGGAGACCAATCAATGAGATGCATTGAACTGGAGAGCGTGTGGGAAGCTGAATATACTGTCTAAGCAGCTTAACATTTATAAACTTATTATTGTTCTGCGATATTCTAAATGTCATTACTGACAAATACTGAAATGTGTCGTGTTATCACAGTTTGCACCACCCTGCTGGCCCTGTTATTCTTGAGCTTAGCTTGAGTGGCAGTTGTGGCCAAGACGATTTGATATAGGGCTGCATAACAGATAAATGGAAAACATTAGCGCAAAAACAACTGTTATGTGGCTTTTGGGCTCCCAGAGTGCTGCACAATGTTGAAATGAGCAATGTAATGAGCAGATAAGTAGGCCATCATGCATTACATCTCCAAATACCATGGACTTGTAAGGCTCTTTTTAATGGTACCAGGGATGTGGGCCACTTTTAGCCACATTTAACCCCCGGGGTTGTACACCTCAGAGAATTCAGAAGTATGGCCCGGGCCTAATTAGCCTGAAAAACAATAGCCCCCTGATCACCATTCCTTTTTGCTCCCCTGCATTGTGCAGAGGATCTGATTACAAACTTGCGATAAACAAGGAGCTAAATTAGATGTGCAGTTGTTGCCATTGTCCCCAATTTGTGATACCCAACCTACCCCCGCATCCTTTGTACTCTCAGTATGTATGAGCCAAAGCAGACAAGCCTGAAAGAGTGACCGGTCCCTGATGGAGTATAAATGTATAGTAACTGACAAGAAGGGAGAGCTGATACAGTTGCTCTGCCCTCTGCGGTCACCTTCTTCTGGCAAGGCCTAAGGTAATTAAGACCATGAATGCAGTCCAAGTAGTGGGCTGCTTAAGACAGAATATTAATGTAGCTTTGATGGATGGAGTCAAAAGTGATTTCTTGCAGCAGAGCGTGGGTTGCGAGCCAGCTGGTCTTGGGTCAGAGAACTGGATGGTGGGCAGATGCTTAAAGGCCCTCTTAGCCTCTGCTGATGGAGCACAATTGATTAATGCCCCCCAATTAGGGAAACATTAAAAGCCACGTTTTCCAAAGCACAATTCAGTGTCACATAATGCATGTGGGGCATTTTGTGTATTCCCAGTCCAATAGAGGACAGAGCAGCTCAGTTTGCATGGAATCCACACTTGGCAAATTTCCACTACTTTAACGCCTGGTATGTGGAGCGCTGATTCTTAATGGTTGAGCTTTTAGGAGCGGCTGTGTAGTTGCCGTTTGATTATAAAGACATCCATATTGAAAAAGATTCGGCGCGTTAATGGGAATCTGTGTTCAACACAATTTCTGATATTGTTTGTTTAAAGCATGTAGCGCACTTAATACTACAAGTCCAGGATCTCAACTGATCCCACAGACAGCTGCTGTCACGTGTGGCTTAGCACTTTTTAACGCTGTCTTCTGTTGAGCTGAATTGTAGACTTTTAATTTGCATCAGTATTTTTAGACCTTCTGATTTTCATCTACAGCTTTAAAAATAACACATTGTGATGATTTTGGCAACCCATAAAAACGAGGTATAAAGCATTAGCGGTGGATCTTCCTCATTTTTGACTGTTGAAATATAAGACTGTAAAACTGTCAGGCTCGGGCTTGAGTCAGCTTGATGTTTTATAGCTCCTAAAGCATTTTAAAATAAAAATGGTAACATTAGTCATCCCTCATCAGTGTCACGCAACATGCACAGGGCTGGCAAACTGCTAACCTTGCCTCCAGTAGAATCGAAGGGACCCCTTGCCATTAGTCGAATGCATTTTTGCGCTTTGTGTGATTGGGTTGAATGCGACCTCCTGTATTGCAGCTAAAGCTTTCTTTCTTTTTTTTTCTTTGCAGCCTACATACCTGCGCACTGATTCCTGTACGTGATCCACAGCCTCCCAGAGGACATGCAATGAGCCAGGGAATGTGTCCTTGTTACTCACCAAGCAAAGTCTTTTATGGTCTTGTAACAGGAAGCCCCGAGGTGAGACATCTACTGCTCTGGCTGTCAGAAAATCCCCAGACTTTCTCGAAGGGAAGGGGCAGCAAGGGGGAAAAGGGCAGAATTAAAACGAGGGGGCGCGGCGTCAAAATATGCATCAAGAGCTGCATCACAGCGCTGCAGTTGCAGTTAAAGAGCAGATCGTTTTTGCCATCTTTTCTAATTTCAAATCATTCTTTCTAACAAGTTAAAACAATTGTACCAGAACAAACCTTCTGATTCAGTCTGAATCGTCTCTCATCTGAGTTAACCGGTGAGAAATGCCACACGTCACCATACATGTCGAGCCATCCACGAGAACAAGTAATGGAAAAACTGATTTAAAAAAATTATATTCCTATTGGTGATATTTTTATAGAATGACAGTGTAATTGATCATGTCCCTGAGGCTCTATGTTGCCTAAGCTCTATATGTGTCTTAAGACGAGACAGGGTCAAGGCCGGGGACAACTGCAAGGCGCTTGTTAAGTGTCGGAGGCTCGTGCCGCTGGGACCCTTGAGCCATTCCTGGCATCCTGCTTGAGTAGGCCCCCTGCAGCACGCCTGAGGGGGGGGGTCTTGTCCCATGCTGCCCCGCTCATCTATTGACACAGCCGTATTATGTCTAGGCTTCTCCGCGCTCTGAGCTCAACGGGCCCTTGATTGTATAGAAACCAAAAATAAACAAATCAACAAAACAAAAGGGGAAAGGCAGACAAAGAGAGCAGGCAGCATGGCAGGCTTTTCCATCTGTTTGGAGCGGTCAGCCTTTGGCCTTTGGAATGATTCCACTCGCCACCGCTTACCCACACACGTTGCGAACGAGAAGTTTGAGTCAAAAAGACCAGCGCGCTGTCTCATTATTATGGCGATAGAAAATACACGAGGCAGCGAAGCGTGCATCAGATCACAGCCCCGTCTGTTGTGATAACTGAAATATGACGTACCAGTCATGTGGCTTTTTCAGCGAGCCAACTCTTAAAATAAAAACAAACACTGAATCGCTGACCTAAAATCTAATAGGGGATTTCTGCGCAAGGTGTTATGAATTAGACGGTTCCATTGTTTCACAGTTGTCTTATTTAACTTCAACAGACTTTTATAAAAGCCTGTCTGTTCAAGCATCATGACATTACTCATCTGCTAGGAAGATCAATGACAAGCTTCACCCCATTCACAAACCTTAAAATAAAAATGCTGTCTCCTGGCACGTTGCATCGAATGATAAATGCGATTACTGATACGACGGTGTTTAATGTAAACACAGCTCAATGTTTCATCTCTGTTTTGATGTTTCTTTGTAGTTCCTATCCTTTATCTCCGTTAATAAAACGATTCTATCCCGCGAGATTCATTTAAATGTTTTGACGGGATCGAGGGATCTGTTACTGCACTGTTATGACTGTAGCCATGGAAAGAGGGGGAAGGTTTAGACCAATCTCAATGAATTGGTTGTAGCTCAGGGTACTAGAATTCATCCAAAGAAAACGTTTCACGAGTTTTATGCCCCTCATTATGCAAAAAAAATTGCTTGAGGAAATAAAATAGATTTAGATTTACCACTCAAAGTTTTTTCTGAGGTCAGTTTTTTGTTCTTTTTTTAAAATATACCAGGAGGTCAGAGGTGGTCAGGATTAAGACTTTAGTTATAAGAGCCATCCTTTATGTGGTTTCAGCTCAAGCACTTGCAGCACAAAGTTTGCCTCTTTAATCTCCTGCTGACGGATGACTTGACATTCAATATTCCATTAAAAAAGCTTTGTCGAACACGACCCAGCACTACGGGCAAACAGAGGATAACGTATTTGTGCCATTAACAATGACATTATTCAAAAGTTTTAAAATTAAGTGATGGTAAAAGATCATTTAAAACAAAAACAAAACAGACTCTTTCATCACGCTTTGCTATGGATTCGACTAATTAAACTGCACGATTTCTACAGCTCGACACAAAAATGTCACGGAAGATTTATTGCTTGTTAACAGAGCCATAAACTTGGATATGGAATGCCAGTTTTTAAAACACCCAAACCTTCCTTACAGTGACAAAAAGCCTCAATAAAACCAGGGACTTAGTGCAAGGATTGATTATAGTTTCAGATCAACTGCCGTACACACTATGGAATCTTTAATAAAGGGTTATCATGCTCAGTGTTTGTTACCAATGCAGCACACCTGGTAAAAACTCCTCCCGCTCATGTTAGCACGCCTGCCATTACTGGACACCTGCTGCTGCTCTTGTTTTGGAGTGACTCAAGCGCATTACATCAATAAAGTACATGATGAATTAATGAGAAAAGGAAAGGATGCCATCCCGGTTGCTGACACATTAACATCTGGCTGTAGATTTGAAGAATTACCAGAGCATGAGAGCACCGTATATTGTACTTCTGATGATTGTTATCAGTGCAAATGACGCGTGTAATCGCGGCTATAGACAAGTGATTCCTTTTCCCTCTTTTTTTTTATTATGTTGTTTACAATCTATACGCACAGCTGTTGCAGTTGGAGCTGCTGAGTGATGAGGCTATGTGCCGTGCAACGTTGCCCTCATTTGCCATGACTTTCTTCATGCTTAAGACCTTTTTATTGGTTGTGACCAACCTAACTACGAATTAACAAGGTTTTGAAATGGGGGGAGGGAATAACAATAAAGCTCCTTAAGGCAGGAATCAACTTTGACTGTCTCAACGAATTAGGGTCTGACATTTTAAGCACTGCGTGGTATATCCTGCAAATTGCACAGATTCCTCCTTCATCACACAAGGGCTAACAAGCTCATAACCACTTTGTGGCCAGGGCAGGAAGGTAGGCAGGTGAGGCTATATTAGTTGACTGGGTAGGCCATGCGTCCCCACAGGTGCACAGTTAAGCCTCAGGGTTCCATTTGTGAAGATTTTGGACAAAAAAATAATATAACTGTGTTGAGCTGCTTCACTTATTACTCATAAGAGACCATCATAAGGAGAAGTAAGCATTATATGCTGTGTTGCGTTTGAGTGTGAAGTAAATGAGTCTGTTTTTTAGTGCAAAGTCCTAATATGACACATAAACCCTCATCAGACATGTTAAGACTCCAGCAGGGCAATGTCACCAGTGATGCTTGCATTGATCTAATACAAGTGCCCAAAACAAATGTATCTATAAAAAAAAAAACCCTCAACCATCAGTACGGCAAGAAACAATACCAGCGCCACATCCCTTTCAATGCACTCAACTGATGGGTAACTGGAGTCGCCTTGTGAGGAGCCCCGTGCAGCGTTATCAGGGGTGGGAAGGGGGTGTGAACAGCGGCAGAGATGCCTCTGAGGTCAAGCCTTTAATAATGATTACAAACTGGAGCTGGCTGCTGGAGCGACAGGCTGCAGCTGTGGGCCGGCCAGCCTTTGAAGTGCCCCCCGCCTGTTGCAGGGTCCCAGCCCCCCTCGCATGAGGAGACGCTGGAACTATGTGGCTGCCTGTGGGAAAGAATGTCATGCGACGCCAGGGTGACGGAGCGCAGGATGGCTGAAGGGTGGACGGCTCGACTGGTCCTGCTGGTGGGCTTATGGGTTGAACGCTGGGGACCACTAAGGATGGCATGGTGGCTGTATATGCTGCATCTGCTGTTGTTAGGTTACCCCAGCCACACACAGGCACACAGGATCAGGGTAGGAAGGACCCAGAAAATAGTGAACACACTCATGCTGATAGAGACGCACACACTGTTGAAAGCTTTTTTTTTTCCAACATAAATTTTATAGTTGCAAAAGTATTTTTAACTACGGAATAAAAGTGAATACTTTCATTAAAATCTATGCTTACCCTTCTTTCAGACTTGCAGACGAATACAGTTTTAGGTAATCCAAGCTGCGCTGTGAGCATGCGTGAACGTAAAACTGACATTCACCAAACTAGAGTGCTCACATTTGTTCTTGACAAACTGGTTGCACACAAGAGCATAAAGTTCAAGCTACAATTATTTATTTTTTTGGTAGCAACAGTAAAAGGCCCTTTGTTCGGGTAGGAGCAGTGCATAATAAACACCTTTACATTTCACCCAGCAACGTTTGGAACATGCACTTCATCCAACATAATTTATAGCATACTGCAAGGACCAAATAAAAAAAGAAAACCTTTTTACCTTTGTTACAAGATGCCTCGAACTTGAATTTCAGAGGAACGATTTATGGCTGATCTCCTTAATTACTACCTGCCCGGTAATTTTACGAGTGACTTATTATGCAGACATCAACATATCAGGCCAACGCATCAAATTATTACTTAGCTTGCAAACTGAGCAGTGACAGTAAGGACTGCAATGATTTGCTGCGGTGAAGATGCCAGAGGGGAACGATGCAATTATTTATTATTTTTCAAGCCAGTGTTGCATTTTAGTGTTGCTCACCACATAACGAAAGCGTGCGCGTACACCGAGCATGAAAGTCTGCCAAACAGGGACTTCAATTCAGGGTCGATTTTTTTAGCTCAGCTAGTTTGTTTTTCACCACTTTTAGAGACACTGTTTTAGATGTTGTTGTTCACATAATCTGAACATAAGTTTTAACATATAGCTCGCAAAAAGAAAAAAGTCTTTACAAAAGTGATTAGAATATGTTTCCATTTCTTGACCACATCAATTTAGTGGAACTTGGATTTGAACAGTTACACACTTGGGGAGAGCTTTCATGAACATCAGACATGACATCATCAAAGATACATTGAGATAGAACGGAGAGATTTCTTTTTTCTTTAGAAAAATGGGGAAAATGAAGAAGAGCAGCTCAGAGAGCAACACAGTCATGACATCACCCATTCCATAACAATGATCCATTGTGGTGTATAGGCTTCTGCTCTCTGGCAATTGCTGTCCATAAGTTTTATTTGGCATTTTATAGCTGTTAGATCACAGCAGCTCAGTGCCATGCTCAAAGGTGGCCACTTGCTGACAGTCCACAGAGAGAGCCGAGGGGGGTGGAGGGTTCATGGCAAACGCTTTTGAGAAAAGGCGAGAGTGTGAGGAGAGGAGGGGATGAGAGAAAAAACGAGTGAGGGAAAAAAAAGTCATGGGTTTCAGTTCGGTCCCTGTGATGCAGAGCCGGCCTTTCATCTCCCCCAGCGAGGATTTCCATCCCATTTCCCCTCAACGGACATGTAATTGCTAAATGACAGTGAAGCAAAATGGCTTAATACGCTGCAAATCCTCTCTTCACTGTAACAGGAAAAAGAAGGACTTTAATTTAAAAGCAGGACACTAATGCTGCCACTCATGCCATGCTTATTTGAAATAGAACTTTAGCTTTTGAGGTCAATGAGCCTTTCAAACTGATTCATGTAAGAGGATGTCCCAGCTTTGTTCACGAATATCCACCTGTGAATACCTTTTGTTTTGCCATTGTTATAGAGCCTCTCAATTAAGCTTCATTGTGTGTTGGGTACGTAATTAGTGTAACTTGCTAATCACTGCAAAGGCATTGGTTTTATTATTAAATTTAAGCCATACAGAAAAGTGCATTCAAATGTCTGCGTGCTGTGAACGTCACTTCGTTTTTGAGACCTTAAATATCTTTTTCAAGTGAAGCACACGTGCAAGCAGAGGCAATTTCGACTGTGTCTGTTGTTGTTGGAGGTCACTCCGAGATTTGCATGTAAAAGCGACCAATTGGGTCCTCTGGAGGAAAGCTGTAAAGCCTCTCCATCACCAGGAAAAACACGCCAAAGTAATTCTTTTACTGTAGCCAAGAAAATTTCAAACATCAGCAAAGATGTACGATAGACTCTCATTTTGCTTTCTGGAGCTTTTTGAATCTTTTCTGTCTTTCTGTCCACACATAAGCTGTCAAAAGTCTGTTCAGTAATTTTTTTTTCTCTAAATCGTACATGACTCATAATTTTAACATCCAACTCTGATCTACTGAAGCCCATTACTTCAGCATAATTGAAACGTAAACATACTTCAATGCAGATTAAAAAGGCTAAGTTAGTGCTGCTACAGCAAAGACATGTCCCCCTGTTCAGATATTTTTAATACCCTGCTACACCACCCCCAAAACCAACTTTTTACGACCTGCTTCATAAATGAAACCATTCTCCGCAAATGTGCCTATGTCCTCTCCTGTGACCAGTAATAGCCCACAGGCTGATTGAGTGTGCCATAATGTAATTTGGACATTAGACTTGGTTAGCTGCATATGTACTGGCAGACCCTTTGGTCTCTGTGCTCAATTTGACCATGGGACTTAAGGATAATGTTTCCCTCCACCGCCATTAATTTCAATAGCTTTAAATACTGACGGGCTCTGACCAAGAAGTCATATTGGGCTACTTGGCACCTCTAGCCACTGACATTAAATTCTATTTATTATTCAATCTTTTATGCAGCCTTTTTAACGGTTTCCTTGGTAACATTGACTGTTTGGTAACATACTGACTAGAACTGTCTTTGAATCACCACTTTTCATAGGGACAGGTGTTGATAGAGTTTGGGTGGTTAGCAGCTATGCTAGTTGCATGGTCACACGAGTTTCAACGAGTTAGGCCATTGAAAAATGGGAAGCAGGATGAGCAGGAGCAACCAAATGTCAGCACTGTGCATCGTGTTTCTTGAGACGAGATTGCCAGACATCTAACATTCTGTGAAAAATGTTTAATTCAATTTTATTTTCAGCTTAATTAATTTTTCACTAGATGTGAGCGCATACTCAGTGAAGCGGTAAGGACTTTGCCGGTCTCAGTACTTCAGTATTGCCTCACACATTTAACCGTTGCCACTGTCTTGATTGAGCATATTGTGTTGTGACGAGCTGTTTCTGATAAAGTGATAAACATTTCACACAACAAAAAACAATTTAACTGTTTCATATCTTCGATGCTTTATCTCTTACATCATTGAACTTGTAAAATTTCCTCTTGTGAATGCACCCTGCAATCAGCATTCCTGGTTGCTGTGTAAACAGTTCCATTTCAGATGTGTGATTCATTTGATTGGTACTGTGCAATTCAGATTTGGAGTAGCCCTGCTTTAAACAATACTAGCCACCTTTCATGACAGCCGGATGCATTATGTGGGCATTATAACACCATAATTAAATTACTAAGGACAAAAAACAGAAGGTGGAAGTTGTTTCACACCCATAATCCCCACCTTGCATCTTTTTATTTTCTCCAGGTCTGCATGCCACAGCAATCAGATTTGTCATTTAGCGTTTATGGAGAATGCACGGTTGACGCAAAGGTGTATAATTTATGAGGTGTGTGTTGATTTATTGCTTTGAGGATTGATGGTTTGATTGAATAGAGCACTGGTTGGCCTTTTGAATGGCATTATTGACAGTAACGAGTAATGTTTTTGCAATGTTTTTGTTTTGCTTGTTCCTTTCAGTTATGGGTTTCAGTTATGCAGTGGGGCTATGGTGACAAGGACAGCAGGTCTTAGACATACTAAACAGGTTACGATTTGAGACTGTGAACATTTAGGAACAGTCAAGAGTGAAACTGGGACCTGGCACCGGGAGACATGGGCGGAAAAGTGAGACAGAAAGCATTCTAATAGGTTGATAGCTACAGGCTTCATTGGGTTTTTGAAGAAAAATAGGAGAAGAAGTCAGTGATTGTTATAGTTCACCTGCTGCAAAGTTCCCCCCACCCCACCCACCCACCCACACACACACACACACACACACACACACCCCCACCCCAAAAACAAAGCTTCTCTCTAAACTCCTGCAGCTTGCTGAACTACTTAACCCACTATTACATCATCCTGGATGTATGCCAGACAATACTTGGCTACCAGCCAAGCTACGTTTTTTCTTCCATTCTCTCTCTTTTTTTTCTAGCACCACACACGGGATGAAAACAGCACTTTTAGTTCTTCTTATATACTTTGTGCTTTTCAACACCCGGCGTGCACGGCGCTTTGCCACTAGTTGCTGACAGCTGTTCTGTCCTCCTGGTAAGGTTGGCAGGTTTTCCTTTATTTATGCCACTGCTCACCTCGTGTATGCCACTTGAGAGACAGATGGACGTGTGGAACAACAGATTCTCCTGGATGGCAAATTGTATGTTTCTCCAAGTAATCCCTGCAGGAGAATGCATGCTGAAAGATTGCCTCCTCCTTATCAGTCAATGGGCATTAAGTCTATCAACAGCTAAGGCCTGCAGGAAAGTTGTTTTTTTTTTTTTTTTAAGTTAAAGTCATTCTTCATTTTATTTTTTTCATTAACCCTCTTCCCCAAGGCAGGTGCCCTTAAATCTCTGTCTGATGACCAGAACCAGCACTCCTAAGACAGAAGGACTGAGAGAAATAAACCTGCGTAAGAAACTATGAAATACTAAGCATTTCAGTGTTTTACTTAGTTTTGAATGCTGAAAGGCATCTTTGAAGGTCTTTGGACTCCACTGCTGCTTTTGACTTTCAGCTGCAAACATGGCTAAAACCCCCCAAAACAGATCATGCAAAGCATATCTGTAAAGTGCAATAAATTCTTTCTTTCTTACTACAGCAAAAGCATGTATTGATAATACAGTATTAATGATATTTCATATAGCCCTGAATTAGGCACTTTGCTAAGTATGACACAGTAAAATCTGGCAAACTACAAAAAAAAATAATGTTCAAAAGTCCTCCTTTGCAAATATTACTAAAGTTAGTAACTAAAATTAGCTACTTTCTCATTATTCCATAAAGTCACCTGAAACGAACTGTCTCGTAGTTACCAGTTAATGACATAAAACTCTAGGCTTCAGTCACACACACCAACCCAAATCCCTATGCTAATGAGGACACACAAAGTCGACTTGGCTAGCTTTTTGTTAGCATGCTGTCTGTGAAGCTTGCAAAAAGCCTTAGTTATGTTAGGAGTAAAATGCAGTTGTTTATGTGTCAGATACAGTTTGCACTTTAAAATTGTGTTCATGTCCTTTTGTGCCATAAAAATAAAAGTAATGTCCCTATCGCTGCTGCAGACTGCACCAGCATTTTCCTTCCCATCTGTGTTTTTTTCTCTCCATCTGCCCGACCTGCAGATAACTGAAGAACCTTTGTAATGTAAGTAATGATACAGTTACAACTGTAATATTGTTACTATACAGTAATGCTTTATATCACTGTGGTACTTAAAAAATGTAGTGTGATTACAGTGATGCATTACTTTGTAATGTTTTACACCGAACACTTCACACAAGTGTGCTCCCCTGGAAAAAATGTAATAGCATATTAAGTAAAAGTACTCATAATGTAGCAGAATGACAAGTGATTGTGATATCACAGAATTAATCAGTCTAGTATTGGAACAAAGAAATATTCAAAGGAATTAGTCTCAAGAATGTAAGTGGAAAAGTTTTCTTCTGCCTGATCCAGTAAGGGACTGGAAATTCTATAACTGGACCTTTTCCATTAATATGAAAAGTATATAATACATTTTTACAGCGATACTTAATACCATGTGTTTATTTAATCACTGTTATGCTTTTATTTTATCTGGCATTTACCAGTCACTTTTATTCATTCTAACAACCATTATAAATTATTCAGTGTATTGTATTGTAAAGCAGTGTGATGATAAATGTCACTGCTGACTGCTGCAGTCTTTACTGTACACTGTTTGTATAGTTAGATGCATAAGTATAAATCTGTCCTCAATGGATCATTGAAACTTACCGTGAAATACATTTTAACTCTATCTACACTGGTATCAGAGAGTTCTAGTTATTCTCAACTATGCATATCTGTGCAAGGCAAATACTACACATTGTTTAGACAGGACCCCACGTAGGTCATATTTGTAAGTTTTCTTAACTTGTCAAGAAAAACAATGCCTGATGGCTCCAAGTGGAAATACTTGCAATGCTTGATTTATTAGCAATAACTCCTAAATTCCCATCACTCTTCCTGTCTTAAAAAGAAATGAGTGATGTGTATTAACGGGGAAAGATGGGATCCTGTGAATGCACTGGGAAAATTGGCATCACAGTAACAGTGAAAAATAACACTGAGCAGTGGAAAAAGACACAGTATACCTCTCTTGTAAAATAAAGACAACCTCTAATTCACCTGGTGAGAAAAGCATGTCCAGTCCTGAGTGTCAATGCCAATGCGGTGATCTCACCAGTCTGATCGAGCTTGTGGAAAACAGTTTATACTTGATAATAGGTGCCATAAGTGCCATAATCTTAATCTTTATTGATTTGAGATCAATTAAAAAGAAGTGAGGGATTACTGTAACTGTAAAGGAGGGAGAAAACAAGGGCAGCAGGAGTTCTTCCGTGCTAATATTTTGTAGGTGTCGTGAGGCAAAGCTCTGCCGTAAGCACAGAGAGGTTGATTTACAAACTGCTGCTCACACCCAGCATGATGTGTTGACAGCCATGTCAAAATGTCAAGCTTCGCACAGATGCACAAACCCTGTGTTTTGTCAACCAGTCGTATACTTGTTATTTAATTTATAGACATGCAATGCCTCAGAGGCAAGGCTGAAGCTGCAAACGCAGGCTGCAAGGAGCTTACAGACAGAATTTGACAAGGGGTTTTATGCATGACATTTTGCACGTATCACCCCAGCTGGGGATGACGGATGCTCCTGCTCATGTAGAAAACATATATATATATGTGTATATCACATTACATTCAGGACAGGTGTATCCATCCCACTGATTACATCACATCAACATTTTTGTGCTGCTTAAGGAATTCATCCTAGGTCCTCATACACATTTCTTTCTGTATATTTATGGGGGAGTCACCTGGAGGCCAAACAGTAATGCCACATTACAACTCTTACATTTTGTTTTGCATCGCTTTCAGTGTTAATATTTGCATTACTACACCCAAAACTAATTTAGCTTTGTTTTTGAGTAAAATGTGCATGATTATAGTCAATACACTGTGTATTTGTGTGTTTAGTAACTTCTGATCAAATATGATATGACTTAAGAACACAGTAGAAAATCTGCACCTGAACTTACCGTGTTCAGCAGAGCAGTTGCATGTGCTAGAGACACTTCAAGGACCCTGCAGAGGAGCTCAGCGAGCAGCGAAAGCTCCATTTGAAGGATACACCTGGGCCTTTAGGAAAGACTTGTCAACGATTTTCAAGTAGAGCCATGAAATCTCAAGGGACACTCTCTCGTCTGAATGGCTTTATTAGTGCCTCTGCAGTCATTTCGGCTTCTCTTAAATGGAGCAACACTTAGAAGTGCGATGAAGTAACTCGGGGCCCATTAGCTCACTTCACAGCACGGCACCATGCCGCTGGTGCCGAGTGATATTGCCAGCAGCTGGGTTAACAACATCCAGCTCACATGAGGTTAGGAGTGATATGGAAAGAAAAGCAAGCGGCACACTTCCTTTTCTTGGTTTTTGAACACAGAGATATTAAAGTGTGACTTGTAACAGGTTAATTGAATTGATAAACAAACATGTATTCATGTCTGGGCTTGACTTTTTCTTTAACGTTTCCTGCACACCAGCTTTGATAAAAATCTTTTTGCTTCCCAGCCTATAAATAGCACACATTATCAGTGAGCATACTTTTGTGATCACTAGAACCACGCGTTAGTTTGTAATCTGAGACTTAACTTCTTTGAAGTTTTATCTGTAAATGGGCAGATTCAAGATCAGAAAACAAAGTTGTTGTTTTTATTTTACAGTTGAAGATGACCCAGTTGAATATATTTGGATGTTAATACATGAAGTATAAGTTTCTTTTACTGACGTTATATAAGTGGTGGTTAATAAAGCATCTGTGTTTCAATGCAAAGAGGTGTGTGTGGTCATTTATGAACGCCTGTCACACTGTCACGATCCACATGTACTGTTTGTAAAAAAGAAAAAAAAACAGCCACTAAGCCTCCTCGAGGCCTTAACCATCTCTTCGTGCACATTTCACAGCTTAACATGTCAAGAGAAGAAACACATTACGAGATCTTGCTGCCTCTGTGGGTATAAATTAAGCTTGTGACAGGGGTGTGTGCAAGTATGTTTAAGAGTGCCCTGTTCATTTGAGGAATGTCCCCAGTCCATCCGGTCGAGCGGAACTCTCCAGCGAAACTGGAGAACAAGTATCACTTAAGTTGAGCAGAGATACCGAGAGGTTAAGAGCAGACACCTACACGTCGCGTGCTTTTCACTTTACCCGTTCAACTCTTCTGTCATCTGCTGGCGCAAGTTAAGCGAAAAGAAAATTACATGCTGCGAGATAAGAGCTGATGACTCGCGCAAAGTTCATGCGTTCTGCTGCGAGGCCGTTCTCAAATTTAAAAAGGATATCATATAGTTGTTTGAAGGGGTCAAATGAAATTGTTAACCTCCCACGTGCCGACGTGAAATGGTTTTGCTTTTAAACGCCCCAGAACGGGCTAAGTGAACAATAATTAAGATTTATGATTAAAATATGACAGGCTAATTTCAAGCTGCCACATTTCTTGAAGAAAGATTATTGCTGGAAAATAACTACATGGATTGGATGACTATATTTAGAAGCAAAACCCATCCCTTAATTGCACAGGCACATCATAAACTGCACTGTGCATCTTTTCCACTGATAAACTATTAAAAGTTTACACCCTCAAGCCAGCATGGGGGAAGTGATTAAGGACTCTTTTCCATAAACCACATTTTAAAAATATCAAATAAATGAAACTTATCATTACAGAAAAAATTGAAGAAATAATTATGCACTCTCATTTATAAGAGGAAATGATAACAAAGACTGATGGATATCAAGAAAAAGAGAACAATGGTGAGAAAGAAACAGGAAGAAATACTCAGCTAGGCCTTCCTTGAAACTGGCTCACTGCTTCAGTGACTGGGCCCTTGTCCCTTCAGGCTGATTTACACCCAACCACCTTTTGACTATGCTCTGTTTGTTTGCCAGTTCCTTAGCAACTGCCGGTTGTTTTCAGTATGTACTATTACCTGTCCTGTTTGTCTTTTGACAAGCAAGCTGGAATGTTTCATTTTATTTATTGCCCAATATCATTGTTGTTTGTGGGGACAGGACGACTGGTTACATCTCAGTGAAGAAAAAGCTTTTGTCTTTCTGCACTCGGACCATTTCTTGCAGACAGTTTTAAAACACCCTTCCTAAACACTACATGTATTACAAGTGCACTTCTATTTAAGTAGTTGTTTGATTTGGGGTAATTGCAGTATTTCAGTTAACATATACCTTGTAATTTCGTGTTTTTATAAGCTTTAACGCTCAAATAACTGTGTCATATGCTTTTACTTCCTTATCAAAACAACGTAAAAAGAGCAGCTACGCTCTGATTGACAGGCTGTGGGGCTCGCTGATTCAGCCGCAGTGCTTTTGTGTTAAACCATTACGTGCTTGCACAACTCATCTTGGCATGAGTTAACCGTTGTCCATGTAAATACTTGGTTGGAGAGTAAAGTTTTTGCTAGGGGTAGGTGCGGTCATTCTGAGGTTGTGAAATCTACATTTGTAGAGAAGGAAGAAAGCATAAGGGTGTGTTCAGTGGCTTTACTTCTTGATCCTTTAATGCTGTTATTGTCTTGTTATTTAATCGCTAAATCTAATTTTTTATTCCAGCCATTAATTATCCTCTCTTCACCAAGCTCTCAGTGAGTAAGCACAACGTGAGTCCACTGAGTTAAGTCTGCTTTTCAGCGCTGATGTCGTTGATAGCCCACCGGCAGGAAGTTTTTGAAAACACGTTGAAATGAAACTGAAAAGATATTGAAGACTACTTGTGTTCTTAAAAAGTGAAAGGTTGTTGAAACATAGTTTTGATTATGCAGACGCCTGTACAAATAAGCTACCCGTGCAACACACAATGAAACACAACACAGTGAGATGCATAATTTAAATGTAGACAGTCGGTGAGATAATGATTTGATTCTTTGAAGTTTACTTTGATAGGAACTATAAATGGACTGTAGCCGGGTGGAAGTTCGATATTATGGGACATGCCACTGGATGGCACTGTTTTTCTTTTGGGGTACCTCTGAGAGCGGAAGGGATCATGGGGATCTACGGAGACATGCACGAGTGCTAGCTTGCATTGGTGTTATGTGGGTGTGCAATGCCTTTTTTCGCTGCGTGATCTGTTTTGAACGCAAAGTGTGCAACAGTTAAGGCACCAGGAGTAGCTGCCACCAACTTCGCCGTTCGTCTCAGAGGGATCCATATTCCGTTTTCTGCTGGATTAATGCACTGTATGTATTTGAGTTCACACTTGTATTATACTATCTCTGTGGGTAAGAGGGAAATGTACCGTGTTAACTGTTTAATCTTGGCTCTGTATCTATGCAGGAGAAGCCACTACAGTTATTTTTGCACTGCTAAGTTTTGTTTTATTTATGTTTGGGTTTATATCAGACACGAAATGACGCTAGATGTCCTTGAGTTCCAGATGCTGATAAAGTTGGGGAAATAACCTGCAGTAGCAGTGGGTTACCAGAGCACAAAGCTGTTACTGGATAGGAGCTGTCTGTAACAATTTTATTTCTTTATTTTTACAACCTTGTTATTTTCTTCTGAGCACTTACTTTATCATTCAGATTAAAAGAACCCCAAAGATAATCTGTGTTCTGGGCTGGTTAATTTAGCCAGGCTACACAATTTGGTACCAGGAGTGGGGTATCTGCAAAAGTGGCAGCTCAGCGATTTTGTTTTTTATGGGTTTCCGTTTAAGTAGGTTATTTTACGGTGCAAGAAATAACTGTAGTGGTGGTCACCTGCGACGCGAGGGATTGGAAAGGATCGGACGATTGAGGCCATACCAGAGGTGTGCAGAGGAGCAGTGGCCAGTCTTTCCAGAAGAGGGTGATTTCGATCGAGGGAAGGATTCTTTCCAGAGGAGAAGAGGACATCAGTGGCACCTAGCTGAATAGACTGCTAAGGCAATTTCTGCATCCTGACCAAAGACTAATCTGGACACAGACATTTCATTATGTCAGACACAAACAGTGACGATGACCAGGGTTTGGCGGGGGCCACCGCAAGGGACCCTGTCACTGAGCTTCAGGCAAAATTGTCAGAACTGAGTAACAAACATGACCAGGCTATGGCCAGGATAACTGCTTTGAGTGACGGGGCAAGTAGGTCATATGTATATCTGCCGCGAGAGCGACCTATTCAACCCTTTAGTGGGGATGCAACCGTAGATGGACGTTCTGTAGAGGAGTTTATTGATGAAGTACAGAGGGGTATCAGAACTAGAGGCTTGGGTAATGATGATCAGGTTGACTTCATTTTTTCCCTCCTCAGGGGTTCTGCACTTGAAGAGATCAAGTTATGTACTGGGGGAGAGCAAATTGAACCCGAAGAAATATTTTGTTTTCTCAGAGAAGCTTATGGTGAGAGGCGCAGTGTAGCACAGTTACTGCAAACCTTTTTTAGCCGTTTCCAGCTAGAAGGTGAAGATTTCTTTGAGTACTCACACGCTCTGTCCCAGATCCTCCGCTTAGCCCTTAAACAAAGGCCTGATGCAGTACGAGACACAAAGATGGCAGTTAGAGACCAGTTTGTGGAGGGAGTAAGAGACTCCACTCTGCGAAGGGAGCTTCGCAAGATGGTGAGGGAAAAGCCAGAGTCTACGCTTTTTGATGTACGTCAGGAAGCAATTGCTTGGTCGATGGAAGAAAAACCTAGTGGCACCAGAGTTGCCAAGAGCAGGCCCATATTAAGTGACAGTGCGGTTGCAAGGGATCAGAGTACCCGTGAAGCTCCAGATAGGTCATCTGCAACTCTAGATGAAATCCTTAAGGTGGTTTCTGAGCAGGGCAAGGCTATTGGGGAGTTACTCAGTGTGGTTAGGGAGAGTGTTACATCCGGAGAAAGGGCCCCTAAACGTGGGATTCCCAGATCAAAGTTCCAGTTCACTGATGATGGGAAGCCCATCTGTTTCAAGTGTAAGGGAGTTGGACACATTGCTAGGGAGTGCAAAACCCTTAAGCAAGGAGCTTCTCCAGTTTCTGTTCCTGCACCTGGTCAGGGAAACTAGCCACCTCGGTTGCCAAGAGCCGGGCAATTCGAGGGGAGACTACTGGCTCAAAGACCCTAACTCGTGAGAGATTTTTTGACAGAGCAGTTGGTAAATGTCCTGAAGTTGAAATTGAGGTGGGAGGGATTAAGGCTAGAACCCTTTTGGATACAGGGAGCCAGGTTAGCACCATCTCAGAGGCATTTTTCCGACAACACCTAATGGGTGAAGATGATGATGTAACCCCTACAGCTAAATGGCTTAAATTGACTGCAGCTAACTCATTGCCAATTCCTTATATAGGTTACATTGAGCTGGATGTGCAGGTCATGGGGTTAACAGCGCAGGAGTGTGGGTTTTTGGTAGTCAGGGACCCCGCCCCAGAACCAGGAGGGCCACAGGACCAAGAGCTAATGTCAGCTAAAGTTAAGGTGCAGGAAAATGATGTGGAACAGCAGGTGGGAAAAGGTGCCAGCAGACTAGAGGGATCCCCCCCTGTTCTTGTTGGAATGAACATAATAAAGAGATGTAAGGAGCTAGCCATTGCTAGTTTTGATTCAACTCTCGTGCAAGCCTGCGAAGTATTAGAGAGGTCATCCATCGCCCGGTTAGCTGGTAAAAATACTGTACACGTGCCAGCATCATCCGTGGCCACAGTATTTGCTAGAGGGCTTGGGAAAGTTTCAGATGACCAGACCTTAATGTTACTTGAGCCAACCAACACGCTCGTTCCCAGTGGTTTGGTTGTTGTTCCTACTCTTGTTGAAACTGACAGGCACGTGTTTCCAGTTCAAGTTGTGAACTTCTCTCAGGAAGATGTGTGGTTGGCTCCCCGGACCAGACTTGGTATGCTTACTGTAGTGGAGTGTGTTGAAAATGCAGCTGAGGTGCAGTTTAATCGTATCTCTGCTGACCACGAGGAAGTGTCACTGAATAAGGAAGGGGCTAAAGAATCTGATGGTGAACTGAAATTGCTGATAGAGCAGCTGAGCATTAGTGGCTCCCAAGAGGAACAGACCAAATTAGCTGCACTTTTGGCTCAGTATGCAGATGTTTTTGCTTTCAAGGATGAAGATCTAGGTTATACAGAGAAGATCAGTCATGAGATACACCTAGTCGATGATGTCCCGGTCACTCAGGCCTACCGACTGATACCTCCAACACAGTACAAAGAGGTGCGAGAACACATAACCCAGCTTCTGAAAAAGGGTGTGATCAAAGAAAGCACTAGTGCCTATGCATCGCCCATTGTGCTGGTGAGGAAGACAGACAACAGCTTGAGGTTATGTGTCGATTACAGGCGGCTAAATGCCAAGACCAGACGTGATGCCTTTCCTTTGCCCCGTATAGATGAATCCTTTGATGCATTACATGGTGCAAGGTTTTTCTCGACTATCGACCTGGCAAGTGGCTATCATCAAGTGGCAGTTCACGAAAGAGACAGGCACAAGACTGCTTTTACAACCCCATTTGGGTTGTTTGAATATACCAGATTGCCCTTTGGTGTGTGTAACGGTCCAGCCACTTTCCAAAGACTCATGCAGGCCACTATGAGTGACTTAATCCTTCAGATCATGCTCGTGTACCTAGATGACATATTAGTCTACTCATCAACTTTTGAAGACCATTTGACACGTCTTCAGACAGTGTTGCAGAGACTCAGGGAAACTGGGCTGAAGGTTAAGGTGGAGAAATGTCATTTTCTCCAATCTAGTGTACGCTTTTTGGGTCACCAGATCTCAGCTGAAGGGATAGGTACGGACCCAGACAAGATAGCTGCAGTGAGGCAGTGGCCAGTACCCACCACAGTTAAAGAGCTGAGATCCTTCCTGGGTTTTTGCAGTTATTACAGGAGATTTCTCCATGGATTTTCGCAGCTGGCAGGTCCTTTGCATGATCTGATTAATGCATGGGGCAAGGAGGACAGTCCAGCTAAATATAAAAACTTGCTGGAAAGTGTGTGGACGCCATCTTGTCAAGAGTCATTTGAACAGCTGAAAGAGAAGCTCACGAGTGCCCCCCTACTTGCTTATGCTGATTTCTCACTGCCATTTGTTGTTGAGACGGATGCCAGCAGTTTAGGACTGGGAGCAGTTCTTTATCAGGTGCAGGGTGGCAGGAAACGTGTTATAGCATACGCCAGCCGAAGGTTGAGAAATGCAGAGAGAAATGACAGAAACTATAGCAGCATGAAATTAGAGCTCCTCGCCCTTAAATGGGCTGTGTCTGAGAAGTTTAGGGGGTATCTCTTAGGCTCCAAATTCACAGTTGTGACAGATAACAACCCCCTCTGCCACCTGAACTCAGCAAAGCTGGGAGCCATTGAACAGCGCTGGGTTGCCCAGTTAGCGCCATTTGACTTTGAGGTGCAGTATCGTCCTGGTCGGTGTAACACAGCAGCCGATACCCTCTCTAGACAGCCATTAGCAGGGGAGCCCCAGCCTGCAGGAGATGAGGAGGAGTTTGATGGATGCATATCCATCTGTAACCTTGTCAGCAGAGGGACAACGCTAGGCCTGGACTTAGTAAGTGCAGGTGTAAAATGTTGTCAGGTGAGGCAGGCCCGGGTCACAGCAGTTGAGCAAGACACCCATTTTACTGATTCCCAAGGGAATACACCCACTCTGCCAGGGTATTCTAAGGAAGAGTTTCAGTGCTCTGACCCTACTATCAAGTCCTTTAGGCAGTTTTGGGACAAAAAGAAGAAACCCACACACCAGCAGAGGAGAGGTTTGGCTAAGTCTGTGATTTCTCTGCTCCGGCAGTGGTCACGTATCATGGAGTTGGAGGGATTGTTGTATCGGGTCATTGAGGATGGACATTTGGGGAGGTGTCAGCAGCTCCTTTTGCCAGCTTGTTTAAAGGAAGCTGTACTGGGGAGTGTGCATGATCAGATGGGGCATCAGGGGGTGGAGTGGACCCAGAATCTGTTAAGACAGAGATGTTTTTGGGTTGGTATGTATGAAGAAGTGGACCAGTGGATTAAGAAATGCTACAGATGTGTGCTTACTAAGTTGCCACAGCCCAAGATTCATGCCCCTGTCAAGCCTTTTTTGGCCACTAGACCTCTTGAAGTGGTTGCAGTAGATTTTAGCATGTTGGAGCCAGCCTCAGATGGACGGGAAAATGTGTTGGTGGTTACAGATGTTTTCACCAAGTTCACACAAGCTTTCCCCACACGCGACCAGAAAGCTGATACAACTGCTAAGATTTTGCTTAGAGAGTGGTTCATGAGGTATGGCGTACCAGAGAGGTTACATTCTGATCAGGGCAGAAATTTTGAAAGTGATGTGATTCAGGAACTGTGCAAGTTATATGGGGTTAAAAAAAGCCGTACTACACCACATCATCCCCAAGGTAATGCACAATGTGAACGTTTCAATAGGACACTTCATGACCTATTGCGTACCCTCCCACCTGACAAGAAACGCCGTTGGCCTGAGTATTTGCCAGAATTGGTCTATGCGTACAATGTGACTCCCCATGCCACCACAGGGCACTCGCCGTATTACCTCATGTTTGGAGTGCACCCCCACCTTCCTGTAGATGCTTTACTGGGGCAGGAGCAGGTGCTTGATAAGAGACATGACTGGCTGGTTGTGCATCAGCAGCGCTTAAATGAAGCACATAACAGAGCAAGGCAGTACACGGAGCAGAAAGCAGCGGAAAGGCTTGAGCTGGACAAAACCCGAGTCTATTGCCCCCCTGTTGAAGTAGGTCAGTTAGTTTATCTGCGACACTGGCCCCAAGGCAGGAACAAAATTCAGGACGCCTGGAGCCCTGTGGTTTATAGGGTTGTCGAAGTCCAGGGCAGCACACATGCAGTGGAGCCGGTGGAGGGTGGGCCAGTAAAACGGGTTCACAGAGCTAACCTTAGACCTTGTATTGGCCCAATTCCTGCACCCAGGAAAAAGAAAAATAATGAATCCCCTGTGGTAGTGAGTCCTAGGACAGAAGAGAAAACAGGCTGTTCAGATCCAGATCCTGAGTATGTGTTGTTCGGAGAAACCTCATACCCAAGTGCAGAGCAGTTCAAAGCAGTGACATTTCTGAGTCTGTAAACACTGATGATGCTCGTGTTACTGTACCATCTGACTCTGAGCAGGTGTCCACACCAGAGACAGTTGCTACTGAAACTAACAGGGATATTGGGGTCATTCCACCAACACCAGTGCCCCGTCGGAGTAAAAGAGCTAATGCTGGAGTGCATTCAAACCCTTACCATGTCCCTGTATCAGCATGTCATGCCATCACCTTGAGCCCTGAGGTACTGTCTCAGTTGTTGACTAATTTGGGTACTGCTCTCTTTAAGGAAGCAGTGCATGAGTTGAGATATACCAATTGAGTCACCGGGGACGTTGACTCTTAAGCAGGGGAGTATGTAGCCGGGTGGAAGTTCGATATTATGGGACATGCCACTGGATGGCACTGTTTTTCTTTTGGGGTACCTCTGAGAGCGGAAGGGATCATGGGGATCTACGGAGACATGCACGAGTGCTAGCTTGCATTGGTGTTATGTGGGTGTGCAATGCCTTTTTTCGCTGCGTGATCTGTTTTGAACGCAAAGTGTGCAACAGTTAAGGCACCAGGAGTAGCTGCCACCAACTTCGCCGTTCGTCTCAGAGGGATCCATATTCCGTTTTCTGCTGGATTAATGCACTGTATGTATTTGAGTTCACACTTGTATTATACTATCTCTGTGGGTAAGAGGGAAATGTACCGTGTTAACTGTTTAATCTTGGCTCTGTATCTATGCAGGAGAAGCCACTACAGTTATTTTTGCACTGCTAAGTTTTGTTTTATTTATGTTTGGGTTTATATCAGACACGAAATGACGCTAGATGTCCTTGAGTTCCAGATGCTGATAAAGTTGGGGAAATAACCTGCAGTAGCAGTGGGTTACCAGAGCACAAAGCTGTTACTGGATAGGAGCTGTCTGTAACAATTTTATTTCTTTATTTTTACAACCTTGTTATTTTCTTCTGAGCACTTACTTTATCATTCAGATTAAAAGAACCCCAAAGATAATCTGTGTTCTGGGCTGGTTAATTTAGCCAGGCTACAGGACCATTAATTGCCCTCGGTCTGGAGCTCCATGCAAGATCTTCGCTCGTGCAATGAGGTTGATCATGAGAAAGACACTGGATCCCAAAATTACATGGGAGGAGCTTGTTAGTGATTTGAAGACAGTTCAGACCACAGTCACCAAGAATACGAGTGCTAACGCATCAAACCGTAATGGATTTGGAGCGAAAGGTTTTCCCTACACAAAAAGGCACATGTACAGGCCTGTTTACAGTTTTCGTTGAAAATCTAAATGATTCAGAGAAAGCTTGAGAGAAAGCACTGTGGTCAGAGGAAACCAAAACTGAGCTCTTTGGCATCGACTCAACTCGCTGTGTTTGGAGATGGAGAAATGCAGAGTATAACCCAAAGAACACCATCTCCACAGTTAAGCATGGTGGAAACATGCTTTGGGGCCGATAAGGGTACCCGAGGACTTGAGGAGCCAGTGCACGGGATTATATACCATAAAATCTTGGACTAGAACACGGGTGGGAAACTCCAGGCCTCGAGGGCCGGTGTCCCTGCAGGTTTTAGATGTGTCCTTGAAACAACACAGCTGATTTAAATGGCTAAATTAGCTCCTGCAGTTCTCCGGAGGCCTAGTAATGAACTAATCATGTGATTCAGGTGTGTTGACCCAAGGTGAGATCTAAAACCTGCAGGACACCGGCCCTCGAGGCCTGGAATTGCCCACCCCTGGACTAGAACCTCCTTCCCTCTGAACACTGAAGATGGATCTCCCAGCAAGAAAATGGCCCGGAACCAAGACAATAAAAATTGAGACAGAGGAAGAAGCACATTAGCGTCATGGAGTGGCCTAGCCAGGCCATCCATCAGCTATCCATCAGCCAAGACACTTAAAAGATTTAGAGAATTTCTGTAAAGAGGAGTGTGCCAAAATCCATCCTGAGATGTGTGCAAACTTGACCATCTACAAGAAACATCTTTCCACTGTGTTTGCCAAGGGTTTTCTTGTCCAACTACCAAGTCACTTTTTCTCTGGGATCACATATTTATTTTAGTACGGGCATTCAAATCTTATACTTTTTTAATGAGTTTTTTTTCTGGAATTTTGGTTAACATTCTGTCTATGTCGGTTAATTCTGTTCATCTGGACGCAGTGTTTTAATCACTCATCCAAGTGACTTCTTCAGTCTCAGCTGACTGCAGGTTACTCCAACCTTCTAAACACTACATTGCACGATGACTGAAACTAGCACCACTGAATGAACAATGGGCTGTGAGGTCAGTTCTCCCACTGAAAACGTTACGTCCAAATGAACAGAATCAACCTTTCGGGATTTACTTACCTGGATGATTGAGCATGCATCAAGACATTCTGTCCCTCTCCATTAAAAGGAAACTGCCATGAAAAATTAGAGACTGGGGATCAAATAATTTTCCCCCTACTCTACATGACCCTTCTCTTCTTCTTCCCTTTCACCTGACTGATAGCTCCCTCTTGAGCATGCTTTGTCCAATATATCCACTATCCCTCCTTTGTACATTTCTTAACCTCCCCAACCTTTGCACTCTTAATTTGTCTTTGAAACGCTTGACCTGAGCTGTCCCTCTTATATACTAATTTCTTATCTTGTCTATCCTGGTTACTCCCAGTGAAAATCCTAGCATCTTCAACTTTGCCACCTTCAGCTCTATATTTATACAATGCCATCTGTGTCTGTGTACATGGAGTGAATGGACTGATCATGGCTAATTAAAATGTCAATCAAAGGTCATATTGGAAAGAATTCACATAGAACATAGAAAAGTAATGTGTGAGGTAAACATCTAATAAACTTAAATATAAATAAACTTTTTTCCTGAAGTTTTTTACTTTTTGATTTAAAAGGGGCACGTTTTTAAAGACCTTGACTGGCAGGCCAACGTCCATGGTCATGTGGTGCTTGATGGGTGGTACAAGATCAACTATTTCACGTACACAGTAATATGCCATTTTTCTTTATTCCCCAAAGATGCACGCATTTATAGGGCTTTGCGTGTTGCAAGTGCAAGTCGGCAGCACTTTTAAGAGAAGTAGTTAATCGTGAGCGCTTGCCACCGCCTCCCTTCCATTACAGCAGCATTAGCAGTCGTTATCCATGTAAATAACTCCTATTTTTATTAACTTTTCTTGACACCATTTTCTTGAAATTGCCTTTTTTATGGGCCTCTTTTTCAAGATAATTGCATTCAAGTGAATTACTGCACATACAGCTGGTTTTAAAGTGCTTGCAGGGACAATAAAGAACCTCTTGGGCCATGCACACATTCACATACTCTTGGAGGCATCTTTTGCCAGGGAATGAAGTAATGTTATAAAATCCAAAACACGTTTTGCATACAGCGTATTAAAGTACAATTGCTCCTTTGGAGAGGAAATATAAAAGGTTAAAGCAACACAGAATTTTATTATATGAATAATAAATTGAGGTTTTCTTGCTTTAAAATGTCCACAATATTTCCCAAAAATGGGACCTAAACTGTCCCTTTCCATATGGCTGTTGGGCAACAGGTGCGGCCCAGTGTCTCCACTGATGGATATGATAGCTGCTCTCTGGCTGGGATTCTTAGAGGCGGCATAATCCAAGCCTAATCTCCCTATAATTCAGGGAGTATTGGGTTCTTCAGATGAGCAAGTGGAAACCTTTGCCTGTGTGTGAGAGCTGAATGTCTAAACTGAGCTTAAATGAAAACCTGGCACAAGTTTTCTTTTTTCTTTCATGTCTTTATGGGTTGTTTTTAATCTGCTTTAGTCATGTTCGCTCAAAAGCCACATATGGGACTTTAGGTGTCAACTGCTGCTGTGTTGTTGCTACTTTCTTTGTCCTTCTTCCTTCTTTTTCAGCCAATGCTCATATGTAAATATGCACTGATGAAAACGTCAGTGTCAATGATATAACTGAAAAACAAAAACTCCATGTTACAAACTCTATGTTAAACTCCAACTACATTTAATGGAAATGTTTTTTAATCTAATTACAACAGTAATAAAACTTTTTTCTTGTAGCAATTTTCAAAACAAGTAAACATAGTAAAAGAAAAAGTAAATAAAAACATGGCATAAAACAGCGAGAGAGAGAAAATATCGCTACAGGTAAAATAAAAAAAAATTAAATTAGTAAAAATAAAGATAGATAAGGGAGGATGGAAGGATTTAGAGTAAAAATATGTTCAATTTAATTCAGTTATATATATATCACAAATCACAACAATCATTGCCTCAAACAATCATGTGACCACCTTTGAGCAAGCACTTTGGGGACTGTTTCCACAGAAGAAGGGGCTTGAAAGCTGAGGGCTCTACCTCCCATTCTACTTTTAAATACATTAGAAATTAAAAGTATTCACTGAGCAGCTACTCAGTTGCTCTGATAAAGAGGTCCACAGTTTTGGAGCATTTACCAAAAATGTCTGCCTTACTTTTATAAAGAGGTGGGATGTGTGAACCTTTAGGAGAGTATGAGGCGTAATCCTAAATATTGAATGTTATTGGGCAGCAAGCAAGATTGACAGCGCACAATGTGCTTTGAGGTAGCAGCCAAGAAGGGTGTAGTTTGTGTCTGTGAACACCCGTGTGTACATCTGTGTGGGGTGTGTGGGGAGCCATAGACCCCCGTACCCCCAGGGCATGAAGCAGGCATGGAGGAGATCCAGGCACCAGACATCCAAAGTCCCCAGAGAGTGAGAACCCAAGGAGGATCATCGGAGGAGGGGCAACTGTGCCACCCTCCTGGGAGGAGCTGAGGAGAGCCCCAGACGGGCCATGTAAGGCTTTAATGTAATACAAGTTTAAAATCAATTTTACATCTAAGAGGTAGGAAGTTTTTGCATTGAGAGTTATGTGGACTTAGACCTTTGAATTTATTATGAGGTCTAGAGACTGATGAAGGATTTTTGTCTGTGAACCAAGTAGAGGGAATTACAAAAGTCCAAAAGCGATGAGATGAAGGCATGGCTGACTTTTCTCCAAGATCTGCTTGATATTAGAAGTTTTAAACATAAATACATTATTCCAGCAATTTCGTTGCCACAGCAAAGCTTCGAGTCAAAGATGTCGTCCAGATCACAGATCATTTTTCCTTTGTTTTCCTTCCAAATTACAGATCAGTTTGATCTTCTTTCATTTTCTGAATAAAAGGAAATCAAATTTGGAATCATTGTGCTAACAGAGGTTTTGTGACACTTAACATCAGAATAGACAAACCAAATCTCCTTCTATAGCAACATCACTGCAGAGTTCAACTCTAGTTCATGTTTACTTTTTTATTTTATGTTTCATGTACTACTTGTTCGCTGTGATCTTCAAGAAATTATTTTTTGGATCAACATTTCACTATCACTGTGATAGTGAAACTGTAGCTATCTGGTTTAAAATTGTGAAATGATTTTGTTGGAACAAACATCTTTGTCATTCTAAGTATGTGCTACTTATGCCCAACTGTATGTTCAACCTCCTCAGTATGTGTCAGTAAGTCTTTACATAGTCGTAATGAATGCTGACGGAACAGGATGCTTTCAGCTGACATGTGTCACAGTGTCATCGGTGCTACTCACCCAGCAGGTTGCTGTCGGCACACAGGTGCCCAAACTAATTTCACGCTAACAAACACCAACATACAGCAAACGCATACACCTAAGTACACACACACACACACACACAAACACTCAGATCAGCAAGGATTACTGTCAGAGCTGTTCGTACATCATGACTGAGCAATCCATGGACATGTGCCAACAATTTCCTTTCACCTGGGAAAGGAGAGGGGAGGAGAAGTAAGATAAAAAAAATTACAGAAGATGATGGGGACGATACCATTTGTTTATTTATATGGAACATCTTTACTGAGGGGAAACGAGTGAAAGAAAAAAGGCTTGTATACCCTTCTGTATTGTAGAGATGATAGATTTACTGCCTCAATAAAATAAAGAATTTGTAACAAGGATCCCTTTCTAATAGCTATTGAGAAACTGAAGACCTTAAGAGATGGAAATCTGCAATGATACAGCTTGCTTTTTCCATTGCTTGGATGTGGGAGGTCTCCAAACTCACTTTGAGGTTTTAATCCAATTAAGAATACAATGATTTATGTCTGCATTGTACCAGGAAAGTCTGCAGGACCTTTGTTCTCAATAACTCAAGCCTAATGCTTCTTTTGCTCCTTTTATAAATCTTGACTGATTAAACTGCTGGAAAAAAAACACTTAAGCAACTGAACACAGTGTTGACTTATTCCTAGAATCCAGATACGAAGAGAAATTCAAGACAATCAAATATATTCAAATCTCGACAGTAAATAAAGAAATTTTGCTCTCTGTGTGGAAAGTGTGGAGTGTCAAGATGACGGTTAATGGAAAACGCAGAGGAGTCGGGTGTTTTTGTACTGTATCTTTTGGCTGCTGCTCTGTTTGTATAACCCCTGTGCATGGATAAAGACCTGCAATGACATGCATGGCTCCTCTATAAAGCCATAATACCAAATATGTACATTGAATATAATGCATGTGTTTGTTAATGCATATGCCTAGTGCGCATCATTAAAGGTCTGTTTGTGAAAAGCACGTACATCAGTCTGTACACAGTCGTACTGATTCAGAAAGTATATACAGAAATTTGCATAATATATATCTAGTAATGATGTGCAGATTTGTAAATGCAGACACAGTCTATTAAATCCACTGCGGTGTACTAAGAAAACAGCAAATTAGTTGGTCACAAATGAGCCAATCGGGTGAGAGAGAGAGCAATCTGCTAGCAAAAATAATGCGGAGCAGTGGTCGGCTTTGCTATTGTCTATAACAGCTATAGGATCCATAGAAGAAGAAAACGTTATTTACCGTCAGATCCTGGCTGATCCACCTGTTTGTGTGGCTGCTGCTGCTGTGCCTCATACTGCTCTCATTGTGTTCTGCATGTGGTGTGATAGTGAAGGGATTGATTAGAGTCCAAGAAAAGAAAATCTGTCTCACATTCAATTATATTCAGTTACACTGGAACAATATACACTACATGGACAAAAGTACTGGGCCACATACTCATTACACCTAAAGGAGCTTCTCGGCCATGAAAAAACATGCCATGAAGCTCCCGACACACAGTTTTTGTGCTGATGTTAATGGTAGAGGAACCTTGGATCTCTGCAGTTATTGAATCAGCTGAGCCAGTTTCTAAATGTTTCCATTTTCCAGTAATACTGCTTATAGTTGATGGGGGAATATCTAGGAGGGAAGACATTTCACACAAGTGCACGTTGAAATCTTATTACAATACCATGTGCTTTAGAATTAGAGGTGTGGCCTACCTTTGTCCGTATAGTGTATGTCCTTAACAGAAAAGCTTTTGGTTTAGGCATGTACACACACCCTGACCTGCCTCACTTAGCTCTTTCAAGCAGTGAACTATGACACAGAGGCATTAATTCATACTGTTACTTATGTTCAGAATTAGAACTTACACACTGTATATCCAAAAAAGGGGTTTATAAAGTAAGATGCACTGCAATAACGTTTTAACAATACAATAATGTGTATAATCCAATAGGCCACCTTTACAGGCTGCTTCAAACTACATCAAGGAGAGGTGAGGTGAGCATAATTAAAGCCATAAGTGCATACTTGTGGCAATAGGACTGAAAAGACCTGAATTAAAAGATTAAGAGGTGTTACCCAATGCTTTTGTTCACATGGTTTATCACAGGATCCAGACATTTATTCTGACATGATTCAGATCTGCTTCAGTCATATTGATAGATGACACTGACATTTCAATATGTCATGTAATTGATCGTTCAACAGAAGTGAAAACCTCATTAAATAAATAACATCTTCGTGAGCTCACTGCTAAGTAAAACACAAGTGTTTGTGATCGCTGCGATTTCATTAAGGGTGCACCTCTGTGTAAAAATGCAGCTGATGCTGCAAAACACCCAGCTCACTGTAAAGCAACCTTTTTGTGTTCATAGCTTGAATGGATCTTGAATTGCTGAAGTATCCTGCCCTTGGTTTGAGATACAAATATACCAGTAGGACCAGAAATGTATGTGCCTGTCCTCTAAACATTAACGATGAGGACTCAGTAAAGAACTATAGGTCAGTAGTCAGTCAAAGCGCCGAGGCATCCACCCATGTTTATGCACTCCTTCTTGTCCAAAACATAGGAAAGCTATGTTTGCATGATTAATTAAAATGCTGTTCACCAACAAATGTCCCTCATGAGGAAAAATCTTACACATGTATATACAACAGCACCATATTTAAAAGTAAGTCTCCCCACACATACCAGTCACCAAGCTGTCACTGCGTCATCAGACATGAATGAAACTACATTCATAAACTCTAACCGAGGAATGAGGCTACATTTTTCCCCGAAATATCTAGTCTGTTTGCATTACGATAGTAGCGGTGGAGAGCTTGTTGCACATGGGGAGAGCAGACGATGGTCCTAAATCTTCCATAGATATTTAATTGTACTGACATACTCATGAATCCATTCAATGAACCCTCAGGCCCTGTGGATGGGTTATCAGGGTCACCACTGTGTTGACCCTAACAATCACAGCAGTATAGCAGTTCAGGGTTCCAGTTTTCCCTTCAATTTTTCACTTAGCAGCATGAAAAGGTTACTCACTTCAATTGTTTTGCTGGTTTGTTACACTGCACAACTAGGGGTGCCCTGCCCTGGTATTTAAAGCTAAGTAAATCATTTATGTCTTACATATTTTGTCAGTCAACACAGAACATTGCCTTTCTTTGTGTGCGGCCACTCAAGCTAACAGAAACTTACCAGTTGTGTTTTGAGGTATTGTTGATAAAAAATAGCAACCATTAGTCTGTATCCAAGGGCATCTTTGAACAATAGTCTCCATTGTGCGTACGACAGTCATCATGAGAGCCAGATAAAATGATGCATTATGACTGACAAGATGTAATGCTAAATTTGTTTGAATATCTTAGCAGATTAAATAAACATTAAATTATGACAATCAAACCAAAAGCGTAATTCTGACTACCAGGCCAGGCCACCTGTAGCGTACAGTTACAGTATTACAATGAGCATAAATCCATGTTTGCAGAGTTAGGCAATTCTTTTTTCAGACCAGCCTTAGGATTGTTTTTAATTACTTACGCAAGCTAAACTGTGGTTGAAACTAAAATTATTTTATATGCGATCTTCACAAAGCATAGAAAAATAGATGAGGATTATGAAGAATATGATCGTCAATGACTGTCAGATGCAGTTCCTTTCTTATATGTGCATTAACTGAATTTGTTATGAGGTCTTGTTTGCATATCATTCACTGCTCCTGATGCAATAACAGTCTGCATAGAAATTTGCAGTTCTTTGTCTCATTATCTTTACTATGTATCAGCAACTGTGCTTATCTGGATGAAAGGGTGTGAGCCACAGAAACTGCGGTGTTGACAGCTAAACAGCAGGAAGTAGAGAGAAAAGAGATTCAAATACCAGGGGTTAAGAAATGTAAGAAAAGAAGAGACTTTTGTCCCCCTTTGGATAAACCTAAAAGTTGCAAATCCATCCATCAAAAACAAAAATGGGTATTTATTTTCAGACTCAGTGAAAAACAACCACAGTAGAGGTGAAGAGGGGTCAAAGCCACATTTAGACAACTACAAGTGACAAGCTGACCTTTGACTTGAGCACCCCGTAACTTCAACTGCTGGATGAGAAGTAAACCTAAGAAAACACTGTCCCCTACACCTTTCTGTTATTTTTGATCTCATTCTTCAGTCTAGCATGAAATCAGTTTGCCCCAGAGCCAACAGTCACAAATGCCTCTTGGATGAATCGTTGTGCATGTGTGTGTGCGTGTGCAAAGTTTTGTGTGTATACACTGGAGGGCCTGAAGGGTCATCGGTGTCTGCAGTCCCCTTTCTTCCCTCTCCGACATCCCAGAATGCCGTAGCACATGAGAGGACTGAGGATTAGAGAAAGTGTCCTCTCAGATGACTCGTCCATCTGTGCCCAGGATCGAGTTATAAGGAGTTGTGATATTGGGCCGATGCATTTCAATCAACAGCAGATCCAATTCAAATAAGCCCCTCAACTCCAAGGAAAATCCCTCCTGAGGCTGTGTTGCCGTGTTCCCTTAGTGGAAGAAAAATGTTGCAGTGACTTATTTTCTTCTCCCTTTCAAGCACTTTTTGTTTTTCATTTGTTGATTGGGTTGTGGATCAACAAGCCTGGTTCTGTCTTTGCTGTCTTTGCTTCCTCATCTGCCCCCCCCCCCCCCCCCCCCCCCCCACACACACACACACACACACACACACACACACACACACACACGCACACACACATCCCCACCCCCTCCAGTTTACTCACTAATCAGGAAGCACTTGGTCCCTATTTATCACGTAAATTGAATCATTACCACCCACACCACAGGAAAGAAAAACATCATCATCGCCTAATGCATTTTGTGGCTGCATTTATAGTGATTGCCATAATGCATTATAACAGATGTGAAGGTTTAATGATAATGTTTTGATCTTCTTCAAACGAGATGGCTTGTGATTTGACCTTTGAACTCTTTCATCATTTAACCCAAAAAACAGGGAAATCCCTGCATAGTGTTATATCCTTCCAAACATGTGAAGAAAACTAATAAAAGGTATTATATAATATATTTATTATCCCTTATCACATGAAGCTCATTTGAATGTATAGCTTGTATGATCGGGGAGGTTTGTCTTCTTGTATCCTGAGCGGAAAATACTGTTTGTAACTGACCCCATTGATTCTTTAAACTATACATTACAAGAAAGACAAAATCAATAGAGACAATTAATTTTAGAGGCAGAAAGAAAGAAAGGTTCTGTATTCCTGACCAACAACAATTGATTCTGCATCTGAAACAGCAACTGTGTGGGACAGATGTTATCACCTACTTTGAAACAATTTCACACACTATTTAAGACACGTGACTTACACGTGTCTTAAAATTATTTACAGCTTAATTAAATCTTCCCCCCCTGACTTACAGTAATCATTTACAGTATTATTTATGTTTTCTCTCGGACACTGTACACTCTTAAAATTACTTATGTACAATTTAAAAGTATTAACAGCCTAATTATATCTTATCTTGGTATCATTGTGGGGTCTTTACCTCACAATATAAATCGCCTTGAGACAATTGTTGTTGTGATTTGGCGCTATGTAAATAAAATTTAATTTTACTTCATCACCTATAAAAAGTTGAATCAATACCCCCTGATTGTAATGTATGTACAAACATATACTTAGCTAAAAACTTACAGGTAAATGTAACTACATTGTAATTACACCCTTAGACATGAGCTGTCTTATAAAGTGTTACCAATATTTTTTAATATTATTGAAAAGTATGCTTATTTCAGGGTTTTACCTGTTTGTTTGTTTGGAAAATTCTGTGTGAAATATTATGTAACACTTCTCTCTGCCTTCCTTGCATTAGAAAAAATGAATACTTGGTGTCTTGGTCTTGTATTAACTGCCCATCACCATGTCTACTAAATGAAATCAGCACCAATTACTAGTATTTCAATGAGGAGTGACTCTTGGGAGCAGTGCTGTGGCTTTGTCTGGTGTAAAGCATGATTAAGTATATAAAACAGACAGATGAGCTAAAATTTGCTTGAGGCGACTTTAGGCTCCTCTGGGGGTCCACTGCTGATTCTACACTGGCTGTCAAGTGCAAGTCTTGGACCTTTGACGGATGTTTTTGTTCCTCTGCCCAGTGCTGGGATGGGCCTCATCTCTAATGGTGGATTAAGGGGATTGACAGGGGAAAAAAATGAATGAACAAAAGGATTAAGCAAGTAGAAACTATGAATGAATGACTGCTGAACAGAGAATCGACACAGCCCAATACAGCAGTGTAGCAGCCTATATGAGGCTGCAAAAAAATAAAAAGAAAACAAAGCTGAAACACAAAGTAGGGGAGATTAGACCAACATATATATATATAAAAAAAGAAGTAGTATTGTTTGGAGATGTGTTGAGTATTGTCAAGGTTTTTCTTTCACTTGCTTTTCCTTTTGGCACGAGTTGACACTATGATAAAGTGTGTCTGTCTTTATGTCAGTTACACCCCTATGTGTCACTCTTCAAACTGCCATGCCCTCATGTTTCATCACCTTTAAGTGCTTATGAAATTATCTATATTCAGTGATGGCTCAGAGCCCGTTCCCTTTGCTTCACCAGCTAGCAATGTTGTTTGTTCAGTCAGTCCTGGGGGCAAAGAGAGCTCACCTTGTCAGAGCCAAGGACAGAGATACCACCTCTTCATCCATGCTGCACTCCCCCCATCGTATTTTCCGACTTTTCCCTCCACCTTCTTATGTACGCTTCCAACTCGCGAATGTACATTTTTTGCATGTCCGTGATGAAGTGCTCGTGAGTTTCAGCTTGTGCTTACAAACCCGTGTCCGTGGCGCAGCGCCAGATTCAGGCAGATAGCATCTCGAAGAAATTACAGTATTGCATACTCAATTCAAATTACTCAGATGTTTATAGCAACCAGTGCCACAACAGGTGGAGAGGGATGAACCTTTGGCAGGCTGGCAGGTCGTATTCTTCATGGAGCTGTGGTTTCTGATGCCTTATGACAGCAAGTCGAGAAGAACTGACTCACCTGAGTGTAGCACGTATAAAGAAGTTTTTGTCTGCAGCAGAAAGAGAGAGAGAACTGAATGTGCACAATAAACTTGCCTTAATGCACACTCCCATATTACTTATGTATAATTTGTGTTTGCGAGCTTGTATTTATGCTCAAAACCGCACCTTGTAAAACAAATTGCACGTTGCTGTTGTTAAAACATCATTTTCATTGTTGTTTCGTCCGTTTCCTTCTTATTTGCCACTTGTTACTCATGGTGCATGCCTGGCTTTAAAAAAAAACTTATTACAGAACTTATGAAAACATTTAAGTGTGAATAATTTAACTTAAACTAATCATGATTTGTAATTTGCACTTGTCGTTTCTGACAGTCATGAGTAATATGTGGTATTATTTCTCTTTGAATAACCCACAGATTAGTCATGCCTGCTTCTGCCTTGCAAGTAGCTGCGTGTATGCGCCTTGCCATAAGCGCAGATGTTTTGGAACGTCTTGCCACAGCTCCGCAATTACCTCCACTGAATATAACTGATAATTAACAAGTAGATTTCATGAAATTATTTTGTTTTGTTTTGTTTTTATTTCATTCATAAAGCCACGTGTGTGATTCAGTAGCACTTAGCAAAAAGATGCCACTTTAACAGAGTAAATGAGGGGGCTCCACTCCTAGAGTTGACAGCTGACCCCTAGCTGCTCCCTGACATCAGCCAAGGCAGAAAAGCAGAGAGCCACTTCTCAGCATCACTGGCATGCTTTGCTGTCAGAGCGACTGACAGAGGAGAAGCTAAACATATTGAGAAAATAGCAGCTCCTCACAGCATGCCAATCACCAATACCATCATCTCTTGCTTTATTTATTTTTTCCCCAAGTGGAAATATTTGACGAGAGAACAGATCCCTCACCTGAGCTCATCGCCTGCCTGCCTGCTGTCCAACATTGCTCAGATAAAGTGACACTAAGTCCTTTTACAAACACACACACACACACACACACACACACACACACACACACACACACACACACACACACACACACACACACACACACACACACTTTTCTATGTATTAAAAGGACCTAAATATGAGCATTTAGATAGAAAAGAAAATCTGACTCTGTCAGCACAGGAAAGCATCCCGGTGTGTGTTTTCTTGTTTTCTTGAGTCTTGTTTAAAGAAATTTGAACAGGGAGGAAGTTTTCCTTGCTGCTCTGTCAAAGAAGAAAAAGACAAACATGAGCCAGATAAACAGTGTCACAAAAAAAAGAATCGAACCAACTGCAGACACACACACACACACACACACACACACACACACACACACACACACACACACACACACACACACACACACACACACACACACACACACACACATTTCCTTGGTTAACTTCATTTTACTTTGGTCAGGCACAGGCCTATGAAATGAGCTTTCAGTAAATACGTAATTGCTCAGTCATTCTGCCACTCGGCTGATCCCACATTACACAGCGACCGCTGTTGCACTTTTTCCCCCCAACTCTCGTTGACATTTCCTTGGCTTTCAGAGCGCCTTCCTTCATAAACTCCAGTCTTGGTGTAAAATGTGGATTACAAGCATACTGAGCTCAGTTTGTCATGTAGCCGAGATTAAAGTGCATTGAAATCTGCTTTTTATGAACAGGGGGCACACCGAGGGTGCAGGACGAGAGGGGAGAAAGGAGAGAAATGTAAAAGAAAGGTCGGAATAAGTAGGAAATGATCTTTTTGATCAAGAGGTCCTTACATATACAATATGTACAAAGAGGTCTGTGAAATACTTTTACATACTATTACTTACTATTACTTCATTGGTTGTGCAACAAACTAAATACCAGTCAGGTTCAAATCTTCCACATTGCTATTGAATTTTATTTCGGATAGTTTCAGCTTTCAAGTGACCGTTAAATCTGGGAGGTATGGAACAAAAAAACTCATATTCAGCATCAGAGTCACTCCCAGCTGTAAACAATCTCTCCTCTAAGCCATTTTTTTTTAAAATCTGAAAGGTCTGATTTGTTACTGTAAAGCAAAGCAAGGAACAGCACCATAAAATCCCCTGTCTAAATGGCAAATGAGAGTATATCTCTCAAAGGCCAGACCAGGTCACAGTGGGGGGAAAAAGAGAGAGAGAAAAAAAAAGAACAGCAGGCTTTGCTGGATTTTGTATGGATGACTCCCATGTTCTCAGCTGTGCCTGAGAATGAGTTATGATCACAGTGAGAAACTCTGACAGTACCCACCACCCACATGGTGGCCCTCACTTTTTTTTTGTTTTTTTATTTGGCTTTTGATGTTTGCTTATATCTTGTCATGAATAAAATATAGAGAGACATGCTGTAAGTAAGGGAAAAATATGGCAACTGAAAAAACCTCGGGCACCAAGTTTATTGGTGGTATATATCTGGAAAGCAGCAAACAACAGAGCATTTACAATATGTGGTTGGATGATGACAAATATCTGTGACAGTTTGATACACTGCTATCTAAATCTTTATTCTGATTATGATTGATTCTGATTATTACGTGAATCTGAAGAAACAAAATCTATAAATTCCCATGTACGTTGTGTGACTTTAGCCATTTTTAAAGAGCACATAGGGGATTAGTTAAAGACATTATCCAAAGTTGCCTTTTCTCTTAGGAGCTGGCCCACTGCTTTTTCTTGAGGGTGCTGCCTGTATAGATGTTAGTGCTGGAGGCGAGAAAAGCATCCACTCGGTCACTGTGAGTTCATCTGACTGTTACCTGTTCTATTAGGCACAATTGGACACACAGACTTTGCACTGTGTGAGTGAAGACCGTTAACGTTTATGTTGCGCAATTCCATTCTGATGTACCCGAGTCGGGTAATTTTTTTACAAAGGTTTCAGGGCAGAAGTGCATGCATAAAATGGCTCTGATCAAGTGGGATTGGACGATTGTGCAAGATAATAAATAACATACAGTGACAGTATGTAATCCAAAGGATTCTATAAATCTTTCTCTCTATGGTGTGTGCACCTTGCATCAGCTGTATGGCTAAGATGTGGCTTTAGCTCGGCTTAGATACGAAAAACGTAGTTATTTTGCTGCTGGACCATTCACCAGCTTGTGCTTACCACAACCTTTATTTTTGTAGCACAGAGAGCACACTTCCTGCACGGGCATGCATTACTGGACGTAAACCAAGATGTGCACAACATTTCAACACAACGTCTTGGGAAAAAAGGTTGGTTTGAAAGCTCTGAATCATTAGTAGGTGAACACTTCACATAAACTGTCTTTAGTTTAAAAAGCTAAAAAAAGAAAAAAGAAAAAAAGAAAAAAAAAGAAATGTCGACATGCATTTGAAAAATTTTCAGCACAAAGCCAGTGGTTACAGGTTAACTCAGGTTTTCTTGAGTTTAACTATTCCACAGTGCAAAGTCCCCCAAATCCATACATTTCTAGGCTGTTTTCGGTGCTCATTATTGACGAGGATCTTCTCCAGGGCTTTTGGGCTAGTTTGCAGTCAGTTGGATATGGCAGCACTCAACAGCTCCTGGCCAAACCTGACAGTTCTATTACCATCTATTTCCTCAGTAGGCGGATATACAACACTGAGCCAGTGATTATGACTTCTATAACAGGCCCCTCAATATCCTTGCAGCAAAACACATATACGCACATGCTCAAAGGCTGATTTATGAGCTTGAGAGCCTGGAGGTGGGAGGCAGTGTGTCGTTACCCCAGACATGTTGACCAGAGCATGAGCTATTGAAAAGACAGGGAGGCGGGCAGCACTGTAATTAAGTCACTAAATACATTAGGCTGAAAGATCCCACAGTACATCAACAGGGGATGCATTGAGAAATGATTTCGGGCACTTATTCTTCTAGAATCTTTCTTACGGATGATTGTACAAATGACGGAAGTGATTTAAAGAAGAATTCTGACTCACGAGGTCCTGGCAACATTTGAAAGCTTCTTTGGGTCGTTTCCCAGTTTTGAATGCGGATGCTTTGAGGATGCTTCACTATCACAACAGATTTAGAGTGTTGTTGAAATCATCATTTATGATTTAAAAATGATTCATATCACCAGTTCTCTTAATGCACATTTGTGTGCACAAATGATGAAACAGGCTCTCGTGAAGTGCACGCACGTTGAGTCTTTTACTGACTGACACAACTCCACAGATCTAACATAGCAAAGCTCTCAAAGGCATCTAGATGTATAATCAGAGTCACGTCAAAGGAATGACAAGTGAAATGGAAAAAGCAAACAAGCAAAGAGCACAATGCTCACTCAGTCCTTGTCCTTGCTGCGTATTGTATTTCTGAGAGGTGTGTGGCAAAAAAAAAAAAAAATTTAAGTCAAACTTTGCCCCAACACAAAGTAGCATCTGCAGTAAGGCAGGGCAGCTGTCAGTCAACTAAGTCCTGGCACATAGTCGTGCTCCTACCGCCCATATTTCTTCAATTGTTGTGGCCAAAAGAAAAATCACTGACAACTTTAAGGTTAGAACAATCAACCGAGAAGTGTTTTTTATGTTTGATCAGCCTTTAGGTTCATAGATGTATCAATTAAAAAGGGTGTACTGAATGTTGTCTTCATAATGGGTTGGTCTGCTTTGTAAGAGATGTGTATGAGAGCATGTAATCATTAATACTTTCACATGGAAACATTACAGAGTTTCATAAATACAATTAATTTACTCATTTCTAAGCAAAGCATGTCTTTGGAAAATTGCTAACCCCTTTTTTACTCATCGGCGTTTCCAACGTGTTTTTATGTTGCTGGTGATTCTTCCTCTTTCTGTTACTGTTATTGAAATCCAGATACAAGTATAACTTTGAGAATTACACTGTAAAAACAATTACGTACTGAAGCATTTGTTTCCTTTTGTTTTCTATGAGAAGTAATTTGTGACACAAATGCAATAGCTTCTTACACAATATGAATCATAGCAGCAGCTACAGCTGTCTCTCGTGTGCACCTTAGAGAGGGAGGTGTCCTTCATCGCTGCAGAGGATGACTGGTTCTCTTCAACTGTTATGGAAGACAATGGGGAGCATTGTGCATGTCATATAAAGCATCCGCCTTTATTGACTTAGGTAAGTCTCGCTGTTGTTGCTAGCACTCAGCGTTCAGAGATAACTTCCTCTGTCAAAACACAAACGCTATGCCCACTCCACGTCTCACATCAGCTCGTGCTAATTACCTGAGCATACCCTAAGCTGACAGGTGAAGGTGTGCGATGGATGTCTTAGTGGGTGGGGGGGAAAGGGGCTGGTTAAGGTTGACACCACTCCGGTGACCTACAGCTGAACTTGGACCTGTGAGAAAATAACAGGTTTTCCAATTAGGCCCAAAGTGTCTCACCTCAGGCATTTTCTTTTCTGGAAGTCTTTCTTACCTCTCCACACAACAATTAGGACCGAGGAGCTCCCCAGCCTGTGGAGACCTGCATCCCTGCCTGCCTACCCGCCGGGGCCTCTGCTTTCACAAAGATATTCAACAGGAAAATGTTTCATACTCATACACTGCAATTAACGCAGTACCTGTTCCAAAAGCTTTTGTTGTTTTAGTCATAATTTAACCAGGTGGAGAAGCTGAGTCACAGCCCATTCCACATAGGCCTAGAAACTGGTATGACAAATTCTGAATGATCAGCACTGAGTTCATTCTGAACAAGTAACCATTGTGTGCACCAGCAGTTGTTTTCAGTTAATTAATTCTGACAGACTTAATGCAAGACTGGTTACCTCAACCATGCAGCTTGACTTGTTCAGTTAAAAATAAGCAATGATGGCGATTAAAGGCTAATAACAAATAAGACTAAAAAACAAAAATACAAAATAGAAATGGATTTTTTAGGGAAATCTATGCCCACTGTTTTCTTCTATTATTTTAGACATTCAGGAAGCTTTTTGTTTCAGTTAAAGAGCTCATTAATAGTGGTAGTAATACTGATTAGCATGTTAACACATCCAAACTACTTTTAGCAGTGTTGATCTCTAATAAAGTTTGTAGTACTCCTAGAAAGACTATTATACCTGACAGATGTTTTAATTGATCCTAATTATCTTACATGTTGTTTAATCAGATTGCTTTGTTATTCTTGGATGAAAAGTAAATGAATATATAATCAATAATCATTTCTAAAATGTCAAAAAATAATGTGTAAGTATGAGTCATTTCCAAGGAAATGAAAGAAAACATTCACAGGAATGAAAAGAACTTGTGGTGTGTGTTTTGTGCTTAACTGACAAACAGCAGGAAAAACATGAATGATGAACCAAACAGAAACAGGAAGTTTCTATAACCATTGATTTTTTTTTTAATCTTGTCTCTGATTTATGCAAATACTGCAAAAGTTACAAAGAAATTCAACAATACTTCCTTCTTCCATACTTCCTTGCCTTCTATAGATTAATAAGTACTATATGAAGCATGCTTAAGAGTGTTTACACAAGGCGTAAAATCCCAGTGTACATTACTCAATGTTAACCTGTGCTGTTGGCTTAAGAAATCATCCATGTCCGGTATCAGTCACTAAAAATACACTTAAGACTGTTCCTGACTCGCTCAGCGACAGAGAGGAGCCCTTAGGTGCACTACGGGCCATCGTGTTCTCTGTACAGATAAAAGATGATAAATGTCACAACACAGCGTTTAAATGCTTTGTTCGCTTGACTGTGATTTATGATGAACTTTGACTGCTTTTAATATATCTTCAAAAGCTCCAACAGTAATGGATCTGCCTGAACTTCAGTCTGACAAAGCTACTGTAACTGCTTGATTTAGACGTGCTTAACATGACGTGACGGTACGTTTAGAAACCGGATCCTCTGGGTGATTTTCATTTGTTTGATTTAACTTTATAAGAGATGCACCAAAACAAACAGCAGAACTCGTTTGTGGTTGCAAATATGTAAATAGAATAAAAACTTTAAAAGTGCATTACATTGTGCTGTTCTGGACTTTGGAATTGAAGGTTTAATCAAAAGATAAAAAATTTATTTTAAAACCCTTATAGCCCCACACGTGGGAAATTTTTGTAGCCCTCTGCATTTGATCCATTCACTCAATGAAACAGTGGGCAGCTGCCAAACTAGCACCCGGGGAGCAGTGTGTAGAGATGGCACCTTGCTCAAGGGCACCTCAGGGTAGCTGTTCGGTGGATTCAAACCCCTGACCTTCCTGTCATGGGGCAACCTCTCTACCTACAGAGCTCTCACCACCCATAATTATAAAAAACCTGTACCTCAGTAAGACCACACAAAGCTTGAACGATAGCTATTTTATTAAGTGCATTTACGTACATAAACACACACTTGTATATAGTAAAAATAATTTTACACAAACCTAAAAAAAAAACAAAAACAAACAACAAACAAGTTTACCAAACAAGCATTATATACATCGGAAAAATACTGCACGTTTCATCTTAAACAATGACAAATAAACGTAAATCTGAAAAACTCAACAGTCGAAACTCCTAAACATTTGAGATCTGTAACAGAACAGCGCAGAGTTTGATGTACATGGAGAAGTCACAGGCAGTTTAAAACTGTTATTTTAATTCAGGTCTGCAGGCTGAAGACATATTGGAGACTTTATATGTGTGACGGGTATTGACGTGTGAGTCTAAACTGCTTTAGAGTTGTGGTTTCCTTGTGGTTGAAAATCATATGTACTTTCATTGAAAAAAAAAATCAGGAACAGCTGAAACATCACATATATATATATATATATATATATATATATATATATATATATATATATATATATATATATATATATATATATATATATATATATATATATATATATATATATACTATTTTTCATCCAATCCAATTAAAAAACAGCAGTTTATATACTTGTTCATACGTGTATATATTTGAAAGACCATATGTTTTCTACATGTTTCTATTGCATGATACAGTGTATGGCTTGGCAGAAACATTTCCTTTGATCTTTGAAAAAACAAAATAAAAATGCAAGCTTATATGAGCAAATAATAACCAGAGCTCTACAATCTGACTCCAAACTAAAAAATAGAGGTCTTCTTGTCTAAACTTTACAAATCCGTCTCGAAATATGGCACTTACAGTTAGAAATGATTATAAAAAATATACTGCATTTGATATTATTTTATTTAAAAAGCTTTCCTCTGAGACCAAGAAGGCACTGTAAGCGTTTCATATTACAGAGTTTTGGCAGTGAAGTAATGTATAATACAAAGATTCATAGACACCTTTTAATAAGGCATTGGTTGATATTTTGGCACCAACGATGACTGCTGAGATACACGTTAAGGCCAGACCGACCTTTTTTTTTTTTTTGATTACTACTCCTTACGCTGCAGGCTGAAGGCAAAAGGTTTACCAGTGCAATCAGTATTTATGGAGATTTGCTCTCAGTATGGCACAATTTCCAGTGAACGAAAAACTCAATGCTACACTGGGTAAAAGCTCTAGGCCACTAACGTGAAGCCGACGATATAGCTAAAGCAACTGGCTCTTAACACCACACAGGCTTTTTTACAGTGATCCTGAGGCACTATCTGTTTTCAGGTTGGCATTAGTCTTTGGTTTGTTCTTGCTTAGCTGGCTGTGTGAGTTTCTGACACAAGGAGTGGCAGCTCTCGCTCGGATCCCTCCACTGCTCCGGCTGGATTGTGACTTTCCGAACTGAGATCTTGAGGTTCCAGTTGGGGTGCTTCTCCTCCACTCTGCACCACCGCCGCTTTCTCAGCTAATCTCCTCATCCTCTCCTCTTCTTCAATTTTCAGTCGCCGCTCTTCAGCCTCTATTTCCTCCGTGGTGGGAATGGAGTTCTTCTTGGGTCTTCCCTTGGGCTTAGTCGGAGCCTCGTGACCTCCTTTGAGCACCTAGGATAACACACAGGCGGTCTTAGTGGACTCCTCTGGTGATAAATGGCAGCAGAAGTCAAAGGCAACGCTTGCTATTATAGTAATTAAGTGAAGACATATCGCTACTGGCTCCGCCTTGTGCACTCATTTATCTTTAACGATTTCAGGTCTTTTTTGTTCTCTCAGTTGTTGACCCTTCTACAAAAAGTGTTTGCTCTCGCTGCCGTCATCATCAGTCACACTACACTCTGCCTCTCCGCACCCTCCACTTCCTTCCATGTTGCTATATTTACTTAATATTGTAGCATAAAATAGTAGCAGCAAACATTTCTAAAACGGTGGTGTACAATGAAAACAAAATAATCCAAAATGAAAAGGAAGCAAAAAACAAATATTACTGGCCTGCATGCAAAAAGCATTCATAATAACACATTCAGTTTTTGTACTTAATTACAGATAATCCTTTTTCTCATAAAAGAATCAAACAACATTTAATCAAAATGCTTTTGTCCAAATAATCTGAATTTAGATTTGATTTACCCAAAACTAACATTGCCTTTGGCTTCAGTATTATTACTTTATTGGCTCATTTTGGCAAAGAAGATCATACACATTATTGCCAGTTGCAGTGTTAGTATAAGACGTTGTCATTTTTCCAATTCCACTACCGACGGCCTTTCCAGTTAAGAATATTTGTTGAATCTGACTTGTACAACTAAAAACACATCAAGCTTTACTTCAGAACTTACCATTTTCTTCCACTTCATACGTCTGTTTTGATACCATGTCTTCACCTGAAGCTGTGTGAGACCAAGCGACTGTGCCAGGTCTAACCTGCAGAAGCACAAAAAAAACAAGATAAAGTTTACTTATGTATATATTTTAGTGTGCTTGTTCCAGTACAGTCCTGGAACCTATCCAGGACATATATCATTACTGTTGGCATGCTTTAAACATCAGTTTCTCTTCACATGAACACAAAAATGAAGAAATCTTGACACTAATTGTGCTCTGTGAATTATAGACTATGATTTCAACTATATAATGCAATTTCATGCCTAAAGGTTCGCAACACTGAAAACTTAAAAAGAGCGTTAGGCCACACTCTGTTTAAGCATCTCACGCCAGAGATTATATGCCAGGAACTCCAGTCTGACACTGTACACCTGCAGCCATCTATGCCAACATCGGTAATCCCATCATAGCGCTCGTAGCTGGATAATTGAGACCGTCGGAGAAAATTCAGAATGCATCCACCACATGTGGTGATCCATGACTAATAGGGCTATTTGTTGGTGTGTAATATAAAACCTCAGGAAGGGCCAGATAAAGTGGACAAGGCATCCATTAGTAGAAAGAAAAGGTCTTTTTTTTCTTAAATGAGATTTCCTCTTCCCTGATCTTACTCCAGGTCTTTAACAGCCAGATGAAGGATTTTTCACGACCAGCACCCCCCAGGGACAGGAGCTGACTTTCATTTGATGGTGATAGTGAAAACCAAGACAGCAAAAAAGAGAGAACAAAATCTAAAAAACAGAGCTACAGAAAAACAAATCCCTGAGATTCATGGATCTATCTGCATTACCTTATACTAGACAAGAAGCATGTGTGTCCGTGCGTGCCAGTGTGTCTAAAAAGACAAGACATGAGGGCAATTGAGCTGTCCATCAGATTTCTATAGATGTAGAGTAAAAACTGGAGGCTAGAAACAGTAATTGCCAAAAAAGCAAAACACCCCAATTATTTATAGTCATTAGTTCTCAATGGGGAAAAACCACACGCACACAGCAGTACAAACAGTATCTGAGTCACTCCCTCCAGGCCACTGCAAGGCCGCCATTTTGTTCTGTTCTCACACTTTTCACGGGACTCCTGGGTGAAACTGAATACCTCTTAACAAGGGCGATGATGATAAAGATGACGATCATTAGAACACTTGTAATAATACTCGGAAGTGTAACAAAATCATTACCGCTCCGCGATATAAATACTTTAAAGTCGTTTTTTTTTTCAGGAATATTTTTGGTTTTGCTTCTGTCCACCCCCGCGCATACTCTCAGTTCGAGACCGCAGAGATTCTCGGCCAAGAAAAGGGAAGAGGGAAGCTAAGTTGTCTTTGGATCATAACAAACCTAAGTGAGGCGCATGCCACACCTTTGATGTGGGGTTTTAAAAGGGGATTTTCTCTGTTGATGTTTTTCCACTACCTGGGTGTTTAATTAATTTTCAACACAGTGTCAGAATCGGATATTTTGACAGGACACAGTATTTTGGCACAGTATTTCATACGGGTAGTTGGTTTTTGATCACTCAGTTGTACTCTGCCTCGGGGCCTCTGCTTAAGATGAGGCATGGCACCTTTCCAGCAGCTCCAGGCAGGCAAAGATGTGATACATTAAATAATGCATCGTGGGAGTTTTCCCCATGGAGAGGATGTAAATGGAATGACAAATAAATCTGGTTTAATCCAGAAATGCTAATTTATTTTTAGATCGCACGTAGCACACAGTTACACTGCAATGAGTGCAACGAGGACGATGCGTTTGCAACATGTTCCTGCAAAGAGGAGCTATGTCAGTGTGTAAACAGGTGAACATGTTGCAGCAGTTATTTACGTTTTTATCACCACTCTCTATGCATATTAAAAAATGAATAAGGGGGAATAAGGGGGTACAGAGGTGCACGAAATCTCTACGTGAAGGTTCACAAGCAGCTTAAAATTCCTGCTGCACATGTGAAGCTGCTTGGAGCGCTTTAAACAACATTTATGGCAAAATGCTCTTCTGGCTTATAATGGAAAAGCAGCCTGCAGGCCAAATATAAAGTCGAGCTCTACAGTTTTAACTGGAAAAAATACGGTCCCAAAAATGACCCGTAGAATGGAACTTAAGACACAGATATTACTTCATCTTATTGTAGAAAGCTTAATGCACTTTATGTACACCTGCAGATGTGTGAAATGATTGGCAGTAAATCAGTGTAATACATTTCTGTTTGCTTGTGTTGGCCACTGTCCCTGTTTCACTGAATAAGGCAGTGTTTGGTTGCTGGGGCCTTTTGCTGTTCTAGAGCTCAGGGTTAAAACGTTACTCGTGTCTCAACTAGAACGCTGAGGTAATGCTTTGGCTTTGACGAATTCACATTACATGAGACATGCCCCACAGGATAAATCAAAACTTATGATGCTGGGTTAACCGCCACTTGATAATTGCATCTGTGGCTTTGTGGATGTGCTCGAGGGTGCGCACGTTATGCACTTTCAAATTTTGCTTCGTGTAAGTTCGCATGCAGGTTGTCAAAATGCTATGGCTGAGTTGCACTTATATCACACTTGCTGCTGGTACATTCTCGTCAACTGCATGTAGAGGTTACCTCTGACGCTTCAGAGGTTTGATTTCTTTTATGCAAAATGTTGGTGCGGATGAGGCGAAATCGTGACTTTGTTTCGTTTATGGGCTTTTATGTTGTGTGTCGTTTCAGTCAGATTTTAGTGTCTGCACCATACTGACCTATCAGGAGTGGACAAGTACTTCTGCTTCTGGAACTTCTTCTCCAGGCCCATCAGTTGCAGCTCAGTAAAAATAGTACGGCTGCGACGTGGCTTCTTCAGGCGGGGTGTGCTGCGCTCAGTCTCCGACTCGCTGCTGATACTGAGGGGCGTCTGGCTGGGTGACAGCTCGGAGCCTCTGGGATGCTGTGGGGAAAGCAGTGGCAGATGTGGATGGGCAGCGCCCGGAGAGGACGGCTGCGGGACGTGAGCAGGCAGGTTGGGCGGCTGCCTCGTGATCACTGAGAGGAGCGGGTAGGCACGTAGTGACGAGGAGCCTGGACACAAACATAGAGAAATGCATTAAAGTCCAGTAGTTAGAATACACATCCTTCTGAATCACCGCAGCTTTCAAAGAGAGCTATTTTGGACTGCTCAGTCACCTCGGTTATACCATTATCGACCGCCTGTAATTGCTTAGACAGGTTCGTTTTTAATTGGCCAGCGTTTGCCGTGAAAAGTGTTTTGGTTGTGACCTTCCTCATGTAGAGGGCTGTGATCCCAATGACGCAGGCTGTGTTTTACACTGATCCTCTGAACCGCTCAAATGACTGATTATTTTTCAGAGGTTGTTAAGCGCTAACTGCTTCCCAACACAAAACAACCACATGCACACCCACACACAGAGACGAGTGCAGGCACAATAAGCTGTAATAAAATCTAAAAACTAAATCGGACACCACTCAAATAATAAACTTTTCCCCTCTCTTATGTTCTCTCCCACTCTTGCAAACTACACACACACACACTTTTGCTCTCTATCAGAGAAGACAGAAGCAGCAGACGCCAGAATCAATAAAAGCAGCACTTGTCTGGAGCCTATGGGGGAGAGATGGAGACCTGGAGGTTAGCACAGAGGATGCAGTGGGTCACGCAAAGCAAATATAATATCCGCCAGAGAAAAAAAATCTACACAGCTTTAAAGAGTAAAACCATTCCCTTAACCAGAAATCACACTCAATCTGAGCATGGTGCAGGCTGTAATGCACGGGCTGATAAGGAACAGTGGAAAGGGCACAAGTGGTATTATGGGAGTAGATGAGGAAGATACGGAGAGGGATAAAATGCTCCAGTGGCAAGGAAAAAATAGCCAGTTGTCACACACGGAAACGCCCAGCATGTGTGTTTCTGGGTGCCTGTGGCAGATTTGTCTTCTTTAGCTTCTCGTTAACCAATAGACAACCTCAACGCAGTGAAATATATATGCCAGAGCTGACAGAAAACATACTGTCTGAACTTTTTCTGTATGTTTTTTCAAGGTAGGTGAGAACAACATGAACCCAGAAAGAAAATGGAGCACACTTTCTGAATCTTACGGTTAAATGAGTCATACATACAGAGACTTAAGCTATAAAATGTGCATCAATTCAGTTAAACCTCTCTGTTTAATTATTAATTAACAGCAAGCATGCCACATTTAAATGCATATACGCACAGCCACTGTTGCCTTCCAAACGAAGAAAGGCACATACACACATGACACTCTGCCTCAGGCTCATCGTGACATCATGGTAAGACACTGAGGTCATCGCTAATCCTCCAATGTTAGATTGGTGGTATTGCAACAAGTCTAGACAAGAAGACCTCTCTTCTGTCCTTGTATGAGCTTGCCATATATTCATGTTTCTTTTACATGGTTTCTGTCTTTCGCTCTGTATCATATCTATGTTTGTTTGAGTGACTCATCAGAGATAATAAATACATCATACATATTTACTGAACTATAATTTACAGGAAAAGTGGACCGTGTCAGTCACGGCTGTCCGACAAAAGAACACACTTTTGTTTGTCTTCACAACTAAAGAAAATCTTGTGTCAACAAAACTAAACGGTGTCTACCGAGAGTCCCCCAGAGGTGAGACGACTAACAAAGAATGGAGCAAAGAATGCTAGCCCTCATGGTGACTTTCCACTGACAGTAAAGCCATCCCTCTGACATGCTGTTGACAAGTGCCAGTGTCCTGTCAATAGTCTACAAATAAACTGTTTGAGTAGTTGCAAGAGCGCAGTTCAGCTCCATGCAAAAGCACACTGATACTCTTGATAATCACAGTTGGAATGCAGGCACTGGTACAAATGCTTGTAGTAACCATTACAGAAGACATACTTGCTAAGAATAGATCAAGAAGAGCAGTTTGTTAAGCACTCCTTTTGATACCAGCTGTTTTCTCTATTGATAACATGGTTATTATGACATAACACTTACTGAAAAAAAACTTTATTTTGCACTCATTTTCATTGAGTGAAGAGCAAGCGTGTTATTTTTAGAACTACACGGAAAATAGTTTTAATGCCACAATTTTAATGTCACAACCTGGAACTGCCTGATGCCTATCATAACATCTACACTCCTTCTGTCACTTGTTTTCTTTCCTCAATGGTGAGGAAGTATGGGTGAGTCATTGCTTTGCTATGACAAGTGTACGTGAACATTTGACATGTTCTGCATATAAACTATCTGATGACATCTAGGATGTTGCTCAATTAATTGTCTTTCTTTTTTGCTTGTTTGCTTTTGTCCTCGCTCCTTGAAAACAAATCAAACACTGCTGGGACAACCTGATGTAGTTTCTCTGTTTTTCCTCAGCCACAAATATTTAATTTCCGTTAAATTCCTCTAATCCTGACTGATCATAGGAATTTAATGGTCCTTCTCGGAATGTACCAGAGAAAAAATGTCTTGTATCTTATTGAGCGTAACTGTGTAAAAGTGTTTTTGCTCTAAGAGAGTCAGCCCATCTATCAAAAAGCATCGCGTTAAACGTGCTAAGCATTTAGCCTGAAACCCGATCTACAGAGGTGGCAGCAGAAATTAGCCCGTAGCATCAACTACTTTTAGAGACAACTTATTACTTATCCTTTTTAGAAACAGAAAAATCTCATGGCTATGCAGGAATGACAAGGAGATTACAAGCTGTCAAACATTATCCTTAACGGAAGATTGAAGACGTGTGTGCATTTTCTCTTTGTGTGTATGCATACTCGCCTGTGTGTGCCGACATGGGTGTAATCATACTGCTTAACTTGACTTTATGCTTAATGGGAGACTTTATTGTCTGCAGCAGATTAAGTTTTAAGATGGGATAAAAACCCTTTTGCTCACTTGGATTTCTCCTATAAGCCCTCAGCCAGTGCTAAACCAGTATGCAGCAGCCCTTGGGCTTCACACTACTCTTTTTTTCATTATGTTGTCAGGTGAGATTACACCACAGTTGATCTTAATCTCTCTCACCTCTTCCAGAAAACACCACTAAAAGCCCTACCCTAGGTCCTGCTGAGAGATGGAAAGCCAAATGAAATATTGTAAGCTGCCATTCTGCTGCTCACTGCTCAGCACCAGGTCAAGGCTCATTATCTCAGATCCCTCTGTAACTCACATGGAACAAATTCTATGAATACTGTACACCATTAAAAGCTCAGTTTATTTAACATTGGGAGGGGGGGTGAAGATAAAAACAACAACAACTCTCAGAATAAATGCACTGAGAACATTAAGGTGGTATGTTTAACTAACACTGGAGCAATTAGAAAAACAAAAAAAACACAGTAAACTAACATCTCATTTGTCATCCTGCAGTCAACATTGATGGCATCACTGTCTTTCAGCGGCCTCAACTGGCAGCAGGAGGCTATAACATCTTTTCCTTCACAGAATGAAGAAATCAACTTTCACTGTTAGGGGGCCATTCAGCAGCCAGCCACCTCTCTTTGGCCCAGGACCTCTAAGCCTGCCAGCTTCCATATCAAGCTCTAAAAGCCATTGATGTTGGAGAATATACTGTGTCTAACACCCCCACAGCTACAAATAAGTAGTGGGCACAGTGTTCTGATATGCAGGGCGGGTTACACTATCCATCCGAACAGAGGGGTGCCAAAGCCCAGTCATAGTGCCTTCTAGCATACACCAACCATATCAGAGGGATGAGGGAATCGTTCCCCCTATTTTTATCCCCCCCATCGCTGTCATCATCAAATTGCAGTGGCTATTATTTCAGGCTCTAGAGCAATTATCCTAATGGTTACCAGAGCGTGCAGTAGCCTGTGAGTTGTTGTGATTCAGTGGAAAATACAAGTTAAGAGTCAACAAAAAAGTTGTGTTTTTGTGAAAGGTAACATGGTGTACCATGAGATCTGTCAAACTGTAGTTTGGTTCAGCGACTACAAGACACATTTAAGGGGCTGTTTTCAAACTGACTTCAAATCAATGGTCTGTCTATCTATCTATCTATCTATCTATCTATCTATCTATCTATCTATCTATCTATCTATCTCATTTCAGCAGCATGAGCATGAAATACTAAAACACACTAAATAACCTCAAAAAGAGCCACGGTTATTCGTTTAAGTCATATAATTTAGCTCTATATTTCCTTCAGTATTGGTCTAAACACACCAGTACACTGTATTATTATTATTATTATTATTATTATTATTATTATTATTATTATCATCATCATTAGTGTTTTGTTTCCTACAACTTTTTCCATGTTACTACATCTATATTTCTAGCAACACATAATCATTTATCATCATTTAATCTGTAAATACCCACCGCGTAAGGGACATTGAGGGCAGCATTTGGCAAGCCAGAAAACTCATATTCATCAAAACAAATGAGATAAAATAGACTGAAGGTTGGCGCTTAGTTATGACGGGTTTCTAGCGTTAGATTTTTCTTTATCGTTTACTTTATCTGCTGCGCTCTTCGCTGACCTATCAGTTCAATCATTTATCCGCTCGATAAAAAAAAGTTCTTAAGCATCATTGAAATTCACTGACTAATGGACTTGAGTTTCAACACCAAACACTTAGCTGATATGAAACGATTTATCATGTAAAGTTTAGAATGATGAAGATGAAGTCACAGTTGTAGCAATAATAGAAAGTCCAGACTAACTGTGATTAAACGACACTAGAAAACAAATATGCAAGCCTTCAAAGAGATATGAAATCTGGCAATGCAATAATGTTTATATATATTTTTTTATTTGTACTATCGTATCAAATCAATTATCTATCTATCTATGATCATTAAAATAATAATAGAGTAACTGAACACAATGTGGAGCTACGTTACCATATTGTTCTGTCAACACAGACGCATAATCCTCATCACCATTGAGTGTATGTCGAGTTGTACCTGCCTAATATACCTCAGCCTGTGTACAGGAAATAACAATTCACCAATCACGCGACATTTAAATATATCATATTATTCTGATTATTATTTAAATTTAAAAAATCGATTACAGTACCGAAATACTATGTAAGTGTTTCCATTTTATGCGTAAAATTATCTGCAACCTACTAATGAGTGCGTCTCACATATATTTTAAAAATATCTGTTTACTTTATTTCTTTCCCAAGTAGACGGGAGAAACGTCTTACCCGAACACGAATGAAGAGGCTTTGGTCGAACAATGAGTGAAGGACACACCGAGTAGAGAGAGAGTTTCTCAAAATAATCACATGTCTCCTTCGAGAGGATCTCGTCAATCATGAAAGTCTTGTAGCGCCGCCTGGCAGCTTTCAGCTGCCCAGGGGAGGAGAGCCTCAACTCGGCTTGACAGTGCATGATCTGTCCCTGTGCGTCGTGCGCAATCGTCGCTGCACAAAGTCTTCAGTAATTTCTAAGCATATGAAGCTTCAACCGTCTTTAAAGCCGACTGTTGGAGTTCATGCGTTAAAACAGCTCATTGCTTATCTTTAAAAATGAAGTTTAGCTTTCCCTGAAGTGTCCCGGTGAGGATCGCTAGCCTTTAACTTGAGCTGCGCAGAGCGGTGCAGCGGTAATGAACTCACTACAATCTGTGCTCACACCCACTGCTATATAAACCATCCCTTAACACAACTCTGCTGCTCTCTCTCTCTCTCTGTGTCTCTCTCTCTCTCTCTCACACACACACACACACACACACACACACACACACACACACACACGTACTGTACATACAATACCTCATGCCCGCATAAAAACTTGTTTCTCTCTCAGCTTTATTTTGCGGACTAGCCCACAACTTAGAGCGCAAGAGTAAAACCACAGTTTCCAGAACAGAAACTAATATTATCATTAGAGCTATACTATTAAAATAATATTAATATACCTATCAAACTCATACATTTAATATTATTAGCAGTGTTTCAGGTCAAGTAGACCTCGGTTTTCAGGCTAAGATTATTTATTAACACAAAACTGGTGGCGCTTCATGATTCACATGAAATCATTTGTAATTGTCTTTAGCTGTAGACTAGTGCGTAAGGATCTGTCCGAGAAACCGCATGCGGTGTAGTCTATTCGATAGTTTGTTTTATTCACTCTATCACAGGCTATAACCTCGGAGAACCATAAGTTCATTTATGTGGGAATGTCGGGATAACTTCTTTCTTTCTTTCTTTCTTTCTTTCTTTCTTTCTACATTATACGTTTTATACAACATACAGTTATGTGGTTTGTTATTTCTTTAAAACTATTTAATTATTTATATACACCGCAAAATCATTTTAATTTTTAACAAAACAACAGCATCAACAACAACCGTAATAATAATAATAATAATAATAATAATAATAATAATAATAATAATAGCACATAAAAGATATTTTACTTTAAAACGGTAAACACAAGAATTTATGCTATAACGGACCCCAAACCTTTTGTGGTTACAGGCCATGTCAGTTGACTTATAGTCATTATTCATATCGCAAACAAGCTGCGGCAGGTGTAATTTATCACAAATCAGCATGCATGGCAGGATCATACACAAAAAGTCTTATTAACAGTCACTTTTCAACAAAATTGGCTTCCACAGAATAAAAACATCCTTGTTCCTGCTTGGCACAGAATTCGTTTGGTTCAACGGTGAAATCTATTTTAAGAGAAGTATCTGTCATTAAGCTCGAATAAAGGTAGGATGAGTGTCAGCCACGAGCTGACAGCTCTGGCATTAATGCGTGGAAGGCTATAGGCACGTCCAACTCGCACAAACTAATCTCTGTATATTTTCTCAGTGTTTTATTTCCCTGTAATCTTCATTTTAGAATTGTTATCACACAGAAAAGAAAAGACAAAATCTAATTTTTGGCTACTCTTTTGTTTTTAAGTCCACTAACGAATAACTGTTTAAAAGAAATAAGTTTAAGAGTGCTTGCTGCATAATTTGATTTGGTTTTTATTTTCATTTTTTTTGTGTGTGTGTACGTTATGATTGTAATAAAGTGAACAACAGTCTTCTGGCGAGAAAGGCTAGTACAGATAGTTTCAAACTGTCCGAAAAACGTCGAAAAGTCGGTGTCCGGGGGAAACAATTATCACAACAGGAAATAAACTGAACCCGGTGGCAACTCGCACCTCCACAGCCGCCGTGTCCAAAGTGTGGAGGGGGGAAATGTGGGACCTCTGCACGGGAAGCTCAGCTTTCTTTTTCAGAGGGTTGATGGCTTGATCAAAGAGGAGATGGAAACAACTGCTGAGGTGTCCGCAGAACACGTTTTACTTTTTAAGTCGTTGATGCACGAAAGAAAGAAGAAAAGTATTCTCTGGTGATATAATTTCTGAATATTTAAATGTATTTAACTTTACTTGTGATTGCAAATAACAACAGTAATATTAAAGTCAAATGAGATTCAATACATTGAAGGGAGTGGAGGTAGATTTAGTCCCCGGTGAACCCAGCAACCTGAGGTGGTGCCAAGCTCCTGCAGTCACGGCTGCAGGCATCTTGTCAGATGAGGCGGGGCACGGCTACAGGGGAGGCAGAGTCCCTTGGTGTTTGCAAGCGGATCATTTCAGGAGGCACGCTTCTATATAAGTCCACACAGCAGCGGCTACCGAGCGGCCTCTAATCCGCCCGCTCCAGAGCTGGAGACGCCAGGCAGATCAACCAATTAGAAGAGTTATGCCGCAGCCCGAAGCGTAATAAAGGCCTTCCTAGTACTGACACCGAACAGAGGATACTCTCTATTAGAGCGATTTGGGAGCATCAGGATGCAATCATATGATAGGTAGATTACAAGCAAGTCAGAGCTTAGTTCAGAGGGTGCAAATACAGCTCTACTTTTGGACTCTGGGAGATTTACTGAGGGATCTAGTTGTCGATATTGCACGGGAGCCGCTGTTAGTGGCATAAGCGCTTTCGGAAGGGTAATTATGACATCTATACAGACATTAAGTGATTTGACGACCACTGCACGAGAAACAGACCGGGACACAAAGCCTGATCGCACCGTCAGATGGTAGGGATCAAAGTCCTGCTAATTTTAAGTTGGAACAATGAACTACCTTTCGTTTCTGCGAAGTCGCACAAACCTAAACCTGTGCCACTTGCTAACGGTGAACAAGAACCGGTTACGTGGGACTCTAGCGAATAAGCAGTAAACCCAAACATAACTGAATGTAGTCAAGAGTACAGAATGAGTGTCAAACCTATGTATAGACTTGAAAGCATCATGAACTGAAAGGTCAAATAGGAGCTGATCATGTGGCTCAGTTATATTTACCACCTTAATTGATTCAATAAAAGGATGTGTGTGGCGCCACCTGTAGATTACTTCATAACCCACTGCACAAGCATATTAGTTACACGAGGTCCATTTATAGGTGCAGATAAGGCCTTGTGTGCATTCAGCATGTAGCATCAACATACAATAGCCTACTTACTTAACTTAGCTGCATACACAAAGAGCTGTAAATAGGTTCACGATGTAGAGCCAAGAGCCTAAAGTATTTGAGTTGTAGCCAGATGAAAGACAAGGCAGCAGTCAAATGAAAAGGGCTTTATAATAATAATGCAAATGTTCATTTTAAAACAGTCTTACACATAAGAGTAAAAAAAAATTCTGGAAAAGAGCAAGGTTAGACGATGTTACAATCAGAAAAAGTCAGTGCCCTGTTGTAGTAAGTGGTGCTGGTGGAATCTGAAAGTTATTGTTCTTTTTTTGCAAAGTACCTGAAGATTTTCGTTTTTAACTATGGCAGCACCGTTTAAATATTATCTGCATAACATAAAAAAAACTGCCCAATTTCTTTTTTTAATACTTTCCCCCCTCGTATTCTAAAAATCGCTACTAATTATAGCTTTTGTCCTTGCTCTCATGACAAAATGACACCCTACAAAATATCTGCAACGTCTGTGATGAAAAGCTCACACGAAAGAAGAGTACAAATTTTAAAATGCCTTAAAAGTAAAATAAAAATAATTAAAAAAATGTGTCTAAGGCATGAGTTATTAAATCTTAAAACTGATAGGATCATTACAAACAACCTGAGTATACACAATAATGTTTTTCTACATAGTTCATCATCTTTAGAAAAGTGTCCTCAAATCTGAAGAACTTAAGTCTGTACAGAATTAAATTTTTTTTTTTTTTTTTACATCTCAGTATCGTTGCCATCTACTGTCTTGGTAGCCACGGTTGCTACCCCTATCATCATATGGTCTATTGCCGCCTCTGTTGTCATAGTGACGGTTGCCACTCCTGTTGCTCTGGTGTTGATGATGGTGGTGGTGGCTCTCTCGGCCGTGGCCGTGTTGCTGATGACGGCCAGAGCCCGGCTCCTCCGCGTAGCGCTGGCTTCTGCCAGTGCTGTTATTCTGGGATGCGTGATGCCGATAGGGAGTATTGTCATGATGCCGTGAGTCACCACTGGTGGACTTTCCACCTCCAAACGTCTGCCGCTGCGGAGGTTTTAAGGAGCCGTTTAACTGGTCCATTTGCTTCATGTGAGTCTGCCACATCATGTTGTTCATCTACAAATGGAGGGAAAATAAAAAGTCCTGTTTTACACACGGCTTACATATTGACTTATTTGTTACACAATAACAGAGCTAGTTGAACATAAAAGAAGCCAAGTGCAATCCTTGAATAACGCATATGAATTCTGTCCATTATGGCAATACAGTATTGTTTTTTGAAATAGAAACTTACCATGGCATGCTTCTGCAGATTATCGGGAGAAGAAAAGGATCTCTGTATTTGGTGTGGAGGAGTATATGGTGGAGAGCTGAATTGGGCTGGGGTTCTGTAGGAGTGTGGAAATAGCAATTTATAAGGGTCTTCAAATAAGATCAACATTAAGTTTTTATTAGAACTTTTTCTATTTTGCTTTTCTACTTTGAGCACTTAAAGCCCTTTTTACTACAAGCCTCATTCACCTATTCACACACAAATTCATGAGTGCTTTGGTCCTAACTAAGCAACACACACTCTGGATGCATTGGGGGAAGCTCAGTGCTTAGTGTTTTGCCCAAGGACACTTGAAGACTTGAGTAGCTGGTGATTGAACCGTCGACCTTTGGATTTCCAGATGACCCGCTCTATCTCCTAATCCACAGCTGCCCCAACAACTTACAGTAACTATTGTAGTTGAAGGGACCAGTGACTGAGGAGAACTTCAGTGTCTACGTAAACTTCAAACTACTAGAAGGTTCTACCAAAGCTGCTAGTTACTGCAAGGCTATAGGACAGCACCCATGACCACATAAGTTATTTTTAACATCATTATATTATATTATTATAATTTATTATAACTAGTTTTGCAGGATGAGCCAAAAATTATATTGGAGTACTTCACTGACACACTAATATAAAAATCAATCTACCTCTAACAACAAAATAACAAAAAAAACCTACAAAACATTTCGCAATTTATAATTTACTTTTCTTTTAGAAAAAGATTGCGGAAAGAAAATTTCACTAGTTGACTAATTTTAAATTAACAAAATATTTAAATTGAAAATTGAAATTAACAAAATATTTCAAATTGACCAAAATCTGATGCATGAGGTTAAAAACTGGTTTTAAAAGTAGTGCAAAAGTATGCAACAGCCATTTGAAACAGCTAGCTTCCTTCTTTAATGATTACATCACACTTCAAATGCTGCCGAAGTGTGTGACACTTTGTGCCACAATACACACCCACAATATCGGATTAATTTGCCAAGTGTGGGTAATGTTGGCAGTGCCAGCACCAGCCCCTCCCATTGCACACTAGCACTGACACACCTGTGCAGAATATCATTAAACATCACTCCAGTTTAGTGGCTATGCCTGCTTACTCAGATGCAGCCTGCATACAAACATTTTCACTCATTTTCTATGTAATCCAGACGTACACCAGTTTGCTCAGCTGTCATCTGTGTACTTTGCACCTTGCTTATTAACAACATCTCATAGAGAGACAGATGGGGAGAGAGAGAGGCTGATGTCTAATGGGAATCAAAGCAAATGACACAGTACGTTGATTAAATAAGAACATACTTGTTTCTGGCACCAACAGCAATATGTAAATGTCTACTAACTTAGTCGTGTGCACTCCTGTTTTCGTCTTCTCCAAGTGTAATAAAAATTATAAAGTTATGTGACTGGCTGGGACAATTCTCAGAATATTTGGGTCATTTTCTCATTTCCATTATCTACTCACAAACGTGTTTTCCTGAAGTGATGTAATGGAATAAGGCAACAACGACCAGTTCATGGTTTCCATGTGTTTACATCTGCACTTTGACAGACCTGTGCCAATGACTATATTCGTGTCACATGGACCACGTGGCATACATTTAGAGTTTAAATATGACTATTATCTTGAGGAAATTTTCGCCTCTACTACCATGGAAGGATATATTTGTGACAGATTAGAAATTATCTGGTGACTGTGATATCCAAAAGAACTAGGCATCACAAACATGAGCTTAACTCCATTTTCATTTCACTTTACAACTGAAAGATGCTGCTTTCACCAAACTAGCTTTAACTTGCTAATCAGCATAGGAAGAAATTTTAATGACTATTATTCATTCCATTTTACAGCCATACAAAAAGCAAAAGGGTCGTAAATCTTATATACACTTATGATTGGATAATGTTTTTGAATTCTTTAGTCCAACAGTCAGCCTGTTTTGAACAGCCTACACAATTTTTATTCATTTATTCATTAACTTTATAATTCAAAGCTCAGGTGCTATAGTAATGGTGACTTGAAGCACCTGACTTAATTCTACTACATCACAACTGTAGTTAAGTGTGACTCCAAAGTACTGATTTGTTTTGGGGGGGTTTGGTGACATATTACCACAGTCTCAATGGACTTTATTTTTTTAATGAATATTTTAATACTTGACAGTGAAACTTGTTAGTCTTTCCTCTTATTAACAGCATGTGAGCATCTTAATTGGTACAATAAGATGATAACTTTTGATGCTGTGAGACACTCTCTTACCTCTGGCCATGGGGATTTGGGGTACTTGCAGGACTTGAATTCTGTGAGTTCCCTGGATTGCTGCAATGACTGCTGCCTATGAGCGAGCAAAACAAAATTTATATTAAAAAGAAGAAAGCATATATATACTTGATCCATACCAAATGATATGACAAACACACACTCTTTAAGAAAAAGAAATATCATTGCAGTAATCTTAATATATTAGTAATATAGCAAATGCATGTATGCCATTAGGTTACTATTGTTGTTTTGTTGCTATATAAAAAAAATTAAACTTAAAATGAATTGAATTAAACTCTTTCCCCTAGCTCCTCCTACAAGTGTTAATTAATCTAGATGAAAATGATAAGAAAAACTACCAAGGATACCAAGACTATAAACATCTATACAGCCGTCGGGAATTATTTTTAAAATACTTAAATCCTTACAAATCATATATATTACATATAGTAGCTGACTCAAAATGAATGGCTAAATTATGGCTATGTTACGTGCATGTTTTTGTTTGTAAATCAATTTTAAGTGCAGTGACATTTTTGAGGTCACTGGAACGTGTTATTACGCATATATGTAAATAACTGTTGATCAAAATGTGACACCTATAGTGTCTGCAATTGACTACTTTGTCTTATACAATGACTCACAAAGCAGAAGAGCAATAAATATATAGGATATAATTCACATAGAATTAATAATATTGATCATAATAAAAATATAAAGTTAACATATGTCTGTGTTTTCATACATGAGCAAAGCACCAGACACTAGTTGACACTAATTCATGCAATTATATAAAAATCATTTTAAATGACCCTAAACACTGACAAGCACAGAAAACTAACTATACTTTATACACACACTACCCCGTAGCTTTTAATGATATAGCATATTGTATTACTAGATTTACAATTAAATTATGTGAACACCTAACTCTCCAAAATACTTAACCAAAGCTTTAAAATAAATCTTTGTGGTGTAAATGCCACTAACATTTTCTTTTTTGTCATCAGCCTTTTAACGAGTGTTGGGGAGTAACAGAATACATGTACTGGCATTATGTATTTAAAATACAAAATATGAGTAACTGTATTGCGTTACAGTTACCGTTTAAAAGGGTGGTATTCAGAATACATTTACTTTGTTGAAATAAATGGATTACACAGCGGTCTTTTCCTGTTTCATATGTTAGGCTATGCCCTCTCTAGTTTTGCTAATTCCACACCGGCGGAAACCCAAACAAAACATGCATTAAGAGGCTCTAATGTCTGTGTCTCAATCCCGCGGCCCATGTCACCTCTACTTGCTGCCCGCACAATAGGGCTGCCACGATTAGTTGACTAGTCATGATTACGTCGACTATCAAAATCGTCGACGACTAATTTAATAGTCGACGCGTCGTTTGAAGCTTTGTAAGATCACAAAAGGCGCAGGAATAAGTAGTAGGATTTAAGAGTGGCAGCACGGTGGCAAGGTGGTTAGCACTGTTGCCGCACAGCAAGAAGGTCCTGAGTTCAATTCCACCATCAGGCCGGGGTCTTTCTGTGTGGAGTTTGCATGTTCTCCCCGTGTTTGCGTGGGTTCTCTCCGGGTACTCCGGCTTCCTCCCACAGTCCAAAGACATGCACAGCTTGTGGGGATAGGTTAATCGGATAATCCAAATTGCCACTAGGTGTGAATGTGCGAGTGAATGTGAGTGCGAATGGTTGTCTGTCCCTGTGTGTAAGCCCTGCGACAGACTGGCGACCTGTCCAGGGTGTACCCCGCCTCTCGCCCTATGACAGCTGAGATAGGCTCCAGCGCCCCCCGCGACCCTGAAAAAGGATAAGCGGAAGCGAATGGATGGATGGATGGATTTAAGAGTGTAATAACGGACTGAAACAGAAGATGGCAGCACTGCATGTACAAGGATGCCAGCTGCCGTTAAACCCCGAAGAAGAAGTAGCTCTGTCCCAGAATTCAAAGCGCAGCCCTGCTCAGTTTCTAACAATGGCGGCAGCTAGTTAGTTTTAATATTACTCTTATTATTCTTTATGGGTCACAAAATAAACGTTTAACATATTTTCAGGCGAGAATGTAGCTGTGTAAATCTCAAATATCTGCTCAGTTTATCAAGACACCACATATTTTCAAAAGCGCTCCGACGTTTTCAGAGATGTCTGTTACCCACTAGCTCGATAGCTAGCCGGGGGCAAAGCTCACTAGAGCCGGTGTGAACACCGGACTCCCGGCAAATCGTTTTCAAACCCACCACCGTCTTTCGCTACTCAGGTTAAACATATAGAAGTCACTTAGAGAACTTTAAAATGTTATTGTTTGGCTTTTTTTTAGTATTTTATTTGTTCCTGAGTAAATCGGTTTGGCTGAGATTAAAGTTGTAGTTTTTACACAGCTGAATAAACGTCAAGCAGACAACTGATTATCAGAAGCGTGAGATGCTCGAGAATATACTCCGGTGTCCCGTTATATTTTAGATAGCAAGGAGCTTATTAAACTTCACCGAAACAATCTGCAAATTTCATTAAAATTTAATAAACTATCATCTTGTCTTTATTTTAAGTTAGCACATACCTTAAACACTTAAAGCTGTAAGCTAATGATAGTTATATAAGAGCAGATGCTGCTGGTGCAATAAGCTGTACGTTTTACACCCAATGGATGCATGATCTGATTAGTCGACTAATCGCAAAAATAATCGGTGACTAGTCGACTATCAAAATAATCGCTTGTAGCAGCCCTACCGCACAATGACGTAAATATTTTAAAAAATTATTATTCAAAAAATAATTGAATATACAGGCGTAGCCATAAAGAATGTAGCCTCATGGGCAGTGTAGTCCGTGCTGCAGGGAGAATGGACTGCCGTACCCGTTATGTGTCTGTGAGCGAGGGAGGGAGAAAAAGGAGAGTCGAAAAGTACGAGTTGTCACCGAGCAGAAACGTGAAATGGAAGCATGTAAATATAATAATAACCACTGAAGCCAAAAAGAGTGCCTGACGAGCCCAGTTGTAAATAAGCTATTTAGACTCAACTGTACACTGTGTTCACATTTTCCTCCGAAACAATAAGTTCAGTTGGAGCAGCCTTTCAACGCCTCTCTCTGTCTCTCGCTAGCAAAAGTTGACGCAGACAACAAAGTAAAGATAGTTTTCGGCTACGAGCCCAACACACAACCCAACGTATTAGCCAGAGGTCCCTTTACTATGGTTTGGAGCCGCGGACCTGTTTTATATACGCGCGGAATAGTTTTCTATATGAGATTGCTACTAAAAGTGCAGCCTTACCTAATGTCCACCCTACTGTTATTCATTTTATATTAAGATTTAAATCTAGTTGGTATTGGTATGGCAAGCAACCTTCAGTAATAGTAATAAATCACACAGCAATAGTACATTGTACAGTGTAGTTGTAAAAAGCATGATAATATATTAAGTAATCCAAAGCCTGTTTGCTTTACATGTGAAATTGAAGTTATATTTGAACAGGCCCAAACGGGCTACTGGCTTGACAGCTAACATGTTTTTTTACTGGTCCTTGGCCGTCAGGCATTTGGTTAAGTCGCAAAGGTTTTGGAAAATTGGGTTGGGTCACACACTTCACTAACACTGCCAATAAATATCTGATGTGCCAAGAGGAAATACATTTTTTCCATGTGAAGTAATATTTTAAAGGGACAGGTTTGTCTTTGCTCTGGGCTTTAGAGGCAGTTACGCATCTAAATAATATTGGTTCTTGTTGCCTAGTTTTGCAGACATCTGCATAAAAAATGTATGGCTTCTTATGAGCACAATCAAAGTAAACACCACTTGAAATTGTGGTGCTTTACATGCAACATACCACATGTGGAAAGCACAGTGTGTGAGCAGTTTTAGACAGGAACTAACTCTACCTTTGCTCATTTTTTTAAACTTAAAATTTAAAAAAAATAAAGAAATAGTAAAATAGTTTACCCGCGTTTAGTCTTGTGCATTTGTATTCCTTCAATTAATTGTAATGAAACAATCACAAGTGATGTTGGCTACCATGTTTATTGCCAACTATGTTTAGAGGAGTTAACTACCCAAAATGCTACAGCTACACTATCTAGTAAAATAGTTCCATACCCAAGTGCTGATTTACATGGTTAAATATAAATGTATACTAAAAATTACTTTCTGGAGGAAAACTTTGCAAACAAGGCAGGCTGCATTTCAGAGTGAGGTAGAATTATATAAGTCAGACAATGCAGTGAAAAAGAAGTGATACAACTTTTAACTATACTGTCTCATCCTAGTACCTTGTCTGAAAAGACATATCTTTATATGTTAAAAAGTCAATGCACAATCCATTCTAAGACTGAAACCCTTTGGTTTTCCGTAGACTTGAGTGATTTAATTCAACTACTAAGTCGCTCAAGGTTTTGTCTCACTTCTATTCCTTTTAACCTACTATGCACACCGACAACTGTGCACAACACCGAAACCAAAGAATCCCTATCGGGTGTAGGGTGTGGTGGTTACTGTACATGGGTCATTGCTTTTCAGTAACACTAACAGTAGTTTACTCAAGTACTGACGTCTACTTCTTTGCGTGAAATATGATGGTCGCAGCTTTGTCTGTGATAGCTTTTTAGTTACTTATTTCTGGATAGTCAAACATTAACTGAAACGTTCAGTGTTGAAACCACATAAATGCACAAAACACGTTGAAATATTTACGTCATAATTCAAAGCAACAAAAATGCCAGCTCACCTGATCTGAACTGCACATGGATATTTCTCCCATTCAGCATGGTTCCGTTTAGTAGTTGCACGGCGTAGGGCACGGACACGTCATGTTTGTATACGGCAAAGCCAAACGTCTTCTGTCTCCCATCCGAGTCCTTTGGAATTTTGGTTTTGACAAGAGGTCCTGCCTGCAGAAAGGATCAACGAATTTCGTAAACAAAAGCTTGTGATCAACGGCTAAAGCTAACGACAGCTAACTAGCTAGCTACTGTGATTCGGGGGTGAAAAACCACTACACACAACGCATGTGTAAAACACCAAAAGACATGTAAACGAGACACATTTGTTACCGCACAATACAGCTTACAGCTCCACGTGTTAGTACATTCCGGTGACTTTATTTGTAAGCGGTTTCTGTGCCACTAGCTAGCTATTATGCTACCAACAGTTTCTAGTTTTGTGCACAAGTGGCGAAAGCAGCACCTGTAAAAACAACTCGAACAAAAGCTCCTCCGTCACTTTAGTATCTAGGTTTCTTATGAAGACGGTGCGGTCCGTTTCCTCCTCTATTCCCATTGTATTTAAGCAAATCCCAAACCACTGTTAGCAACACAAACGCAAAAGTCCAGCCAAATTCCACTGCGACACACAAAAAGCGGAAGGCCAATCTTGCCGTAAAGTAAAACGCGTTATCCTTTCAACGGCTCTTTCACGACATCCACATACTTTTAATTTCGGGCCTTCACAACGTATATTTAAAAACATGCTATATTCTAAATTAATATACATAATAAAATTTTAAATGTAATGTATTATATGGCACTTCTCAACAAAAACACACACCAGGAGAGCTGCTGAATTAATGACAGATTTTATACAAAATTAAATCGCTGCACGTTAAATTATAATCGATTTGTTTGACAGCCAAATTTGTAGTCATGCAATATTGTCGCACGTCACTGACCACGTCACTAGGTTGGTTGTGGATTTAAAGAGGACAAGAAACACTACATGTCGCAGAAGCCTAAATTTATTTGAATATGTTTTTTTTAAATCTTTGCATGTTCAGTTACAATTATTCTTTTACTTATCTTAGAACTGTAATAGGAGGCTAGGGTTCACATTGGTATCACAAGCTAAATCCGATACATTATGTTAATAAAATGCAGAAATATAATCATCAAAACACGTGAATTTTACTGCTCACATAGTGGTTACTTAATAGCTATACTTGACCACGCAACATTAATAGTAGATGACTATTATCTAATTTTATTCATGCTTCTGTGAGACAGAATATGTTGTCAGTTTTATACCAGTTATTATTAATATTATTATAAGTAGTATTTACTTTAAATCTTGAGATAAAAAAAAAAAACTAAGCTGTTTAAATTCTAATCTGCAGTTGCAGGACCTCCTAAAATTGAAAAACCTTTATTAAAAAACAGATATGGTGGTGTGCTGTTCAACCCTTTTTTTCTGAGCCGACTTTGGGACTTATGACGGCAGGAGAAACACAGCTATCACTGACAGTGTTGACACTGTTAATAGAGAACCAGCATGAAAAATGACCTTGAAAGTGTGACATTAAAATTAGTTATTTAATTAGCTAAATATTTAATTAACTGCTATTAATAGGCCTTTGTCACAGTAGGAACAACATTGACATTCATTATTGAGTTATTCACATACTGTGACATATTCAATTTTCTTCAGTGAAATCGACAGAATACTGAATACTAAGAATACAGCTGGCCTGCAGATTGAAATGATTAGCTCCCACAAATGACTATCATATTTGCAGACATCATTTTCACCTGTTCTTTTTACCAAATCATTTTAAGTCTTTCTAACTAATTTATTTTTTTTATTAAAAAATCTGTAGGTCATTGGTACATGCTCTCGAAATAAGTGCATCTGATGGTGGTGATCTTGTTATAGTGGAGGTCAGGCAAGCAGCATGACAGGCTTTACTCTCATCTTAATCAGATAATTTTACAGTCAATGCCAGTCCTCCATATTAATTAGACCAGTTTAAAATATAATGACTTTCTCCTTCATGCCCCGGGAAGCTTTTCACAATTTCTGGTATGATTAAGCTTGAGTGGCAGAAGCAGGGATGGTCTATCATTCGCAATTGGAAAAGCAGCCACCCACCCACCTTTTGATTTTGTATATAGGAAATTTGTGGACTGCACACTAAAAAAAAAAAAAAAATCCATACCTCCATTCATGTATCTGTGAGACATTGTATGTAAGGTGGTGTTTCCATCACTTCTGTTACTCATTTGGCAATAAACACTGCAATTTAACACCAAATCTTGGCTGTCATCGGGTCTCGGGGGATCAGTGCTGTGTTGCATAGCTGTAAATGCTTGATGTGTTCGGTACACTCCAACAAAATGCTTATGATTTATAGTACTGCAAGGTTGCAATGGAAGCAATAAAAAAGAGCCTAGACCATAAAACTACACCTGTGCAGTATGCTATTTGATGACTAAAGCCCTTGAATCTATTTTTGGATCCAACATTGTCATTACCCCATACATCTCCCTGATGCTATCCCACCCCTACCCAACACTATTGGAAGGAATTCAAGAAACCACTGCAAGAATAAAACACAGGACAAAGTGTGCAGTGATGAGGGAAATGGATAAATGAAGAGCAAGATGAAACAGGCACACCCGCTAAATCTGTAAAAAAGCTCATTAGAAACCCAGTGGGAAAAAATGCATGCTTTCTAAACCGAATTAGATATGATTTAAATAATTAACATTGCCTGAAAACAACCATTTCAGTAATTAGACAGCACTAAATACTGTAATGAGCTGTATCCTGACAAGTGTGGAAGTGTAGCAGTAGATGGCAGCATTGATCCAGTGATAGTGGGTTGACAGAGCTGCTTTTTATCTGCAGGCATGTGAGAGGGTTCCTGTGCTTCATAGAAAGGAAGGAAAAAAAGAAAGGGGAAAAAACAATGCCAAGAGAGTTTCTTTTTCTTTTTTAAGTGGAGGACTTTAAATCTATTGTCATAGGAATACTCTCTTTTATGTTTCTCCTTTAGCCTGCAGCCCACTTTCAGGTTTCTTCTAACTTTAAAGGTTTCTAAATGGGCTGATATTTCCATCACAGAAGCATTTTTCTACATTTTCAGGAACGTTGCATTATGTGGATACCAGAAGACTTTTTCTATTGTTGATTTAAGTATAAGAAAGGTTCACTATCGTGTTTGCCAGTCTGTACATATGGCATGATGGTCAGCAAAACTAAAATTTAAAATCAGGAAAGCAAGGTCCCAATTTGAAATCATGATATTTAACTTAAATCCATCACCTCATACCTTTACCAACATTAAGGTTAATGCATTCATTTCTTTTTATATGACTAGGTTTATGCCTTTATGTTAGACTTGGCTGCATTGGTTTAATTAATAGGGGAAGAAGAAAAACATGACAAAATGGGAACAATGCTCAAGGGCAAGACAAAATCCAAATGTGCAGTTGCCAAGGGGGAAAGTCACAGCAGGATCCCAGAAATAGGCCATCAGCAGCCACCCATGGTCTGGTCATATATGGGTGAAATCTTAAGGCCATTTAGCCACACAAGGCTAATTCTGCATCTGACCTCTGCCCTGGAGCGTTTGTTGTGACTGTGAAGCGATTGACTAGTGGCTGCGCACATCCTTGTGTAACACCAATCTTTCCTTTAGGCAGAGCATATACACAGCACACCCTTTCGCTGCCCTTCCCCCTGTTCATTAATATTCATAATTCATGTGGAATAAAGTGATTCTGGATAATTAAATAGGCATGAATATTTGTGGGATGAAAGTTTAGCTGAGCCATCCCTCTTCGGCAGCGTGATGTCACAGAGCGGCTTCAATGGATTCAGCACACACACACACACACACACACACACACACACACACACACACACAGCTTAATGGCCTCTACCTTTTAAAGTGCAACTCAGAGCTTATCCAGCAGTAGCTCCCACCTATATGTAATCTTATTTTACACCTCCTGATCCGAGATTTAGCAGAATCAATGGACAGAGATGGTGTTTGTGTGACTCCTGTACTGCCAGTAACAATGTATGGATCAATTACACTTAAATCCACAGAGCAAGGAGAACCGGTTTTGTGCTAGATGCCATTTATTATTCAGGAGTGCAGAACAACAGTAGTGGTGCTGTACTTTGTGGAGACCACGTAGAATGCAAATGTGCTATGCGTGTATGATCCTGCATGGAGGTGACTCAAAGATTGATGGATTACAGCACATTAGAGCGGCAGAAAAGCTGCAGTGCGTATAGTCAGCCAAACAAGTTAAGCATTAGTCAGTCTATTCATTTCTGCAGGATTGTTTCAAGTATTAGGTGCAAGTCTTCGGGTATCCTGTCCTTACCTTGAGACATGCATCTGAGTCTCTCTGTTACACACACGCAGAGAAGATCTGAAAACTGGCAGCATGCCACCCCGTTTCAGCAGCCTTCTAAAACAAATGGATTCAAAAAGCTTTGGATGGGGTGTCCAAGCCGCTTTGTTACTTCACAGCTTTCTCTGTCTCTGCAACATGCTTGTTATCGCAATATCAGAGCTGCATGTTGCTGCCGCCCTGACATGCTGCGACATCATTTTCATTTCTGTGATTCCCTACTCATGGTCTCCCTCTCTCTCTCTCTCTCTCTCAAATAGGCCCACATTAAGGGAGATCCATCCCTTTGCTGCAGTGCTGAGAAACAGTATCAGAAAAAAGGAAATGTCTAGCAACCCACACACACACACACACACACACACACACACACACACACACACACACACACACACACACACACACACACACACAAAGTGCTGTGGAAGGGCATCCAAAATTCTTTTTCCATTTCCACTGCTTCATTCAAAAAGCCCCTCTTATTCTTCAGTTTCCCGCATTATGATGACTAATATTAACTTACAGTATATTATTAAGTGCAGAAACAACCCTCTGTTTTATTAAAGGGGAAAAAGCGGGACATTTCATTTGGATCCACTAATCATTCAACCCCAATCCCATCATTACCACTATTTCCTTTAACTGTTCCAGGAAGTGAGGTGTCAGCACATTTCAGATAGCAAGGGTCACCCTGAAGCCTGTCTGTTGGGGAGCAGAATAATTCTCTTTGCTAAAGGTACCATATGTAGGGCGTTTATTAGCTAGGGAACTGAGGAAAATATGGTCCTGGTGGAATAATTAAGAAATGGATCACTACTGTTAAGTTCTTCACAAATATCCAACCTTTCTATATATCCCATCGCCAACTCCTCCCCTTCTTCTTCTCTCTCGGCTGCTGCTTTTTAAAGCTTCGAACACCTTCAGAGAGGATAATGAGCTCTGTCAGAAAGAGACTGCTTCTTTTTTCCCCCTCTTCCCAAAGTAAGCTTTTGCCTTTTTTCCCCCCGCAACTTCATTATAATCAACAGTGGAGTGTTCCATATTCCTGCTGCTGAGCAGAACATGCCCTCAGAGACAGTCAATATTGCAGCTTATAACCTGTAACTCTGAGTTCAACCCCCCCGAAGAAGAAAGTTTTCCCTTTGAAGAGTCTCATCACTATGGTAATCAGCTGATCAGAGGATGCTATGCCAACTCCTTGTGATGCAAATATTTGTTTTACATGCAAAACTGCCAGATTAAAACCCTTTCTCTAATTCGCACTTGAGTTTTAGGCTAACAATCTGGCTCTTGTCACTGATGTAATTTTGCTGAGGGAATTACACTCACTGGATAAAGAACCCAGCAGTCAGTCAGACCACCATCTGTAATGTCCGTATATTTAAGAAATTATACTGATTTGAATTCATAAGGAAATTCCTCCACTTAGACAAGATAACACAGCTGTTCTGAAACAGGACTTCTGCTCTATCAAACGGCACTCGAGATCCCATAACTCCGCCGTAACGACGCTGGCATCGTTCTTGTATATTTACTATGGGTTTAAAAAAACTGCAGAAAGTAGACTGTATAAACCACGCATGGCTGTCACACAGTTAAGAGGCTGTTTAACTAGCCAAGGCTTGGGCTAAAATTGCCACCCTCCATGAAGCCAATGATGCAAATGAAATAAAATTTAATTTAGCCTTGTCATTTCATGGATAAGCTTTGCGAGTGGTTACAGAGAGCAAAGGAAGGTCAATTCTTTTTCAGTGCAATGCTCAGGGTGTTCATTAATTGCTTGCTGTGGCTTTGTGGACCACTTGAAGCAAATGCCAGCCTTACATTGGCATAAAACTGTGGCGCTAACCTTCATATTCACAGAAAGCTCTCTGGAGACCTGCGCGTTGTTTATCCACCCCCCAACCCCCACCAAGCCCAGGCCCTTTATCGTCACTGTCAGGGTAAAGCACATTACTTCAAACCCATGCAGGAGCTGCTCTAGGCGGTACTGTGTTCCTCACCACAAAATAATAGAAAGAAAAGTTCAAGAGGAGTTTGACAGATCTGGCAAGAAGGGACCATGTCAAATCTATTGAAGGCCGTTCCAGGGGTTTGGATCTGTCATTGTCACAACTAATATTATGCAGTCCTTCTGTCCTTGGCTTGTGGGTTTTCTCTGTGCAAAAACATGCAGCATTTGCATTGGCATTCAGCTAATTGATAACGATGACAGAGAATTTTAGCTATGAAACTACGAACTGAGAAAAACAAAATGACGGGCAGGTATTGTGTGGCTGCTTATGTGTAAATATGCTTGAAACTTTTCTGTCTCTGTAACTTGTGACAGAAAGGAAACGAGCCTGAGTGGGATTTTTGTGATTAAAAATGGCCAGAAAATACCATATTTCATTTGTAAGTATAGTCAGCTGATTTTAGTAAGTGTGTTCTCCAAGTGCAAAACTAATTTACATTTGCTTTAGTCTTCTCCTTTTAAAAAACACTAATTAAAAACACATTTTCCTGGTCAGCTTTTAGATCTTTGCCTTTTCTGTAATTGTCCATTTTGAGTGTCCATTCTGGATTCCATGGATGGTTGTGGGCCTCCAGGCAACCCTCTGGGCACATGCCCCAGGACCTGCAGGTAGAAGACAAATGTCACAGAGGCACAGAGAGCTCATGGTAATTTCTGCTCATTAATCTTTAAAAATATGGTCTTTGTACATCTTAATTACAGAATTGAGTAAAAACCAGCTGGAGCTCGGCTGAAATCCTTTTCAAAATCTGGGTGTGAAATTCTGTTATATTCCAAATTAGGCTACACACAGTTTAGTTAGGAATTGGTTGCATTCACCTGTCAGCCACAGCTGACAAATGTAAATAACTAATAATACTGATAATCTCTTTACAATATTAAATGATCAGTCCTGTAATGGAACCCAATCTGAAACATATTGAATTGATACAGCAAAATCTTCATAATCTAACTAGTAGCTGAAAGAGATTCACTGCACTTCTCAACTAATTTGCAGTCAGTTCTCTTCCATATATAATTTTGATGCTGTATGATAGGTTTAGATAAATACTTGTGCTGATTAAACACAGTCATGTGCATGTTAGATGTGGTCATACACACACTGATACACAGCAAAATGGGACATTACGCTCTTTTGCTTTCACCGCACTGACGCATGCAACACTGCATTAGCTGGCTGCCCCATAGATTAGAAGAAATAACTAACAGTAAAACAGTATCAACACTCCCGCCAGCTGCTTCATGCTCCACCCGGGGACATCATATTCCATCAATCTTTCAACCATTTATTGACGGAACGTCCACATAAATTTGTCTGACAGGTTTGGAGCACTATGAAATATTAATTTTAGATTCTCTGCTCTGGGCCTCTGGCAACAAAAAGCAAAGGTTCATACATTAACTAGTAGATAAAGTTGATGAAATAGCTAACAACAGACAATGGACTGATGTCACTGCTCATATTCCATATATGCACACAGTCTAGCACAGGGACTAATTACAAGAACGTCACATTGTAATACGGGCAAAGGGGTGACCTAGTTATTTGAGAGACTGAATTATACAGTCATACATTCAATCCCCACAAAAGCAAATGTGCATTCACACTGCTGAAAGGTTCTTGATAAAGACACTGAATCCCTACCAGCACACTTATTGTATTACTTTAGCTAAAATCCCTCAAAAGGCTAGATATCTTTACTTCCCTGTATTCTCTAATTCAATGAACATGTCTTCATGAGTCATGCAATTTAGGTGTGAGCATGTATCTCGCACAGTTTAAACAACTTACACTGATGTTAGATTAATGCAAAATGAAAGCAGCTAACTGTGACCCTTGCATGGACAATTGAAAAGAACAGAAATGTACATTTCCACACTTTGCTTTCTTCAGAGCAGCAGCCTTGTAGCCGCACTTGCATCAAGGTTACTCAATGGTTTGATGCTTCCTATTTAAAATCTGTCACAAAGTAAATAAATTGTGCAATCAATCCATGCAGCAAGTGTAGGGAAAAAATGCAGTTGAGTACAGTAATAGTAGTGGATATGAGGGCTGATGGTGTTCCATAAATCAAATCTGTACAGCCAAGCTTTGCATGCATGTGGCTGTCGTGTTGCTGCAGTCCTGCCTCACAGCCACTGCGAGAACGTCATATTGCAGGATATTACATAAATACTCGGTTTATTGTTTTCTTTATCATCCTTTACAGAGTCTGGAGGAAGTCATAAAGAGTGAGGCTGTGGGGGTTGAAAAATAGATAACTGACTGGTACAGACGGAAATTCAAATTCAACAGATTCAGGGAGATGGTGAGTAGAGTGAGGAGAATTGAATGACAGAGCACAGATCCCAAAGCAATCCTTTATTCATCAGTGGGGTCAGGAATGTGTGTCAGGAAGATGGTTTGAGGCAACTACAGTGAAATGCAAGAATGAGAGAATAAGCAGTCCTTAGAATGATATGAGACTTTATTAATAGTAGATATTGGGAAAGAAAAAAAAGTTGGGATAATTTCCGCTCTTGTAGCTTGCGCTTCTGCTTCTAATGCTTTAATTCCATTATGATACAGAGACAAGATAAGCAAGCTGTCGAAGTTAAAGACCAGCAACTCTGAAATCAATGCAGCCATCCACAAAGCTGCCCAAAGCTGTGATTTAGTCATTTTAAAGGACATCAGCATTATTTAGCAGGCTAGAGTAATTTTTTTTTCAAGCTGAAATCAAAAAATTAACAAGCGTTAAAGCACAGAAAGAAAGTAAGTCAAATATAATAAGTTTGTAAGTTGTTTACGTTCTCAAATTGGAATTGTGTGCTTGTGAGATAAACAGTTTTTTCCTTCTTATGAATATTCGTTGTTAATGTTCGTCTGTGGTAAATAAAAGCAACATATTTAACTTTTTCACCCCCGCACAGCCGTGCACTGAGGGAGGTCTTCTTATTATCTTATTTTAATAATTTCCATCTGGCTAATGAGGGCTTATTTTCATTGTGCCTGGAGGCTCACTTGTTTGTATTGTTGTATTTCATCACTTGGTTAAATGTTAATTGAGTTTTTTTCATAGCATTTGTGCTGAGTTAATGTCTCACTCAAAGGATTTCTCCCAAATTAGCTTTAAGGGTCTCTGCAGGTGTTGCAATTCCACTCGCAGTGCTAGGTTCTGTGTATAATCGTTTGTTGTTAAAACATGTTTCTTCTGTTAATGAGCCGTCTGTTAGGTTTGAAAGAGTGAATGGGAGTGACCGACCGACTATTCTGTAAGTTCAGGCCCTTGTGTTGACCAAGCATAGCATCCCATGTCTACTCACTGCAATCAGGGATTTTAAACCTTGTAATGTTGGAATTGCTGCTCCCTATTATGTCATTGGTGAATACAGCAAGTCATGGATTTCATCTTTTCTTCTTTCTTGTGGCATTATCTGTCCAAACAATTTCACCTGTAGCCAGCTTCAGCAAATACAAAACCACAAAGACACATCTGAGTTGTGTAAACTCCTGACTTTTAATGCGCAGGCTTAAGAATGTAGTATCCACAAACTCCTGATTTATTCTATGGATGCTGCTACGGGGCATACAGTTGACTACACAGAAATAGCAAAGAGCACTTTGGGAAAAACAAGGCACGTTCTGAAACAGAAGACATTGTATATTTTACTCTGTTCAATGGTTTTATCATACTTCAATTACTATGTAGAGACATGTGGTAACACCTATGCATATTGCAGAAAAAGACCAGAAAGGATAGGATATATATATATATATATATATATATATATATATATATATATATATATATATATATATATATATATATATATATCGGTGGGCAAGAGACGAAAACAGGGCGTTGTTGGAATGCTACTACGCAAGTAACCCCGGCGGCAGGGGCTACATGAATAGGATGACGGACCTATGGATTCTTCGATATATATATATATATATATATATATATATATATATATATATAAATCAGTCTTAGAAAATTAGATCACACTTCTAAAGCAGTATATGGATGAGCCAGGGTGTTAAAATATTAAACATTTTGACACTGAATGGATGGGTTGCATACACTGAGGGTGAAAAAGGTTACTCTGTGTGTTAAATATGGATAATTGTTATATTATACAATATTTTTAGATAAGTATAGTTAAATAATCCTAGTTCAATATGTGATATAAATATGTATATATCGATGTAACAAGGGACTGTGTATTAGACAATGACTATTAAATTGTATAGTACCAAGAAAAAGAAATATATGATGAGTTAAATAGGGATCAGAAACGTTTGTTTCTTCCTGCTCCTTTTCAAACAGGGCATGGTCAGTATTTCAGTACTTAATCTACAGAGTTTGGCTGAAAGGTTTTTGTTCATGTTGTCAACATATAGAAAGTATTATATAAAGATTTCAAACATTATTTCACATCTGACCTCTGACCTTACCTTCAATAGCAATAGACTGAGCTGAAGATCAAAGTGATAATAATGCTATAAAAAGATATTTAAAATTATATTTCTTGCTGCCATTGTTTGTATTGACAACATATAGGCATAAAGGGAATGAAGTATCACGTTACTTTGGATCTCTGGGCTCTTCTTTAAGGTCAAATAAGGTCAAACTTGAATAAAATGTCTTTTTTCTTAATGCTGCGTTTGTTTGTATTTAGGAAATTACACTGGCATATGGGGATTCTAAACATCACATTATAGTCTGCATCCAAACATCAGGTCACATTTGACCCCTGACCTCACTTCTACATTTCACAGCTGCGTTTCTTTCAATTTGACCCAAAAATGTGTTTTATCTTCACAGAAAGTTTTGCTAAGAGAAAGAGAATGAGATGTCTGGTTAGTTACAAATATACTGTAGTATAATATTACACAGTTATTTTCATATCAACATCTATTTTTCATTACCTACTCCTACATAACATTTGTGTAATTAAAGTATATGTGAGTTTTACTGCACCACAAGCTTCTGAAAATACTTTTGAAAAGAAAAAAGTATAAAAATATAGAAAATGCAAAACTGTTCACTTAAAAGCAAAATACCAAAAATACCATGAATATCATAATTAAAATACACTTGTTAGTAGCAGTGCTACTTGGCACAGGTAAAGAGTGAATGGGAATCCCTTGGAAGCTTGTGCGAAGAATGATAAACAACCACAACCCATGGCAGACATTGACGAGAGCAGTAACAGACAGGGAGAAGAGTGTTGATTGAAGAGTTGCCCTGAGCACTGCCTAAGTAGTGCTCAGGGCTATGAACATGTGGCTGAGGCAGTGTAGGTATTGCAGTGGCAGCAGTTGGTAATTACCACTATATCAGCAACACGTCCTCCGTGTCATCCATTTCATTAGGTGCGCATCGGCTCCCGATATATGGTGGTGAAAACATTATTACCGTCTCCCCTCCCCTCCTCTTTTCTTTTGTTACATCTGAAATAACAAGAGGTGAATAAAGAACACAGCAAATTTTAGAGGCTTAAAAAGGTAAGGGGGTTTGTTTAGTGGTATGGGCCTCAGAGTGGGATATCCCACTGTAAATGCTATAGTATGTGTATTTAGGTGATCCTTGTCTTCTCAGGTACACTAACTTACCAAAAAGTGCCTCGTTGATGTTCTTTCCCACTGAGTTGTCCTGTGTTTTTCTGTTATGCTTATTCTCTTGTTCAGGTTTTAACTGCCATAAATGTTAATTATGTCAATTTGTTTAATTTATTGTGTTTATGTATGTTATTTATTGTTGTTCCTTTTGGGGTAAGAACTAAGTTACATTCTGTGTTGCACACAGGCCCTTTTAAGTGACGCAAAGGGTAGTCAAGAAAGCATGTGCAAAGAAGCTAAGCTATAAGTTAACTTAGTCACAATAAGGATTAAATAAGCTGTTTCAAAGTAAAAGGAAGCTGTAAAGAAGAAGAAGTTGTGAATTATTTTTAAGTTTTTGTTTCTGAAGTGGTTCATTCCCTCACGGTTATGTGCAGCCAGCGAGGTATGTTAACTGTATTTTGTTTATCGCGCATTTGCTAACTTTGGTTTAAATGTTTATTTGTAACATTTATGTGTGGTCATTCTGTACATTTATGTAATCACAGTTTGACGGTGGATTTTATGGTGGTTTGGAGGAGAACTGTGATGGAAGAATAAATCCACTGGAGGGAGTGATACAGGTTAAATTTTAGTTACCTTCATGAGTAGCAGTGTTCAGCTGGGTTGATGATAAATAAATAAGAAACTTCAGTTGCACTCTTCCTGTTGATCTTTGAGTGATTCTCCGGCACAAATTGTCCCATTGTCATTTGTCTTGTGTTTTTTATTCATTTATTTTAATTTAAGGAAAATTGTTGTGCTGGAACCAAAGGGATTAAAACTGCACATCAGTCTCAAACTCCCACCTTGTTAACAATTCTACTTTTCCAATAAAATGAAGTCATTTATACCAGGACTGCATTTCTTGAGTTACACCACAATTCTGTGCAAAAAAGCAAAAAAAATTTGTTTAGATCAAGCTCAGCATTTTATCATTGTAGCAAGTCACAGCACTTGCTTCATTAAAGTATTCCTAGTTTAGTTGCCTGCAGAGCTGAATAAATCAAAAGCCTTTTGTGGATATATTTTTAAAGCTTCCCTAATGCTGCCATCTCTTCCTTATGCATGGAAGTACACCAGTGCAGCAAGCACTCCTTCACTCTTTACAGTTAGACATGGTGAGAATTTTTGCTCAAACAAGACCTCTCCTAGGACCTTCCTCTGAGGTGAAAAGTGCATCTACCTGAAATATGAGTAGGTTGCATTTTGCCACAAGCAGAATCTCACTGCAGGCAGAAGTGTGTAAAATACTACTAACTAAAGAAAAAAAAATCAAGAATGCAAATGGAAGTGTAAACATAGATCAGCACTCTAAGTTGAGTCAAAATTCAGAGATATGAGGAATTATATGGAGCAGAGCAGAAGATGAGCATACCGTATGAGTTAGTTAATCAAAGTTGAGTCATACTTGAATAAAAAGAGAGTTCAGATTCAGACTTGATCGAGGCTCCCTGCACTCCAGGCATTTTTTCTTATGACATTTATTGATGTGTTTAATTATTTATTGTGTTTATTTCTTTTGGAAGAACAAAAGAAAATTCTGGACAAGGAACCAAGGAAATAGGGACTATCTGCTCGGCATGTTGTGAATGTTAAGTCCAGGTACATAATACTTTTGCACTGATAAGAACAGAAATCCAGAATGTAGAGCTTTAGACTTTAGGATATACGTGCAGATAGCAGATATTAGGCAAAACTAGAAAAGCCACAGGCTTTAGTTGTGGAACAATCTCATAACAAATGGCTTTTGAGCTTTGCAATGACTTGACACAATCATTTGCAAATAAAAACATCAGTCATGATAACATAGAACTCACTTGATTTAAAACTGTAGCATTACTGTATATGGCATATGCAAGAGAAAGGCTTTGAGTCTGGTGGTGTGTGTTGTGTGTGTGGTAAAGTAGATTAGGTGTCCCTCTCATCATTTCTCCCTACCAGGTATAAATCACTTTCATCCAATTATGATAAAGTCTGTAGTCTAGATTACGTAGTTTTAGGATGGGGCAGGAAAGAGATCATTCTTTACAGACATCTCCTCCGGTGAATAAAGGTGAGATTTAATTTGAGCTTCAACAGGGCATGTCCTTTTAATTAATGGCCTCGATTGGCTGCGCAAGAGACAGCGCAGCTATTTAAAATGCCAAATTGGGTTGGGTTTTTTTTTTTTTCTCTTTTTCGTGCAACAGGATCAGCAAACACATACACCTATTCACTATGTCCCTCTCTCTGCTGTCAGTCTCACGGTGGCATCTGTTATTAGCTTTTCCACTGCTGATGAGAATGTAAGGCAGGCCAAAGCATTGGCAGCTTGATAGATTGATGCCTAATGTTAGCTGCAATGTGCTATTAACCTTTTAAGACCTGCACCATGAAATAATTGCCAGAAAATTCAAACGTTTTTTTTAACATAATCAGTTTTTTTAAATTGAGCATTTATTGAACATTCTGAGAATTCAACAATTTACTACATACATATGTGCATTAAGCGCATGCAGCGGTACTGTTCAGGGAATATTGGAGGCCGAAACATGACAGAAATTAGCATCCACAGTTACCATCTGTTGTCCTGGAGGAAGGAAAGGACACAGAAGTGACAGATGGAGGGTTAAAAATGTGAGCTGGTGACAGTTTAAATGTGAAAGAATATGATTTTTTTTTTTTTAATAAATGGAAAACACAAACAAAACACATGTGACACAAATGAGCTTGACTGTGTGACTGTGACTGTACTAGAGAGCTCATAACCATGAAGACAAGGACCTGAATTATTGAAAGGTCATTATATGGCTGAACAGTACAAAGTACAAACTGGCTCGTGGAGGACATTATTTGACGCACAAGTTCTGAGGGATTCCCTCTGGATAAACTGCAAGACTTTATGAATCATGGGAATGACAAAAGGGGATAAGTAATGACTTTCTATTAGTACATGAAGATATCTTCAAATAAGTGTGTGTGTGTGTGTGTGTGTGTGTGTGTGTGTGTGTGTGTGTGTGTGTTAGCATGTGACTTAAAATAGTCTTAAAACAGGCAGATTCTCAATAGCCTCGGGATGCTAATGCCCTCTTCTACAGGGCAAGAGGGATCCCTGAATGGTTTAATGAGTATGAAAATGATGTGAATCATATACTTTCGCCTCTGCACTCACAACCCAGCTCAACAGCACTTCACCACCATCATCAAGATGACAAGCTCGATGTTGCTCTCATATTGTGGCTGTCTGTTAAATATGGGGGTCAGCCAATTAGCGAGCATAGACTGTACTGGAGAAACAGCTATCTTGGCTCTGTCCAAAAATCTCTCTGTCATCAATTCTAGAGCTCACTGATTCATAAGGTTATGCACATGAGTATTTCCTGCATGACTGGATCCTGACTTAATGGAGTATATTGTGGTTACAATGGGGTTTCAGGCACCCACTGCAGACTTTGGATTAAAAGGATGAGCATGGTAGCTCTCCCACACCTTTTCCCAGTCTCTTTACTGAGTTACTATAACCAGCAGTTGGGTAGATGTAACTTCATATTTGATGCACACAACACACTTTCCAAACTGTGCACATCGCAGATACTGACCTTGCTGCTGACCTTGAAAGTAACCTCCTGCCATGAGGGCTTCACAACAACTCAATATGCACAATGCTTTCCTCGTGTTTGTCTCATGTGAAGAGGATAGATCCTAAATACTGAATTGTTGTTGCATTACATTTGGAGCACAGTGGTAAAGGGACATTTCTGGCCACACTGCAGTTTACCCTCAGCAGCCCTTGATAACCTCCCAGCCCTCCCTCTTACTCTCCCCAGCATGCACCGTTACCCACTCGCCCCTTCCAACCACCTTCCCCCGAAACCCACGGGTCCCTGGGGCTACCATTTGTGAATTCATCTCTGCCCTCACAGCCCTGCTCAGCTGTCACATCGCATCTCACACACACAGACAGTCAACGATAACAGTGTTAGGGCTTTTCATATTCCATACACCCATTTTCCACCTCTGACTATATCGAAATGCAGTGTTACCCACAGTCTTTCTCTACTATTACACCATCAGAGACTGCCCGTGCACCCAACACCACAGCTGGCAAGGGTGGCAAGTATTTTGCTCATCCCTGCTGCGTCCTTTTTTTCCTCGTCTTTTAATTTGTCTGTAAAATGTCTGGGAGGTTTGTTTTTTTCCACCGGGAATGATGGGCTTAAACTCTATATTGCAACAGCACAAACAGTTTTTCATTTAGACTTTACTTTAGCGCTGGTAGTGGTGGTGCTGCTGCTTTAAAAATAATTACAGAGAATTATGAATGAATCGTTTCTCTTTCATTTAAACTAAAAAGCCCCAAAACACACACACACACACACAAATGTCAAGAGTTTCACTTTTACATATTATGCAGAAATTTATGAGCATTGACTGCATCTTTTTATACAGATGTTAAAGAAGCAAATTAGGCCATAATTTATTTATTTTTTAGCAGCTGTGGGAGTGGTAATACATTGAACAGTGCCTTGCCTATTTGTGCTACTCTACTAAAATATTACCAAACAACACCTTTTTTTTTGGTAACATTTTTTTTTCAAGTGTATATTCTAATGTGGGTTTGTTACATTTGTGATGTGAATATATATTTTGGCGTCTTTTCTGTGGACCCATTCACTGCTGTAAAGATTCAACAACAAAAAAAGAAAAATGGTAGAATTTTGACTCCCCCACCCATTTTCATGCTTCATGCTTGCTCCCAAAAAAACGATGACAGCCAAAAATAACAACTGTCTACCCAGCTGCCACCTTTGTTTGTGTTGATGAAAGCAGACAGCTCAAAATCCAGGCCCACATACAGATAGGATCAATTTCTGTTGAATGTGATATAAGTTTCACATAACTGTAAGAATGCACTTATCGACAGCGCATCACCACCCTGCTGGGAGAATAATAATTTTAAAAAAGCTTATAGCTGGAAGGAGTTGAAGGAGATTACATCCAACTTGTTTTGCTGTTTTAAGGGGCCTGCAAAATAAACGTGAATATTCTATCCTGTCTTATAAACCATCCATCCAACTCAACAGCTTACCCAGTTCCAGGTTGCAAAGTAGCACCACAACTAAGCATCCCAGATTCCTGGGAGAAATCCTAGACAGATAGTAGTACTTTCCCAACTGGTTGTTTTTGATTCAGAGCAGCACCTCCTCAACTCTGAACTTCTTCTAAATGACTTAACTTCTCGTTGTATCTCTAAGAGTGAGCCCAGCCAGCCAACTGCAGTAAGAACACAAGGATCCAGGACATTGTGGTTTGGCTAGCAGCCAAAGACAGAGGCTCAGGAGTTCTGATCCCTCAATGCCAAAGCTGACTCGAGGGGACATATAGGCTAATAACATAAAGAAAATATTATATTGGACTAATCCATTACTCTTCTGCATCACTGCTATTTACATTAATAGTTTCCATGTCCCGCTGAGAACAAAATGCCCTGTTTTGTTCTTGTTAGTCATAAACTAGTTTATTTATATATAAAAGTGAGAGAACGTCTAAAATATCTAATGATACGCCTTGGGGATCTGTGTTTTAATGGAAGGTGGAATTTAGGGCAAGATACAGGAGAAAAGACTGCTGGGGGAAAGAACATGCTTTTTGAAAGCTGGTCAAATGCATTGTGGAAAGTGCAGTGTAGGGACAGGAGGCCTGGTGGGATATGTCAAAGTGGAAGAAGAGAGATGGGGAAAGTTTGAAAGAAAAAAAAAGGCTAAAAGAAGAAGTTAGGGCAGAGAATGAAATAAGAAATCTGCTCCTATTTTTATACTAAAGTCCTTAATGACTCTAGATTATCCTAATCATGAGCGATTTACCCTTCAAAATGTCTACTGTGAATATAACAGGCATTATATTCATATTATGAAGGTAATGTGTGGACAGTTATGGTAGGACTGATAAAATAGTGCACGCAAAATAGTTAATTATATGAAAAAGTTCAGAAAGTTTTTTAAGAGGTTATGTTTTCAAAAAAAAAGGCCATACAATGCATGATGCATATGGGAAAAATACAGCATACATTATAAATAAATGAAAATAAAATTCACCAAATGATAGTAAATATGGACATATTCCAAATGACATGCCTCAGTAACAGCTAATATTTTACAACAGGCCAGTTGTAACTATAGGGATTTGAGGTATAGGCACACTGTAGGGGTTAATCTCAACTCAGCTCCCAGTCATAAATTCATCCGTACAGCAAGTTGCAATTAATATTACTGGAATATGCTACTTGTTGTGAACTCTTTTCACATTTACAAACCTTATTTCAGTTCAGTAAATACTATAATGTTTAGAGTGATATGAATCCTGTCAAATGCTACTATTCATATCAATAAGTATGTTCTTTAGAACGTTCACTGACATTTTTAGGTGTGCTACTGGAAAGCATACAAAGATTTCATGAAATGGATCTAAAATTATCCATCCACCTATGCTCTTCTGCTTACCCTTATTGGGGTATCACCATTTGACCTAACCCCACTGCATGTGTTTTGACTGTGGGAGGAAGCCGGAGTACCTGGAGAACAGGAATACAAATCTTTAGCAAACAAAAATAATAAAGTACATCAGCTCCTTTGCTGGGACCTAGCAATATATCAGCAGACTAGTGGCTCAGAAAGCTAAAATGAGCTAATAATCTCTAGTAGTGATGGGATTTACCGCTCTTTTTAGAGAACCGGCTCTTTTGGCTCCGAACCGGCTCTTTGGGTTGTTTTGTTGCTTTAATTAATTTATTATTAACAATAATATAAAATTATGCACACAAGGAATTACTAATGTAAAAAAAGTGGTTTATATATGCAGTGGCCCCCTGAGACAAATCACGTACAAACTCCAAAACCCATTTCTAGCGTTGATTGAACTTCCAAAACAGAGCTACCTAGATCAATTAAATTACACAATTGAAAGCATATGTGTATTGTTTGTGTATTTATACACAAGCACTCATATATATATTCAAATCATTTTAAAAAATGTTCATTTACCTGTTACTACCACACACCAAATCCGGTCGTTGGTACTTGCCGGCTTGTGTAGCCACTAGGTAACAAAAGCTCAACACTGTGCCCAGCATCCTGGAGCACTTCTGTTGTCTTTTGTACGTGCTTCAGAGTTTGTACGTGCTTCAAAGTTTGTACGTGCTTTGTCTGTAGGGGCCACCATAAATAAACATTTATTTATTGACTTCACATAAAATGTAATAAAAAAAAAAATCATATACTACAAAAACCAATAATTCACATTTAAATTTTCAGCTTTTTCCTTTTAAACAAATTTAAAGTGAAACAACACAAAACACTGCAAACCACAACACAATTAAATATAAATTAAAATATGAAAACAAAAAGAACATGCACATTCTCTGTCATATGGGCCTGCATGAATGAACTTTCTGAATCCTTTATCATCTGCAACTGAAAATAGTTGTGGATGATTACTATACCTTTCTAATGTGACACTGTTGTCCCTGGCTCTTTCTCTGTCTCCCTGCTGCTCTGTTCCTGTGGGCCTGAGTGTAACTACCGCCCCTCCCCCCTCATCCCAGCGTAAAGCAGGAGGGTGAGAGAAAGAAAAAAAAAAACCAAAAAAAAAAAAAACCCCAAGGCTCGTGATAAGGAGCCGGCTCGCGTCGGTCACGTCAAAGACCCGGCTCTAAGAGCCGTTTCGTTCACGACCGACACGTCACTAATCTCTAGTGATTTAGGCTACATTAGCTAACGCTTCTGATGTTATTTGGAGAACAAATAAAAATAAGCGGACACTTTATAAGTCACAACATTGCCCTGCATTATCAGCACGGTGATAACTTTTTCTATATTCCAGTTAAAGTGTGCTTTCAATCTGTATCACTGATTTGTGTTGTGAAATTATCTCTTCATCTTCTTTTTACCACAGCAACTCAAGTCTTATTTAGTCGTTTAATGACGAACCATGCTGCTGAAGCAGCAACGCCTCTATGCTAGCACACTGTAACATCATGACATCAATAACACTGGACAGTTTTCATTCTCTCCTGTCTCCAGTAGAGGAGTTGGCAACGTATAACAAGAGAACACTGTCAAGTGTTCCTCTGACTGTGAGGTGTCCACACTTGAAAAAGACCAGACTTTGAATTTCACTCAACTTTATTTAGACCAACTAGTTTGATAGCTGGTAGGTAGCAGCAGGTAAAAACCTTTCAACACAAAAATAAAGAACATTTCATTAACCATTCAGATAAATTACACAGAAGACAGATGAAATAACAAAATACACTTCAGTAAAGCCATTTACCATGTGGTTAACTGTGTTAATTTAACTGTGGTTCTTAAATAAATATACACAATGTGTCTTCTTTGCATTTAACACTTTTTTATAAACAATTGTATTTTAAAGTATACATTTTAGAGTTCACAAACATTTTAATAGACTTTAACTAAGGATTTTCTTTACAAAGAATTATTTTCTTTAAATCAAAACCAAACATTTATTCACTAGTTTTACGATCCACCCAAGGATTTGGGGTAACTATTTTTAATATTAATTAACATAAATATGTGGGAACACTAACTGCACAAACAATTTATTCAAACTTAAACATTCATTTTTGTCAATATAATTAAACTTAAATGCAGCAACTATTTCCCTAAGCGTAAAACATTTGCACAACTGAGCTTCCATAGTCCCAGATACATCTGCAAAAGCAAAATGTGAACTCAAGAGCTTACCGATAGCCTGTCTTGTTCAAAGTCTTCCTCACAGTGGAAAAGTGCTTTGTTTGCCGTCCTCTCAGTATGTTGCACCCGGGTCAAATGACTGCTGCATGCATTTAAAGGTTTACTCAGCACGCCCACCCTTGATTGCTCTAATGTGGCTCACCTGGCAGGGCGGCGCACACCAGGCCGTGCTTAGTTGTTGATTGCACCCAAGGTCTAATCAGCGGCCATGGGTAAGCAGCAGCACCGAACAGGTAGAGGGCAGGAGGAGGAAAAGAGGAATAACAGCCACACCTACTAGGTCAGCGCGACACCTCCCACTCGATCTTTGCTCAGCACTGTCTGGAAAGATCGCACTCAGGTGGGCTGGTCCCTCGCTTGATCTTCCACCGGTAAAAGGACCACAAGACGCCGGATGTCCCGATGTAAGGTGGTGCCCAGCTCAGGACTTGTGGTAGCAGGTTTTGGACTCTTGATCGCAATGCTGGAACTTGGAGTGACCCTCACATGCACATCTCGAACGATCCCTTTAGAATCAGGATTCACGATGATGACTTTTGCGAGTCTGAACTGCCCTCTAAGGGCATTTTGGTCGCAGAGCCAAACTATGTCTCCAACAGCAATGTTTCTCTCTGCAGTATGCCATTTACTGCGGATGAACAGGTTTGGTCCAGCGAGTTGGCTCCAGGACCTCCAGAAGTTGTTGACTATGGTTTGTATTTCCTTCAGCCTTTTGAAAGGATAATTTGTGAAGTCAACAGTTTTGAAGTCCCCACTTTGTGTGGCTCGACCAAGCAACAGATTATTCGGCGTGATGTAGTCAATGCGATCTTCTCGGCTCTGAAATCTGGCATCAATCTCATTTGCAAGGTTGGCGGCTAGCTGGAGTGCTGTCAGAAACTCACTAAAGGTAAGAGCCTCTGTATTGCCGAGAGTATGGAGGGCTCTCTTGGTAACTCTGACAGCAGCTTCGGCGGCCCCATTTCGGTGAGGTGAGTCAGCGGGAAGAATCTTCCATGCCCAGATGGTCTCATTTTTGGCAGAGTATTCTTCAAGCGACTCCTTGTTTTGTCGTCTCAGGTAAGCATACATTTCTTCCAAGACAGGTTTGGCGCCGACAAAGTTTGTGCCAGGATCTGACCAGATTTTCCGGGGATGGCCTCGGACAGAAGTGAACCTCTGGTAGGCAAGCAGGAAGCTCTCTGTTGATAGTGTGCTCGCTAGTTCGACATGAATGGCTCGGCTTGCCATACAGCAAAACACAACTCCCCAAACTTTCATGGTCACTCTTCTCTTGACATCATCCCTCACATGATAGGGTCCAAACAGGTCAACAGATGTAAATTCGAATGGTGCAGCAGGATTTGACCTCTCTTCAGGTAAGTCCCCCATTACTTGCTTGCAGGTTCTTGCCTTTGCCTTCTTGCAGATGATGCACTGGTCAACGACCTTTTGGGCAATAATTCTTCCTCTGACAACCCAAGCCTTCATTCTCATCCGCAGTAAGGTTTCTGCCACTCCGCCATGTCCCTCGCTGTGTGCTTCTCTGGCAAGGAGGGTGGATAGCCAGGCTTGGAATGGTAGAAGGGGAACGGCTTTGCGGTCTTTTTTGAAGGTTTGGATTCTGCCACCACAAACTAGAAGTCCACTTGTTTGGTCTCTGTAAACGACTAGTCTGTCTGTTGTGGTGCTTGGGAAGTTGACGCCCTCTTGTGCTGCTAGGCAAAGGTCTCGAAAAGCATCTTGTCTCTCGCAGACTGTGAGGACACCCGAAGATGGTACTACCTCCCACTTTTCTTGGTCTCTGGTCTTGGATCTCATGAACTTTTTGGCAACCCTCCAGACCCACGCCACGGTCCCAATCAGCCTTCTCAGGTTGCTGAATCGCCTTTCATCGATTAGCTGTTGGGATGCTACTCCTGCCAGTGGCCTTCTTGACTCTACGTGTACTGAGTCCTGAGCCGCCTTGATGTGCATTCTGGTAAGGACCGCAACAAAAGTCTTTTTCTGTAGCTTTGTGACCTTTTCTCGAGCTTGGGCAGCGACTTCTCCGGCGGATTTCTTCAGCCACTCATCTTCAGGAAGTTGGAGAAACTTTGGACCCGACTGCCACTCGGAGTCCTCGGTTAGGGCATCTGGACTGGCCCCTCTGGTGAGAATGTCTGCAATGTTTGCTGACCCAGGAATCCACCACCAATCCTGGACATCAGTGCTACTCTGGATTTCACCAACGCGGTTTGCGAAGGAGGTCTGGAAACCGTAGCTCTCACGCTGGATTGCACCGGAGACTTGGCTTAGCAGTTCTCGCCTGGTGAGTGGATCAGGTGTTTGCGCTCTGACTTCTTCTCTGAGCAGGTCTTGACCAAGGCGCATTTTCCTCCTTTTCTTTGAGAAGTTCACTGCGACCATGACATGAAGCTTGTCATCATTGATGGTGTAGCCAAGGCCAAGGGCTTTGTTGTCATCTTCCATCAGCTGGTTTGGCAGGATCATAGTCTTTGGCTCTGATTGGGGCAACTCTTTCTTTGACTCCTCCCTCCCACTTTGACTGGAGTAGACCCAAGGCTTCATGTAGAATCCTCCAGCTCTCAGGATGTGCTCGATGTTGGCTGTTAGGAGTCTCAGATGGTCGAGGTCATTGTGTGATGTCAGGATGTCATCGACATAAACATCTTCTTCCAGCACACGTTTCTCTTCTGTGAAGTGACTGAATGAAGGTAGGTTTGCAGTTTCTCTCATGGTGACTTGGGCTATGCAACCAGCAGGTTTGTCTCCAATGTTGACTCTTGTTATGGCATAGTCTGCTATGTCTGCATCTTCTGTGTCACGCCACAAGAATCTGTGCAAGTGGACTTCTCGATCTTCCAGCCAGACGGAGTTGTACATCTTGCGGACGTCACCAAGGGCGGCGTAGACACCAGCTCGGAACCTCAGCAGGACAGCTCTTATCGGGTTCAGGACATCAGGACCTTTGATGAGGATGTCATTCAGGCTGAGGCCTCTGTACTTCTGGCTGCTGTTCCACACCAACCTCACTGGGGTAGAGACAGAGTGTGGATTTGGCGCGATGAGGTGGCTTATATACCATACTGGCCCAGTCCAACTCTGCAGGACTTCTTTGGACAGCTTCACTGCAGCTCTGCGGTTTACCATCTCATGAACTTGTGCAGCATAGGCCTTCTTCCATTCAGGTTCTTTAGATAGCTTCATCTCGGTTCTGATGAATGTTGCTTCTACTGCTTTCCTGTTATTTGGCAAGGTTGCTGGATCTTCTACCCATGGGTATTTAGCATGCCAATGCGGTTCACTGTTGTGGGCATCTCCAGTTGAGTAAGTCAGGCCATTCCTCACGATCTCCATCTCCCTCTCTTCTGCAAGCGTCATTTCTTTACCCCCTGGCTGGCAGCTCCCACAACGACACCCTCCACATCTCGGCTGGCAAGCGGCTCCGATGCTTTCCCACCTCCACCACTTCAGAAAGTCTCTGCTGCTGGTAGCTGTGGTGGATAGAGTCTCAGGGTGATCAGGGTGCTGACAGGAAGCTAGGTCTTTAGTGAACTCTTGGTACTTGAATGCAGCAGCTCTCATTGATCTTGCGAAGTGAGTTTTGGAGGTGTGGGCCATCAAAGTGACTTCCTCAAAGAGGTCTGGATGTGCGCCCCCAATTGTCTTGCCAAGTGGACCGTCCCAGAGAACCAGGTCACCGATGGAACGGATCTTTTGGGGCACCAGCTGGCCTTCTTTATGGCTGATTAGAAGCTGGATCTCTCTGGGTCTGATGAGGTCTTGGAGAGGGATGTCAGGGAAGATCTTTTGTAGCTTCTGAGGTGGAACATGTCTTTCCACTTCAGCAATCTTGTCAAGACCATAGCAGACTAACTGGTGAGGCTTTAAAGTTCCTTTTGAGGTGTTGACACGGATCTTGAGAAGGTAGCGCTTGGTTGCCACAGACACCTTCATACCTCCGATACCCTGGATGACAAGCATGACGTCTTCACTGCGAAGGTTGAGCTTACTTGCGGCTTTATGGGTTATGTAGTTTGTGTCAGATGCTAGATCAATTAGTGTCCCAATTCTCTGCCCATCATTGGCGATGACGTCAAGGAGCATCAGGATCACAGGGTACTCTTTTAGACCAGTCTCCTCCAGTAGACCTCTCTCTGCTGCCATGGAGTTGAAGGCTCGTGATGAGACGTTGCAGAAAGCTTTCCGACACTGCTGCGCTAGCTCTGGCGATAGTTTAGAGATGAACTCTTCTTGAACCTCTGTATACCTCCCCCCCTCAGCTCTCGCCGGACCAGACTTGGGCCTTTGTGATAAGGGTCGTGGCAAGGGACAAAGAAGGTAATGATGCTGGTCTTTGCACTCTGGTTTTCCACACAGGTAAGTAGTCTTTCTGCAGGGTTCATCGTGGATCTCGAGGCATCTCTTGCAGGCTCCAAGTTGCTGCACTGCATCCTCTTTCTCCTGTAACTTTGTGTTGGTTCGAAACCGTCTGCAGATGTAGAGCTTTCTCTTGTGCTTTGGGTCCCCACAGATGATGCAGCCTGCTGGATCAGTACTGGATTTAACTGACTTGGTACGGGCGTACTTTACTGGAACTTTATTCTCTCCTTGGCAGGGTCGATGTCTCTCAGCTGGTCTAACTGCTCGTAGATGGACTCTTGAGATGGGAGGTATGCGAGCAGCTTGTCAAACCGGTTCTGATGAGTCACAACATTCTTTGGATCAGCAGCGTGGGTAAGCCAGTCTTTCTTTAGGGACTCAGGCAGCTTGCTTTCGATAGACTTTATTACCAAGAGGTTCTTTATGGCATTTGCTTCATCCAGCTCACTCAAATCATAGAGGGCCTTTTCAACTGCGTGGATAAGCTCTATAATTCTTCTAGGCTGGTTGCTACGAACAGGAGGGATAGCTTGAAGCTCCTCAATGATTTCAATGGCGATGGTGGCTTGATTTCCATAGCGGTTCTCGAGGACTCTGAAGATCTCATCGGCTGAGGTGTATGTGGACAGGCGCAGATCTTTGGCCACTTTATCATCGAGGCTATCAAGAAGTTGGAATTTCTTTACTTCCACGGACCCGGTTGGTTCACCTTGCTTTTGCAGAGCCTCCCATTCCTTCCGCCATCTGTAGAACTCACGCTGGCTGCCGGTGAACTTTGGTAAAGCTGTGGCTTTCAATTTTATGGCTGCGACCGAGGCTGCGTTGCGGACTGTGACAACTGCTTGGTCGGCATCTCTTTTAATTCTCTCTGCTTTGATAACGGCGGCCTTCCCTGACACCAGCTTTGGAAGGCAGGTTTCGAGCTCCATCAGTCGACGATCACAATCTCGCCTCTCAGCAGGTGGCGCCCAGCGGTTCCATGTCTGGTGTGCCTGCTTAGCTTTCTTCACCAGTTCTTCTAGATGGCGGAGCATAAAATCATATGCCTCCAGGGGTGTATCAGGCTGAGTGGATGTGACGTTCTCACACGCCATTTCTGCTGATTTTAGAGCAAGGGTCAGTTCTTTTTCACCATATGATGTCCACAGTGTCTCTCTGATCAGGTGCTTCACCTCCTTCAACTTCTGCTCACATTCTTTCTCCGTTTTTTCGACGTCTGCTCTCTGTTGGCCCATCAGCTCCGGTGTGCCCTCTGCTTCACACTGCGTGATGTAGGCGGCCTCAAGCTCCTCGTTCGCGTCAATCACTTTGGAGCCCTCTACTGTGAGTCTCTTGAAGGAATCCTGCAGCTCCTCTACAGACATATCCATGTGGGTCCTTATTATATGGTTGGTGAGTCTGAAAAACAGTCTCTTTGCAGTGGTTCGCTCTATTTTCAGCTCTTCGAGTGACTTGGACTCAGCCATGCTGCTTTCTTGGTTATTGGTTGGACAGGCAAACGGCAAGTCGCGATTTCCTCCAGGCCCCCAGGTGGAGTCTTCTCCGTCTTTGTGGTGAGCTTTTGTGGAGTCTTCACTGGTCAAGGCCGGTTTCTCTACTGGCCAGGCCGGTTTTTTACTGTCAAGTGTTCCTCTGACTGTGAGGTGTCCACACTTGAAAAAGACCAGACTTTGAATTTCACTCAACTTTATTTAGACCAACTAGTTTGATAGCTGGTAGGTAGCAGCAGGTAAAAACCTTTCAACACAAAAATAAAGAACATTTCATTAACCATTCAGATAAATTACACAGAAGACAGATGAAATAACAAAATACACTTCAGTAAAGCCATTTACCATGTGGTTAACTGTGTTAATTTAACTGTGGTTCTTAAATAAATATACACAATGTGTCTTCTTTGCATTTAACACTTTTTTATAAACAATTGTATTTTAAAGTATACATTTTAGAGTTCACAAACATTTTAATAGACTTTAACTAAGGATTTTCTTTACAAAGAATTATTTTCTTTAAATCAAAACCAAACATTTATTCACTAGTTTTACGATCCACCCAAGGATTTGGGGTAACTATTTTTAATATTAATTAACATAAATATGTGGGAACACTAACTGCACAAACAATTTATTCAAACTTAAACATTCATTTTTGTCAATATAATTAAACTTAAATGCAGCAACTATTTCCCTAAGCGTAAAACATTTGCACAACTGAGCTTCCATAGTCCCAGATACATCTGCAAAAGCAAAATGTGAACTCAAGAGCTTACCGATAGCCTGTCTTGTTCAAAGTCTTCCTCACAGTGGAAAAGTGCTTTGTTTGCCGTCCTCTCAGTATGTTGCACCCGGGTCAAATGACTGCTGCATGCATTTAAAGGTTTACTCAGCACGCCCACCCTTGATTGCTCTAATGTGGCTCACCTGGCAGGGCGGCGCACACCAGGCCGTGCTTAGTTGTTGATTGCACCCAAGGTCTAATCAGCGGCCATGGGTAAGCAGCAGCACCGAACAGGTAGAGGGCAGGAGGAGGAAAAGAGGAATAACAGCCACACCTACTAGGTCAGTGTGACAAACACAATGTCTGAAAATGATACTAAAATACATTATCACTACTACTGTTAATAGAATTTTTTTTAGTGGTGCTGATTAAATTTAGGGGTGCCTGAGCCCCCCCAAAAAGAGTCTAAACTCGCCTATGCGCAATGTTAATCCTGTATGACACCATGAAATTTGAGGGAGAAATTAAGCATTCAAAAACAGGACTTAATGATACCCCCATGTACAAATCACGAATGGTAGAACAACTAAAATACGTGTAATTCTACTCATCTTAGACAAAAAACATTGACTTTTCTACAAATCTAATGAAGTTCAGCACTGATTGTTTGTAGAGCTTTTTTGGCTTAAAATATTTCCTGTTTTGTTGCTTTTATTTGAAAAAGTTTAAGAAATCATTTTGCTCTCATTGATCCCACAGAACCTACAAAAAAGGAAGCCAGTCTGGTATGCGTGACCTCAGGACATTAGTGCACTCATAGTTTTGTGGTGCTCTGTTGCCATCCTTATTAACCTGCTCTCTCTGCCTTTTTGTCTCTCTCCTCTGATTCATTCCAAGTGCTGAAGGGTTGAAAAAGAATCACTGCAGGAATATAAATCCAGAGGAGGTGGCCTCTTCGTTGTTCTCGCCTCCTACCTCATCTCCACGAGCAAAGGCCTCATTCCATTATTGCTGCTATAGCTTTGTTTATTAAGTACAGGCCAAGTGTGAGTTACCAGCAGTACTGTTTTCGGTTTTGGTACTTTTAGCTTAGTTTCCAGAACCAGGTTTAGGGAGAAGTCTGAATACAGTGGCCCATTATGCAGCTGGTTCATGGTCTGTTTTGATTGTTTTAGCTGGGGCTACCATTTTGAATTGTGTTCTCGCACCATTAAATAAGTATTTAAACCTGATGGTCAATTTAAAGCCTTTTATGTCAAATGTGTTAATTTTTGGTGGGCTGTGCTTCTACCACTTGCTCAGTATTAAGATGATGACCTGCTGTGTTGGTATAGTTTGAATGTGTCAATATTCATTTGTTTTGTATTGTTTGGCGCCCCTTGTGGGCACCGTTGGTACTTAGGAAGCAGCTAGTTCAGTACAAGTGTGCAGTTAGAGGTGAAACCTTGGCCCACGCGTGCCTGTAACTTTCCATGGCGTATTATAATCTTACTATTTGATTTGTGCTGCATATTTAATGCAAGCATACTGAGTTACTTGTTTAGCTGTGTGTCTATGAATCATTTGTAAATCAAGTGCTAGCGAATATATATCAGCATGTCTTTGCTAACTTGTTATGAGAAATAATGCTTGTTCACTGAATGTTATGTTTGATTAGGGCTACTTCGAGATTTATATTGTTGCAGTTTGTCACATTTTACAAAAAAGAAAAAGGAGGAAAAAAGTGGAAAATGGATAAAAGATAGCATGTATACAAAACTCAAAGTAGTGTGTCATTTTAATAGAATAGAATAGAACAGAATAGCCCTTTAATGTCATTGCACATGTACAATGAAAATATGGGTGCTCCACACCAACTGTGCAGGAATAAAATATAAATAGTAAGATTGCAGGAATAAATAACAAAGAAGAGAAATATACAATCAAGAGGAATACATAGAAACTAGAGGAACAATAGAAAGGAAAACAATGGAGAACAAAGTGCTTAGCAATAGTGCAAAGGCCTAAGTGAATATAGTCCGTATGCAAGTGGCCTAAGTGATGAGGGTTATTCAGACTGTGGCTCAGATTGGTGATGTGCGTGGGCAGGGGTGGGGTATGGGGGGGATGGTGTTTGTTGACAGTCCAAATGGCCCAGGGGAAGAAGCTGTTTGTGTGTCTGGAGGTGTGGGACCTGATTGAATGTTAAGAGCTCAACAAACACCACACACACAGACTGTTTCTACACAATTTGTGTCTAATATACAGTTGCTATATGCCCCAGGAAGAGGAAAAAATCTGCACTAATGTGTCATAAATTAGCGCAATCTTTCAGAGATTGGGGGAAAAAAAAAGAAAGGAGAGGAAGATGAAAGAGTACTTTCAAAGGTAAGGAGTGTTTAGCAAGTCAAATTTTATAAAGCAGAAATTTGAATTTGCATGAAAATACTGCGCTATGGTTGTTTGTACAGTTTAATGCAGGTTGAACTGGTTACTTTGCGGTACTGTGATGAAGTTTACAGTGATGCACTCGACCGGTGCAGAGCAAGCTGTGGTGTTCATGGCCAATGTTAGATCACATGAAGTGTAGTAGACAATTTAAATTTACTGTGATGCTGCTAATTAGATTCACTCACTGAACTTCTGGCATAATCAATGAAGATAATTAAAGCTGTGGACTCATGACTCAAGTGGAAGCATGACCCAACATACACAGTGTATCATTTTAAAAGATTTATTTTTCAGGAGTTTGGGATTAAACAACCGGAATTTGCAACAGAGAGCCACAGGAGAGCTTCAGTTCACAGAGCAGGAGGAGACTTCTGTAAGAGAGGAGAAGTAGGTTAATCCTCGTTGCCAGTGAAATACTGAAGACTTAGAAATTTGGATTGAATTGGATTCTTACTTGGACTTCCAGGTGAAACTGGCAGCTGAGAAAGCAGCTGGCCAGAGTTTCCCAGGAGATAAGAAGATGGTGTTGGGTGAGCAGGCAGGTGACTTTGCAGATAAATGAAAACACAACTTTCTCCTTTGCTGGAATGGACCAGCTCAGGATTGCAGCTAAACAATTTCCACAGTTAGAAGGCCCTTCAGCTTACAAGCAAGGTTACTAAGAAGCACAGAGAAGTGGCATCATCAAAGGTTTCTTGTGAGGAACTTCAGCTGGTATTAGAGAGGCTGAATATCAAAACCACCACAACAGGAGAGTCCTAACTCTCAAAGGCTGAACTGGTTTTTAAAGTCATGGTCACAACTTGGGATTGACATCACTCCTGAGTTAGCGCTCTAGTAGGTAAGTGAGAAAAGTGAGGTAGAACAGGATTTGTTTTGCTTTTTAGCAAGGTGGAGCCATTCAGGTGTCACTAGCATTACACTTGAGTTTTGCACCCAAGAACACTGATGCAGCACATTTATGGATAGAGCCTGATCAATGTTCTGTTTGTGGCCTATTTAGCAAATCAAAAATACACAGAAGTATGAGGACAGATTAAAAGTTTTATAGTTTTACTACTTGATACATTCACTGCTGCTATCTTAACTCGGGGTTGATGGGGCTGCTGGGACTTAACAAGTTGGAAGAATCCAGATGAAACTCCGACTTCTGACTTAATCTGAAATGCCTGATGAGGAATAGGTGCAGAAAATGTCCACCAGCAGGCAGAGCCCAAGGAGGGAATTGCCCACCTCCACCTCAGCACAAAGGTAAGGAAAAAGATGAGACAGGGAGCAAAAGAGGGAGAGAAAACCTTGAGCACCTAGACCAGGGGTCTCAAAGTCTAGTCCTCAAGGGCTGGTGTCCGGAAATATTTTCATGTGTCCCTTTTGCAACACACCTGAATACAATTAGTAGGTCATTAGCAAGACTCTATAGAACTTGTCTGCATGCTGAACTGGCAATTCAGCCATTTGATTCATATCACAGCAGCTCATAAGTGAATGAACATGGTGCAATGAAAGTACTTTTAGAAGTAAATTCTTCTAAACACTTACATTTACTTGAGTAGGGTTAGGGGTTGCCAGTTCAGCATGCAGTCAAATTCTAACTCTTGCTAACCTACTAATTTTATTCAGGTGTGTTGCAACAGGGACACATGGAAAAGTTTCAGGACACCGGCCTGCGGCCTGGAGTTCCCCACTCCTGGTCTAGGGATTAAAACTCAGCCATAATAGCTATCATAACATCTGCTTTTTGTTGAATAAACTGGATAATTCCACAAAGAGCACTAAAAATTTGAGTAATAGCACAGCCTGAACACAGACAAATCAGCTTGAAATAGTTACAAAACTATAAATCACTAAAACTAAAGTTACTCTTTTAGTTATTTCTAAGTAATTCTTTACCACGTTATTTTTACTTTTAGAGTTGTTTAGTAAAACTCTGAATCCAAGGAGAATGCCTGAATCCCTAAAAGACAGGTGTTCTTTTTTTGCCAAATAAAGAATTTATTTTGTCAGTAAAATGCCCTTACAGTACAGAGAGTAAACACTGCAGGTCACTAGAAAGGACTTCAAACACATGCTACAGGCTGGAGTCTGTCAAATCAATAACACCTCCTGTGCATCACTGCCAAAACCACTCTCTTGATGACATTAAAGGCCTGTTGCAGACTGGGAAAGGAACTTTCCTGCAAGTTTGTGAACAAAGTAGCCAAACCTTAATAATTAAGTCACTGAACTTCATACATACCCAACAGAATAGAGACTTGCACTTGATTCTTGAAAGTGAACACTGAACAAAACTTTAGTGATCATCAGAGAGTCATTTTTCTTAAAAGGGTATCCAATCAGAATGTTTAGGCGCTAGAAGCTTTGTATCATAAGTTTATACAACATGCCTGATATATACAAGCATTTTTTTCTATATCTAAATGCTTTCTATCTGATGTTCACACTAATAATAAACACATTGGAGAGCAACTTGGCATTCAGCATCTTGCCAAAGAATTACAGTGACCCTGAGAGGTCACACCAGCAATAAAAAAATGCTGCTAAAGCACACAAAGAAGTGAGAAAAACACAAGGGAAGTGTTTCTGGGGAGACAATAACCCGACGGACCAGTTGCAGGAACCCAAAACATGGTAGGTGTGTTTTATCATGATTCATATAATACTGATGACGGATTTTTAGGCTAATAGTTAGGCTAACACACTTACCTCATCTTTTCTTTTCTCACAAAACCAATAGATCCTCAACTTCTTTTAAGTGTCTCCCAGCGCAATTCTTTTCATATTTTGGTTCCTGCAACTGGTCCTTCGGGTTATTGTCTCCCCAGAAACACTTCCCGTGAGCTTTTGGAAATCTATTTTTTCCTATTTCTGCTTTCTTTTTTCCTATTTCTGTTGTGTTTTGTGTGCTTTTGCAGTGTTTTTCTTATTGCTGTCCATTTGGCCTCTCAGGGCCACCGTAAAGAATACTCTGGCATGCAGACTGCATGGAGAAACCAATCACTCCAACCTTCCGATTAACAAATGACCTGCTCTACCTTCTGAGCTACAGCCACCCCGAAGTATCAGTATCAGAGGTTGAAGCACTTTTCACAGATTAATACAAATATTAAAGCATTTCGTAAATGATATCTCAATATGTATTTTATATGTATAGACACTATGATTTGGGACACTGACAACCAAATGAATCTAACAACCAGAACAATACTTTTGACACAAGACTGGGATGCACTCACTCTTCATAACCCTGGTAGATGCTTTATTTCTTTCTTTCTTTCTGGACAAATGCATTATTTTACAGAGAAAATCAGGCAAAGCAGTGTTTGAAAAGTTGTCACTGTGAATAACTGCCAGAATGTTGTGAACCACTGAACCGTTGCCAGTGTTGTGTCCTGCTGATATTCATTTTTGCTGACAGTCTCTTCCCAAAACCCCCTTATCACCCATTCTTGTGGACATATTATTGTAGCATGTCAAAGGAAGGTCTCTCTCACTCAGTCACAGGGATTCAACCATCCAAAAGCAGACACAAGAGTTTTTAGGTGTCGCTAAAGTATTCTTCAATCAGCTGCCCCATTCAGTGTGATGATAAGGAATGAGTTGAGCATGAGAGAAAAAGGAAAACAACAACACAGTGTCACTCGACTTGAGCGAGTGACTGCCTCAAGTTTTTATCGAACTGTGCAAAGCTGACAAATAAAAAAGGAGATGAAAACATTCTGTCAGTTCTTCAATTTCACGCAAGGCTGCCTTGCATCATTGCTGTGTATCCCTATAATAAAGAGCCTTTGCGTTCTGAATAGTGATTACTTCACCTTCACTGTGGCAAATTGCTGCTCATCTAGCTATTTTTAGGATTCCTCACAAACAGCTGTTGACCACAGTTTAGTCACATAATGAATGAACAAGTATAATGTTTGTTTATTTGCTTAAGACTTTCTTACATTGCTCACTGGCAGCATATTACAGAAGGAGCCACAGAAGCAGGTGACTTCCCATTTTTGCTTTGTCTTTGCGCTTTCCCTATCAGCTGGGACACCTGTCACATGAACATCTCTCTAGGGTACTGCACCCTTGTGAGGGAAAAGAAAAGAAGGAAAAACAAGCAGCACAAGAGGAATTAGGCCGACAAGGACGCCTGTCAAACTGGCCAGCAGGTTGCCTGACACAATCTTGCAACTGTGTATGTGATCAATAATTGCCTGATGTTGCCGACAGATGCACTGACGCGCACACAAGCACACATGTTCCCCGAGCTACAACCATCTCTATTCCCTGATTACCCTAACTCGTTTATTTATGTGTCCACTTATGCCAGCAAGAAAAATGTCTTGCATCAGCATTGTGCCACTGGGCTGTGTTTGCCATTAAGCTTTTGATTGCATTATGGGACATAAGCATGATTGATGCAAGTGGGGAAAATGGTGATGCTGCAGAGGGAGGACAGCACCTCCACGGATAAATCAATTCGTTTGCAGACGGATCATTTTGATCATTGTGTATAGCATTTGCTCAAACCAGGAGTGTTGGAGGAATTGTGAACAATGTAGAATTAAACCACACTTTGGCTACGTTCACACTGCAGGTCTTAATGCTCAATTCTGATTTTTTGATCAAATCTGATATTTTTTTGTCTGGTTGTTCACACTACAAATAAAATGTGACAGTAAACGTGCTCTAGTGTGAACCGTTCAAGTCCCTCAAAGTGGCCCGCATGTGCAAAAGAAGACGTCACACACAAGGCGCTCTTTTTACGGAAGTAAAAATGGCGGCTACAGAGCTAGTAGGTGTTTTTGCAGCGGTCTATCAATTTCTGCACAATCGTAACTGACAGAATTTTGACAAATGAATTCAAGAAAGAAGGACACTGAGAAAAAAAAGAGAGCCCATGCTTTAACAGTGGCCTTGTTTGGAGCAGTGGCTGCTACCTCCGTGCAGAGGTATATATGGACACAGACACGTTTAGCTTGAATAGAATTGTCTCCCCATATGCTAATCAAGTCCAGCAGTTGCTTTAAAAACATCAGAATTGTATCGGATTCAGTACAACATACAAAAGTGACCCAGGTCGGATTTAAAAATATCGGATTTGTGCCATTCACACTGTCACACCATGATTGTATATGGGTCGCATAGGGTCAAAAAAGTCGGATTTGATGCACTTTCACCTGCAGTGTGAACGTAGCCTTAGAAAAACAAAAAAATTAATAAAGCTGACCCAAACTATACATATTCAGACTTATTGTTGTCATAAGCAAGGAGTAATAACCTAAAAGAAAACACAACAAGCATCACAGGAAAATTGTTTACAAAAGAGACATTTTTTGCTTTTCATGTTAAAGAAAGCTGCTTAAAGTTAATAATAGTAAGTCCAGGTGCTATAATTGCAGGCTAACTAAAAGTAATCCAATCCAGCTTGTTCACACAACACAGCAAAGTGTAAACTAAGAATGTAAAGAGTAATTACAACAACGCTTGTGGTTTTTAAGTGCTTTGAATGTAAAAACATCACACTAATGAAGTGTTTTAAAGCCAGGAAGTAAAGCTGGGAAAAATGTGGACAGTGTAGGTTGATAGCCAGTATTGCTCGCATATTGCTAAGGTTCAGATTTATAATTAACTATAATTATAACTGTTGCATTGTGTTCATTGTTGCAGATAGTCCAGTAGCATATGAGGCAATTTTAATCTTTAATTTTTAAGCAGCAACTCTGGTTGTATGAAATGGTCTGACAGCAAGTAAAGCACAAACTTAAAACAAAAATAATTAAAAGCAGTAAGGAGGCTTGCTTGCAAATTTTATATAACGTCAACACAGTTTTAGTGCTTTGTTATAGGATTGCATTGCAATTTTAAGGCCTTAACAAACAATAATACTGCTCTCCAACTGCTGACAGCCAGTGGGGGTAAAGGAGTAGCCTAAAGTTGCTCCTAAAAATCAATAATTCTTGAGACAATCTTTAAAACTATGAAGCATCTTACTTATACTTAATGCATTTGGACTGATGTGACTTTGGACATGATGATCTCTTAACTTTAGCAGTACCTATGCAGCATGAGTTACCCTTGTGATGTACCCAAGTATGAAGTGAGCCATGTGCATATGTCAGGGTAAGCCCTAAACTTACCTTGCTGAAAAGCAAATTTACATTCACTGTACATACGTGTACTGCACCCATGAAGAGTCAGAGAAAAGGAAGAAGGTAAGATTAGTTAGACTGGATTCATTGGATTTTGTATACGTGACATTATCTTTTAGCTACATTAGTAGATTTATTTTGTCAACATGCAGTACAATACTAATTGTGTGTATTGACTGTATTTTTATTCTCTGGGTGTGAGGGAGTGTACTAGCTGAAATTTGACATAATCCCCTTTCAGTGTACTATCTTAAATGACATGATGCCAGATAAACTGAAGCTAACAATAATATGAACATGTACGTGATGTCAAATCTTAAAAGTATTTAGAATTTTTTTTCAGATTTTAGAATCAAATAATGACCATAAATTCTGGACGATAAAGATAACGGAAATTAATTTTCATAATGCTGTGTTATTTGATTCAGTTTATTCTTTTATAAAACACTGACTCTTTTTGAAACGGTGGTCCACTAGAGTTTCAAAAAACTGCTCAGACACAACGGCTGCTTGTTTCACTCCTGATATGCCTTCCAGCATACAACATGGAACAAAATATGGAAATGTTAGCAAGGTAGAAAAAATTTGATTTTCATTGGTGACCTTAAAATGATGTAATTATGCCTTGGGATATCGCAGTATAAAAAATGAATCTGTCTCTTAATAATCCCCGTGTAACACCATTAGTTTGTAGCCTGATCAACTGAGTAACAAGTAATTCACAGTTGTAATATGGCATTTGCCCTTTACGTTAGGTTTCAGTGCTGAGTCAGAACATTATTCAGCATTGTTATTTCCTAAGCTTCCACCTTAGGGCAGGGTCTGCAGATGATGACTATGACATATGACTCGGTTTTGGTGTTCTTTTTATCCACATATCTGTTTCTAAGCCCTAACAGAACTATCAGCAATAATATCCATTGTTGTCCCTTCTGATTAAAACAGATATGCACAGTCATTGTAAAAAGAAAGTATACCCTCTTTTAATTCTAAGATTTTATGTATTAAGACATTAAAAACACTCTCATCCTTAGCAGGTTGTTTAAATACAACTTTTGATGACCTATAAAACATGACATGATACACTGAGCATGCTGCAGTGCTCTGAGAAACTGCAAAACACCCAATAGCTAAATCTCAGACTCTGCAGCCCTCAGTTAAAGTTGTGAAATGTTAAAGTTCATGATAGTAAAATGAGAAAAAGACTGTGCAAGTATGGCTTTTTTACAAGTGTTTCTGGGAGAAAGCCTCTTTAAAAAGAACATGTTAGCTGAATAAACCATAGGACACAAGACCAAAGTGCAGATGTTTAGCCATGAAGCACAGTGCTACATTTAGCAAAAAAACAAACTCAGCATATCAGCACATACACCTCTTACCCACTGTCAAGTATGGTGGTAGAGGGATAATGATTTGGGCTTGTTTTGCAGCCACAGGAGCTGGGCACCTTGAAGTTCTTAAGCCAACCATGTCTATTTACCGGAGTATTCTGGAGTCAAATGTGAGCCTATGTGTCTCACAGATAAAGCTTGGTCAAATTTGGGATCATGCAACAGATCTGCACATCAGCAAATCTACGACAGAATGTAAAAGGAAACAATGGTACAGTCAAAGTCCAGACCTCAACCTGAAATACTACAGGGGACTTTGAAAGAGCTGAACTCAATGAACTGAAGCAATGTTGTAGAGAACAATGGGCTTCCACAGCTATTTGAGAACCTTAAAAAAGTCATAGAGAAAACAATTACTTCAAGTTATTTCTGCTAAAGGTTATTGAATCATGGGGTTTACATGGTTTTTCACTCACGGCTTCTACATTTTGGCCTAGTTTTTACAAAATCGGTAATGAAACTGTGTAATATGATGTGGTTTTGTTCATCTGAGGTTGGACCTGCTATAGGTTAGATCATATGCTGCATTCAGTCTTTGTTGTCATTTACTGTAATTTTCGGACTATAAGCCGCTACTTTTTGCACAAGCTTTGAACCCTGCGGCTTTTAGTCAGGTGCGGCTTTTCTATGGATTTTTCATGATTTTTGTGATATCGTAAGAGGATTTGTTTTGGTTTGTTCCGCTGTTGTACGGCACTACTTTGCCTGGCAGAAGGACATGTGATCAGACATACAGTATCGGGGAAAAAGAGTGGTATGTTGATCACATGTCCGTCCGCCAGGCAAAGTAGTGCCATACGAATTAGCGCGAAAAAGAAACTAGATTAGCAAGAGCAAGACGAGTATTACAGAAGCAAAGGAAGCTTTCATTCACAAACCCTCATCATGGCAAACAAAAGAAATGCATATGATGCAGCTTTTAAATTAAAGGCAGTCGATTTGGCTCTCAGCGAAGGAAATAGAGCTGCTGCATGTACCCCTGGTATAAACGAATCAATGGTGATATGTTGGAGACGCCACCGTGAAGAACTGGCTCAGTCTAGAAAGACGAAAAAAGCTTTCAGAGGAAATAAAAGCAGATGGCCCAAACTTGAAGACTTTATTGAAGACTGGGTGAACACACAGAGAGCAAACGGGCGAGGTGTTTCAACTGTGCAGATCCAACTTTCAGTGGCTTTCAGATTTATTAAACGAAAAGGACTGCCCATCAGGGCGCGGACGATGGTGACAAATTGATCTTCTGAAGCCAGCCAGACATGCTCTACTGGGCGGACGTCTGTGTAATAAGTGACAACTGCATGCTACCCAGTTCCAGCAAATCAACATTCAAGATAGAGAGCTCATTCACAGGCCTTATGGACACCACTGGTTCTGTAAGTGCCCGTTTAATGGGCCAGACACATAAATACATACACACAGACACAGAGGAAGTCAGAGGGCATAAAAAACAAATGATTCTGTCTTTCTGTTCATATCTCACTCATGAAATTCCACAGATTTTTGTCACCACTGCCATTTGATTATGTATTACTCCAAGAACTAGATGTTTAAAAAAACAGGATATGCCTGCGCCAAGGCTCAAGGGAACTCCTGTGTCCATTAAATAATTCATTGTCGGACAATCCCAAAGAGACAAACCTGACAAATATGTAACACTGTCTGTGAAGCTGGATTTAAGAAATATGTGCTCAAAGTTTTAAAAACATGTTTAGCTCCATCTTCTGTCAGTACGGACCGTGACGTCATGAGGTTGGTAGTTTGGTTGGTTGGTTGCGGATAATAGACTTGCATTAGTTTATGCTAGCTAATTAGTGATAGAATCGATAACTCAGAGGAAAATAAGGACACTAAAACTAAAAATCACTTTTGTGCTGCCCCTAGCTGCAACAATGAGATTTATGTTGAGAAAGCGAGGATATGCATTTTAACTCTGTCGCTTTAGCAGTAACCAGCTCTACGGTGTTTGGCTAGCTGAACTCAAACAGAAAAATCCACCTGTTAACTGTAATGTTCGGGTTTGTAAAGCACTTGAGGACAATGTGGAGGAGAGCCTGGTTGAGTCAGGTGACAGGTTGTTTATCTGAACCGACAAGCTGGAGTCAGAAATTCCCTTTTCTTCCGTGGCGGCTATACCCAGCAACACAACCAGCTGATGTGAGCAGTGCTACTTTATGCAATAAAATATATTCTTTGCCCAAGCACATCCAGACAGTTTATTACATAGTTATGTTTGTGGTGTCGTGTAGTTATCTAAGTTTCATCCTAGCACGACCAGGGCCGTCATTTTTAAGCACTTATTTCTTAAATGCAGTTACATCTATGTCAGTTTTCTGTAAATTTGCCTTTATATGTGTAGTGTTTCATGTCCTCTTTAATGATATGAAAATGCAAGATGCTTATAACAACGAGCATCTGCAGACTTTCACCTATAGCCTTTTTTAAACTTGCTCTTCTTCTTTTTTGTTTTCTTGATGGAGTATCTCACAAAGCATACCCCTAGGTAGAGCTGGTGGCAGACAAGAGTTAGTAACCGTCTGGACACTCACCCCAAAGAGCACCCACTAAGGGAAAACCACCCAATATGAGGCCGTGCACCTATCATATTATATTTTGTGTAAAACGATGATGGGTGGCACCTTTGTTGACAAGTCTACATTCTGTGTGTCCCAAATCCCCATCCTGACTAAATCCTGAAGATCATGGACACATTGTCTCAAACACTCATTCAGCCATCCCTCAGAGGCTGGCTGTGGGACAGATGGAGAGAGGTGAGGATCCAATGATGGAACTGTTTTCCCACAAAGGACTCTTAGACTCCTTGTCTGTGCATTTTGATACACATGAGACTGGCAAAGAGTGAATAACAGGGAGCTTTGTGAGAAGAGATCAGCTGGAAAAAATCTCGAGGGCCACAGTGCTGAGATAAAATAAAGTTATATCTGACCTCTGTCAGTCATCCAAGTGAGGGTTAATGGTGTGAACCAGTTCACTTTTGTGCTGCTTTTTCCTTTTGTTGATTACAGAAAAAGTTAGACAGCAAATGGACATTTAATAAATGATTATCTATAATGGTAGTGGTTCACAAGTTCACTTAACCTGTGAGCTATCCTGCCATTTCCACACTTATGTGGGTGTTAAAAGGCTGGAGTCCCCACTTTCCCTAAATAGTAGTGTAGATAGGTCGCAAAGAAGCAGGGTACCATTGTGTGACCCGTGAATTAAAGCTAAAGTGAGACTGTAAAGGGAAACCACTGATGTTCTCCTTATCTTCAATGATGCCTCTCACTAAATGTAAAAGGGCAGGAATCCAATCAGAAAAAGGACTCTGGAGTAACAAGGCGTGATCTGTGGGCCTAGGCCTATGTGAGTGTCTAACCCAATTACTATGATGCTGGCGGTAAATTGCTGTCCAGAGTGTTTTGCTGTTTTGCAAGGCTCATGTTTTTGTTTGTTTGGTGCCATGACCTAACTGACCTAATTGCAGCCTTGACTGGAAAAGAGGAGTTCAGATGTAAACACAAATACTTCAGAGAAACAGAAAAAACGAACACGCTTAGAATTAAGGTTTGTTAAGCAATATAAAAACACTAGAACTAATATAGTAACCCTATAGTAATTGCCAGAAATTCTTTTCTTTTTCCCTTTTTTTATTGAACCTTCTGACTATGACACAGAGTAACAGAGTATTTTTTTTTCCCACAATTTAGAAAAATAAAGAATACTGTCTGGACCTGGTCAGGTAGCAAAGCTGAACCAGCTGTGTGATGCCCATGCAGCCCCTTCTGTGGACACCTACATTTGCATTAATTTATGCTGGAGATAACTCAAACAATGGGCTGCGTGATGTCCTGCCAGCATCAGCAATCTCATGTGCTGCCTCACAACCTCACCAGCCGCGTGCTACTGAACCACATCTGACATGCAGGAGGTGACGTCGAATTATCCTAAAATATATTCAGTGGAAGTGGCACAAAGTCACAAAGCTACCTCACATGTGCCAACAAAACAAATGAAGGGCTTCTCATTTTAGTATCACATCAAGGTCATGTTGCTTATCATTATCATCAAGCTAATGAAATAGAATAGCCTCCTCTTATTCATGTAGTTTGTTTATATTCATTTCAATACAGATTACAGAAAGGTGCACAACAACCTAGAAGTAAGACCTGGAATGGTTTGACCTATTTTAGTAATAATTACAATACTTTCACATGTTATGAATCCTGTCATCACAACAACCATAGCAGCTGCTTCAGATTAACAAATATAGATGGAAAACGTTTTGTTGCAAAAATATTTAAGAAGCCAAATTGCTGAAGTTCAGTGGTCATGTCACAAAATGGAATATGTCTTGCTCCAAGACCTCTGGTTGCCTTTAAGGAGATGTTAGTGAACCATCAGTCAACTCGGAAGGGAGTGCTGCTGATCTCGACTGCGGATAAAGTTAGACTGTTAAAGGAATAATCAGAGGATCTCCTATGGACACACTTTCCATAGAAAATGTACAGTCTGGAAAAAATCTCGAAGGTCACCATGCTGAAATAAATAAAGTTATATCTGGCCTAACAAAGTTAAATAAAATAATTATTTTTTTAATGAGGGTGGATCAGATTTTGCCTTAGTTCCTCGCGGATGTGTGGGGATAGACAGCTTCTTTCCCATTGACTTCCCAGTCGTTCCACCGGAGAAGAGCCAAACAAACACGAACACTTACGATACACTGTTTCACAAGATTCACTGAAATAATTGCATTTTAACAACTAACTACATTATTAAGACAACATACTAATATACACTGTACCATATTTTGACTATATAAATATAGTACACCAATAACTAAAAGCATCTCACATATCATGTGATTTATCACAATTTCGGAGTTTTCAACTTGCACGTCATCCTGTTTATATCTGCTCCCTGTAAATGAAGAGGTTGCTCAGACTAATGTAGCGTAGAGTATAGCTATACTTATACTAAGTGTAAACAGACGATTTCCTGCCTGGTGATCTGGATTTTAAGTGTTGGTTTCTGTCACAGTACTTACCATGTAAACAAAGTCCAGTGTCGCAGTGTGGAAGCAAACAACAACAGTGATGTGTACAAAAAGCACAGGTCCCTTGCTTCTCTGCATGTTGTTGCTGTGGTTATTTAATGTGTGTTTATGTGTGTGAAAAAGAAAAAAGATGGGGAGAAATGACAAAAATGCAACATTTATCTGCCTTTGAAAAAAAAATCTCCTTTCTTTAATCCACATTTCTAAACAGAAAGGTTTGGTGTAAAACAGAGTCAAGGCAGTATCCATGTCTGAAAGATCTCCTTGTGCTCTGTAACTGCTTTTGCTGCCATTAGTCCAACCAGCTCCTACTGTTCTGCGTAGGATATTGCCCATCATCATCACAAGCAAGGCAAAGGCCAAAAACACAGACCATACTTTCTTCTCCACAGGCCCATCTCTGCGGATGCCTCACCAACAGATGTCCAGGGATTACCCAGTCCCTTTGGAAAGGCACTGGCTACGGTTTTGTTTGTGAGTTTGCTTTACTCATTTTTTCAAGTATTTTTAGACAAGGTTGTGCTGAAATGCAGAATCAGTGGGTGGAACAGAACATCTAAAAACCACAGGTCTTCCGCTTTGACAGCAGGTGATGCGTCACAACCACCGCACATCTGGAATATGGCACTGTTTTATCTTCCATTTAATCCTGTATACTGTATGACTGGAACAGAATCATTTATAGTTAATAGGACTGAGTATGACATTACTCAGGGAATAGCAATCAAGCTGTTTGTCCTATAATCATGATCTTAGTGTTTAGTATGTATTTTGTTCAGAGGCTAAAGCTATTTATATACCATTTAACATGCAACAGTGAGTCATAACGTTGTGATGACTCATTGAAGTCTCAGTCAGAGCATCTCTATAATGGTAAGACTTGTTGGGTTCTCCCATTCGGCAGTGGTAAGTAAAAAAGGATAGTAGTCTTTGTATTTTTGTATTTCCTTCTGATATCTAAGCTGAGGTAACGCAAAAATTTCCCCATCGTGGGATCAACAAAGTCTTATCTTATCAAACTATTAACCAGACTGAGAAATCCTGAAATAATTCTTGTGTAAGGCAACACCAACATGGATGGATTAATCCCTTCGTAGGAGATACTAAAAAGCTTCTTTATATAAATTTAGTGGTGCTAACAAAAGATATTATTATTATTATTATTTTCTGTAGTCATTTATATTTGGTGATATGGCTTCATTGTGGGGACTCCCTGCCCTTCACCGTAAAAACATGAAAAGCCTAATGCATGCTTTCCTGCTCTTCCATGTACATACATAGAAAGCCTAAGGCAGGACCAGAGGGAGCACCCCACCTCAACTACCACTTCTCAGCTACAGAGTAGAGCAGACATTAATACCGACCCATAAGAAATTAATTCAGAGACAGCCCTAAATGTGGGAGCTTGAGTAGAGACACGTTACAAAGCAGCTTGCTAAGGAAACAAGTGTAAAAAGCAGCTTATTCTGTGTAGCCAGCTGGATGTCTGTACGATGTGAACGTCTCAGGTGGCTTTATGAGACATCATATGTATAATAACCTGTAGGGTTGTCCCAAATAGATTTTTGTGGGGTACTGTGTGATCAAACCAAAAAACTGGAGGAGATGGTGCTCAAAATTCATCATTGTCTTGAGTTAAAGACCACAGTTGCTTTGGAAATGATTGTTTGTATGGGATATTGTATTTGTTTTAAATGTTATATACCTATGTGGTATGTGACTTTTGTTGCTATGATGCCAGGTCTCTCTTGGAAATGAGATTTTTAATCTCAATGAGATTTTTTTACCTGGATAAATAAAGGATTAATAAAAAAATAAATTACAATTAAAAATTACAATTTAAGACAGCAGAACAGTTTCATGTTAAATCAAATTTTCTCTCAGGTCTTTCACTGCTGACCTGCAGGGCTTAGAAGCCCTTTGGCCTTGTCAAAAGTAGAATGCAGATGACTAACAATGGCACCCTTTTGTTTTCAATATTGTCAGCCCAAATTACTTTGTCATTTTGTTCTTTTTCATATGCAAACTAAAGCCTGACAAGATATAAATCACCTTTTTTAAATATATAAATCATGTTACACATTGTATTTATACAAAGTGACATGACTGTAACAAAGTCGGTTATCAGTTGTTGTTTTTTTTTTTTTTTTTTGCTTTATATTTGTCTGCAAAGTATTAATTATATGGCCTAGCATATATATACTCAAAAAACAACAACAAAACAGCTGTTAAAACAAACAAAAATGCTTTAGACCACCTTTTACATCATACACAATGACTTAAATATATAAGGTCTATGCCCCGCTAGAGTAGTTAATATGCTAGCTAATTAAAGAATTTAGTTACAGCAAGTACAGCTCATATCTGAAAATTAAATTGTTAAATCCAAAAACTGTCAGATGAAATATTGCCAGAATGGACAGGTATATAAAGTTGGTGCTCAAGTGCTGTCGATGCTGAGGTCACGGTGTCTCGCAGAATTTCATTGTGTGTTGCCTCTGCTTCTGCCCCCTCTCTCTGTCTGTCGTTAAAGCTTTTCTGCCTGTCAATTATCTATTCCCACAATGACTCTCTGCCATCTGGCTATCTGATGTACTGATGTAGATTAATGCCACAGAGACCCGTATTAAGTCATAAGAAAAAATGTAGTTAACCCTTGCTCGCAGGAGAATCCATTTCTGTCACATTCGTTTGCATACTGTTTATGTTCTCTGCCTCTTACACATCAATTAGCCTTTTGTTTCACTCAGCTGATTCTTGCAAATTATTCTTTTGCAAAGCCAAACACAAAACTAAATTCTCCACTGGACTAAAGTAAATATCGATCAATAAAACTATAGAGCAGTTTGAAGTGAGATTTTAAAAGCAGTCGCAGGAAGGTGTTGATAAATGCTACGCACACTTTCTCACACATATAATCACTCATACTCTAAGAACTGCTGCTTCAGGAAAAAGGAAGACAACCAGGCCAGCGGCAAGGTGACAGCCTCCAAGCCAAGGTGACCCTTTTAAATCTATCAGCTACTCATAAGTGTGTGCACATCTCAAGAGGCAACAGCATGCTCACTTATTGTAAAGTCTCTCTGGCATAAAGACCAGTGGTGTAGAAAGCATTCGCAGCTTTTACTTACATAAATCTATAACTATATATCTGTGCGGGTATTGTTATGCAATCAAGCCTACTCTTAAAAATGGGAATTTAAATAATAATAAATAAAAAGTAAAATGTAAAGGCAATGCAGAAAAATGTACATATTGTACAGTAATGTCATTAGTTTTCTTAGGTTAGTATTGGTCTTGTATTATTGTAAACTTTGTGCTCATTTTTAATTAGTTTGTATTCAGCTACAAGTTGTGGCTTCAAAAATGTTTGTATGTATGAACAGATTTTTTAAAAAGCAAGTGGATGAATGGATTTTCTATTTCCTTCTTATACTTTGAATTTTCTAAAAGTATTGAGAAGGCTGTTGTAAGTGGTAAAGGATTATCAAGGGCCAATTTTCTGTCAGTTGACTGTACTTGTATAGTTTAGTCAAATGTTAAGTGAGTTCTACATAATAATAAAAATAAATTCTTTGCAGGTTTGTCTCCAAAAATCTTGTTTTCTTTTTTAAGTAATGAATAAATAAAGTACCTTGAGTAGATGTACACACTTCCATTACAATGCAGAGAAGACATGCATGCACAGCTCAGCTGGATGTAACCTGTAGATCGGTGACAGATAAGTGCTTAAGCAAATTGTATCAAAAGAAATATGAATCACCTCAAAGGGCTGCTAAAAGCCACTGACTGTGTCTGAGTTTTTTGTAGTTAAAGGTGGGAGCAAAGCATATCCAAGTGTTAATGTGCAGTAAGGACTTTCCAGCCAAGGTCCTCTCTCAACACAGCTATAAAAAAAAAATATATATATATATATATATCTTCTGTAGATGTAATTAAAGAGATCATCCACTTGGACTGAGAGGCTAGCCCATGCTCCCTAATATGGCGCTAATTGAGGCAAACCCTCTCGTACTTCAGAGGTCACAAGGTTCTCCTCCCCTCTCGCCATAAATGTGCAGCCACAGCTGGCAAGAATCATCCTTCACGAATTGGTAGAAGCATGTTGACAGAGGGATGAGAATATATTCAATGAACCATAATACCTCTGGGTCAGTTTCACTGACGTGCTTGTCCTTGGTTTCTTGTACTTCTATAAATGGTGGCACTTCTTCATTGTCTTTGCCTCCACTTTTTTCACACTTTGAAGCCAACTCCAATCTATTCTCCTCTCGCTCACTCTTACCTCCCGCTGGCAAGAGTGCTGGCTCTTTCCTCCAGTTGCTTTGAGCAAACTAATTACAATAACTACACCTGCGGGAACCATTTTTTGGTTTGACACGTTGGCTAATAGAGAGCGGCGATTAACTGCTGTGATTCATTGTTCACCTTACTGGAGTCATGTGTCATTTAAGGGGTGTCTGCTCACAGATTCTGTAGATACAGGATATATTGTAGTTTTCTTTTCTTTTGTTGTTATTTTTTGGTTTTAGTAATGTGCCATAAATAATCCAATAAATTGCATTTTTCTTTTCAAAAATACTGTTTTAATATACGTGTGATTTAGTATCATTAATAGACACAGAGTTTCCAGTTCTAAGATGTTATATAACACACGACCCTAATGACATTGGCCAGTGGGCACACTAATATGTTCAGTAATTGTATGCACTAAGTAAACAGTGCTCCAGCTGAGAAATTAGCCTGAGGAGCACATAAACAAATTGTGTCCCTAAGCTTGTTAGCCCACCCCCTTTAACAGACTAATTACGACAAAGTTTGACTTTTCCATAAAATGGTCAGTGTTTCCCTGAGAACACAAGCACAAAAGCTCCCCTTTGAGTGACACCTGCCAGCAGACAAGGCATCTATCTGCATTCCCATTAAGGCAGATTCTTCAGGGCAATAGACTCTCCTTCCGTTGTCCTTTAAAATCAAGGTGGTGAAAAAAAATCAATGCTGCTCTACTGTGGTTCTGCATCCGCACATAGGATGCTGAGTGTATGGAGGTGGCAGGCATCACTAGGGGACAGGCTAGTGAGGCTATCTGGAGGAAATCAATAAAAAAAAAAGCCCATAATAATAGCAGTAACAGTGTCACAATGTTGCTGAGAGTATTTTCTTTTAGTGTATTGATTTATAAAGACGGAAGCCTTATCTTCACGTGTCAATTACAGCTTTGGAATATAAAGAAAGAAAATGCGAGAACTGCAGGCACTGTTTCAGTCATGCTTCATTTACTGCTCCAGTAATGGCAAAGGGATTTGATTTGGCTGTCCTATAGTCGCTCAGAGGTCCCAATATATCTGCCAAGCCAGAAATGGAAAAAATCTCTTGGAAAGACCTGGAAAGGAAAAGGTTCCTCTGTAGAAAAGGAAAATGATGAAGGCAATCACCTCATGAGTGAAGAAAGATAAGGAGCTCTGAACCAAGGGGCTTTGCTCTTACGGTTTAGCACACTTGACCTCGTGGCCTCGTGAGATCTTGCAGCCACAGTCAAAGCTTATTGTTAACTTTTTGGGTCTCACCAGTGATGACGACTTCCACACATGATAGTTTCATTTGTTAGATAACAATGTGGGCTTTTGTTTGTAGAGCTCAAACTCACGGACATATATATGTTGACGTGAATTTAAATCATCAGTTTACTATATATAATATTGTGGGGCATTATAATATCACATAAAATTAAATAGCCCTAGTTGTCCTGAATGATACATCAGTTATATATATTCAGTTTTATTAAAGTAAGAGATCCAAGACACTGTGAAAATGAAACTAGTAAAGAAACACGTGATAATTAATCTTATTCTTGGAATATTGCATATGTCAAAGTGTAAGGTTCCGATTACTGATATTGTCTTTAGTTACTTGAACTGCATCTCACTGAGTCTCCCACCTGAGATTTTGCTGCTATTGAAATGTACATCAAATGTACATCTATATCCATCCATAATGACTACTTATAGTACTGTGGTTGGTTTGTTATACTCAACTATATATATATTTTATTTTTTATTTTTTAAACAATTCCCCTCTTGCCACTGCGAGCAGTCTATCCTTCAAGCTCAGGTCCTTTACCAGAGGGAGCTTTAGGGTCCTGCGCAGTATCTTAGTTGTTCCCATGACTGCGCTCTTCTGGACAATGATCTCGGATGTTGTTCCTGGGATCTGTTGGAGCCACTCGCCTAGCTTGGAAGTCACTGCACCGAGTGCTCCAATTACCACTGGGACCACTGTTACCTTCACCCTCCACATCCTCTCGAGCTCTTCTCTGAGCCCTTGGTACTTCTCCAGATTCTCGTGTTCCTTCTTCCTGATGTTGCTGTCATTCGGTATCGCTACATCTATCACTACGGCCGTCTTCCTCTGCTTGTCCACCACTATTATGTCCAGTTGGTTAGCCACCACTAATTTGCCTGTCTATATCTGGAAGTCCCACAGGATCTTAGCTCGGTCATTCTCAACCACCCCAGGGGGCATCTCCCATTTTGACTTCAGGACTTCCAGGTTGTACCCGGCACAGATGTTCCTGTACACTATGCCGGCCACTTGGTAATGACATTTCATGTATGCCCTGCCAGCTAGCATCTTGCACCCTGCTGTTATGTGCTGGATTGTCTCAGGGGCATCTTTACACAGCCTGCACCTGGGGTCTTGCCTGGTGTGATAGACCCCAGCCTCTATGGATCTTGTGCTGCCATGATTAATGCCTCTGTGCTCTCTTTCAGTCCAGCTTTCTGGATTTGAGACACTTCTTCTTTCTGCCTTATATAAAATTAGGTTAATTTGAGAGCTTGTGAGTGATTTTTACATTGGTATTATAGATACATGAATTTTTACTGCATTATAGGCACTAAATCTTCACATAGAAGAATGCTAATTTGTGCTGCATCAATTCACATCTAAACACTGCATTTATTATTTATTCATTTTATTTATTTAAAAGGAGCTACTCTTCTATATGCCAGTGTTAGCCAGCTGGCTTATTTTCAGCTGCAGTTCTTTGGTGTGATGTTCCAATACCATGCAAAGCTGACCATCTGGCAGCATGCAAAGGACGTGGGGCAAGTTAACAATAATTTACTAAAAAACTGTTTTAATTCTAATAATAATAAAAAGCACATATCTGCTTTTCTATAAGGGAACACTTTTTTGTTACATGCATTTTTTTAAATAAGGCTGTCACATGTGCCTAGCATGTTGCACTGATGGTGCCAATGGCTTTCAGCTCTAACATTTTCATTTGAAAGTATAGACACTGACTGATCTTTGTGGAATGAAATCATTGGTTGGGTTTGTCACAAGTTTTCATTCGGCTAATGTTGGGCAGTTACCTACAAGATTTAAATTCTTTAGTGCCCAAGGACATTTGCTGCCCTGTTAAAATCTCCATCTGTCCTGTCCCATCTGTGTAGAAACAGAGATTTGCTCTCTGCTTGCTCACAGGTGAACGTGTCCGGTATTCAAGGTGAGCAGCGACTGGCACACAACGACTGCTACTCTTGAAAGAGACTTTCAAATGCATTGTTTTAATAAGGAAATGGCTGCTGTACACTGCTGGTAGTGCTAACCCATGTCATTCTCACCCATTACCTACTGAAAAACAGGCTCGCCACACATTACTGACATAAATCAATAGTCTGTTGATTTTTGCCTCTTTGAGGCTTCATTTCTGAAGAAACCTTGCCACAGATAGGAAAATCGGCTTCCTGAAGACACATACTAATGCTTATTATTTTTAATATTCATACTCAGATTAATTCTATTGGCTCACCTTATAAAACAGGAAAACAACTGGGCGTTACATGGGCTATCTGTACAGTGAACGTGCTGAAAAAGTGCTGCTGGGCTTTTTTTCTCTAATATCATCAGCACGTCAACAGCGGGACAGTTACTGAAATATTCCTCCTAAAGTCATAATTCCACTGACTAAGCATTGTGACCTTTTTAAAAAAAAATTCAACTGACTAATTCAGCTGCTGTATCATTCCTCATTTTGTTCTATTCAGAAAGACACAGCAAAAAGAGAAAGCCATCTGGCCGTCAGCAGTGCATCGAAACATTATTAAAAACATCTCAAACACAACATTTCTCTCGTAAGTTCCTGCCTCATGTCCTATTAAACAATCAACACAGACCTATTCACATTTGTCTTGATTTTTTTTTCCGTCTTTAATGTTTGTCAATGTCAATGTAATGTCAATCTAGACATCTCTTCTTAAAAAAAATTCAGTGGCTAAAGTGCTTCGGATCCTGACATCAAAGAACAAGATGCACTCGTGTCCATGTGAATTACTTTATAAATTCCAAGGAAATATATTCCTATTTGGGCTTTTTACTGTTTTTAGCTTTTAAGCCTTCAAGTGTGGACAGATCCTATGCTCCTTTGTTGTCAGTTCTATTCCACTCAGCACACTTTGAGCTGTAATTGTGCCTGTTAGACAGAGGAAGTCTTAAGAAGTTCTACAAAGTTGCTGCCACAGTGTAAAAATGTGTGACTCATTTACAGTGCGTGCACTTTGGGTTAAAGAGGACGCTGAAGCACGGTCTGCAGAGTTTTCACTCACAGCAACTATCCTATGTATTTTATGAACTAGTTTCCATGAGACCTAAGAGAAACAGTCCCTAAGGGGCAGTTTCTCTTAGGTCTTGAAACGCGTTATCCTAGATTTTTACATGATAGCTTTGGCTAGATCTGCATAGAAAGAAGATACGGGCTGCAGTGGCCCTATTGTCTCTGGACTGAGACCACTAAACACAAAGTGCAATTTCAGCATGGTTTTTCAGCGCTTTCAAAGATGATTTTTTTTCTTTTTACTTTTGTTTTTCAAAACTAATCTCAACATCGTTGAGACAACTGGGTAATTTAATTTTTCTTATTTTTCTAACATGGTATTTTTGTTCATTGGAAATTGGGACGGGACTTCAGCTCAGCATCTTTAACGCTGGTTTTGCCTGCTGTTAAGAAACATTTAAGTTGTTTTATGCCAGTCACTTTTATGCTGGCCACATATTAAGGCATAGACTTGCGTACAGACGGAAGAAGCCCATGCAAGTGATTTGATTTCAGTGCAAAAGTACAAAAATCAGGTTGATGAGTGATTTTTTTCATTTTACAAACTAGCAGAGTATATCTGATACAATATACATACTATTCTTTGATTTTAAGAATTGTTTTTGTTCCTTTGATAAGACACCATCTTGATCTAATTCTCCAGCTATATGCAGCACCCAGGTTTGCCTGTGAATCTTGAAAGTGGAGTCACTGTGTCAGGAAGTGAAGTTTTAAGCCCTGTGGAGGACCAGACTGGAGCCTCATGGCAGCTTCGCAAAAGGGAGCTTTATTTTTAGCAGTTGAACAACAGGAAGGAGAAAAGGAGGCCAGTTCTACCTGGCAAGATATGTAGGAATGATGACATCGGCTCAGTGGAGTGTAAACTGAGCATGTAGAGGTTGGTACAGTTTGATAGGTTGAACACTGTTGGGACATGAAATGCGAGTTGAAGAGAGAAAAAAAAATAGACAGTGGAGCAGTGACAGAGATCCCAGAGCACAGAACTCAGGTCAGGAAGTTCCTGTGATGAGCAGTCACAGGATTAGCTTATAGGATTTCAAGAACCATCCCATAAAGTACAAAAATAAGAAGTGCAAGTATGCATACACCATATTAATACTGGCTCATAACCCCAGACAAAGTCATGGCAGTCAAGCTATTTGGACATATTTTAATATCAAAAACTATTGTTTGTATCACTAAAAAACAGTAACACCTACAACAAAAACAGCGAGATTTAGCTTCCTAAATAATTCCTAAATAACTAAGCTTCTGACACGTTGTTGACTGGTGACCTGGTTATCTTCTCAGATTTCCTGATTACTGTAGGAGTTCAAATAAGCTTACCTACTGTTGGGAAAAGGTGAAGGATGACTAATGGTGCTCAGATCACCCACAGAACAAACCAGAGCGCTGAAGGTTTGCCTCTCACCTTTGCCTGTGACGCTTTAGATGACCACAACTCTTCAGTGGTCAGAGATCACAGACTTTCATGGCTGCTCATTCCTACAGATTTAAAATGCTTGTCTTTAAGTAAAGTATTTAATTGTTGAAATAACCCCTGGTTTTTTGCTGTTGTTGCTGTTTTTAATAACTGGAGTTCCCAAAAGGTTGATTCTGTTCATCTGGACGTAGCGTTTTCAGTGGGACAAACGTTTCGTCACTCATCCAAGTGTCTTCTTGAGTCTCAGCTGACTGCAGGTTGTTCATTCAGTGGACTGGTTTCAGTTATTGCGCAAATGTACTGTTTATAAGGTTTATAAAGTTGGGGAAACCTTTTGGGATTTACTTACTTGGATGATTGAGCATGCATCAAGATAAATAACTGGAGTTGTTTAAACTCTGAAACTCACACTGGATTCCTCCTTTGTTTCTCTGTATATGTCCTCTTTTGGCCAAATTCCAACATTTTGACTTCATGCACTCAAATGTCACTTTCACTTGTCATGTGTCGGTGCTAAAGCCTGCTGCTTTAGGACCAACATAAGCTTATTTATGCTTTATCTTCCAGGTGGATCACTGTAATCATCTCTTGCTTGGACTTTGTAGGAGGAAAAAAGCTCACATTATGTCCGAGGGGAAATCGAAGATTATCTGAAAGCTTGTTCTAGTTGAATTCAGTGGAATGGCTAAATAGCTAAATGGTGGATTTCTGATTTGGACTCTTGGCTCTACTAGCTTCTGCCCTCTACTGTGATCCGTTGCTGAACTGTTGCTCCGCATGTTTTAACCATTTTAACTGTTCCAACTGGAACAAGCTTTCAGATGATCTTCGATTTCCCCCCAAATCAGGCTATTTTCCTTTCAGATTAAAACTCTCTTTTACAGTATGTGCCAATGAGATATATACACATATACATTTATTGTCAGTGTTTATCTTCACTTATATGTTGTATGTATTTTTGCTGATGTAGATTTGTTTTTATTGTATATGTACCAAGATATATATATATATATTTTTAAATCCTTGATAAAATAGATATATTGTGTTAGGTAATAATAATTATTTTTTTTTAATAAGAGTCTCGATAGTTACCTTTGACCTCTCTGTTTCCCAAAGCTTTTGTACACACTCAAGTATGCTTTGCTGACAGCGCTTAGAAACCGTGCGTGACTTGTATGCTGAAATCTCAGACTTGGCTCAGTGTGTGACTGGTGGTACTGCACACTGGAGATAGCGCTCATCTCAGTGATAGCCTCTTTTCAGCGATTTGTTCAGGTACCAGAAACCAGTGAATTCATTGCTCGTCTTATGACAGGCTGCAGATATTGTGCCTGCAGAGTTTGGCAAGGCGGGCTTTTCCTTTGCTTTATTGTTAGTTATGTTGTTTTGAGCATTGGTGTAATAGTGTGTGAAAAGACATCCACTCCGAGCCACAATGTAAGCGTTCAGCTACAAAGTGGAAAATACAATATGTGCTCAAACTGTTTGTACGGCATCTATTTGTCAGCCAAGATAGCACAGCACTGCTTTGTTCACAAAAAGAATGAGTTGCATCCTGAAAATGTTTAACGTTTATTAAACTGAGAATTTAACAACAAAAAAAACAATTTGATGTTCAGTAGCCTACAATGAGAAGTTTGAACATCCTCTGTGTAGGTTCTCATTTCTAATCATCTAACAATACAAAAAACAAATAAAAATGACAAAGTCTTAACCCACATTTAAGCTTTTTGTTTTGCTTGTGAACCACCTGTATGCTGCACAAACCTTTGTCTGACCCACCTTCAACCACCTGCCTCTTGAAGTACTGCCAGCACTTTAGATGCAAATAACATATCAGACCAAACAATACGGGAGCCTGTTCAGGGGGCAGTTGTGTAGATAGAGAGCAGTGAATAATTTAACAGCAAATCCAATCTGTAAGTCACAGGGGTGGCATGTGTGTGTGTGTGAGTGTTAACCTGGCTTACAAGGAAGTGCTTCAGGGGAAGGCCTCTTCTTCTTTTCATTACAGAAGGCAGATTGGGAAATGGATCAAGCCCTGCATTCATTAGTGTGCACAAGGAGGAGTGATTATGGCACATAGACTTCCAATTCCTCACCTGTCAGGATTCTCTTGCAGGGAAGTTTTTATCAAGTGGAAAATTAATGTTCTCTACCATAAACACCTTTGAATTTTGAGCTCTCTCCAAGTATGACAACCATTAGCAGTTTAAGTGGCATTAGAAGCAATTAAAAGAAATGACAGGGAGGTAATCGCTTGGTACCCAGAGCTATCGCCTCCACTGATGTGTCTGAAATATTCATAGGGAGAAAAAGGCTCTGGACCGGGTTCAGGCTCTAATTAAATGAAAATGCTCCAAGTAACTCAGATGTCATGGAAACAGCTTGATGATAAAGCCCAAGGGGAGGAAAGGTCAAGTTCCAAACCTTACACTGGACAACATGTGTACAAGTTATCTAAGACTATCAATCCTAAGGCAAGTTTTCCAAATAGAAATCATTGAAAAAAAAAAATCTTTGATTTAGCTTTAAAAATATAAGGTTTTCATCTCATCTGATCTCTTTAATAACAGTGTTATAAATTAGAGTGCTCAATGAGCCAATTACCAAATATCTGATATCTCAATTCTTCCCAACTCGTGCATTTTTCTTGTTTCAAAACGTTATCAATAAATAATGCTGGCAGCATCCGGGCGGTGAGTGAAATGCAAATGAGATTTGGTTTCTGTCTCCCATGTTCCACCGTTCACTTCTGGTCTTCCAGGGAGTTATTTTTGAGGCAAATTTGGGTCACGACTCACAAGGTGTTATTTTTAAACATCAGCCCCTTTAGCCAGTGTCTGAGCTACAATAAATTCAGCCAGGCTTGATTTGCATTTTTTAAAAGGACAGCTTGGAGAACTGGTGTACTTTGTTAGTCCTGTTGCTGTCTTTTCTCTTTTCCTCCTCCTTAGATGCAAGCTATTTCAAGAACGTGGACAGAAGCGTGATGTCTTGCTTTTGGTGGGGTCTGTTGTGATGTGGAATGAGACACGTTTGAAGATGCTGCGTCTCAACGCCGTCATTCTCAGAATACTGAAGAGCATTCGGCTGACTTGTATGCTTGCATAGCACTGTGTGTCACACAGACTGGCTTTAATTAGTTCCTTAGTTCTGTGTTACAATCTTCAGTGTCTATATTTGGATGTTGAAAGGCTCACTTCTCATATTTGTTCCGCAGTTTAACTTTTAGCCATTAGAGTTCGGCTCTGGTGACTGACCGCATTTTGGCATTGGGTTAAATTACTTCAAGGCTGCAGTGGGCGTGGGTGTCGCTGATGGCTTTTCCACTTGACCCCTTTTCCATTACAGAATTTGACAGAGCTAGTATTTAATATTCTGGCACTATTCTGGGCCTTTCAAAAATCCAATTAGACTCCCGAATTTACTGGATTATGACATAACCATTTGGGATTTAAAAAGCCTCTATTCAGTCTTTGTAAAGGAATCATCGTAGATGTTTGAGACGGGGAAAAATTTAATTGCAGCTCTGTTTATGCGCAAAAGGGTACCAATAAAAAAAATTTGCTCTTTGTTGGGATGACAGATCTTGCACATATTATGTTTTTATGCAAATTTTACATTTATTAAATAAGCAACTTTGGCCTATTACAGTGGGAGAAAATAAGTATTTGACGTCGTGCTGAACTTGTACATTCGCTCACTTACAAAGAAAAGAACAGTCTCTAATTTTTAAGGTAGTTTCTGGATCAACCAAAGATCCAGAAAAAGAACACGTTACATAAAAGTTATAAATTTATTTGAATGTCATTGAGTGAAATAAGTATTTCATTCCCTACAGTCCAGCCACAATTCCCTGATGTTGCACACAGATTACAATCAAGTGATCAATTACAGTCTGGAGCTTCATGCAAAATCTGAGGATGATTATTACAAAGTGGCGGATGAGCCCAAAACTACAAGAGAGCAGCTTGTTAGGAAAATCTGAAGGCAGCTGGGACCGCAGTCACCATAAACACCACTGGTACGATTACTAAGCTGTAATGGACTGGCCAAAGGAGGAGACAGAAGCCACTGACATGAAGACGAGGAAGCTCCTGACCATGCATGGAGGGTTTCACCCCAAATCCAGCATCCTGAGAGTGTAGGCTAAGCAAAGGGATGGAGGCCAAGGACTGGTGTGTGTCAGAACCACTATCCAGAAACAACAAACATCCACGAGTACAGGGAAGATGGTTACAACCTACCATGTGCTTAGAGCAGCAAGGAAAAGAACGATCATGGAAGGACAAGCCCTTGCATGGTATTTAGCACCGGTAGAAAGCAGAAGTGGCTCAAATCAAGAAATCCTTCCAGTTGGTGGACAAAGCTGGACTAAAAGGCAGTGCAGAGACACTAGTCATGACAGCACAGAAACAAGCTCTAAGTACAAGATCCATGAAAGGAGGGGTCTACCACATCTTTTTGCAGTCTGCAAAAAGATGCCCCTGAGACAATCCAGCACATAACAGCAGGGTACAAGATGCTAGCTGGCAGGGCATACATGGAACCATAACCAAGTGTTCGGCATAGTGTACAGGAACATCTGTGCAAAGTATGGCCTGGAAGTCCTGAGGTCAAAATGGGAGACGCCCCCTAGGGTGGTGGAGAATGACCGAGCTAAGATCCTGTGGGACTTCCAGATACAGACGGACAAACTAGTGATGGCTAACCTACCGGACATAGTAGTGGTGGACAAGCAGAGGAAGGCGGCTGTAGTGGTAGATGTAGCTATAGCGAATAAGGGCAACTTCAGGAAGAAAGAACACAAGGAGCTGGAGAAGTACCAAGGGCTCAGAGAATAGCTCAAGAAGATGTGGAAGGTGAAGGTAACAGTGGTGCCAGTAGTAATCAGAGCGCTAGGTGCAGTGACTCCAAAGCTAGGCAAGTGATTCTAGCAGATCCCAGGAACAACATCGGAGATCTCTGTCCAAAAGAGCACAGTCCTAGGAACAGCTAAGATACTGCCGAAGACCCTCAAGCTCCCAGGCCTCTGGTAGAGGACCTGAGCTTAAATGACTGAAGGATAAAGAGGATATCATCAAAAATCACTCTAATAACATAAGTAGCCTGGCTTTTACAATACTCTAAAAACTCCACAATAGATTCCTATTTATTTTTATTAGTCTAGTGATCTGCCCTCAAAACACAAAAGCTCACTGAGAAAATTCCTTACGTGGAACATTTAATTATGTAATTGGGTTCACAGCAGCTCGTTGTAACATAAACACATTGTCAATCTGTTCCATTAAATGTACCATCTTGCTTTCAGAGGGAAAAGTGTGACCCAGATGTTGTTAACGACAGGATCCATGTTGCACTGCGCATACAATTTGTGCCTGCAAATGTTTCACTCTGAAACAGTATTGCTTTTACATTGCCACGGCAAAGAGCAAATTAGAAATCATATTGCACAAGACTGTTTTCAATTTCCTTCTGAATTTCCTCTGAATGATGCCCCCACCCTTTGTGCGGTGAGGAAGCCTGAGCTCCTCCATACTTTATGACACAGGAGGTCTCGTTGGGTTTTTTTTCTGTCACATTTTGAGTAATCTGTTTGCTGAATCACACCAAAAGCCTCTCTCACTTCAACGAGCACATGTCAGGATCAGCCAGAGTAAAAACATAATGAGAATGATAAATTTTTTAAAAAGATTTTCTCTAAGTAACGCTCCACGTCCGTGTAATATTCTATTATTTTCCCCACTTGCGTGACTTGTGAGTAGAAAGGACAGATTGTGTACTCACCGATCACAAACAGCAAGCGACAGAGGATATTCCACCACAGTGGCCAAATATGTAAAATGTCTGGAAATGGATTATATTGAGCGCAGTGCAAGAGTGATCTGCAAGTTAATTGGTTCTGGTTTGCACGGGATTATCTAAAGTAAGGGAAGTATTTAATGAATTTCAAAGTCCTATTTAGTATTATGCTATTGTGGAGGGAAGCATCAATCATTTGTTGGACTATTCCCACATGGCCTTGTGTACTTGACCATGATGTTTCTGGAGTGGTGCTTTGAAAAGAATGTAATTAGAATCGCTGTATGACAACTGAATAACCTGGGGATCTGAGACTTTCTTCTAAAGGCTTCACAGTGTTTCCCAAGCCTTGATATTCCAATCAAGACTGAAAATTATTCCTTTTAGCTTAAAAAAAACAAAGCAGCAACGACAACAAAATGCCATCTTTGTCTTTCAATCTCCATCTATGAGCTCATTAAACAAAGCTAAGGGACTGGGTGAAGTAAGCGGTGAGTTCTCAGGATTACTTTAACATAACGCATCACGCCTCCGGGCATGCTGGTCTGCCTCTCCCATCTCTGTCTGCAGTTGCACAGAGCTATGTGTGTGTATTTGCTATTATTAGGAGCTGAACCGCTGCAAGGTATAGAAAAATGTCATGGAGGGCAGCTATTTTTAACAGTCTGCGCTTAGTGTTGATCCTTCTTTTCTCTCTGTCTTCGTTGTGTGCTGGCTGGACATCAGTGCATTGCTCCCTCCTTCACCTCCATAGCAATTAACAAATAAATCACAAAGTGTCACACCCTTCCCTAAAAATGAACAAATTCACTCAGAAGCAAAAAAAAAAAGGGAAAGGAAGAGAAAGGGTATCAGAGACTTATGCGTGCTATTTTTAGAAAATGTCTTGGAATTACTACTCTGTCCGAAGCAAATTAATGAACTCCATAAATAGTTTTTTGCTCAAGCTTTGCAAAAACCCATTCATACGTTCACTGATAGCCACTAGTCCTCGCTGACATTGCAGTGCTAATGCAGGTAGGAGAACTCCTCCTCTTCTACTATGCAAGCACCAGAAGCAGCTCTCCTCTCTGTCCCTCTCTCATACACGTGCTTGCTCTCTCTCTCTGACACCCTGCTCAAACACTTGTCTCCCCAGTTTTGTTTGACTATCGTTTCCTTCCCTCCATCCTAAAGCTACAAAACGTTTTCTTTTAGCTTCAGCTTTTTCTTTGACCTCTAACTATCCCTTTGTCTCCTGCCAAATGAGAACGCAGATGATGGGGTGAAAAAAGAAAAAAAAATCCTCCCCTTCCGCCTCTCAAATGCTTTTCCTGGGAGACACGGAGCACAATGTTATCAACCACTTTAAATATCATCAGGGAAGATAATCTCCTGATTGCTTTGATCATACTGTTTCGGGGGCACTTTTTAAAAGAGACAAAGAAATGAAAGTGATATGACACTGTGATTATATCATCCTCCAAAAATATCCAATTTGTGAGCTGTCACTCTAGACTAGGAGATAATCATTCTACCCATTCATCTGTGGGGGAAAAAACATGATTTAACTGTTCAGGGAGTTATTTTTGGTGCTGAATGTGACAGGTAGAATTACAGAAGCCATATGGTCTTTTCTTATTTGTATTCCCATGGCATGGCTGAGTTTTATGTTGAAATTAACAGTGTTGTCAAGGCTACCACACGCAGCATATGAGCCCATGCAGAACACGCTATTTTCTTGTTCTGTTTTTAAAACCTTGACCACAAGCTGGACTGTGCACACGGCCCCATTTGCTGTGTTCCAAACTTAATGTGACTCGTTATGAAGAGGAACTTGTAGCTGGTGTCAGATTTAAGAATCAGACAGAAGTCTGAAGTCAAAATACATATCATGATTGCCTGTGTCTGCAAACGAAGAGCTGTAAAGCCATCCTCGGGTATTACAATAGCAGTGAAAGCCCTCACCAAGGGAAGGGAGACAGAGCAGAGAAAGGGAAAATTATGATTATGAAACTCTGTCGATGGAAAATGAGACAGGAAGCAACCGAATGAGAAAACAGAGGGGCTGCGCAGCTGGCATCAGCCCAGCAAACTCATTTTCTGAGGCCACAAATCAGTCAGTGTTATGTGAGTCAAGATTCACAACTTGTGTTTGCAGTGGAAAAACAGCAAGTGCTGGCAGTATTGGAGCACGATCAAAGTGGATTGCAGTGCAAGCGAACACATCCACTGAAGTGGACCTGGAAAGCATTTCGCCTTTAATTTACTTAAGTTCCTTCTTTAGCTTATTTAATGAACACTTTTGTTAGAAGCATTAAATACAGCTGTACTCTCCACCTACAGTGCAGCAGCTGACCCTGCATGGTGCAGACCAGTTCAGTCATGCATAAATGGCAACTATCCCTGCAGGGCATGTTGTGTACAAAAAATACCTAGTTTAACCTTACCTTGTTAGTGTATATGCAGTAACACTGACTTTCCCTATTTTAAAGAGAAATCCTTGACTTGGTCCTGAAATCTTTAATAGTTTGTTAATTGCAAATCAGCATATTTGGGCTGTTAGTACCCACATCACAATGCAACCAGAGTGAACATATGCCAGAATGTTTCCTTTTTGTACATTGCAGGGTGTCCTTATTAGAGAAATCTCTATATAGATTGCCTTTTTCAGCAGCTGTAAAGCTTGGTACAGTAATGAGCTAGGTGATATTTAGTGGGTGGCCCTTCTGACTAAAGCAAAGTGACAGCTGCATGCTAGGTTGTAATTTGTTTCTTATAAAACCCCAGTTCAGTGTCTGAGCTCATTACATGTGAGAACATGTTGCAAGGAGTATTTCAGTGGCAAGTAAACAGCAGTTTCAAGCACACTGCATCTTCAGTCTCAAGGGCTGATGCAAGACAACATCATGCTGTATCTCAGCTACACTGTAGTATAGGGTTGTTGTTTTTTTATCTATGATTAGAGTTTCTGTTTCTCTTTATTATTTATTCCACTATATTCTAGTTGCTTCTGTACGTTTTTTGGCACTTAACTACTTCCTCAGTTTTGGTGCTATTTTCACTGTTCAAATTTTATAATATTACTATTTCTATTACTATTTCTGCTCTTTCCTGCTATGACTTTTGGTGCTCATAATTTTTCAGATATTACATTTTTTATGCAATTGTTTTGTCCCATTGAAATGAATGGACCACATTATCAGTGTGGTCACTGATTTTGCTTGCTGGGGTGAGCTGTGTTTTAGCTCTGTGAGATGAGCAGCCGTCCTCAGAGCAGGAGGTCCGGGTTTGAATCCGGCTTATGGCAACATGTTTTTCAATTAACTTTTCAACTTTTTTAACTCGTTTCAACACAAATTTCAGCTTCTTCTTCCTTTTCAGCAGAATTTTCATTTTTTTCACTCCTTTTAAGCAAAATTTCCAGATTCGTCAGTTTTACCACATACCAAAGATGCTCTATTGGATTGAGATTTGGTAATTGTGGAGGCCATCTGAGTGAACTCATTGGCATGTTCAAAAAAATACTTTAAGATGACGTTCTGTTATCTTGCTGGAAGGAACCATCTGAATATGTATTATCTGAATGTGGCAGCAGAAATTAAGACTTATTCAATCAGGCAACGTTACTCCAATGTTTTACCGGCCACTTTTGGTGAGCCTGTGCAAATTGTAGCCTCAGTTTCCTGACTGACATGGGTGGCACCCAGTGTGGTCTTCAGCTCCTGTAGCCCATCTGCTTTGAGGTTTAACATGTTGTGCATTCAGAGCTCTTCTGCATAACTTGGTTGTAACGACTGGTTATTAGAGTTACTGCTTCCTGTCTGCTAAAAGCACACAGACCATACTACTTTTTCCTCAGACATCAACAGCATTTTCACACTGAGAACTGCTGCTCAATGGATATTTGTCTTTTTTGGACAATTCTCTGTAAACCCTAGAGATGGTTATGTGGGAAAATCACAATAGCTCAGCAGTTTCTGACATACTCAGACCAGCTCATCTTGCACGAACTATATATATATATATATATATATTTATATATATATAGTGTGTGTTATTTTGATGCATTTGATTATATGAAACGAAAACATACTGTTGTTGCAAGAGGCTGAAGCAATTTCTCTATTTCTATACAGAGTTAGCCACAGGGCCTCCCAGAGGACTCTCATACTTGGAACTGCATTTGATTGTGTTTCTTCTGTCTGCGTCTCTCAAGCATTATAGTTTCCACAGTATGTCCCACTTTACCTGATTCAAACATGACTGACATATGAGGCCAGGTGAGCCTCTATTACCATATTCATTACTTGTGTTATTGGAACCTGCACATGCAGCTCTGAACTTTCCCCCTCATATGCAAGCAGCCCTTCCCAGGAGAGTGGTGGGTGCACCTGCCTCTTTCTCCAGCTATTGTTAGTCTTATATGGAATGACTCCCATCATGATTTGTCCTATTGAAGCTGCGACTAGGTGTGCGCATGGGAATGAGTCCATCAGGACAAATTAGGAAGGTCACAAATAAACTTCTCACAGGAAGAAGGTGGAAAATCAAGATGGCATTAGCGTGGCACCTGTGAAGCCTTAAACTGCTGTTATTTGATTTTTTCCAAAAAGTTACCCAGGATAAAATACGGAATCTAACAGCTATGCTTTCATCACAGAGAAGATGTGCTGATCTATATCTCTTCTTTCTTCAAACTTTGATGGCAAATGAAAACTGTGCCCAGCTGAAAAGGTCAAGACAGAGATGGAGACTTGTGCGCTCAGCCAGAAAATAGATCAGTCATAACAGTGATAACTGGAAATTAACTTTTTTATCCTCATGGTGTCTGCTCCATTTTTGAAAATGCGCTGTTGTGACAAACACGTTTGATGTGAGTTGTCAGATAATGTTAATCATTCAAACTGTTTGCAGACACCATCATAAAAAGTAAGAACTGAAAATTGGGCTTTTCGGTAACACGTATTTTAGCTTCCATTTTCATTCCTTATTTTTTGTGTTGCTATAATTCTCCTCGACAGACAACAGCACATATTTAACATAAGTACACTTATATGCTAAAGGGTAAACTTGCTCAAGCGCTGCTTGTGAGAGCTGGAGTCAAGAAATCAACCAGAATCAAACACCAGTTTGGACAGCAAGTGAATGGATAGATCAATTGATTGATTAGTGTGTAAATCCTCTCTTGCAAATGCTCCTAAATCCCCTCTTCATGATTACCGCTTTGTACTGTGAATGCTAAGTAGCCAATACAGCACACACATCCACAGTGGTCGATAAGGATATTATTGCTTTGTGTTGAATTTTTCATTTCTTGTCTTCTTTTCTTGTCAAAGAAATGATCTCGCTTCACTGGTCACTGCATCAGTCACGCCTCAGTCTGTAGTTGCTCTGGAAGATTGCCTGGACTTTAAAATAGTTATCAGCTTGGAGCATGGGATTGTTTGCAACCTTTTTTTCCTTCTTCAGAAAATGATTTTTTTTCCTGTTAAATTCAGGGGTTATTCAGGCAGCCCCCAAAGCACACACTCACCACATAATCCTACATCATCTTTTTATGTCTAGTTCAAAAAAAGAAAAATCACACACAGCTCATTTTATCCTTCAGCTCTATGTGTCCCTTTTTTATTTATTTGTTTGACTGGCTCTGGAACAACATTTTCCTTATCTTCATGTTGTAAAAATAAGTAGCTTCAAGCACAAAACACCACAAAAAAGTTATCAAGTTGCTCTGGCACAAAAGTCAGAATCCATCCTTGATTACTGCCCAATGTCTGATTTGATTAAAATAAAAGTAAATATAGTAGAATATTTCATGGAATTCAGATTTTTACCTTTACCGACCCAGAACCTACAAACTCCAGTTATTTATTCTCTTGCTTGCAAGTAATTTCAGTTTACACTTGTTGTTTGCATGAACTGCTAATCCCTTCTGCCTTCTTTGGGACATCTGAAACAATGAATTTTAATTGTAGTTATATAGGTATTTCACTCTCCTTTGCTCTTGAGGAAAATAATTTGTTGTTTAGCAAATAAATATTTAACTATGTTTATTAGGCACCAAAGTTCAATCAAAGCAAAATCTATATGTGATGTAAAACAAACTACAGGGTGGGCCATTTATATGGATACACTGTAATAACATGGGAATGGTTGCTGATATTAAAGTCCTGTTTGTGGCACATTAGTATATGTGAGGGGGCAAACTCCTCAAGATGGGTGGTGACCATGGTGGCCATTTAGAAGTTGGCCATCTTGGATACAACTTTTGTTTTTTCAATAGGAAGAGGGCCATGTGACACATCAAACTTATTGGTAATGTCACAAGAAAAACAATGGTGTGCTTGGTTTCACCGTAACTTTATTCTTTCATGAGTTATTTACAAGTTTCTCTTTGTTCACAGCCATTGACATGTCGAAGAGGTTAACACGTGAGGAGCGGATCGAAATTGTGTTGATATCTGGTGAACGCAGTAACCGGGTCATTGCAGCAGATTTCAATGCAAGACACCCTACGAGACCACCCATCTCCCATGCTACAGTTAGCAAACTGCTTGCTAAGTTTCGTGAAACTGGTTCAGTGTTGGATTTGCCAAAATGTGGACGCAAGAAAACTGTCACTAATGAAGAAACATCAGTGGCTGTCCTAGCTTCATTCAGCAAGAGCCCAGAGCGTAGTACTCGCCGCATGTCACTGGAGAGTGGCATTAGACGAACATCCCTTCGGCGGATATTAGCTACTCACAAATGGTACCCTTACAAACTCCAGCTACTGCAGCATCTCAACGAGGATGACCCAGATCGGCGCACAGAATTTGCAGAATGGGCAAAACAAAACTTGGAACAGGACCCTCAGTTCACGCAGAAGATTTTGTTCAGTGATGAGGCAAACTTTTATGTGAATGGTGAAGTTAACAAACAAAACCACCGCTATTGGTCTGACACTAACCCACATTGGATGGATCCCTCCAAGGCTGTTGGAACAACAAAAGTGATGGTTTGGTGTGGTATATGGGGTACAACGATAGTGGGTCCATTCTTCATCAATGGTAACCTCAAGGCCATTGGATATTTGAAATTGCTACATGATGATGTGTTTCCCTCTTTATGCACTGAAGCTGGCACGTTCCCTGAGTTTTCCCAGCAAGATGGTGCACCACCACATTATGGGTGCCAGGTCCGAGTATTCCTAGATGAACAATTTCCTGGAAAGTGGATTGGTCGTCGTGGACCAGTTGAATGGGCCCCAAGGTCTCCCGATCTGACCCCCTTAGACTTTTATCTTTGGGGTCATCTGAAGGCAATTGTCTATGGTGTGAAGATACGAGATGTGCAGCACCTGAAACTACGGATACTGGATGCCTCTGCTGGCATTTCTCCTGTGTTGTTGCTATTAGTGTGTGAAGAGTGGGAGAAGAAATCCAACTCTTTCTTTTTCAAAGTTCACTCTAAAAATGTGACTTTTGCTTTCAGTTTACATATTTTCGATTTCAAATTTTTCTTTTAACTACACAAACATTATGGCCCTGATTTAACTCCATAGGCAGGCGCCTGGCGGAGTGATACGTACTGTGCTTCAACATAATATTACCGTATTGTGTGTGTATAACCTCTTTTTAAGTTTTGTGGATATTATACATGGTTATGCTGAGGATATGTCAGCCAATTTCCACTGGAAATGCCTTTTGGTTAAACTGCCAGCAAGGAATTTGCACTGTTACGTTTTTACATAACTTTAATGCACATAAAAAGCAGCTGCTTGTCTAAGTGAAAATACATTGATGGGGTTTTTTGCACTAATAAAGTTGTGGAGTTGTAAAGTATTTTGTCTAGTGTCAATTATATCGTCAGTTATATCGTTATCGCAAATTTTCAAATGTATATCGTGATAAATATTTTTGGTCATATCGCTCTGCTCTAGTCACCACCCATCTTGAGTTTTTGTTTTTTTCTTAAGAAATGCAAATATTCTGCATTTATCCACTTTACTTGTGTTCATGGGTCTTTCAAACTGTTTGGTGTTGCTGAGTTTACCAGTGCATTCCTTCTTTTTAAGAATATACCACATTGTTGAGCTCACTGCTACTGAAGTTGTTGCTATCCCACCGATAGTTTTGGGGTTTTCAGCCTATGGCCTGAACAATGGCCTCTTTCCCTTGCATCATTATGTCTTCGGAGCTCATTTTAAGAGTTTCTGTAAAGAGCAACCAATTATAAGTTCAAAACTTTGAATCAACTCTAAATCTTTTTTCCATAGAATAATGAGGGAGCTGCTTCTCAGTTAATTTTCTAAGAAAATCTGAACCTCTCAAAATGTGATTCTATGTATAAAAAGTGATGAATTCCTAACTAGCTAATACAGAGTTAGGCAACTCCAGGCCTCAAGGGTCGGTGTCCTGCAGGTTTTAGATGTGTCCTTGATCCATCACAGCTGATTCAAATTGCTAAATTACCTCCTCAGCATGTCTTGAAGTTCCCCAGAGGCCTGGTAATGAACTAATCATTTGATTCAAGTGTGTTGGCCCTGGGTGAGATCTAAAACCCTCAGGACACCGGCACTTGATGCCTGGTGTTGCCTACCCCTGAGCTAATACAATACTGTGGCGGAGGTGTGGTCCCTGGCTCAGCTGGGGTGGCGCAGTGAGCTCAAGGGAGTGGTGCCAGGGAGGCTGGTGGGACAGGTGGTGATGATTTTCCTAACAAAGTCTCCTTTTTATAGTGAAGCTGTAGACCAGCTGGAAAGTTGGTGAACCGGGTGCCGAACCAAACAAAACTGTATGTGTGAAACGTCAATAAACACTCCTAAAAGTGATCAAGATAACACTGTGTCGGGTTGGTCTTTACAAACACTTTGTCAAATCCCTTGAATCAAAGTCTGCACTTCAGCCACATCTTGGTTGTTAGGCTTAAAATTCATAGTAGTAGCAAAACTACTTTTGGTCCTTAGCTAAGTGACAAACATTTTTGACACAAATGGCTTCAAAACTCCAACCACGCATCTGACATTGCAGGATCTGGAAGAATGCAAGTTGATAGAGATGCACCTGTTAGTCAGTCAGTAGATAAATGGAGCATATTTGTTGAAAAGGCCTTTAACATCACAGCACAAACTTTCATATTTTAATAGACACATAGTTGGGTCAGTTTACCTGGTTGCACTTTGGTACTAGAAGATAAGACAATATCTAGATAAGTTGTTTATTTTTTTTGTCTGTTTTTTGAAAAGAACAATGTTTTAATTTCTTTTGATTGATTGTAGATTTGAATCCTAGTGCATAAATAATTCACCTACAGCGGTGTGGACAGACCAAAGGTAATTCAAAAGTGTACCCCGTGGTGTTACTTTTAAAGTGATTATCTACACTTTGGTCATTTTCTATACTGGTAAATGGAGACATGTTGAAGATTGATTCCTCAGCCCACACCTGACACACAGTATGATGCAAAGCATCTGCTGATTTATGCTGGCTCTTCCCGACCATACGGCTCACATCACTCACTCCCCAGTGACTGGGCTGAAGACTTCTTCATCAAAGAGAGGGCAGAGAGGGTAATAGTTGTGTTGGGTATTGAACAAGGGTGGGAAAGGACAGAGGAACTTCTAAATCAGACAAATCAAACAAACAGCACTTCACTCGCTTCCCTCCGCCTTTGCTTATACCTCAATCAAGCCTTGTTTATTTGCTAAACGAAGATGGGATTGTGAGCACTCTGTCCTGTGTCAATAAAGCTGAAGAGGCAAAGCGATCAATGACAAAGGCATTCAATTTATGCTTAAACTTGAGGCTAATCAGCTAATTTGCTAGCTTGTGACAAAGGCTCCTTGAATGTTCTGGTAATGAGCATTAAGACTGTTGTATCATTTCACAGAAGTAAAACTATAAATAGAAAAGTTTGACTACACATTTTCATTTGTATGAGATTAGCCACCAAAAAAAGCTAATCTCATGCAAAACACAGAGAAGACCATTTTAGCGAGCAAGTAAGACACAGAAGAGCTAATATACCCTGTAGATGAATTTTTGCAGATGAGCAGATCATGGCAATTATGTCGAAATGAGTTTATAAGTGATTGTTTTGCTAAAATTAAGTTGACTTGTCAGCAGTATTTGACTAAAAATATGCATTTTTATTCCAGCATGGACTGTATATTTGAGTGATTAAGGTGCAAGGCTCTCAGGTAGCACATGGCACCTTGGTGGTGGTAGTGTGGTGTTCATTCAAAGCCCTACTTTGTTGAAAATCCATGTCTAAATAGCTCATACAACCTTCTCTAATTAAACATTTATTTGATTTTCTCCTTTTGGGTGATTTCTAGAGACAAGCAGAAGACAGCATTTTCCTGTAGCTGCTGGCATGGAAACTGTTAGTGTTGGGGGAAATAAATTCTAAAGCAGCTTCCAATGCAGTGAAAATTATATCCAAATATGATTGATCTGTTTATTCTGGACTGGAGCGGGCAACCATTTTTTAATTTATTTATTTTCTTTATCTCAGTCATGCATTTTCATTGAAACAATCCTGGCTCTTTCATTCTTCCAAATGACCCCATCATGTGTGCTCGGTTTATTCAGTCATTTTCTCTCATTTTGCTTGATGATTTCATCCACATTGTTCATTTGCCCATTCCCATTCAGTTCATTCATTTACCTGCTCACTGCAGACTGAAAGATGTGCCATAGTATAATAAAGCCGGGCACGCTGTTAGCTTCTTTGATGCCATTCTGTTTGGCCTCGCCTTTAATTAGAGCATGATAACATGTTTTTAAACTCCATCCTTCCCTGCCTCGTGTTTCCCGAGAAAGGCTCATAAATAAATTGAGGCGGACCACCACTTCTGAACTCACTGGGCTTTACAGTACACGGAGACAGGCATTGCACTCGCAGGAATGTGGAATGGGAAGTGGTCTAAAACTGGAAATAGCTGCTTCTTCTTTATCACACTGTATAAGCAATCTGCAGTAATGACACCAAAGAGTCCAGCTAACTGAATGATATCCTTTAAAATATCCCCACACAAACACTGCATAATCAGATAATCATGATCCTGTAAATCTATGAACTTTCTGCCATATATGCTACAAAATCTCAGGTTGCTCCATATTTGTGGTTGTTGTGTATACACCATCCACTGCTCCTTAACACATCACCGCTGGATGTCATGCTTATGTGCTTAAGGAGACGACTACAACAACAGATGAAGACTATATTCATTTTATTGGCTAAAGAAGACAATTTGCTTCTGTGGCGTGGTTGCACAGTGCAGGAGGGAAAGAGCTTTACTGAACCATAAACAAACATCCAATTTGGATCAATAAGCCACGTGGCCAATGTCACCTTGAGATGTTCGCTGTAAATCTCAGAGGGCCGCCCTCTCCCTCATTAAATTATAAAGGATCCATGAGCCGTGAAACACTAACGGCAAAGCATCACATTGGTTGCTAAAAATAGGAAGCCCTAGACAAAAGAGTTTCTTTTTTTTTTTTCTCCTCATTCATATTGTTACTCAAGAATCCTTTTAACCATCCACTTCTATCCTTGCCTTAAGTCAAGTAGAGAGACATGGCCAAAGCCCGACATCCCTGCAGTGCCTCGCGTGTGTTTGCTCGGTATCGTCCTGGCGTCAACAAAACAGTAACACGTCCCTGTGATGTCATGATGAGGGAGATACAGCTGTTCTGGCGGACGGGAACACAGTTGGTGAAGTGCTCCGTCTCTGACAGGAGGTCCGAGGTGCATCTTGTTGCCCCAATTTAAATTTCAAATCCACTTAAAGTACATAAGTCAGGAGTGCTCCCAGCTAAAATGCAAGCCGTGTTGGGCCTGGAAGATATTTAAAAAATCATGGACATTGCACTTGGGAGGATTACATCTTCATGTGCTGAAAGGAAAAGAACGAGGGAGAGTCCCAACGCAGCATCATCATCACCTGAAAAAGGGGGCACCCCTCACAGCAAATGATGTTTATTTTAAAACAATGCTTATCATGCCCTTAGCTAAAGCCTCGTAATGAATCTCGCAACCAGTCATATGCTTTCCGTGCGGTGAGATATTGTCGTGCTCTTGGTGATGTGAAACTAATCAGGGAGAAAGAGTGGTTTCCACACTGGTGACTTTTCAAGGCCCTGTGGTATAAATATCAACCATCTGTGAGGCCATCTGCATTGGGGTGCTATATCATGCACCAAGGCCAAACTACCAAACACAGACAGGTTGCCTTCCGTGGCACAATTTACACTGCATGCAAGACAAAGTAACCTATTGCACAATCGCTACTGTCAACAAAGGATATGCCCTCATACCTCATGTTGCGCTGTCATCAGCTTATACATAACAAAGCTCCTCATTTGAAATGATAGTGTCACTGTTGTTTAATGTATTCTACAGCCACATACTCTCCTCTGCTTCCAGATCTCATTTTTGTGCAGAAAGACTCATTTTAAAAGGGGAAAACTGATATATGTTGGCTGTCAGGTGCATTTTCATTCAAGTGTGTTTATCTGGACTAAGAATCCAGGAGGACTGTTGTCACTGCAGGTGAAACATGTCTTTTGAACCTGGCGATCCATCAGTTACACTGCTAATATTGCATCAGTTCCGAGGATTCCTTGCTTTTGTATTTCACTACAGTGCATGCTGCTCACTTTCTGTAAATACTGACCTCTGCAGAAAAGAGCTGTGATGAAACTGGGATGTTTTTTTTTTTCTTTTCATGGAAAAGCAGAAGAAAGAGAATGCAAACAGGGAAGAGAGACAAAAGGGACACGCGACACTAAAGACCTCAGTTTTACCACTACCGCTATTTCTCACAACATCTGGAATTATGTTGTTGAGTCTCATCCTCTGCTTTCTGTGCACATATCTTCTTTTCTGTTCTTCTTTTTTCAAAAGCGTGTGTGTGTGTGTGTGTGTGTGTGTGTGTGTGTGTGTGTGTGTGTGTGTGCGTGTCTACTTGTGCGTGTCTACTTGTGCGTGTGAAACATTGTTTCAAGCTATCTAGTTATTGGAACGGAAAGGAATGGCGGAAGGCTGGTGCTGAAGAGCAGGCCTCTTGAGGGGGGAAGAGAGAGAAGAGAGGGGCCACAGGCGAGTGAAAATCCTTTTTTGTTGTTTTGGCTGATTGTTGAGACACAGAAGAGGGGGATTAATTTGTCTCAAGGTCTGACAACAACCATCAACAGACAGCAGCTTTCCCCCTTTTTTTTTCTTTTTGCTTGTTTATATAACTGGTGCCAGTACCGGGTGTGGGATGACAGTTTTGTAAAGATGCACAGAATAATCAGATCATGGTCAAAATATAACATGGTAAACGAGAACAAATATGCCCTATGATTCCAGACAAATCTTTAAATTTAATTCCTTTAATTATAACATCATCATAGCCTGAATAATAAAAATAAATAAACACCAGTGCCAACCAGTCAGTGTTTTATTGATACGGAGCAGAATGCTGTAATTTTAAGTGTTAATGGCTTATGTTAAAAAAATAAGAAGGAAAAAATGCAATGATAAAGTTTTGTTATCAAAACTCTGGTTCTCAGGTGGTGAATTCTGCCTTACAAAGAGCATTGTTCATTTACTGTATATTGCATTAATATACAGATCAAAGATACAAAAATATAATTCCAGTGTCTCAACTTCACATGCAGTTTTGTTTAATGGGACTGTGTGTAGCTATTTTTCAGCTTGCATGATTTTCATTCAGTGATACGTAAACAGATTCCTGTCAGACTCCTGTCTGCTGCACCTAACTATCGACTCCCAGCCACCCAACAAGCAGAGCGTGTGTTGCCGGATGCTCAAGCATGTGTAAGAGAACTTCAGACTCTAGAGGTCTCCATCCTTCAGCATCCCCTCATCATCATCCACCTATTCTCCCTCCTCCTCCTCCTTCTCCTCTCTGGCATTTTGTGCAGCGGAGGAGGATAGGAGGAGTGACTGCTGAGGAGGAGACAGAGGGGACTCTGAGACAACACGTCCCACGCCAGAGCCAGACAGCCAGGGAACTTTGATTTGACGCCAAGTAGCCTGCGATCAAAATTACAATGAAAAGAAAGAGCCTCGTTTCTTCCTCCTCCTCTTCTCCTTTTTCTTCTCGGGAGGCTTAGATATGTCGGGCGTGTGCAACATATGATGTCGTTGGACTCATAAGCTCAATGAAGATTTATTTATCTCTGATTTCGGTCCTTAATTCGCTGATGGTGCCGCTTCGTTGTGCTTGCGCTTAGGTCAGCCGAATGAATTTGAAGGCAGTCTGAGCGCATTGTTTCCAGCTCCGTTACATATGGGATTTCGAGCCGTGATGTCTGCAATCTCTCGCTCTTTGTTTCTGGGTAAGTCACTTTCCATTTCTTTAAAATACCGGATTTATTTATGTAAAAGCAGCGCAGGCGTGTTGCTCTGAAAATTGCGGATGTGAACACCGAGGTTCATTTTTCGTATATATTTAAATATAATTCTCTTTCGTTGTTTCACGTGTCGTTAAGACCACATCTGACAGCTTCGGTTCAGAATGATGTCAGAATATATCTGTTGTCTATTTTCTCTTCCCCCTTATGACACTTTAAGATTTGGGTGAGAAATGACTACATTTACATTTAGATTCATCTTCAAAAACGCAAACGCGCTGTAGCCAACCGTGCGCTTTCTCTCAAGCTGGGAGCTCTCGAAAATGGGACAAATTAAAGCAACGTGAAGGGGATAAAAGTTCACCTGACCCCTCCCTTCAAATCTGCTTTCAAGATTTATTGACCCTGCGCGTTCTTGTATTGGCATTTTCTTCAAAGGCAGGCCCGCAGCAGATGCACAAAAACCTCCTTTGTCATATTTAAACAAAGGGAAATAATTCATTAATTTCAGTAACCACCAAGAAAACACTAGGTTAAAAAAAGATCTCTATTCTAGCTCTTCTGGATGTCAGTGATTAGATTTGTTAGGATAATTGTTAGGATAGGATATCTTGAAAGGATCTCTAAAAAGTCTTTTTTTTTAAAATTGTTACTCTTATTTTATTATATCATAAACCATAGATGGACCTCTTTTTATTTTATAGAAACAGAAGTTTCATTTGTCTCCAAGGCTTGATTTTATCACTACTGCTATTTGCTGTGTTAACAGTAATCCTGCTTCTATTATTACTGTTACTAATATTATGGGATTGTAATGTAGAGGGGGCCTGGAACGGTTTCCAGGTCTGAAGCTCAATGAGGAATGTTTAATTCCACTGTGACCTCTCTGACTGGAAGTTACAGTTAGCACTGCGGGACGGTGTGTTAAAAATGACAGCCAGTACGAGGTGTTATTCACCCCACTGCTGTCTCATCACCTGTGGTGTAACTGAGGGGAAAACTAGTTTTGAAAGCCACAGATTTGAAAAGACAAACTAACAAAAGATTTTAAAGTTTGAAAATTGTCTTTGACTGGGTGCTAGAAAAACTTTGAACCCCCACCCTGGTTGAGAGTTAGATTGGTTGAGTGTAGCCATATGAGGAGAAATCCACACGGCTCGTGCGCTCTGGTCTGAGTTCCGAGGTCGTGCTCTGGTAGTTTCTGTGTGGCTTGCTGCTTGTTGCGTATTGCAGTCTGGAGAGAAATCAAAAGACCTCGGCATTTGTTTTTAATTTTCTATTCCATTAGTTTAGACATACAACTGATGTTATTTGCTTATGCTTGATGTGGTTTGTGCTGCAGGCTTGTAAATGCTTGGAGAGTTTGTTATCTTCGTCTCCCATTATTCAGTCACTGACATATTGTGGTGATATGTCTGTGGAATACCCTGTCCAATGCCTAATGCGTTCAGTGGAGAGATCCTCGTCCCTCTGGACCTGGTATAAAATAAATAGATAGTTGAAGGATGGAGATATGTATGGATAAGCTAACCTGTCATGGCTTACATTGGTAGACCAGCAAGTCCAAAGAGTGTGGTACGCTGTAATGCATACTGATCCTCTGTTAAACTAAAGGAGCTGACTCTGCAGAGAACACTGCATGCAAGTAAATTTTAGGTTTAGGTCAAAAAGCACTCTGTAACACTGGGCAATGATGTAGGCTATTTTAAGCTAAGCATGCAGATTATCATAACACCAGCAGTGCTTTTCCGGTAATGACGATCTTAAATAATGCAACCGGCTCATTCAGGAGAAGGCGAAAACATTACACATTATCCCTAAATAATAGCAGTTGTTTGCTTTTCTTAAAATAACCATATGACTGCGCCTTGAGTATTAAATGACTTGTTGCCATGGTGAGGTATTTTTCCCCTCCTTTGTCATGTTTAAGACAACGGAAAGAAAACTAGTTTGTGCAGCGATGTGACTGGATGGCATGTTCAATACAGTTGGAACCGGGGTCACACGTCTCTCATCCAAGAACAAAACATCCATCAGTCATCCAAAAGAGTATTCACCCACCCCCCAACCGAGGGGATATGCAGCTTTTCAAGCTTGGCTGCTTGGCTGTACCATACCGAAGGACTTTTTTCCTCTGAATTTATAGCCTGCATTAATTCAAGATCAACTAAAAGGCCAAGCAGAGGGAGGAGGTGGCTGTTTTATTCTAAAAGAGGATCAATAGTCATTAATAGGGGCTCCTTTTCTTTTAATTTGGATTTGGCTTCGCAAGTCCTGAGACATCCTTAAATTAATATCTGTTGGAAATGTAATATCCACTGGTCACATTACAGATAAGTAGCACAATTAATTGCCACAGAGAGTTCAATAGCTCCCTTCGGTAACTCTGCTGATGTGAAGTAAGAATCAGAACAAGGTCATACAAAACTGAACAAATCAAGTAACTCAGTAAGAGCACAGGGCACGTGGCAATTTGGCCAGGTAATGGAGACCAGTGATTGATTGCGTGTCTGTCCCAGTGCCAGGATTAAATGATTCTGAATGGGGGGAATTTGAAAGTGAAATGACTGTCCAAAAAGTAATAACACAATCTAAGTCACTTGACGGAAATCTAATTTGAAAGTATGATTAGCTTTTATATGAGAGCCGAACCTTAGCACCTTTGCTTCTTTTTCTTTTTCCTGCATGGCCTTTTGGGCCTCAGTGTCTAAGAAAACTGCAATGTGATCACTGCAGTACAGCAGGCTCTTAGCATTAAGATGTGTGCTGATGTCCACATTCATACAGTATAACACTGAGAAGATGGCAGTGCCTATGCAAGTATGCTAGTGTGTGATGTAGATAAAGAGAGCAGTGGCTCCAAACAGAAATTCTGTCCCATTCTATATTTAGCATGTCTGCCGGGGTAGGCAGAGGATCTCTGAAATGTGAAGATGACAGGAGCCTCCTGAGCCAGAGGTTATGAAGTGACATCTTGATGTGTTTGTGCCTGAATCACACTCCCACACACACACACACACCCTGCCAAAGACTTCTGACATTCCTGCACACCCAAAGACGTTCCGATATTTGACGTCTAGTTACCATACATTAAGGCTTAGTTTTGATCTTCTTTTGACTCATGTCGTGCGTCAGTGTTATCATTTGGCATCCCCGTTCTATATTTTCAGCTTTGAAGGTATTTTGTTTTTTGTTTTTTGTTTTTTTGGGGGGGGGGATATGTGGTGACTCTGGAAGCTCTGCTTTGCAGGACTTGAACTTGTGTGATGTTTGACTTCTTACTTGCATGAAGACTAATCTCATGTTTTTAAAGCATAAACCATTCAGTTATTTTCAATTTTACTTGAATTACCAAGTTCAGTTAATTTTCTTAGTTGTTTCACACATTGGGACTAGTGTGATTTTACACAAAGTGTGTGTAAAAATCCCTATCATTTAGCGCGAATGCAGGACTTACAGTAAAGTGTAGCTGCAGCTGTTGAAGGAAATTTTGTACCAATGCTTTTTGTTGAATGACTTCCCTTGCACCTACAATGTCAGTTATTTTACATGCAGAACGAAGTGTAAAAACACTTCCATCCAGAGAGGATTGTATTACTCAAAACAAAAATGCAGAATCTGACTGGCTCATCAAGGGCAGAGCCCTCTGGAATACAAAACCTGCAACAATGGTGACTGAAGAGGCCTACAGATGAGTGCAGAGGTCCTGCTGTCCTCAAAACAATTGAACCATATCATTAGCAAACACTGATTTGCCTTCCAAGCACTTTCCTTCTGATGTGTATGGCCTTTAAATGACAGCATGGTTCCCTGAATAACAAGCCATCCTCTTTTTGTACCTGGGGGGATTCTTCATGTTTCATTGATTGTGGTGCTTTTAGTTGGAAGGTCTTTCTATTCTGTCGCAGCAAACCGAATGCCACGCTTTGAATGAGAGCGTTTGTAGGTGAAAGTCTAACTGCTTTGTACAGTAAGTGCTTTTATTCCTGGAGGATCGAGGCAGGTTTGTGTTTTCACTGAAACCGAAGACATCCGAAGGAAAAATATACAAAGATTGTACCGCTGGAATCGTCTGCAGTTTTCCACAATATTTCTTTGTTTGGCAGTTCCTTCATCTTCGTTTCACCACACCCGCAATTTCCGAGCCACCCGGTCGTTATTCTGCACGAGCCGTTTGTCGCTTGCGTCCTGCAAAATGAAACACACATGCGTAGACAGAGGTGGGTTTGTGTAGTGTTTCTGACCTACACAAACCCGGCCCCTTTCATCCGTCACTGGGAAAATTACTCCCAGATTGTTTTGGAACGTATGAACAGGAACTGCCTATTTCACTTTACTGCTAATCTATGACAGATGTTCTGGAGAAGCTCACGTTCACATTAACCAGAGACACATGTGCAGTCTATGCTGGGCTGAACAGCAGTATTAATGAACGTCAAGACTCCACTGATAGTCAGGATGATCAGATTGAGTGAGCTGTGACACATTTTAAAGGAAAGTGAATCTGGTTACTGAGTGGAGGAAATATTTTCTTCTATTAAGTCGCTAATATTTTGCAAATGAGCTTTTAGGGCTTAAACATTTTTTTGATCAGTTGATTAACAAATTGGAAGAAAATGAACCATCGCAATTAGGGGGAAAAAAGGAGAGTAGCTGTAAAATAAAACAGCAAAAGCACATACACTTTACGGGAAACATAATCGTTCCACCTGCATCTGCTTTTATTTTTAATGTTTGCATCTGGCAAGAAAATGTGCTCTAGCCATGTTCATTACTTGTTTACTGCAACCATTTGATCTTCTTTTACAATATCCATTCATAACAACTAAACCAGCTTAAATCTTATTTATGGTTATGTTAAAGGAACTCCCGTCACATAGGGATAGGGAAAGATTGTGGTCTTTGTTATTTACTGAAAAAGTCAACAGTGGCTATAAGAATGAGACACAACTTGATTGCAGTATTTAGCACAGCATTGTTTAGAGTATTTAATGTTTAAACTAAAACTTCGGGATTCAGAACTTGCCCTCTGAATAGCTAGGATTCACCCCGACCATTTACCAGTGAACTCCATGAGGCAAACAAATCTCAAGAACATGTTGGAATCAAGCACGCAGCAAGAATATGTTTGCCTAAAGTGTGTTGTGCAATCCAGATTCGTTCTGTATACTCATCATTTGTTGAAAGCAGTACTGAAACCAGGAACGCCTCCACAGGTTTTTTGTTTTGGCTGTTTCACAACAGGCTGGACCAGATGTCACCTTGGGGAAGGGGTGCATCTGAATTGATAAATCAAAAAATCAGTAACTCATTTTGTCATTTTGATCAAGTGTCTTATTAGATGAGCTCAAGGCAGCGTTCACCTTACAAAATAACCCTTCACCTCATCACTTGACCCCACTTCACATAGCTCTCTCACCAGCTGACCTAAGTATATAGATTTAGTTAACCATGCTTTTTCTTTAACCTGCAGCCATCGTGAACAATACAATATTTTAGTGCTAAGCATGCATATTTCATATGATCATGTTAGCAGTGAATTAAAGTAGCAACAGCCTAGCTTGCTCCCACAACCGATTAGCACGACCCTTTTTTGTTTCCTCTGCACCACACCATATTCTGCTGACTTATCTGCTGATAAACAGATTTGCTCTTTTGAATAGAGATGGACCGATCCGATATTACGTATCGGTATCGGTCCGATACTGACCTAAATTACTGGATCGGATATCGGAGAAAAATAAAAAATGTAATCCGATCCATTAAATATCACGAAAGCACCTCACAAAACTTGCAACACGCCGTAACTCGCCTCAGAACGTCGGAGCAGTATGCATCACGTGATAGAGCAGCTGTGGCATGCGGGACCTGTCAGTGGTCTGGATAGCATTTGGAGCTTCGCTAGCAACCTGGCATTTCATCTCCGACAAAGTTATCCCCGAGAGAAGTAAAGCAAGTGTGTAAGTCCATCTCTGAATGTTTGTAAAGCATTCCCACGTTAAGCTTAACGAGCGACTGCCTCTCGCTCTCCGGCTGCTACTTCAATCGTGAAACTGCTAATGATCAGCTGATCGGCTTTTCTGTCGTGAGTCTCTCTTGTTTGTTTTTGGTCCACTTTGCGCCAGAAAGAGGAAACCAGCGGCTGAACAACAGCAGCACGTTTAAGCTTGATAAGCTGTTGTTAGAATTTATTTAATATTACTTTCTACACCAGGATCTTTTTCTAGTAGCTGACGGCTGGTAACTGTGCAGGGGCGGATCTAGCAAAGTTTAGCCAGGGGGGCCGATAGGGCATTAACTGGGAAAAGGGGGCACAAAGACATACTTTTCTTTCTTATTCTCATTTAAAATGTCTAGCTTTTAATAAATAATTATCTGACACCCAAAGTTTTAATTTGATGTAAAATGAATAGAAGTCAATTACTGTATATAGTGACTATTAAGTCTAATATATATACCCTAGTAAGCTATAGTACATTTTCCTTTGGGAAGGTACCATCTGTGCAGTCTGCAATTTTGTTGAAGAAAGATGTTGAATCTATTTAATATTTCTTGAAAAATAATTGATTTCTGTGCATTTTTTTTCACACTGCATCAAATTAAGGTTGATTACGTTGATTAAGCATCATGAGGTGGAGCGTGAGGGGTGGTTCCCTATTTTTTATTTATTTATTTTTGTTGTTGCTGGGAGTTGGAACCCTATTAGTTAGGTTGCTTAATATTTACGCTAAGTACTCTTTAAAATACCAGAATAGGGAGGATGGTGTAGGTTTAAGTTTATTAGATTGATCAGTATTGCTGAACTATGAAATATTTTTTTTTGTATACAGGTATAACAGAATAGCTTTAGTGTAGTTGTTGTTTTAAACTTGAGTATGAACTTGCAGACTTGCAAAATGCAGCAAGATATTTTAAAAAACAGTTTTGTTGATTAAAAAACACTATATCGGATTCATATCGGTATCGGCAGATATCCAAATTTATGATATCGGTATCGGTATCGGACATAAAACAGTGGTATCGTGCCATCTCTACTTTTGAACATCCTTTTATAGTACTGTGCAAAATTCTTGAGCCACCCCTCATTTCTTTATATTTGGCTTCCAAGGAGCCAGATGTTTCTCCAGGATTTCTAAAGGTTTGCTTTTTCACTCCATTCCTTGTTCCTGACCAAGGAATGGTCAGTGCTTAGTCACCATGAGTCAGTGCTTAACACTGACTCATGAATCAGCATACAGTAAATACTGTGTCCTCACATAACAGACAAGTTAGAGCAAAAACATTTCAAATAATGAATTGTTTCTTTAGGTGTGTTTACTAGCAGACTTGTGTAAAAACATTAGCCGAATTAGCTGAATCTATGAAAAAATAGCAAAAATAATGCTTGTCACAGTGTGTCGAGGTATGTCAAATGATACAAGAACTGGACTGCTAATCAGCTGCAACAGTTCCGAATCACAATTTAAAATTTCTGGTTCAAACTGTCGTCAGTACAAAGGTAGTCAGGAGAGAGTAGCTACAGCCATCTGTAAAACACAGTGGAGGCTCTTTCATCGTCTGGAACTGCATGATATTATAGATCTTTGTTAAAATCCATGGAATTATGACCACAGAAAAATACAGTCACATTTTAATTCACCATGCAATTCTATCTGGAAAGCATCTGATTGGCAAAGGCTTCATTTTTTAGCACGACAGTGATCCCAAACACTCTGCCAGTGCAGTAAATGCATACCTGGACAGAAAAACACACACTGGATCACTATCAGTCATGGATTTGCTTCCACAGAGCCCAGACCTCAATATCACCGAAGCAGTGTGGGATCATCTTGACAGAGAAGAGAAAGGCAGCCAACATCCAAAGGAGAGCTTTGAATGTCCTTCAAGAAGCCTGGAGAGCCATTCCTGCTTAAAGGTGTTCATACCAAAGGCTCCTTAGAATTCTAAATATATTGTTTTGCCTCATATGCTGTATTTGCATTTATGTTTGCACATGTCTCAGTAAATTATCACACCTACTTCCCAATTATTTACCAAAAAATAAAGAAATGAGAGTACAGCACTTTTAGTAAATACTGCCACTTTGTTAGAAAACACGTTCTCGTCCTTTTAACCTGCTTAACAAGCAATAGTGATGGATGGCCTCCATCCATGATCTCGAACACATCCTTGGTTACCAAAGTTACACATCCAATGACAGTGACCATTTCTGTCAAACTAACTTGTAGAAAATTATGGTGAAGATTTATCAAAAGCATTACAGGTTCTGACCAAGTGTCAGTATGAAATGTCTTTAAAGTGAGAACAGGTTGTAAAAACGGGTTGCAGATTTGCCACATCAGGATCAGATTGTACAAAAATGAAGCAAGCTGTTTAAAATTTGAATAAACTATAAGATAAGAGATAAGATAAGATAGAACTTTATTAATCCCTCGGGTGGGTTCCTCTGGGAAATTCGATTTCCAAAAAAAGCACAGCAACGACCGAAGTTACAGTTACAGAATTGTTATATATATATATATATATATATATATACACACACACACACATAATTCTGATAGGGAGAAAATGTGTAGGAAAGTGAATGAGTGGTTGGAAACATTGTGTTGTTCTCAGCAATCTGTGATCTATTCTACCGTGGCCATTTGCTCCAAAGGGAGGATTCTTGCCTCATTTGCAGAAGTGATACACTGTGAAAGTAAATGAAGCTAACTCGGTTACTAGCTTTATAATTTCTTGGAAAATCTGAAGTGATTTGCTGCTTGTGAGCATAAATGTTTTAATCAAGGTCTATGATTGTGTTATGTAAGCAGCGGGCAGATCAAAGAGTGAACAAAGCTGAGATAAACACTGATGCGATTGGTGAGGTGGAGCAAAGAAGTGTCTCCCATTGATTCACCACACGGAAGGTCTGTCTTGATATTAATTTCTTTGCGGCTATTGACAGTACTAGAAGCAGGATGCGGCCTATTGCCAATCAAGCATTCTTCAGCTGCAATCAAAATCCACACACCTTGCAAAAACACCATTTAAAATGATTTGTTTATCAGTGGTGGGGGTTGAGATGCTATCATCTCTGAGCTCCCAGCACTGTTGTGGTGCTTTCAAGTGCTTTCTGCCTTAGTGAAAACTGGCAGCGCGGAATAAAGCTGGCATGCTTGTCTTCTCTAAGCAGAACATGCTTTTGATCTATGTTCTCTGTCTCTGAAACCAGGTATATCTCTTCTTTTCTATGCAGCTGTGCAATCCAACTGTGCAGAAAAATAAACTGCTAAAAAAGCCTATTGCTCAGCTGCCTTTCATTTTCAAGCAGGTTGGGACAGGGCTTACACTTACTCAAAGAAAATAAAGTTACACTACTGATTAAACATTTATAAGCAATTATCAGCACACAGCGGTCAAGCATCCATGCCTCACCAAAGTCACCTGGAAGCTTGTTAGGATGATTGAAAATAACAACATGTGAATTTATTGGTTTCATATAACTTGTTTACTCAAAAGACTGGACCTCGACCGAACGCTCGGAAGTCTTCATTTTTGGACAAGTCTCGCGCATGGTTCCATTTCCAGTGTACTGTCTGCCAATAATTGATCATTTCCTACCAGTCTTACTTTAATTGGTCATGGGGTGCACCTGTCAGAACCCAGTGTGTGTGGTGCCTCATGTCACACTGTGATTATTGATTATTGTGTCCAGATTCCAACTTGTAAGTTTAAATGGCATCATGCTGCTTAGATGGGAATCAGCAAGAGAGCACAGCCGGACTATGACCACAGGGAATCATCTCCATAAATCTACATAAATCAGAGAGGATTTTTTTTTTTCAATTCTGAAATGTATATGAATTAATTCCAGCGTGTCACCAATGCACAAAATATTGATTTGCCTTTCTCTCTGCGTGGAGTTCGGCTGTAATTCAATTCCACAAATTGACTGCAAATGAATGAAAGCAACTTGCACTAAGCCAAACAATGAGATCCTAAGTGAGTTTTTCTTTCCACCCTCTTCTCACACTTTTCTGACTGACTGAACAGGAGGAAATGTTCCACGTCGCTCTAGTTAGACGCCTGCCGTTCCTTTCAATTTGAAGCAGTCGAGTAGCCCAGCAAGCAGGACACTCCATTAGGTGTTTTGAATGCGCACGCTCCTTTGTCTCACTCCATTTCCTCTTTTGCCTGCCAGTCTTCCCTAAAGCCTTCGTTGCTTTAATCAGCAGAGGCCCTTCTGCCCTTCAGACATTTATCTTCACCTGCGCTTGGTCATCACAGCGCAGCCAGGAAAGACCCAAAGATGGATGCTGTTGGAGACAGCGAGAATTCGATGGTCATTGATTAGAGAGGCATAAGAAAAAAGTGGTTACCTGCACGAGACCTGAGCACCATCTGGAGGATCCCTTCCTCCCTTAGTGGATGATAGCATGAAGTCAGATCTCTGCCCACTGTCCAGCTGAGATCTAGGACAGTTTTATATCAGCAGGGAGGCAAGAAAGTTGTAACTTTAGTAAGTTTAAACAGTGGCCTTAATCTCTTTATGGACTGTAACAAAAGTTTGGAAATGACCTTTTAAAGCTCTTTATAATATGCAATTCTGCTGATAATTCTTCATAGGAATAAAATCCCTTGTCATCAGAACCTCACCTTGTGTAATTGCGCTTTAGTAGAAACTTTAAAATTCCATAATTAGGGTCCAGGCTTGGGTTGGCAGTCCTGTTCTCCTGCAGTGGATGTTGCGTGATGGATGATTTCATTATCCAACCACAATGCCGGCCACTTGGTCTTTCATACCACAGCGAAAACATTGTAAACCGAATATCATTCATCAGCTGCTCCATTGTCCACAAATTAAGTATATAATACCGCTGATTGCATTGCAGTCAGTATTTTCAGATTTAAGCACCCAGAGCCTTTTACCGGGTGAAAAGGTTGAGAAGTTTTGTTGTTTTCACTTTTGATAAAGTAACTTATGCAGGCACTCAGGCTGTGGTCAGGGTACAGCATGATGTCAGTGCTGAAAAAGCTTTTTTCCCCTCTTGCCCTCCCGTCTCTTTTGCCCCCTTCCCGGCAAAGTAGTTCAGAACAGATGGCACCACCACCTTTTTTTCCGACTCGTTAGACTTGACTTGTTGATGAAATGGAGCCTTTACGCCTTATCTGCCCATGCAGATGTTTAGCTGTACATATTTCTGTGTGTGCATGTGTGTGTGTGTGTGTGTGTGTGTGTGTGTGTGTGTGTGTGTACACTCTCCTATAAACTGCCCTGCAGCAAAGGAGGGAGAGTCCACAGCCTAAAGGTATCTAAAGTATAAATGTTACATTTACATCTTAACAGCCTCTATATTTTTTCCAGGACCAGGAAAGCAACTATATGGCTTTGTATAGATATAAAGAGAACAGTGTGGAAAGTTTTTATGTTTGCTACTGCTGCATAGCCACATATATACCCGAGTGCTCTGCAGCACAACAACCCTGCAATTAGCCAATGCAGAGCTCATTCAACAAAAATTATGTTTTTGCCATTCTGTTTGTGACATTTTCTACAGTTTCCCCGAGTGCGGCCCTCTTTAGCCTGGTCTGTCATGGAGTTTGTCAGGCTCAACTTACAGAGTACCACATCTCTTGCTAAGAAACAGACAGGGGCTTAGGACTGCATTCAAGATGCCTGTTATGGTTTGGCAATGTTGTCCAAACTGTCACATTTTGTATGAAACTTGTCTTATTGTAGTTGCTGGATGGAAGTGTTTAAGTGTCTAAAACTGTTGTAGTAGCAAGCGAAAACTGCACTTTACTTCGAGTTTGATGTCTCTCTTAAAATTCTTAAGCATGTAGCTTTTTTCTATTTTGGACTTTCCGTTTTTCTCCCAGCATCAACCCTATTTTTTTTAATGCTATGTCTTTCTTCAATAGGGAAATCAAGAGTGCTATAGCATTTGGCTTGATTTGCTGTCTGGGATCCAAAGAAGCTGAGGAGGAGGAAATAGCAGAGTTTGCAAATTCAAGCTCTTAAAATAATTAAAGTTGGCGTGATGACTCTGCTTTCTAGACGGGACCAAGCTTTAAAAAAAGGCAGCACTGGGAGTTACCACACAGCTACAGCGAGCTGTGTTGTACTCAGAAATTAGGAATAATGAAGGTTGCTATATGCAATATGCAGATAAGATTACATTAAAAATCTGTCAGTGTGGAATGAAATAAAGCTTTTGGCCACTGACCCATCATAGTAGAAAAATAAACAAAATTTTCTATTTAGAAGAGGGAGATGTTGTTTACTCTATTAACCTTTCCTCTCGGTTGCACTCTTGACATTGAACAATGTGGAAGAGGCCGACTCGTCGCTGGCCCTTTTGCTAATGAGGCAATTAAGTCTATCCTGTGTTGGTTGAGCAAGGGGCCGAGAGAGCAAGCCAAGTCATCTGCTGTCTCAGCAAACACCAAGCATCTTAGCCATGCCGCAGTCAGAATATATAACAAGCTCTCCTTTGTTGTAATGGTCTTCCATTCCTTGTGGTTCTCCCTTGTCAGTGTGACCCACAGCACAGCTGGAGATCACAAGCACCATCAGGCTCTGTTTATCTAAGTGCACTGAATGGTGGCAAATGGAAATTGAAGAAAAACACTAGGTTAAAATAATGTTTGAGCTATACTCGGAAGCTGTTGTGAAGCTGTGGTGGAAATTGGGTAGGATAAATTTGGTCATTTGTTAAAATAATGTAAAAAACACAGTGGGCACTATTTAGGAATCAAGTTCCAACCGTCCATCCATTCTCTTTTGCTTATCTTTATCAGGGTCGCGGGGGGGCTGGAGCCTATCCCAGCTATCATAGAGCGAGAGGTAGGGTACACCCTGGACAGGTCGCTGGTCTGTCTCAGGGCTAACACATAGGGAGACACAAACATTCGCACTCACATTTACACCTATGGGCAATTTAGAGTTTCCAGTTAACCTAACCGCACTAACTGCTTATCTTTGGACTGTGAGAGGAAACCAGAGTACCCGGAGAGAACCCATGCAAACATATGGAGTGAATAGAAAGACCCTGGCCTGATGGTGGAATTGAACTCAGGACCCTCTTGCTGTGGGGCAAGTTGCCTCTTTTGGAAACACAGTGATCAAACCCTGATACAAGGTTGGTCAACATATTAAAATGTTCTAACCTGCCAAATTAATAAAAGAATTTATATATCTATACAATTATTCTAATAAGACTCTTCGTAGGCGCCTTTACGCTACTCTCAAACCTAAGCGAACAAAGCGAAATGGAAGGACTACCTTGTAGTTGCTATGCTACTACATTAGCAAAACTAAGCTAACGTACAACTTACTCGCCTAGGAAAAGACCGGTAAAAATGCAATGACTCAACAAATGATATGTAGCTGGTATATTTGTTCAAATACCTAACTCTATTTGCCATGTTTCTTTTATAGTATGGCTTATTTGTGAAGAAAAAAGGAAGACTGAATGACTCTAACACCTCTAATAGACTGCATCCTGTTGTCAGGGGTGGTGTATGTCGTGTTCGGAGTTTTATTTTAGTACATAATGGAGTAGAGTGAGGAACTGATCATAGACTCAAAGGTTCTCTCTGTCTTTTGAACCTGTATGCTGATAATCAGAGCAATCCAGATGCATGTATGACACAAAGACATATTATACAACCACGTGCATACATCATTGATAGAGAAGCTGTCAGTGTGTGAGGCTCATACCTGATTCCCATTCTTGACACATCTGAGTGGCAGTGTGGAATTGTGGCTTCCTTGAGCACTGTCTAGGATAATGTTGATTGCTGTGAAATGTGCTGCATGCATTAAAAACATCCTTGCTACCCATTTAAATGTGTTTGACAGCAATTAGCATGTTTACGCCCTCTTTGTCAGGCGCAGTGGCCCGTGGACATGGGATGGACTCAAGCGCAGATTCAAAACCGGAGGCCAGTGGTGAGGTGTAACGAAAAGAGACTTTATTTTTACAATGCTCAGAGGCTAACAGAAAGTGCAGACTAGAATCAATGAACATAAACTAGATGTCTGAGGCGAGAGAAAAATACTGTGGTGAAAACTAGATGGCAGGGATAACTGGGTGCAGGTACTGGGCAGGGAAAACTGTGGCGGGCCCGGGCACTGAAACAGAGGACAGAGCAGTCAGGGGAATCCCACAGAGGGTTGCGAGTGAATCTAAAAAATAGTACACTGAGCTGTCTTACAAGCTTGCAGGTGGGGGTTGCGTGGAGGGGGGAGGCAGGAGAGGTCCAGGTGGGTGCTGCATGCAAGGCAGGGAGGCAGGCAGGAGAAAATGGCAGCTCCAAAACGGAGAGGGATTACCGGTGGCAGCAAACTGGTATCCAGGAGAGCTTGGTAGGTGGTTTTCAGAGGCTGACGAAAAAAACAGAGATGCGGTTAATACACACGATTAGTCACCAAGGAACGGACGTGAGGCCGAGAACTGACTAAAGTTGGCAGATAATCTGGCGAAGACCAGTTGAGTGCGCCGGTCATAAATACTGCTGGTCCGATTGCCATCAGGTGAGGAACAACAAAGACTCCACCCAGTGGGGAGGAGCTGATGCTGTGGAAAACCACCCAGACCACGACACTCTTAGCCTACTGACTGTCTGCTATGAGCAGCTGCTGTGTCATACAAAAGGGGCCAGCGTTAGGGCCTAAGTTAATGTGTTTAAGGGATGCACAATTCTAACGAGTGATAACCGAAGGCTTACGGCTGCTCAGAGGGGATTAAGGGACGTCGTTGTCTGTCTTAAAGCTCAGGCTTAACCATCATATTCCTTTTTTTCCCTCCTCCATCTCTCCTCCCTGGTAATGAATCGCCAGTATTCCCTGACACAAAGCATGAAAAAAAGAACATCTTACTCGGTAGGGAATAAAGATGGCTGCTCATTAGCAGCGGAAAGGTGTACCGAACCAGAAAGAGGAGATGTCTGAGTAGATTTGTTTGAAATCAATGCTTGTCTTCTGAAGCTTCATCTACAGTATGGGGCTGCCACAAGATATCAGGCAAGATTTCCAAAGAACTTATGTCGGCATGCAAAAGTGTGTGCATAAGCCACACAGGCATTTGTACATTTTCCATGTTACAGCAGAAGGACCACTAAGGCTCCTTTTAGCATCAGATTTCAGCCTTCTTGTGCAGGTTTCGCTGTTGGCTATAACATATCTGCCTTTCATCACGTGACCTGATCAATACGGAGAGATTAGCCATGCATGGCGTGAGACACGGGTGCCCCCGAAGTTGCAGGACCGTCACAGAGGTGACGGTTTTCAATTACAGGACACTAAAGATGCATAGTGGCAAGGGCACCACAAAAAGAGCACAGTAAGCAACAATCTGCATTGGCAGCTGGCCACATGTGTTCGCTGCATGCTGAAAGCACCAAGCATGACAGATTACATGCCTTTTCAGCAAAATATACTAATTTACCCTGAAAGCACATGAAACTTTCTTTTTTGTCTCGCTGGAAAAATACATGCTTGAGTTGTAGGCCTACTGCAGATGAGGTTACAGCACAAGCCATTAAACGTTTACTTTATGCTTTGGTGGTATTTAGTATGTAGAGCAACGGGTTAGAGGGACAATTTAAAGCAGTCTTGTTACAACAAGATTGAGGCAAATGATACGACTAACCTTTGGCTCCATGCATATACCTGCGCTGTCATTTATCTAAAGCGGGCGGTCCTGTGCTAAGATAGATAGACCAGGGCACAGTTTTTCTGAGGTGACATAAATAGCTCTGTCACTCGCCCCTGTGGCGCCCGATCGGGAGACCTTTACCATTGACATGCAAGTTAGCGCTTGATTGTCATCTGGTAACTGTACTACACCGAGTCTTTGGGGAAATCACAATGCAACTGCATCGGCTTATTTTTGATTATTATCAAAAGTTATTGCATTGAGCATTCCTTGCGACATGGTTAGAGCACCGCCCACTCTAACATCGCCTTCATTTCCATATTTCACTCCTGTTTCAGCACATATAATCGAAATTCAGATTCAGTGGAAGGGAGAATAGAGGTTATGCTGTAGGGGTTAGAGAAGGGTATTTAATCCGCCCTGTCTTGTGGGTGGACATTTCGATGTATTACTGCACACATTATTATCTGAATTAATTAGCATGAGCAGCAGAATGTAGGTTTTGCAAGCCTTCATTATTTTATGTATTGATTTTTGTTTAACACACCTGTAGTTGAGCTCAAGTAATCCTACTTATTGTTTATTTATCACTCCTGCCACAGCTAAAGCATATTTGAGTGAAGAGCAGAAAAACAAATAGATGCCTTTCTTTCTTTCTTTTTTTGGTAGACTCCAAATGTTCTCCTACATTGCCAGTGTTTGCCTGCATGGCATTGGAACGCAATAGAAGCATGACTGATATTTCACTAGACTTACCAGCATGGTCATTAATCCTAATATTTGGACTGTAGCCACCATCCACTCCCAGCCGGGGCTTGACTACGTGTAATCATAGGCGTACACCCTTGTGTATTGGGCTGCAGGAAAAACACTACACGCTCAGAAGCTTAGTCCATCAATCTAAGAGGCCAGACATTTTTCCTCCAACCCCGATGTCAGAGGATTTCACATGGCACCCTCCCCCTTCCAGGCGGAATATGTTTATGAGCCCTTTCTCTTACTGTCCTGTCTCTTCCTAGTCCCCACTTCCTCTTATGAGACGAGGGGGTCTGAGCAGACAGCGCCTGCATAGCTCCCCGCTGCAGGGGCGTGATGGATGGCCACTCAGCTATACGTGCCTTACTCACCAGAGGCCGACCATATTTCTCCTTCACTGCCCGCGTAGGCCTGCATCTGCATGAAGACTGTCAAAGATGCTGTTTTCTGTGAGCTCAGCAGGGCTGAGGCAGAGTATTTGATTAGATGTAATGGAATTAAAGTAATCTGATTCCAAAAAGATGACATCTGTAATCTGTTGCAGTTACTGTAAATATGCAGTAATAAGATCAGAGTTATTGCATTGCTCAGTACAACTGTGGCATCTAAATTGTGGCGTTTCCTTGTGTATTGTGAAATAGTAGATTTAAATTATCCTTATTTAACTTTAAACTCAGGAGTCTGTAATAAATTAACTACCCTTGCCATATTAGCGGCTACAATTTTCTGCAGGTAATCAGCTCTTTTGGTAATTGCTTTTAAATGTAATACTCCTAACCCTCATAAGTGGTAATCCATTGAATAGTGGGCTGTGTGTGTGTTTGGTGCGATGTGTCGGAGAGGTAATAGCTATGGGATGACCTGAGGGCCTTATTGGAGGCCACTGCTCGGTCACAGAAGGAACACATGCTGCAGGATTCTCTGCATGGCAGCGCACTGCTGCTTTTGGGTCAGAGACATAAAGGAGGTGGGAGGAAAGAGAAGAAAGGGAGAGAGAATATCTATCATTGATCCTATGGTATTAGCCGGGGCTGCAGTCCTAATGAAGCTAGTGCTGTGGGCTCTAGGAATGCATGTGTGTGTTTGTGTTACTGATAACTCCTGTAAATATCCACATCTGGAGTGTTTACATCCTGGTGATTAATTATTAGTCATGTGGACACAAATAAATCACTCAGAGTGTGTGCTTGTGTGTGTGTGTCTGTATGTGTGTGTGAGTGTGTGTATCTCCAGATGGCCTGGCGTGAGCATATTGGTGTGTGTGTATGTGTATTGTACCTGTGCAGGTGTGCATGAAACCGTGTATATCTGCAGAAGCCTTTTTGTGAACATCTTGCACGGTACGCATTGTCTTCGTGTGAGTATACTGTCAGTGCATTTCCCTGACTTTGAATGCATGTTTGAGTTTATGTGCGAGGGTGTGTGTGTGTGTGTACACAGTGGTGAGGCAGGAGAGGCTGCTTGGCAACTCATCCATCATTTTCCCCCCTGGCCTGCGATGCCCTCGGAGGAGCGCTGCACTGTTACGGTGACATTGGGCTCATTTTGGAATAGAAAAATGGTGCATCCGCCCCCAGCGTCATTGCCGCACGTCGTTACCCCCCTCCAGCCAAACAGCCAGCTTAAGATGGTGCAGTAACAATCCCTCTAACGGTCTCAGACACGCTCCCTCGCTGTCAGGTTTACACGCCATATCCACAGGGACAGATTACTAATCAGAGGAAGTGCTCTGTTGAAGGGCCTTGCGATGTCCACGGCTGCTTAGTGAAGCTGCTTTAGGTGGCCTGTCATCTTTTCTTCCTCTCCCTACCCCGACCACTGCTACCTTTTCCACTCTCACCTCCCGCTGGATAACCTTGGCAAGGGTGGAGGAGGGGTAGCAAATGGGGTAGAGAAAGGGAAAGATGAGACCACTTTATGAGTGTCCTGGGTTCCCTGTGCCCAGCGTTTCTCTCTTGCTGGTGCACAGGGTGAGTCAGCATGAGCAACTGCAGTATAGCGGCCCAATCAATTTGTTTACGCTTGCCTCTAAAGAGACAATGCCATTGCCAGTGCTGCTGTGTGCGAGTGGTCTCACCACTTCACTTCACAGATTTCCTCATGTCGTACAGGACTAGCACACACTAGCCAAACTTTCTGGCATTGCTCAGAGTGAGCCACTCTGAGCAATGCTGGGAAATAAACGCACAGTCAAGCAAGAGGTTGGAAAATGGGGAACAGAAAGAAAGCATGGTAGATAAAGAGAAAATTATGTGCTGGCAATCTTTCTCAGCCCTAAATTGGTGCATCTTGCTGCAATAGATGGACGATGGAGTCCTGCTTTTTCATCTAGATTTAGGAAGGCAGAGTGTGTGTTTATGTCTTCGGTTTACAGTGCATGCTTTCTATTTCAGGATAGAGTCTTTCCAAGGGCATTAGGGTAACCTGTGAACAAATTGCACACAGGTGATAAAAACAAATAGCAACAATTCCCACTCAAACACACTCACACACAGAGAGATGTCACTACTCGACAAATAGCACAGACTGTTAGCGCAGACAGTGATAAGCAGATAAATGCATGCAGACGTAGCTCACCTACCAGCTCCCATTATGTAACCGTGTTCGCCACATTTTAATGTCATTCCTTGTTGCTGGAGGAGGAGGGGGATGTGAGACACACAGAGATAAAATAAATAAATAAAGCGAGAGAGGCGAGAAGGGAAAGAACAGAGGAAGACTGGAAGAAGAGAGGAAAAAAAATGTTTGCGCCCCACCTCCCCCGCCATCCTCCTTCGTCCTGACACTTCACACGCACAAGCGCATTCACCGTAGTTTCGCAGATTTACTGATACATCAAAAGAGATGCACACAAACACTCTCACACACGCAGCTTTTCCTCAATAAGCCTCCTTTCATAGATAACCCCTCTCCGGCTGACAATAGCAACAATAGCATAAATCCTGATCCCAACAACAACAACAGCAGCGGAGGACAGCCTCGTCCTTCACTGAACTCACGTCAGCACACTGTCCCCTCTCTGTCTGTCCGCCAAACCTGTTTTTTTTTTAACTTTTAAAAGGATCCGTTTCCAGAGCTGAAGTATTCTGGTAGGACATGCTGTGATGGTGATGATTGATCACCCTGTTCTGTTGCTGGAGATCAATTGCCATCCGTCCTCCTCCACTGAAGATCTTGTTTCCTCTAGTTGCCTGTAGCAGCTTTCCTGGGGACTTTTTATTCCCGAATGACCCCACCTTTCCTAAAAGTCAGGCCACAGGTCAACACCTATTATGAAGTTGTATGACCTCGTCGACTATAATGCCCTGTGCCTGTATTGTCTTTCATACAGTCCTGAGAATAACTTCCTTCCTGGTCGGGAATCAATAATGTAGCTTGGTTTATGAGAAATATTATGCCATTTCCCTCCCAATAATGGCCGGAGTCATGGAGAATGTATGCTAGCCTGCATGAAATCAATAGCCTAAATGTAAACGTAAACCTTTCTATTGTCTTGCTTCAATGTGTTTATGTACATTTCAATACACTAAAAGCTGATTTCTGTCTGAAAAAGCCACACCGAACGCATTTCACAGTACTGGGTTGCAAATATCACTTGCAGTTTTCTTTTGAATATCACATATCCCAGTCTTATGATGCACGGCTCCATGGCCTCTTATCACGGTCTCTCACCATGAAGCAATAGCACGTTTCAATCATCCTGTCATGGGAGAACTATAATCTTTTTCTTTTGCATGGCATATGTCCTTCCACTTCTAACTAATCCTTATTATGCCAGAGAAGCGAAGGTCATTGTCAAAGCCGAGGGGTGATTAAGTTAATCCACTTGTTTTCTGAATCCGATTTACCTCATTTTCCAAACTAGGGAACAATGTTCCAGCACAAAGACATCAAGATGATAGTGTGGCACGCATTAAGGAGGAGGGCCCCTACACTGGAGAGGATTCTTTTATCTGTCTTCATCATCTGCATCCCCTTCTGATTCCCAGTTCTATCAGCTGACTTCTAATCACAGCATTCAAAGCTATCTCTGCCATATGGAGAGACAGAGCAAAAGCGAGAGGAGAGCAGACAAGTTAAAAGCAGCATGATCGCTCATATTCCTGAATCAATCTATGTCGCTGCGGTATGAGACACTAGTGAAGCAAAGCACAGTGCCCTGGTGTGTGGGAGTCCTGCAATGTAGCCAGCAAGCCTCTGAGTTACGCAGTGCAGTGGCATACAGTTGACTTCATTAGCAGGTCCCTCCCTTCAAAGGGATGGGTTATTTACTACTGCACCGTGCAGGGCCAGATGCTCCACAGATATTATACAATAGAGATTTGCGCAAGAACAAATAGGTTTGCATTATTGAGTAAAAGTGTGTGTGTTTTAGGGCCAAAGATCTTTGTATCCCTTGCAGTCAGCAGTGAACCTGTAATAAATCCTCAGCAAAAGCATATTTGACTTCAGAGAATGCAAATAAGGTGATTAAAATGCATCCCCGTGTCAGTGAGGGAATACGTGTGGATTATTGTTTTAAACGGCAACTCTGCCTATGAGCTCACATACAGTACAGACCAGCAAACGTCCCTGATTTTAGCATCTGCACCTCACTGTGAACGTGTTATGTATTATGTGCTTTTCTCTGTATATCATGCAAGTCTGCATCTATGAATATTTAATATAGATTCAGTTCAATTCAATTTTATCTATATTATTGTTATGCCAAATCATAAAAATAACCACCTCAGAGAACTTTGACACTATGATAATACAGAGAAAACGTACGACCCCCTGAGACAGTGGGAAGGAAAAACACCCGTTTAACAGGAAGAAAACTCAAACAGAACTGGGCTTAGGGAGGGGAAGCCATGTGACCAGTTGGAGGTGAGGGCAGATTGCTTACTAGTCTGTGTGGCTTTTAGTACGTTGATATCGCCATTAGTTTCTTCCTATCCAGTTTTGTCAATGTCACTTCTCTTTATTTTGTAAAGACCATACTGTATCAGAGAAAATACCATAATAGTCAAGCGCTTGACCTTCAAGGTCATCTGCTTGTGCAGTAAAGCACCACTTTTACCATTCCTAGAAATACACTTGCAATTGCGCCAATATATCAAAACACCAACCCATCATTTTGGAGAAGAGGATGAAATTTAAGGGTCTAAATATAGTGAACTGGGGGGAAAAAGACTCCTGCCTTTTGCTTCTTCAGGCTTTGACATCATGGGTTTTTCTACTGAACATTGTCTGGCCTCTGGAGATCAGTCCTAGTCACCAGTAATGGCCTTTGACATAGAGGTTGGGTCAGTTTGACACAGGTACCAGAACATGAAGAGAGCAGTGTCTGGCCCCCCAGAAGATGACATTAAAGGAGATACTGGCCAATTTACAATACTGTGCAAAAGTCAGACATTTTTTTTTGTATTTTTCTAGGTGTATTTTTTTTAATGTGCAAATAGTATATAAAATATACTAAATAAGGCAAATGTATAGTTTCTAGAAGTGTAATGAGCTTGAAAGTCAGCAATAGGTATAACTAACAAAATTTTTCAACACAGCCTGAAATCTCTTGGGCAAGCTTTATTTAAATTTATTGTAGTCTTCAGGAATAGTTCTCCAGTCTTCTTGAAACTCTTCTTTAGATCACACACACACACACACACACACACACACACACACACACACACACACACGCACACACCCTTTTCTGCACAGTATTTTTCTAGATGATGATGACACTTTCTGGATTCATAATTTTCTTCCACACCACTGGCTAAAATACCTCAAACCATGACATAGTCTCCATCGAGTTTTACAAGAGGCTGTAGATACTCGCTTTTATCTCTCCCTCGGTACATCCTGGCCATGATTTGAACCAAAGATAATTATATATTCATACTTAACCCTAGAACACTATCGCTATAAATAGTAGCACAATCACTAATGCCGGGTGATTTCTACCCGATATATGACCAACAAAAAGTACTTGTCATCAAAATATATCAAAATATGACAACACATGACAAATCAGAGTGGTCTGCTTTTTACTTTTAACTGTGCCACATCTAACAAAATGAAAAAAGTGACCCTAAAATAATGCTCCAAATGGAATTCAATTCTGGAATTCAAAAAAAATTGCTAAAAAAATAATAATAATGATACTGGAAAGCTGGTCTTTGATCCACCCATTCCTGGAACATTTGAGACTTCCCTGGTGAAGGCACAGTCTCCTCAACATGCTAACAGCTGCAGCAGAGAGAAATCATGTAAATGTATTGGTTCAGGTAAAAATCACTCAGCGATTCTAGGGTCAATATAATTATGAAACTGGTGCAAAGACTGGAATGAAAATGAGTGAAAAAGCATCCAGTATCCAAAGCAAAAGCTTGAATAACTCTTGCTCAAGACTGCTTTAAAAAGAAATACACGTTTGGTTCCATGGAAGGCAAATGTAGATTTGAGGGATCAAGCATTTTGCACAGTTCTGTGTGCAAAAAACCATCAAACAAACTTGCAGTAAATCTGAGTCCTTCTGCAATAAAATGGGTAACTTGTGTGTCATGAGTTGAATGACGCAGTTTTAAAGACGCATTGCTAACAGTGACTCTAACATTTAATGTCCAAACCCAACCTGAACTGCAGTATTCACAATAAAATAAGTCTGACTGTTAAGCCTGCTTTGAGATGGGTTTCAGATTTCTGTTGCACAGTCTGCACAAGCATGAGGGGCGAGAAAAAGACAAAGAAAGGAGAAAGAAAAACAGACGGAAAGGAAGAATGAAAGGGAAAAAAAGAGACTGAATGTGAAGAAGAACAATAGACAGCAAGTTAAAAAAAACAAGGTGTTTAAGAGTATTTAGCTCATCTTATTGTGAAGCTCTCAGTCAGTCGTAATAAGCAGACCTAATGCACAATTAAAACCACCTGGAGCCCGCCCGTCACTTCCAGAGTCAACCTTACAATCATTTCTTTGTGTGCGTGTGTTCTTCGTCAACCCTCAGTCTATCACCTTTGCAAAGCTTTGCAAATTAAGGTGTGACCGAGCCAAAATGAGATCTCTCCGTAGCCAGAACAAACACCATAATAGACATTTCAAACACAGACCCTATTATTTTTGTGTGACGGGTGTGCTGCATTCTGGATCCTAAGAACCTTCCATTCAAAAACACCCACATTTCCCCCTCCAAAGATCTGAATCACAACGTCCTAGTCCTTTCACATAAATGTCTCACTCCTACACTGAACAATTATGTTTACATAACAAAAACGCTTTATTGCTTTTACGTGAAGAACTGGGTAAGACAGATTTCCTTGAGGATAAATTGGTGCGTATCAGGCTCACCCAAGTAGTAGTAGTCTTTTTGCTGCTTTGATTGTTGTGTGGCCTTGGATTTTGAGAAAATTCAACATCGCACAAATAGTGTTACTCTCTTTTAAATTCATAAAACATTGAAAAAAACCTAGCTTTTAATAGTAGGACTTTGGTGGAACAAGCAGATACTGTAGTTGTTCCCATTTATTTAAATTCCTCTCCTTTGGCGTCAGACTGTGAGTGTGAGCAGCAGGATGCATGAGGTGTGTTTAACTTGGACTCATTGTGGGGGAAGGCCAGAAGCTCAGAGTGAAATCTGTAAAAGCTCACATACGAAAGACACTTTTATCTTCTTTGTTTTTCTCCGGTTCATATAATGTGGATGTTTGTTCTTGCTATGCGGTCCCTGATTGTTAATGTAGTGTAGCTTTTCTCTAGAGTTAGACCAAAATAAAAACAGCTCCAACATATTCCACTTCTATTTTCCCTTCTCTGCAGCTTGCCACCCAGCGTTGTTGTGTATCTGCTACATTTCGCAAAGCAATCTTGCTTAAACAAACCCTTTGAACTCTGTCTGATTTGGTCTCATTTAGACCGGGGAGCAGAGGGAATAATCAACTCTAAAACGTCAAAGTTGCACCAATCTAAATATTTAATCACCTTTGACTCTGGATGATAGCTGAGCGTGAGGCAGGAAAGATGGAAATAAAATCTCATGACTGTATTGACTATGATTAACACTTAAATTAATAATTACAGAGCATTTCATTAGAGATAAAAAACATACTGGAGGCAGTTGGATCTCAGCCCACTTACCTACTTTATTGATTGTAACGATGGAGCAGTGTCGGTAGTGGCCAGTGTGGGAGCCGATTCTTATCACTTTTGTTCTCATAGCTCTTGCCAGATGCAGCTCTTGGTGTCAATTTTGAATTCCGACACACTAATGATAGAAGGCCTTAATGGTTAAAGCGTTAAACCTTGTCTTACCACACATCCTTATGAGCTGTTAAGAGTTTATGTTAATTAGCTTGTTTAACAGCCCGGCTGACCTCTCTTGGTCTAATATGTACTTTCTTGAATCCTGCTGCCTGTTAATGATCGCAGGTACTTTAATCAGTGATGAGTAAGAGTTTGGCTTTTTAAAGAGTGTCATTAGCTGATACAGTAGACCCTTCAAATTTCTTTCCATTTGGTGAGGTTATGACCGATTTTATTAACTCTTTCCCATCGCGCGAGTTAAAGTGCATCTGGCCAGGTCAGTGACTAAACAACTATATCACTGTCTACTTTGAAGCTCTGCCTGTCCCTGTAAATTCTCCCTTGCCTCACCCTGTGAGGTGGAGTGCAATGATCCATTTGAGCAAGAGAGACACCTCCCCCATTACTCTGAAATTTAGCTTGACACCCCTAACACTGCCATGCTGGTCATTGACACAGCTGACTAGAATTTGTTTGTGTTTGAGGTAAAGGTGTTTGTGTCTATTAAGTGTCCTTGAATGGATGAATCTGGTGCATTCGAGTGGTTGCACATGCAGCCTTGTCAGAGAAGATTCCATTTTAAAAAGCACAGATTCCAAAAGCCATTGCATAACTGGCATGTCTCGCATCTTATCAAGTGGAAGAAAATCCCCAGAAAAGACTCAGATGTGACTTATTTACACTGATCCCCCACAACTTTAAACCAGCGTCACAATTTGTAGGTTCAAAACAGTAGCAAATCTTTTGGTTCCTGATGGTTGTGGGCTAGGACGCTGTCTTCTGGGTTCTGTGCAGTTTTGAGGATAGATCAACACCTTGGCTATTCGTCATGTTTCGGGAGAAGTAGGAGTTTTTTTATGCTGCACAAAATGGAGTTTTTTCCAATTCATGGAGGCTGCTGGCAGTGCAGAGGAAACCTTGCAGCAGAGTGCTTGGTGTGCGTGGTCTGCAACGCTGTATGCTGAACAATGTAAGGTAAGTGTCAGTGGTTATATTGTTGTGGTTGGTCAATGTATGAAGATTTATTGAGAGAAAGGCTGTTTTGTCTTGCAGAGAGCTACTAATCAGAAACATTAGAGGTTGAAGGTTAGTGTGGTCTTTTTGGATCTGTATGTTCATCAAAAACTAAACTTTGTTATTTTTGAGTTATGACCAGTGTCTTTCGCCTCAGCTTGGAGCAGAAACGACGCTACAAGGTTCTGGAGATGAACCAGTTCAGGCTTTGCATTCTTGGCTCGGCTTCTTCTGCATAGTTGCTAACTTGCAAATCACGATAAAGCTGCTAATAGTCAAATATGAAATGGGAATCTTTTCATGATAGTGTAAATCCACAGGCATGCAACCAGCCAGCATGTCTTCTTGAGTATCATTTTCCCAGAGCTATTAATCACTCATTCTTGCTTTGATTTATTCTGCTTTACAAAGGTAATCTGTTCAGTCAAAAGTTGAAATGGTAAGCCCCAACGTAGTACTTGAAAGTTCAGGCTAAAACAATTCTGGAATAGGTTATGATACTTTAGGCAGTTCATTTCGTGAGAAAATATATTTCAAGTTATGTGACGCTACAAGGTTTACTCACTCAGCTGGTATGTTAAAATGGACCAAAGAGGAAAAAGCCAGTCAGTGTGTAACCACAGAGAAACAAGCAAAAGCTTCTTAGATTTATCAAATGAGAGGCTAGTGGTCTGGAAAAATTCAGCGAGTCAGTCGCTGATGGGCCAGGATCGATTGGTTGGGTTGAGTTCCAGATGTTTGTGGACTTACAAATAATATGGCGCAGCTGGTCCTTGCAGCATCCAGAAAAATATGAAAAAACTTGGCACAGTAAAAGACCTTTCTCCTTGGCACAGTATGTTTATGTGCAAACTGCTTAGTCCCAACCCTCTTTCTGCCCTGCGTCATCACCACTCTCAATCAAAAGACCCGAGGCTTTCACATGATGTCATGTGCTAAACTGTTCCGCTTCTTTTTCCTTTTCCATTTCTTAGCACTCTAAACTTTGTTGTGTTTTTCTGATTCAAAATGATGTGAAGTATTTGTTGTAACAGCTTTGGCACCATAAAGAAACAATACAGAAACACATACTGATGATATTGCCTTTATAAAATAATAAAGCCCATTTATATTCAAGGTGTGTAAAGAGAAGCTAATCAAGGCAATCAGCAGCCGGTGTCTTGACAGCAGCTCTTCTCGTTCTGACATCCGGCAATCATCTCAGCTGCGGTTCCTACCTAATAATGATTGTTTCTTTCATCTTTGTGTGCAGAATCAACTGCTTAACAGGTAGTGTAAGATTTAACCAAACGTGCTTTGACTGTCTTTATAACATCTCAAGGCTCTTAGTCTTCCTGGCCCAGGATTCATTCTGAGTTTATGGTGCAGCATTTTACTAACTTGTCACCATGTCTAAGGGGTCAACCAGAGTGCTTGCTCACTGACCTTACAGGTCAGCAGACATGCTTCACCCACCTCACCACTACATTGATGGAGCACCCATGCGTCCCTGAAGCTGATTAAAACACAGGGTGATGGGGATTATTTACAGCATGGCCCATGTGTGTGCGTGTTGTGTTTTCTCTTTATGTGTGCATATGTCTCAAGGACTCTAGTCCCAGGAGGATCCTAGCCTCATAACCTCCCCCATTCCCAGCCATGCCATGGATCATGTAAGGAAATAAGAAATGGGAGGAGCTGCCATTTCCTTCTGCTGGATGTGTCACCTCTTTAGCCTTGGTGAACAGCTAGCTGAAGGCTGAAGCCTGCTGAGAGACACTCAGACCATGACACACCAGAATGTGCTCGATGAGTGTACTTCATCTGGGTACTCAAGATTTGTGTGTTTTGTGCAGCCTGTTAGGACATAGCACATGTGTTGGTACGTGCATGCATGTGCATGTGAGTGTACACCTTAGAAGGCATTGCAGCTGATGGCTTGTCACTGATAGTGGCCCCAATGTGAAACAAAGGTCACAGTACTCTCAGGGTTTCATCTGGCCCTCTCACTGGAGTACTGCTGTAGCTGTCAGCTAATGAGACAGTAGAAGAGTGCAGGGGAAATAGGAGATAGATCAAAAAAAAAAAGTTGAAAGAGAGAAAAAGAGAGCAGGAGATAGGGATTTAATAATGCAACTGAAAGAGAAGGAAAAAAGAGATTTTCTGTTTTGTTTCAGTGGCCGAAACGTAAGAAAACATGAGAATAAGCACAGAAGGTGGGGGGGGGGACAAAAGAGCAAACAGTGCACTACAACAGAAAAAAAGGAGACATCACAGCAAGTCGTGAGTTTAGCTCTTTTAGAGAAAAAAGCACAAAATGGGGACAAGGAGGGACTAAAGAAAGGAAAAGCTTGAAGAAAATTAAAGGAAAAGTCTGCTTCAGTTCCATCACAGGGAAACCATAAAATGCAGTTTCACAGCAGCAGCTGCAAAGAGAAGCAGTTAGGAAACGGCCCCCTGCAGTCTGCCATACACCACACCCTTAGTGAAACTATCTGGCTCTGTCTCTTTTTAATTTCTATCTGTGCTCTTGTCTTTCTGTCTGTAACTCACTGTCTTTCTGTATTGCTCCCTTTCTGACTTTTCCCCTTTTGTTTTCCCCCATTCCTTTAGAGAGGCATCCTAGACAGTGCCTTGAGGCCACCTAACTCAGGAATGATGGATTGGGTCGAGGGTGCATGGAAACGCAGGGGGTTGTGGTGCACTGCAGTGTAGCATGACTGATGGGAACATGCATTATTTTTCCTTGAAGGCTCGTTCAGCATGCACCAAAATACCAGCACGTGTTAAAATGGCCCGAAGCATAAAGAAAAGAGTGCTTTTTAAATGGTCATCCTGTTGCTTTGAATCATGACCTGTTATGCCAATCCGAATGTATTAGCTAATGGCACTGACAGAAGAGGATATTGGCAGATGTTCAGGTTACACTGCAGAACTTACGTATGATTAGCTGTCTTTAAAAGCCTGTTTGTGTGAGACTTGGTTGCTGAGTCACCGCCACCATGGGATGTCATCCCAAAACCAGTTGCCACCCTGCAGTACACTGTATACGTGCATTACTTTGGCTACCATCTTCCCTGTTTTGCTTTTCCTCCCTCAGGGTGAGCACATAAAGTGGAGTCTTTCCAAAACGGCATGAATATCCACCCAGCTGTTCGTGTAGTGCTTTTAATCACATCCCTGTGGTTTAACCCAAAATCAATATTCTTGACTGTGAAGTTCCGGTAACTTCACAAAAAAATGCTTCCATGTACTGTTGCCTTGGCCTGTCTCATTCATTTTTAAGGAGTCAGTTATGACTCCCAAGAGTTGTGCTGGAGACTAAAGTCTTATGGTTCAGTCAGCCCAAACCTGCTGTTGGAGCAGGAAGGTAGGGACGTGGAACCATACAGTGTTTGTAACAGAACAGCAAAGAAGTGCTGCAGCGATATTTGCATCTAGTGCATAAATGGGAACAGAATTATAGCTCTTTTTAAGACTATAATTGTAGATGTATCATTACAGAGCAGAAAAGCAGGAAAGGGAAAGCTCTAAAAACCATAAAAACCATTTACATACCATTTGCATGTACATATATGACAGAACTCAATATATGAAACCATTTTCTTAACCTATTCAATTATAAAAATTTACCATTGCGTATTTGTGTGAAATAACTCGTTTTTCATAAATAGGCCTATTATGGATAGAATAAAGGGAAATTAGCAACTGTGCTTCCACAGGAAATGAAAAGAGTAAGGTTGTCAAAAAAATTGATACTCGGATCCAAATCCAAGTACTATTATCTGCAATGCTGGATACTCATTTACAACAGTATCTATACTGGCAGGCAGGTACACAACCTCTCCCATTACTAGCAGCCTTAATATAAAACTGTTACATCACCCACTGTTTTCTGAAGTGCTGTTTTGAAGCCTTGAGATGAGCCTTTCTGCTGGTGAGGCGGGATGGATCTGACTCTAAAACTGGACGCTCACTGGCTAATGACTTGATTAGCCAATGAGCAGAGATGGGCAGTAACACGTTAATGTAATCTGATTACTTTTTTCAAGTAACGAGTAAAGTAAGGGATTACTATTGCAAAAACGGTAATTAGATTACCGTTACTTTCCTGTAAGCACGCTGCGTTACTGCGTTACTAAAACCGTGATTTTTATGCGAGAATGTCTCACGACAATGACGTAAGCGAGTGCGACGTTCATGACAACAGTTGTGTGCAGATCAACAATGGATAATATATCCAGTGTGGGAGAGAGTATGAGCGTGCAGCGTTTAAAGCGTGGAAGCACTGACCTTACTTTGAGTTTGATTCCATAAAAAGTGACAAAAACATTAGTGTCCGTTGTGCGTGGGAAGAAAACTTCTTTTTACAGCGAAAAAAAACCCTAAACTTCCAAGCAAGCACTGAGTGCGCTACCACGTAATGGGAAACTCACAGAGAAACTCAGATTCTTCCACTGACCGCTGCGGCACACCTGCACCAGGGTAAACCTCCGCCTACCCCACTCCTGCTATACAGGTGAAAATAGAGCAACAGGACCGCTAGTCTTTGACTTTATTTATGTTCTGCTGCGTTTTACTTGCATCTATTTGAATGACTGAGTGTAAACACAAAAAATATTTTATTTTATGTGCTGGAATGTGCAGAAAATAGGTTTAAATGTTAAACAAATTTCTTCCAGTCAGAGAATGTTGCATATAATTAAATTTTTGCTTGATACATAAAGTTAAAAGATTAAAACTGATAAAACAAGTTTTAAAATGGGACCTTTCCATTTGATTACATTTTATATGATGGATTATGCAGAAAAAGTAGAATTGGGCTGAAAGATCTATCACTTTATCACCTCTTCAGGTTGTAAATCGTGTTTTTAAAAAGTAACCAAGTAACTAAGTAATTAATTACTTTTGAAAATAAGTAAATAAAGTAAAGTAACGGGATTACTTTTTGGGGGAAGTAATCAGTAATTAGTTACTGATTACTTTTAGCCACATTAGCATTGTTTTTATTAATGTTTTTAGTGACCACAGTGGCTGAGGGTAGTTCTGCCTGTTTGTAATGTGTTAACATGATCATCATTTATGTTGAAAAACGTGTTTGTTTGTTTTTTAACAGATCGAAGCTTGATTAAAGTCTGCCAGTAACAAAACCAAAACAGTAGCAGCCTACCTTACCTATTTTATCAGCAAAAACAACACATCACCAGAAGCACAGTAGTACCTCTGATAAGCAAAAACAGTCTTTTTTTATTTTTAGCTACCCAAGAGAATCTTTAAAGCCCTTACCATTATGCATTTTTTGTTTGTTTTTTGTTTTTGTTGTAGTAAATCAAAAAGCTTAAAAATAGTGTTGCTATTGAAATTATTGTTTGTATTATTGTAATCCTTTTTTGTTATGCTTCTTTTTGATATCTTTTGTAACAAAACTGGTATTATGTATTTTCCTGGGTATTGGTCCTGAGTTTGAATTTCTATTGTTGTGTCAACCCTAGAGGAAAGTTATTGTCATGATACATCTGAAATTCTACTGTCAAGTTATGCAGGAAATCATGGAAAAACAAAAATTACCAAGAAAGTAGACTTTGATTGATAAAAATGTGCTTTTGGACTATAGGATCTACATTTGGAGGAAAGTTTAAAAAGTCATTATTGGGAAAATTTTGTTTAAAAGTCAATAAATTAGAAAGCTTCTGTCACCCTCTTTTAATTGAAACTTCCAAGAAAAAAACAATACAAACCAAAACAGGTCATTGTAATTTTAAGGCATTAATTTTATAAGACCTGTGGTATCAGGCGACAGGATTTAAGCAGCAAATCCTTTAAGTTCTTTAAGTAGCAAATTGGAGATTAGATTTGTTTCAGCATCTTAACACTGGTTCATGGTTCGTCCCTACTTTACCTACAACAGTGGGTAGGTTCCTACAAATGCCAGCACAGTGATCAACATTGCTTGTTTGATCTGTGAGTTGCCATCATATTTTGGCCTCATACTGATATGAGAAAGGAAAAAAAACAATGGTACACCTTGGCAGGCCAAAGACACTGCTAACACGTGAAGGGAAACTATAATATAATAGCCATAATGATGTCAGTGATAAAGCCTAGGTATGGTCTGTCAGTGTTGAAACAAAGTCCTCTGCATGGTCCACACACTGAAAAGGTCATCAGTCCTGAACCATTAGTATCAGGCTAAACAACATTTGAGGCCAGTTCCTACAAAAAGATTTCATTACTTCTTTGATTTATACATAACTGTTTTCAATTAATTCTTTATCTATTTTTAACTATTTAGCCTAGCATGCATTAGCCTTACTGCATATGAGTTGCCTAAACTGGTGCCCCATTATACATTATTTGGTTGCAGCTTTATTATTTTCCAGCAGACCTATCAGGAAGCATAGTCATAATCTTCCTCATAGGCTTCTTATAATTTAATGTTTTGGCCACGCTGACCTTTTGTGATTCATTCACTGCATAGGTGAGAAAGTAGTTTTTTTTTCTGGTTTATTAATAGTTCAAATGTTTTAATAACCAGCAACAGCATTATTCGCCATCTGTTTAAATACCATTATCATTCGTTAAAATTAGTTTGAGCCAGCATATTTTTGCCATTTTCCTCCTCAGGTAAGCTCCGTCATGTTCTGTGTCACCACTACTCTAAGCAGTCTTGACATTTTGCTTCATTGCATCACTACTTTTCATCCTTTCCCCGCAACAAACATGTGTAAAATTCAATTTTCTTACATTGCATTAGCTTGGTATGCAAAAAGTGCCAAGATATCTTATGTTATATGTCAGCCGGTGGTACTCTTCTGTGCAAGGATGACTCCATTTATAATGAAGACAGGACTTAGTGTGAAATTAACTTTAGCAGCTGAGAAGCTGATGACACAAAGAGAACTCTTCTACTGACTGCGCTGACAGACCAGCCGCCTCGACTCAGCTTGGATCTCGCTGGAGTCTCTCAGGTGTTTTGGAGTCTGGGAACAGAGGCTTTGCGAGGAGAATAGACTGCTGCCAAACGCCTATAACCTAAACACTGTGAGAGCACACTTCACCCTCTGTCTCCTGTTGTGTGTTCTTTGTTTAAAATGTGTTTTCCCCTGCTTCTGTCTATGTCACATTCCTACTCTCACTGCTTTCCCTGTACCTTTCTTTCTTTCGCCTCCATCTCATCCATTTTCAGCCTACCCTGCTACTCATCTGCATTTTTCTTCCTCCATCTTTCTCTCTGTTTTCTCTCATCCCTCCATCACACCCCTCCTCTCCTGCTGCGAACTAGTCGGGCTGCAGAGAACACAGAGCCTGAGGACAGGATGTCAGGAAGTCAGTTCCCATGAAAGGCAATGGGTCGCCACGATGCCTGTATAAGGCCAGATGACTGGCCATTGTCGTGCGCATCAGTGTGAGTGCGCGCGTGTGCAAGTGTGTGTCTATATCTGCGTGTTTTTTAGTTAAATTTGCTTATCGCTGTCAGCTAATGCGCATGCAGAGGTGTTTCTAGATTTGAAGATACATGTGAACATGTGCATGCAGCTACTTGAGTACATGTCTTGTCATGTGTATGTGTGTATTTTGGTGTGAGTGCAAACCCAGCAGCAGGCTGACGTGTGCCGTGCAGCCACAGAGACCAGAAGGGTTCTGCTCCCTCTCAGCTAATCCAAACAAAGCGTAGGCTGAGCCAGAATGAGGAATGTCTGCGCTGTTGGTCGTAGACGCAAAGGGTCAACCAGCATGAGTGTGCGTTTGCATGTGAGAGAAGAAGGGAAGCAGAGATCTTTTTGTATTTTTTTCCTAGGTTTTTGCTGTATTTGTTCATCTGTGCACACTATGTGAGTGTGTGTCTGTGGCTCAGTAATTCTTAATGTGCACTGTGTCATGGAGGGGCAGCTATTCTTATCCCCAGACTTACCTGATTACCATGTAAAGTCACAGAAAAAGGATACAGTAAAATAACCTCTGCTGGCAGGAATTCAGTGTCTGCTAGAATTAAAGGCAGCACTTCCACAGAAACGCACACCGAGTTACAAAAACAGGCACCATAGCAACAGCTTTTATTTCTTTCAGTATTTTGTAGTTTTCTTTATATGTTTATCAATCTTCTTCACGTGTTTATCTGATCCTAAGTGCTTCCTGTGAGGCACTTTGTTCTGTATACAGAAACGACTCATTTTGTTTCCTGAAAGCGGAAACCTCAAGGTTTTGGGTTCTTTTTTCTTTTCTTTTTTTCACTTTTGCACGAGTCATTCGCATTTGGCTCTTTCCTTAGATTCCTGTTGCATTTCAAAACTCTAACCACTGACAGTGGAACTGTGTTTTCCTTGGGGTGACTGGTGAAATACAGATGGGATTTGGAAACTTGACTGTTTGCCTGAGCCAGAAGGATCATTAGGTACTTGTCAGTGACGGGCCTTATTGCATGTCATGGGTTTTCCAGACAGCTAAAGGGGGGCACAGCGAGTTCACAGAGGTTTACATTCACAGACAGCCTTTTGCAGAGATAAAAGAAACGGAAAGAGCACACTGTGCCCCAGTCTCAAACACATTAACAATCGTGTCGGTGCAATCATAAAAATTGACTTTTTGTTTAGAAAAGCCTGACCCGTTCCCTCAAAACACACAAGACAGATCTCTTCCTGCTGCTTACCTTGAATAATGATTCTCTGGGAGCTCATTTACGTGCTGTGTGCTTCAAGTTTTACTGTGCTCAAGGGGCTATTGTGAAGCCATCAGCGTGGCACAAGTGACACCTATCACATACGACTGTCACAATTGTCAAATAGAAGAAAAGGCATGGCAGAGCGTTTAAGCCCCTTTTCCGTTAGTATGTACTTGGATCGACTTGCCACGGTTTGCCCCAACTTGACTCAGATCGACTGTTTTTCATTACAATTTAGTACCTCTTAATGTGTGTGGTCGTTGTCATAGCAGTGTAATTAATATGCGACATGGACGCTACAACAAATGTGGACATCGAGGCAAGAAAATGCATGCTGCTTGGTCTGTGGCTTTTTGTCAGACTCAGGTATGACGGCGTTGTTTTTTGTAGCCATTTCTCTCGTTGCCGGGTTTCAGAAATGGCAGTTTTGATTTCCGTGAATGTGATGCTCTCATGAAGTCTGACAACATCACATTTTAGTACCTGCTCGGATCGCTTGAAATCCGGGTACTATGACCTAATGGAAAACCCTGAAAACCGTGGCGGACCGTGCCAAGTCGATCCGAGTATGTACTAATGGAAAAGTGGCTTTAGGTTGTGTTGTGATACTCAATACTGTTTGTTTCATGAAATAATTCTGCAGTGTAAAGTCACTGATGCCTGTGTGTGTGTTTTTGTGCAAGAGAGCAGTAGACAGCCAGAGAGTGAATATGTGTAACTGATTAGTCTCTATGTGTCCCAGGAGCCCATCGGCATAGGACGGCATAGCAGCTGTGACTGGTTTGACCTCTGACCTTTGAATATTTTACTCTCGGGGTAAATCCCAGGGTACTGCATTTGCTCCTACAGACTGACATTTTTTTCTGCATTAAAATGAAGTGCATTATGTGTACTGCTTAATTTATAATCTATTTTCCCCAGTATATTGTCATTTGTATTGCACCACTTAAGTTGAGTAGGAATGTTAGGAAACAACTTCAGCATTCATTGAAAATGGTCCTCAGCTTATTTGCAATGGTACATGTTCAGGCCACCATGTGGCACAGGGTATGCTGAATTTGTCAGAATGCAATGAAAGCATAGTCACTTATGATCCATCAGTGGCTTCTGGACATAAATAACACTACCATTTCACAAGCAGGCCAATTAAAAATCGGTGACATTCAGGTGTGGGAAACAGATTGGCATTAAAGTTAATTCCTGCTAAAACCCAGTGACATTAGGAAACAGACAACTAGAGAGCAGGCATTCACTCTCATTCTTAATCTACTGCGTTCTTTAGCAAAAAATGTAGCAGTATGCAGGGAAATTGCCAGTGGGAACTCAATAGCAATGGGCAGCCTTTCAAATGTCATTGGGCATCTTTTTCTCTGCATTTAGCAGTTAAAATGGCCAACGTACACTGTACAGGGTAGCTTGAGGATTGGAAGGAAGGGACATGGCCTCCTTCTAGTCATGATCAGCATCTAAACTGCCTTTTCAATGAGCGCTTTACCATTTTATGTACATTTTATGTGCATTTGGGTGTGTTTCCACACGTTAGTGTATTTACATGTATTTACATGTACAAGCAGCGTACTGTTACTGTATTGACAAGAATACATTAGCTATTTAGATTGGACCGACTAAAGAAAGGGAGTTGCTGGCCATGTTCCTCTGATGGCTTATGTTATTCCCACTCCTCCTTACTTGCATTAGTGAGGAGGAAAGCATCCAGGGATGAAGGACACTATGGCTTGAAGGTCAAACCATAGAATCAGTAGCAGATTGCTGTGGGCAGCATTGCTCTCTCACATTAGAGTGCTAGCTACTAATGTGACTATGAACTGCCAGGTCTGAACAATCTAAGTAGTATGTACATGAGTGTCATAACATGCTTTTGTGTTTGCTTTCTCAAATGCATAATCAAATTTGCATTGTCCAGAAGAGGACATTGTATTTGTACCTGAACACCTAACCCTAGGCTACACTGTTGTGTTCATTAAACCTTCCAGGAGTCTTCTTGTCATCCCATCACTCACAGTGAGGCTAAATCGGTGTACTGCTCTGCGCGGATCTTAAATGAACGCCAAACGAATGTCTGCACTAATAATTTCAGCATATCTCATTCAAATGCACTCATAGTACATGCACCTTACAAATGCTTTTAAGGAAGACATTATGCATAGATGTACAGCGTGCACGCAAACTAACAGTGGTGCCACATCTCAGGTGGAATAAAATCATCTCTTTCTCTTGCTGTCTCTGTCCCCCATTAGCCTTGCTTCTCATGCAGAGCCACAAGTGTCACATCACATCATTGCGAGGCACCCCTAATAGAAATATTAATAGAGGGAAGGATGATAGAGAAAAGCCATTTTCACTGTCTCTCGTTCTTTTTTTTCCTATCAGCAAACAGATTAGTACGTAATCCACCAAGGATAAGGCGAGATAAAATGTCCCTGATTGGCTACATTGCGATAAATAAACACATGCCTGCTCCAAATGGATCTTCGCTGCAGAAGGCATTTTTTTCCCCTGATATTTAGCCTTAAAATTGCACTTTCTTTTGGATAATTGAATTCACAATTGCTTTCCAATGCAGTACAGGAGCTTTCCTGAAACAAATGTTTTAGTTCAGGTTGCTGTCATGATACGGGGATAAACTCAAAAAACACAGCTTTATTGCTGGCCACGGGAAGCAATACAAAATAAACTAAAACTGGGAAAACTAAAGCATGAACTGTACAAGGAACCGAACCACGGGGAGAATTACACACAACATGAGGGAGAACGCGACGCCGAACAGAGGAAGACGCAGACAGAAATACACAGAGGGTTAACGAGGAAAGTGGGAACACACGGGGAACACAGCTGACACAGATAACCATAACGAGACAGGGCGGGGTGAACATAACACTGACGGGAGACGGGCAGAGTCAAACAGGAAGTACACAGAGGTTCAGACAGGAGGAGAGAGCACGGGGAGAACACAGACATAACAGGCTGGGGAAAACATGGAATAAAACACGAAAGGGGACAAGGGCTCATGAATACATAGAGGGGCACACAGGGGGTGAGAGTCACAAAGGGAAAGCACACAGGGAACAACATAACAGGGCGACTCAGGAAACATGGCCTAAATAGGGAACAAAATACAAACATACAAGAAAACTAAGAATACTGGGCCAACATGGCCCAGGACCATGACATCACCCCCCCCCACCCCCCCCATAAGGGCTGGCTCCAGACAGCCCAAACACAGGAAAACAAAAACCAAACAGAAAACGACCCAGGGCGGGCGGCGGGGGCCCAGGACGGAGGGCTCGGAACAGAAAACAAAAACGAGCAACAGAAAACACAGGAGCACAAGACCATAGTTCAAATAAAGTTCAGGGGGCCGACCCAGAGCCCACCGGCACAAAAGTTCACGGGTCACACGGTCGGGGGGCCGACCGGGCGGGTGGCACCGGTGACAGAGCTGGTCCGGAGGCCGGCCGCGCGGAAGGCAACGGCGGCGGCGAAGGGGACGACTGAGCAGTTCAGGAGGCCGGCCGCGCGGAAGGCAGCGGCGGCGGCGGCGAAGGAGACGACTGAGCAGTTCAGGAGGCCGGCCGCGCGGAAGGCAGCGGCGGCGGCGGAGGAGACGACTGAGCAGTTCAGGGGGCCGGCCGCGCGGAGGGCAGCGGCGGCGGCGAAGGAGACGACGGAGCAGTTCAGGGGGCCGGCCGCGCGGAAGGCAGCGGCGGCTCTCCAGTGTCAGGCGTACTGGCCGAGGCCCGGTGGGCACAGGACCAGTCGAGGCAGGACCAGACGAGGCAGGACCAGACGAGGCAGGACCTGATGGTGGCGATGCGGGGGCCGGACCAGGCGTCGCTGCAGAGGCTGAGGCTGGACCAGGCGACGGCGAAGCAGGAGCTGAGGCTGAGGCCGGACTGGGCGAAGCAGAGGCCGAAGCCGGACTAGGCGGAGCAGAAGCAGAGGCCGACGCCGGACCGGGCGACGTTGAAGGCGATGACGGGGCCGGACCAGGCGATGACGCACAGGCTGGAGCTCGACCAGACGAGGACGAAGACTCTGAGGCTGGGCCAGACGAGGACGAAGACTCTGAGGCTGGGCCAGACGAGGACGAAGACTCTGAGGCTGAAGCCGGAGCCGGACCAGGTGGAGCAGGAGCAGCTGATGCAGAGGCCGGACCGGGCGAGGATGAAGGCTCTGAGGCTGCGGCTGACGAAGCACGGGCTGGAGCTGCGGCTGACGAAGCACGGGCTGGAGCTGCGGCTGACGAAGCACGGGCTGGAGCTGGACTAGGAGGAGCAGAAGCAGAAGGTGGCTGGATGGGCTCCTCGGGCCCTCCAGCTGAGGTGGCATGGTGCTGGACGGGCGGCTCGGGCCCCCCAGCAGACGTGGCATGAGGCTGGTGCGGTTCTCCTGAACCCCCAGCTGACGAGGAAGGTTGCTGAACGGGCCCCTCGGACCCTCCAGCTGACGAGGTAGATGGCGGCGTGGGAGCCGCGGAGTCCTGGATGAGCTCATCCGAGCTCCCAGCAGGAGCTGATGCAGAGCCAGAGAGATTTGAGACCCCTGGCTGAATGTTAAGCTGACCAGCGGACCGTACTGCTATCGGGGACTGGGCTACTGGAGACGCGGGGAGCTGAGCTACTGGGGCCTGCGCTACAGGCGGCACTGGAGCTACTGGGGCCTGCAATGCTGACGGCACTGGAGCTACTGGGGCCTGCGCTGCAGGCGGCACTGGAGCTACTGGGGCCTGCGCTACAGGCGGCACTGGAGCTACTGGGGCCTGCGCTACAGGCGGCACTGGAGCTACTGGGGCCTGAACTGAAAGGGACACGGGGGACACTGGAAACTGAACTGAGGGGGACACTGGAAACTGAACTGAGGGGGACACTGGAAACTGGACTGAGGGTGGCTGCGAGGGAGCTAACTGAGCTGTGAAGGGCTGCGAGGGAGCTGACTGAGCTGTGAAGGGCTGCGAGGGAGCTGACTGAGCTGTGAAGGGCTGCGAGGGAGCTGACTGAGCTGTGAAGGGCTGCGAGGGAGCTGACTGAGCTGTGAAGGGCTGCAAGGGAGCTAACTGAGCTGTGAAGGGCTGCGAGGGAGCTAACTGAGTTGTGAGGGGCTGCGAGGGAGCTGACTGAGCTGGCCTGGGAGGAGAAACACGAGCAGGAAAAGGAGCAGGCTCAGAAAAAACTGTCCGAGAAATGGCAGGCTCAGGGTCGACAAAAATAGCTCTATCAAAAATGAACCCGCCGTCCACTTCATGTTTTGTAGTTTTAGCATTGTCTGGTTTATGGCGGCGGGCGCGCCGCCTCCTTCGAGCAGAGGAAGCTGGCGCGATGGGCGCTGATGGCGCCAACACAGAGGGTGACGTAGTGGTGAGTTCCCCGTCGTCCGCCCCCATCCTTGCCAGAAATGCGACAGGCGAAAAATAGCCTAAGCGGATCGGAGACGGCGAGCGGCTGGTAGGCTGTGCAGCAGGTGAGAGGTCCTCCTCCGGGATGAGCCAGGGTTTCCGCCGGAGCTCGTCCTCCCGATAAGCCCGTAACACCTGCTGCCGCTCTTCCTCGCCAAAGTCTATGGCTTCCGTTGTCTCCGTGCGCCACGCCGTGCGGCCAGACCGCGGTGAAGACGCGGAAGCCGGCGGGGTGCGGGCGGAAGGTGTGTCTGTGGCGAGCCTCACCGTTCCCACTCTGACCGCTACTGGCTCATGAGACAGCGGGGAAACGGCGCAACGGCACGGCTCTGGTGAAGGTGCACGCCCACCGGGCCGCTGCTCCTGCGGACGGAGTTGGAGGGTGGAGACGAGAAAGTCGCTGACGAGGGGGTGCAGCGTCTCCCATAACCAGGGGAACACAGATACGCACACCCCTACTTGGCGGGCGAACTCCTCTCGTTCCTCCTCACTGGAACAGTGCAGCCACTTGTCGCATAGAGACTCCACTGTCCGGACGATCCCCCTCCTCTGTGTCGCTGGGTCCGACATGTTCGCGTCGTCCTGGAGGTCCGCGGAGGGGTTGTGAACTGCTGGGTCCATGTTGCGGTCGCGTTCTTCTGTCATGATACGTTGTGTGGCAGGCAGGGGAAGGACCCAAGATGCAGATTCACAGACACGGGGATAAACTCAAAAAACACAGCTTTATTGCTGGCCACGGGAAGCAATACAAAATAAACTAAAACTGGGAAAACTAAAGCATGAACTGTACAAGGAACCGAACCACGGGGAGAATTACACACAACATGAGGGAGAACGCGACGCCGAACAGAGGAAGACGCAGACAGAAATACACAGAGGGTTAACGAGGAAAGTGGGAACACACGGGGAACACAGCTGACACAGATAACCATAACGAGACAGGGCGGGGTGAACATAACACTGACGGGAGACGGGCAGAGTCAAACAGGAAGTACACAGAGGTTCAGACAGGAGGAGAGAGCATGGGGAGAACACAGACATAACAGGCTGGGGAAAACATGGAATAAAACACGAAAGGGGACAAGGGCTCATGAATACATAGAGGGGCACACAGGGGGTGAGAGTCACAAAGGGAAAGCACACAGGGCGACTCAGGAAACATGGCCTAAATAGGGAACAAAATACAAACATACAAGAAAACTAAGAATACTGGGCCAACATGGCCCAGGACCATGACAGTTGCTAATTAAGTTTCCTTTTCTCATAATACAACAAATTCTACTCATTGCGTCTCTTTCTTTAAGCTAGAGTCTGTTAGGAGCTCGGTGTTGGAGCTCAGGCTCTTATTTGGTTCTTCTTCTGTTACTTAGTGATTTATTTTGGAAACAGACATTATGTTGATCTAAGCTGTGGTGAGTTTACACAGGCCCTGCTAACTCCTCTGATGGAATTAGTAGTTAGGGATGTACCTTGCCAGCATGTGGCATAAGAGAAAAGCTAAAATGTCTGGACACTTTCTTGTTGTGGACTCAGGGAAGAACATTTTCATCATCCTGGCATTGGTCCAGCCATGCATGGCTCAGGCATTATGTACTCTCCACTGAGCAGGCGACACGCAGGGCAAAAAGTGTGCTTCTTTGGCAATAACTGACTGTGTGCATGTGTTCATCATGAGATCTGATATATATGCTGAGAGATAGGATGGATGATGGGGATGGGGCGGTGGTGTTGGTGCTATCCATAACCATTTCCCATGTGAAGGCAGATGCACAGAGATGGTTTTTTGAGATGTCTCTGCAATATAACCTATAGCAAGTGAAGTGAAATTCACATACTGTACAGTGATTTATTTTTATTTTTTTAACCTGGCTATCCTCTTCCTTTTTTTAAATTTAATCACGCATAAAGTTTCTATGCTAATCGCAACAATAAAAGTATACTTTGATCGTTTAATCATAAATTCCAATTTAAACTCAGGAATATGACATTTGAGCAGTTCCACCACAATAATAAGGATAAGATTTTATCTCAACAGTTCCTCCAACAATTTTTATTTCATGGAGCCATCCAGACTCTTCTGGGATGGTCAAAAGTTAAAACCTGTGGCTTTAAGTTTCAGGGAGGAGAGGATGCACCGCAAGTCACCTGACCAGACAGACAGACGGGCGCTGTAATTTCCACCAGAGTGTGAATAGATAATAATAGCTCTCCCAGCTCACCCACACAAAACTGAGGTGCTGTTAGTGGACGTACTGTAGGTTAAACAGTTTGTTCTCAGCTTACTGTAATATGCAACACATGGACACATACTTGCACGCACTTGGTAGATAAAATGCATAATTTGTCAGCACAAGAGAGATGCGGGCGTCATGTAGTTTGTTTGAAATACAGCTGAGCTTCACTTTATTTTCTTTTTCTTGTGTTGGTGAAAATGGGAGAAAAAATGTAGGATGAAAAAAAATTGCTTCCCTGAGTGAGGAGAGCATCCTCGGTGGCGCATAAACCTTTCGCTGGTCAGAGGCTGTTTTTAACCTTTGTGTGGGATCCAAAATGTCAAAGAGCCAAACGTCTTTCATTAATCTCGAGACAAAAGCCCCTTACATCAGCAAAACCCGCAGATTGCCAGCAAAGTGAGAATCATATCCCAAACTTTAAGAGAAGAAAAATACGCGAGCAGACCGGGGCTGCTCCCTCCCAATTCTGTTCAAGCAAGCTGCCTACATCGTTTTCCTCCTGCACCTTGTTCTTTTTTTAATTAGGCAGGAAATACTGCCCAAGGGCTGATGCATGAGGGACAAAGCACTTAGCATGTCTGGCCCGATCTAAGATTCTACATTCTGGCTCCTAAAATAAATCCATTTATTGCTTCCTCCTGGGTATGCTTTCTCATGCCTAAAAGGAGCATGATGTTGATTATAGCTTTAGCTGCCACACTCTGTAGACTACCCGAGCTTAAGCTGTGTGGCCAAATGAGAGACTGTGGGACATGAATTTGTATAATACAAACATACCAAAAAAAAAGGGAGAGGGGATCGAAGGTAAAGCCTGAGATGACTTCTATAGCTTCTATAAAGCACAAATTAAAGAGTGTCCTTTCCCCCTCACCACCACTTACATCACCTCCAGATCCTGATTCTATCATCTGTTAAACTACCACCTCGATTCGATGACATATCCTCAGATACACCTCATACATATTCATCCTAATGTTTAATTCACTCGGAATTTGTGCACGCGGCGTGTTTTCCTTTCCCTACGCTCCCTATTTTTCCATTTCCCTGTGGCGATGTCACAGGGGATTAAGTCACGGAGGCCAAGGGACTTGTTTATGATTCATCTGGAGGAAGGCTGGAGCCGGTAGTAGTACCCGCAGGGCAGGCAACTAGCAGGCTATATCCCAAGCTCCCTAAGTTATGCTAACAGGACAGGAGCACTGAAAAGCGTCTAATGGAAATCACAGAGATGATGTGGAAGGAACATTATTAAAGTAAGATTAGACATTTCGTATGACGTAAATGTCCATGATGTAAATCCTGTGTCGTGGTCTGTGTTGTATCTATAGACTTATGTAAATTAATTGTTTATGATCCCATTAGACGGGATTAATAATGTCACACCACAATATGATAAACAAGACAGAAGAAAAAGTGAAAGTTTATTTATATGACTTTAGGGGAAAATATACCCTGTTTTTACTTTTTTTGTCTCATGATCTAATGATCTAAATTGGCTCAACTTTTCTTTACCCGCTCTTATTTTTGTTTTTAGCTTTTATTTTGAAAGCACCTCAGGCAGATTGCAGTAGGGTGCTCCTGGAGTGTATTATCCCAATAAATTACAGGCATTTAAACCTTCTGCAATTCAGCCCAACTAATTGCATGTCAAGTTTTTAGGAACCTGTTGGAGTTGATTAACATTTTTAATAGGTGTGTGGGTGCTGCGGTGAGGCTTACATTTAATAAACCCACTCACCATGAGTAAACCACAGCCAGCACTAAAAGTTAGTTTGAAGCACATGTTCAACCTTTCCTTTTTTATATATTTTTGCAGTATTACTAGTCTCATTTGTTAGTAACAAAGTGATTTGTTATTGGTGACAGACAACATTAGAATAGTCTCTTTTTATAATGTCAGTGCACCGGTGTCACAGAAACTAACATATTGGGACTTACTGTCTTCTTTTAATTACTCTTTTAATTAACTTGTGTCTAACCTTCGTTTTGTCTGAGGATGCCCGAGCATGCCATTTAGCACAAGGTAATGAGATTAACCTCTCATTGACCAAGCAAATGTAGATTAAACATTATGGCTAAATGAAATGAGCTGGGCTTTATTTACTCATGTGTGCAGGCAGGCGGCAGGCAGGCGAGCCACAACTCTCTCAGCGGTAACATAGCTGAAATGTCAGGGGGATAGAGGGGAGTGTGTTTGGCATTGAGTCGTGAGTGTGGCCGACCAGCTGCATGGGAAGGAAAGAGAATGCAGCCTGCGCTGGAAAGAGTACAAAAGTCTCCCGTCTCTAATTCACTACCTAAGGAGAGACGACTACAGACGGCCAACAAAAACGGGTCGGTAATCGGTCGGTTCTGTGCGTGGAACTTACATGTGAGTGCATCTACAGAACCCAGGCTTCTTCGCTGTCACATTCTCCCGCTGTCTCGCTCTTCACATTCACCCAGAAAGAATGCAAAGGACACCCTCTTTCTCCAGCCACACACATGTGTGCAAAAACATGACCTCCACGACTGTCAAGGCGCGCTCACTGGGTGTGCAGGCTAACTGGTAAAGGCAGTAGGAAACAACATGTGGCATGTTTGGCTGTTTTTCCTCTTTCCAAGTGAATTCTCGTCCAGAGAATGCAACATTGCACAACACTGACTCTAATGTCTGTGGACACAAACATGAACATTATGCCTCAGAGATCTTGGAAATGCAGTCATATCTTGTAAGTATTCAGGAGTTTTTGTTAACAGGCACACTGCACTCTTTAAGGTTTATTGTTCCTTTATGCTTCAAATGATACTTCAGAGGAACAAAGTTAAATTCTCAGGGGAGAATCTTTAAATCTAGGATCTAAAAAGGCCCTACTATTAGTATATTAATACGAGGTATGTTGTTGTTGTTTCTACAATTGTAATAAGAATTCATATTTTGGAATCATATCACAAAACCTGAGTCTAGTAAGACTGATGGCTTTATTTGCTTTTCCCCGTATCAGATTCTTCATCTACAGCAACGTTTGTATGTTAATGACCCTGGCTCTACAATTCAGGCTCTCATTTCCTTTGGCACATCTGTTATTACACATAAGTGGCCTAGTTTAAATATCAAATTTAAAAGCCAACAATACATGCATACCTTTAAGGCATGTCAAATGCATCTTTAGAGAAAGACTCTGGAATTTGGGGGATTTTTATTTTTATTTTTTTTTTTTAGAAATTTAGGAACTGTCTGTGCTTTTTCAACTGTCTACTGAGAGATTATGTGCAAATTTCCAAAACCTTAGGTGTGACCTTCGCCCCGTTTCCTTCTAGCCCAGAGTTTCTGCAACCAAATGTCCTTCTCCTAGCAAGAGAAAAGCTGCACTGGCCCAGCTAGAGCTGCACCTAGTTTTAATCAGGCTTTGGGGAGTGAAATATGACTCTGTTGAGCAGGCTGTACCCAAGCTCAATTCATCTGGTTTCAATCTTCTCTCCGCCCTCGTATGTGGCCGCGTGGGCATTCCTTTTCGAGACATGGTGGGGAGTAGTGCTGAGCAGCACAAAGGGCAAGCATATTTATTTGGAGGAGAGTGTGTGTGTGTGTGTGTGTGTGTGTGTGTGTGTGTGTGTGTGTGTGTGTGTGTGTGTGTGTGTGTGTGTGTGTGTGTCTGTTTCTGTATCACAGAACCAGACTGAGACTTACACAAACTTTCTTTTCTCAAAAATGCCACTGAGGACTATTGCTCTTGCACACAGATGCATTCCACACACCTTTAAATATATTAAAATAACAGAGTGGATATGTGTGCCATGTGTTAGTTCAGCTGCACACACATATACAGTGTAAGTGTGTTTTGTGTGTGTCTGTGTAGCAGGTGAATAAGTTTAGTGTCCTGCACGAATGGCCTTAGCTAATCATAAGGACAGATGGTAGGTTGGTCCATTAGTTCTCCTAAATGAGCCTAAGTGAGGCCTTTCCTGGAAACCTCACAGCCCCTGTTGACCTCCCTGGCCATCATACAGCCACCACTCTGGCTCTGTCAGCTACCCCACCAGTCAACACCTTTCAGCATACAGCTGCCAAAACAGACGTAGCATCTGCTCACCTCTGGGGAAATTGCAGCCATTGACGTGTCCTTCCACGTCAGTGGCTTGAACGGATAACTTACCTCTTTGTCCTCTACAGGAGCAGCTACGGCACGAGCGGCAGCAACAGTATCATCCTCTCATTTGTGTATGAGCTGTCCCCTGCTTTATTATTTTCCGCGTAACCAATCAAGTAAGAATGGCGTGTCAAATGCATACCATAAGACCGGCGACAGCCCTAATATGTCAGTGACGCAGCCAGCGCTGGGCGGATGAAGAGGGGGAGTTAGCGCCCCGTCTGTTTTCAATTAGCCGATGAAATGTACAACAGGGGAGCTGCTCTGCTGTGCTCAGTTCCTATTCTCTCGTGGATCCGGCGAAGTAAATTAGCTGGGAGAAGCTTTGCCGTCGAACCCCAGGTGAACTTGGACTTTAGACATTGACAAATAAACACAATGACCTAAATAATGGAAGCAAATCTGCATGTGAAGAAGAAGAAGAGAAGCATCCAGAATCCCCACACACTCATGACTATGAGCTCCCCAAATGCAGTGTTTACATGTCCAGATTGGATCTTATATTGCCTCTAAAGCTAAACTTTAGTGCTGCTACAAATATAACACTAGCTGCAGACTTGTTTTCTTCCTATTCCCCTTGTTCGTCACGTGCCTGCAAACCTAACCATATAGCCCACTGTGGCTTTTATTATCTTCCCACAGGTTGTTAAACGTGTCTTTGAAACACAGCTGGGGCATTGAATTGCGTTTAATAAAAGCCAGGGGTGCTGTAGTTTATAGCGCACGAGGCAGATAGTATTTGAAGTTTTCATCGGTCGCAGATTATCGTGAAGCATCCATCATTTGTGCGACCACGATGCACCCCGCTTCTTGTGGCCATGCACCTAGTCAGCTCTATTTTCAACCTAATGGACATAAAAAAAAATTGCAGATTGCAGCAAAATGGACTTGGCAGCACAAAAGCTTATTAAGTATTGATCCACTGAGGTCAGTCCCCATGTCCAGCCACTCCAACAATGTGAGAGGAGTTCATTCACATGCTTGCCAGCCACAAATTGAGATTAGACCACATAAATAACTGAGGAAATTGAGGAACATTTTGTGAACAGAGAACAGCTCCTGCAGTCACCTGATGTGCCAGCAAAAGCTGTAGGAGCTGTTTATATGTGCGCTGTGGGCTTTATGGCTGTAGCATAACTAGTCCATCTGTCCTAACTCCAGCAGTGCTTAGCTGATGATATCATACCATTTGAAAGCTCAACAGGAAAGCTTTAAGTTGATCAGCAGCAGGAGAACCTGTCTTCTACAGTCTTTTAATGAATACAGCTCATCTTGTTTCTGACTGCACCATCTGTCAGGCATACGGGGTCGAACAGAGCTTGAAGTCAGCAAAGAACAGCCTCCGACTGAGTTATCTATTCGGCTGTGATTGTAAATACGCTAGGGATCTCTGTGATGTATATTTTTCACTCTTATTCTCAAACTCCTACCAACAAAACTCCTTAATGCTGCTGAGATCAAGGGATGGTTGAGCCCTGGGATCAAAGTTTGTTGAATAGAGAAAAATAAGAAAAATGGTCTGCACAGGAATGGAAAGATAGTTTTGTTTGCGTGGGGGAAAGGCAAATCTGATTTCTGCCAAAGCAAATATAATTTCTGTAACTGGATTTGCAGTTGTTTTCGTTTGATATCCCAAATTGCTGACTTACCACTTTGAAAACGAGCAATTGTTTTCTGTTCAGTCGAAGACCCATACGAGAGAGAATGAGTCCCAGCAAAAATATCCTCGGCAACAGCAGAGAGTTTAATTTCAGAGTGCTTTTTTGTGACTTCTTATATATAATGACTGACTGTCCTCTACTCCTCCATTAAAACGTGTTTCCTCAGTGGGGGATGCAGCAGGTTTATTCAAGGCTGCATGCATGTGCTGCAGGGAAGATGTGCCCTTTACACACATTCACACGTACCCACACACAGCTTCAGTCACCTTGGTGATATGTTTCTGTAAGACGTTAACTTCCTCTCTCTCTTCTTTGCTGCAATGCTTTTCTCAGATATGCAGACTCTCACGCAGAATAAAGCGACTATCCACACATGCTGGTTTGTTTAGTCACTGCCAGATGTTGGGAGGGTCTGATGTTGCACAGAGAGGTCACTGTCCAAGCCCCATTTGACTGAAGCGTGTTATCTGGCACAAAACAGACCATTTGACATTTGGACCTTGTTTAGTGTAAAGACTTTGATGGGGGGGTCTTAAATGGTGTTTTTTGTGTGTGTTTGTTTGTTTGTTAGTTCCTTTAACCTGAATATAACCCTGTAAACGGTTTTACTCCACGCAGGCTTTTGGAGATTATTCTACAGGTCAGTCTCCAAGATGCATTGCTGTAATTAACATTTTAAATGTGGAGAGTCCTTTATAAAATGATGAATTGGTTTTCCAAAAAAAAAGAAGATGAAGAAGAAAGAAGAACTTTTTGCCAAAGACAGAGTTTTGTTGTTAAAGAGACTGGAGTTTGTCCAAGTCTTCTGCATGTCCGTCTTTCCACTTGGTCTTTTTTTTCATACAAAAGCCGCAGAAAGGTGGAAAGAATTACTCAAACTTCATGCAGTAGTGTGTCGTGTTTCAGTGTTCCCTTTAACTTTGATTATACAGTATATGTAAAATATGTGTTTATCTTCTCTTGGAAAAAAGACAAAACCAAAATTGACTGAATGGTAAAAGCAGCCTCCAGGCTGAAGAAAATGCTACAAAGGCTTTGAGAAGCCTTTGCTTTTTGGATTGTTTTAAGAGAAAAGTAGAAGACTTTGCAGTTGAGCAGCTACACCCAAGAGTGTAGGTTGTGCCACCAGATGCAGCAGTGTAAGCAGGTTTCACTGACTCGCTCAGACCCCTGGGGAATGATGTAATTATCTTTTTCCCATTTTCGTTTCTTCATTCTTATTTTGCTAAGGGAAAATGCAGAATACTTTGGGGGAATTAAAAGTGCCTGTTGTGAAACTAATTTCGGATCTATTTTGGGGATCTATCAGCGGGATGCTGATGCCATCTCTTGACATGACAGCAATGACAAGGCCATGAAAGGTATGCTAATGAAGGTAATAACAGCATCACAAGGTGAGCATTTGCCACATCATTCAAACGTCGGTGGTATTTTATCTCCTTTTTCTTTTCCAATTGGTCTTCCTTCTCTTTTCCCATCTGCCCTCCCTCTGCAGCTTCGAGGGATTATTGTGGAAATTATTCTGTTCATTTCCTCCTAAACCCACCCATTACTGCTCGAGCCAGATTTCTTAGAAACTCCTCATCGAAGATGAACAGGAAACGGATGGCCTTCACTTTTACAACTTTTTGTGTAAAGCTTCAGTTTTCTCATTGATCTAGTGGCCCTCATATTTAATAGTGCTACAAATTAAAGAGGTTTAAATATTCAGATTGGCTGTACGAGCTCGTGATGTTGTGATTATTAATGGCCAGGCTTGTTGGGATTAAACTCTGCTTCACCAAAGACATCTGAGAACATGACACAAACATAACAGCACAGGATGCAAATGGTAACAGCAGTGCAAGAAGCCATCAGTTCGAAGTACTTCACATTTAATCAGTGCACGATACCTGATAAGTGTGTATATATATATATATATATATATATATATATATATATATATCAGAACAAGCTCTGAGTACAAGATCCATAGAGGCTGGGGTCTATCACACCAGGCAAGACCCCAGGTGCAGGCTGTGTAAAGATGCCCCAGAGACAATCCAGCACATAACAGCAGGGTGCAAGATGCTAGCAGGCAAGGCATACATGGAACGCCATAACCAAGTGGCCGGCATAGTGTACAGGAACATCTGTGCCGAGTATAACCTGGAAGTCCCGAGGTCAAAATGGGAGATGCCCCCAAGGGTGGTGGAGAATGACCGAGCTAAGATCCTGTGGGACTTCCAGATACAGACGGACAAAATGGTGGTGGCTAACCAACCGGACATAGTGGTGGTAGACAAACAGAAGAAGACGGCCGTAGTGATCGATGTAGCGGTTCCGAATGACAGCAATATCAGGAAGAAGGAACACGAGAAGCTGGAGAAATACCAAGGCCTCAGAGAAGAGCTCGAGAGGATGTGGAGGGTGAAGGTAACGGTGGTCCCCGTGGTAATCGGAGCACTAGGTGCGGTGACTCCCAAGCTAGGCGAGTGGCTCCAGCAGATCCCGGGAACAACATCGGAGATCTCTGTCCAGAAGAGCGCAGTCCTGGGAACAGCTAAGATACTGCGCAGGACCCTCAAGCTCCCAGGCCTCTGGTAGAGGACCCGAGCTTGAAGGATAAACCGCCCGCAGGGGCGTGCTGGGTGTTTTTATATATTAGTAGTAAAGTATTTAATATTGAGTGCTAGATACTTACTGGATCCTGATTTAAAGTTACAAGATTTAAATCAGAGGAGAGCTTTGAGATGACACGTTATTCTGGTTTCTTCCAGTTAATTATTTTCTTCAGAGGAAACCAATGAGTACACCATTTCCATTTGTAATAGTACATAATGCACCTTTTTTAAGAGGTTTTAGCTGGTGTAGTATTGTTTGAGCAGCAGGACGGTACAGAATACCTCTATATTGAAGAACAGACATAAATATTGTATAATAATTTAAAGGGTGGAAAAAAAGGCATCACCTGCATTCTTCAACTCCAAAAAAAAGCCTTGTTACAGCACTTAACATCTGGTTCATAAGTCATTGAATTTGAACCAGATGTTCAATGAGTCTTAAATCAATGTTACCATGAACCCAAATACCAAATTACGATACCAAGGACTAAGCCAAGGTTGGTACTGCATTTGGAGTGACTGCTTGTCAGTGGTTAGGGATGCGATGCTTTCCATACAGTGGGGCAAAAAAGTATTTAGTCAGCCACCGATTGTGCAAGTTCCCCCACCTAAAATGATGACAGAGGTCAGTAATTTGCACCAGAGGTACACTTCAACTGTGAGAGACAGAATGTGAAAAAACAAATCCATGAATCCACATGGTAGGATTTGTAAAGAATTTATTCGTAAATCAGGGTGGAAAATAAGTATTTGGTCAATAACAAAAATACAACTCAATACTTTGTAACATAACCTTTGTTGGCAATAACAGAGGTCAAACGTTTACTATAGGTCTTTACCAGGTTTGCACACACAGTAGCTGCTATTTTGGCCCATTCCTCCATGCAGATCTTCTCGAGAGCAGTGATGTTTTGGGGCTGTCGCCGAGCAACACGGACTTTCAACTCCCGCCACAGATTTTCTATGGGGTTGAGGCCTGGAGACTGGCTAGGCCACTCCAGGACTTTCAAATGCTTCTTACGGAGCCACTCCTTTGTTGCCCGGGCGGTGTGTTTTGGATCATTGTCATGTTGGAAGACCCAGCCTCGTTTCATCTTCAAAGTTCTCACTGATGGAAGGAGGTTTTGGCTCAAAATCTCACGATACATGGCCCCATTCATTCTGTCCTTAACACGGATCAGTCGTCCTGTCCCCTTGGCAGAAAAACATCCCCATAGCATGATGTTTCCACCCCCATGCTTCACAGTAGGTATGGTGTTCTTGGGATGCAACTCAGTATTCTTCTTCCTCCAAACACGACGAGTTGAGTTTATACCAAAAAGTTCTACTTTGGTTTCATCTGACCACATGACATTCTCCCAATCCTCTGCTGTATCATCCATGTGCTCTCTGGCAAACTTCAGACGGGCCTGGACATGCACTGGCTTCAGCAGCGGAACACGTCTGGCACTGCGGGATTTGATTCCCTGCCGTTGTAGTGTGTTACTGATGGTGACCTTTGTTACTTTGGTCCCAGCTCTCTGCAGGTCATTCACCAGGTCCCCCCGTGTGGTTCTGGGATCTTTGCTCACCGTTCTCATGATCATTTTGACCCCACAGGATGAGATCTTGCGTGGAGCCCCAGATCGAGGGAGATTATCAGTGGTCTTGTATGTCTTCCATTTTCTGATGATTGCTCCCACAGTTGATTTTTTCACACCAAGCTGCTTGCCTATTGTAGATTCACTCTTCCCAGTCTGGTGCAGGTCTACAATACTTTTCCTGGTGTCCTTCGAAAGCTCTTTGGTCTTGGCCATGGCGGAGTTTGGAGTCTGACTGTTTGAGGCTGTGGACAGGTGTCTTTTATACAGATGATGAGTTCAAACAGGTGCCATTCATACAGGTAACGAGTGGGGGACAGAAAAGCTTCTTACAGAAGACGTTACAGGTCTGTGAGAGCCAGAGATTTTCCTTGTTTGAGGTGACCAAATACTTATTTTCCACCCTAATTTACGAATAAATTCTTTACAAATCCTACCATGTGAATTCATGGATTTTTTTTTTTCACATTCTGTCTCTCACAGTTGAAGTGTACCTCTGGTGCAAATTACTGACCTCTGTCATCATTTTAAGTGGGGGAACTTGCACAATCGGTGGCTGACTAAATACTTTTTTGCCCCACTGTATATGGACACAAAATGATAATAGTGTAGTAATCATAAATTACTGACATATTTCTAGTAGTAATATTTAAGTAAAGAGTTATTCTGGTTAGCAGTTACTAATTAGTGCTTTGGTCTTATTTGCTCCTTACACATTACTCAATAACGACTCTATGTACCTTATTGTAAAATGCTACTGACAAAAAATTCAATGTCAGCAGAGGGTTGCAGGCAAAAAGGATTATGGGATTTTATCCCGTCAAAGAGCAGCCTCCAGTCAGGGAAAACCAAACAGCCCGTTTGATTTCCACAGGCACAGTATATATTCATGAGTTGGACCTTGAAACTACAAGGAGACCACTATAGTGCGCCATATGCAAAACATATGTTTTAATGTGGTGTGATAACTTGGAACATTTAAAGAGACTTACCACTTAAAAAGATATGACTAAAAGAGAGGGCTGTGTTTGGATGAGTAAAGGACTCTCTCACAGAGCATGCATGGTGGCTCTTTTTGTAAGCGTTGCATTTGTTCTAACAACTGAAGGCAGCCTCTCGTCTGCTGAAACATGTTTTGCACATTCCTCAATTTTTCTGAAATATCAGAAAAGAAAAGAAAAGAAAAAGGGACAAGATGTGACCTATATTTAGAGATGTACCACACTCATACACTATGCTGTATATGTTTGGCATTTGAATGGCCCGTTCAGTCACATAGGAGAGCTGTGAGTGGAGGGAAGCTACAGCCTATAAAACACGCTGACCTGTGAGTATGTTGCCGTTGTCTCATGCCCTGTGCTCTTCTCCAAGTCAGCTAAAAAACACTAGCTCTATGTCAGCAGCATGGATGGATAAATGAGATTTGTATTTCCTGTGTGAGATTTTGCTAGTTAAATAGATAAAAGTTTGATGAAGTTCCTAATCCAGACTCTCCTCTTCCTCCTTGCCCTGTACAGGGAGTGCAGAATTATTAGGCAAATGAGTATTTTGCCCACATCATCCTCTTCATGCATGTTGTCTTACTCCAAGCTGTATAGGCTCGAAAGCCTACTACCAATTAAGCATATTAGGTGATGTGCATCTCTGTAATGAGAAGGGGTGTGGTCTAATGACATCAACACCCTATATCAGGTGTGCATAATTATTAGGCAACGTCCTTTCCTTTGGCAAAATGGGTCAAAAGAAGGACTTGACAGGCTCAGAAAAGTCAAAAATAGTGAGATATCTTGCAGAGGGATGCAGCAGTCTCAAAATTGCAAAGCTTCTGAAGCGCGATCATCGAACAATCAAGCGTTTCATTCAAAATAGTCAACAGGGTCACAAGAAGCATATGGAAAAACCAAGGCGCAAAATAACTGCCCATGAACTGAGAAAAGTCAAGCGTGCAGCTGCCAAGATGCCACTTGCCACCAGTTTGGCCATATTTCAGAGCTGCAACATCACTGGAGTGCCCAAAAGCAAAAGGTGTGCAATACTCAGAGACATGGCCAAGGCAAGAAAGGCTGAAAGACGACCACCACTGAACAAGACACACAAGCTGAAACGTCAAGACTGGGCCAAGAAATATCTCAAGACTGATTTTTCTAAGGTTTTATGGACTGATGAAATGAGAGTGAGTCTTGATGGGCCCGTGGCTGGATTGGTAAAGGGCAGAGAGCTCCAGTCCGACTCAGACGCCAGCAAGGTGGAGGTGGAGTACTGGTTTGGGCTGGCATCATCAAAGATGAGCTTGTGGGGCCTTTTCGGGTTGAGGATGGAGTCAAGCTCAACTCCCAGTCCTACTGCCAGTTTCTGGAAGACACCTTCTTCAAGCAGTGGTACAGGAAGAAGTCTGCATCCTTCAAGAAAAACATTATTTTCATGCAGGACAATGCTCCATCACACGCATCCAAGTACTCCACAGCGTGGCTGGCAAGAAAGGGTATAAAAGAAGAAAAACTAATGACATGGCCACCTTGTTCACCTGATCTGAACCCCATTGAGAACCTGTGGTCCATCATCAAATGTGAGATTTACAAGGAGGGAAAACAGTACACCTCTCTGAACAGTGTCTGGGAGGCTGTGGTTGCTGCTGCACGCAATGTTGATGGTGAACAGATCAAAACACTGACAGAATCCATGGATGGCAGGCTTTTGAGTGTCCTTGCAAAGAAAGGTGGCTATATTGGTCGCTGATTTGTTTTTGTTTTGTTTTTGAATGTCAGAAATGTATATTTGTGAATGTGGAGATGTTATATTGGTTTCACTGGTAAAAATAAATAATTGAAATGGGTATATATTTGTTTTTTGTTAAGTTGCCTAATAATTATGCACAGTAATAGTCACCTGCACACACAGATATCCCCCTAAAATAGCTAAAACTAAAAACAAACTAAAAAATACTTCCAAAAACATTCAGCTTTGATATTAATGAGTTTTTTGGGTTCATTGAGAACATGGTTGTTGTTCAATAATAAAATTATTCCTCAAAAATACAACTTGCCTAATAATTCTGCACTCCCTGTATTTAACAGAGTCTCTATTTGACAGAAGATAAACAGTTGTGGGAAAGATTGGCAGGACTGGGAGATGATTGTTGCTTTTCCCTGCTGCTGTAAGGCTGTAAATGTAACTCAAATGCGACTTGTGTCTGTATGTGTAAAGTAGCGATATTCCAAATCATAGGTCCTGATGTTGAGGCGCTGATTTGCTGTCAGCACGAGATAGTCCCTTGCATCTGGAGTGGAGGTGTCTTTGTGAAAGAGTATCTACCCACATACAGCATAAATCATATACACCGGCAGCTGGGAATTTACATGAAATATAGATGTTTGCACATGACGAAAAAGCAGCATGAATGCACACAGCAGGAAATTGTCAGAAATTGTCAAAAAAGATAAACCAGCCGTCCCTCCTGTCTGTAGGGGCGGGGTGTGTGTGCATATGCTAACCTGTGTATAAAACCACCTTTGTGGCGGTATAATCCTTCATCCACACCAGTGATTGAGCTAGCATAAGTGGTCAAATCAAGGCATTGCACCATTCCTCCACCCCTCCCTCAAGCTATTTCTCCCCGCCCTGTCACTGTCCCACACCCCTCCACCCCGCCTCCCCCCACTTTCTGATGTGCCATGTTTGAGTACCAGAGGTCATAAGCGTCGGACGTGGCAAAGGCCCCAGCCAGGCTGATGTGCTGACTGAGGGGATATGGGGCTTGACTTTGGGCAGTGCGAAAGATCCGGGCCTGTCTTGTTTGTCTGTCTGTCCGTCTCACTGGCTACACTATAATGAGATTGCAGGGCTCTGTAAGGCGGATTTACTGGAGCACAACTCCCCCTAGGGTCTTTTCATAGACATTGGTTCCTCCATATTTCACCCAAGCCTCTCACTCTCGCTCTCTTTGTCAAATGTGTCCTGCACTCACAATCTCTCTCCCTAAACCTCCCTCTCTTTTAGCTCCCACTTTTGTTAATTATGATTGTCTTCTTTCCTTCCTTTCTTTCTGTGGGTGAAGACCGAACGCAGTCACAAATGGAGGCACGAAACTGAACCAAGCAGAGCTGTAACAAGAAGGCATAATGAGAGAGAGAGAGAGAGATAGAGAGAGAAAGCGGGATAGAGGATATGCTTTGGGATATGGCACAAGCCAACATATCGCAAGCCCGTACCACATTTATCTCCCCCTCAAGAAGACAGTGTTTATTTAGATGGTCTTTTCCATGCCCCTATGGAATCTTATAAGGTCACGTGAAAGCATGCACGCTGCTGTGACCAGGGATGTTACTGAAGCTGAAGGTTATATGGCTCACTTTTCTTTTATTATTCTTTCTGGGTCACCTTAGCTGCAAATTGAAGCCCAAGGTCACGAGCCCATACCAAAGCCAAACAGAATTTCCATAGTGTTTGCAAATCTGCCACAGAGATTAATTCTGATGTGTCTCATAGCTGATGTGTTGATGTTGACACAAATGATGGGGTCTTGCAGTCCAGCCACCCCAGCTGTGCACACGGTGAATGAGGCCAAACCAAATGCAAGCTCAAACTCACATCAAGGCAAGCTTATTTTGGGAGCACTGTGTCATCCATTCCACAGCACAAAAGCCCCTCTGCAAGACCATAAATAAATGGGAAAGTGGGTAGCACGGACTGCATATCGACCAAAAAACCCCCGTCTGATTTGTCTGCCAATTCTTTCTGTTAAAAATGAAAAATATTTTCTGTCACAGATGGAAAAAAATATTAGGCGTTTGCTTTTTGTTTCATTTCTAAGGAATAAATTAAATACCTGGAACTGAAAACTTTACTGTTTGATGATAAAGGGAATATTTAACACCCACAAGTCAACGTTAGTGAGCTGACACAGGTCGCTTTTTTGAAGGTCAGTTTAGAGACAGTTAATGAAAAGTAAAGTACTTTGTGTGGGAAAAGATGGCAATTCCCCTCATTCTTCAGACACATTGGCCCTATCTATCTTTCAGGGGAACTCTTCCATTTACAGAGCCTACAGCTGAAGCGGTGGGCAGTTAAGGATGAGGTGGGAGGCGAGGAGGGAAGCACAAAGCTCTTATCAGGCCAGCTACACAGTGCCGGGTTCAGCCCCAGGCTGCTGATGACTGTGGGAGCACCGATTACAGAGGCTAGCCTGAGGAGGGGAGTGGGCACAGGTCTCCCAGCAGACCCTGTACCACCATCAAGCATTAACTCGAACCATCAAGCTCAACCAGCTGTGCATTCACACATGGCCTGAACTTTCTTCCTCTTGAATATTTTCTAATGCTGCAAAGCCCTCACTCTCTTTTCTGACATTCAAAGCAATATCAGCAGGGAGGCTAACAAGATGAATAACCCCTGAAAATGCTGCATTAAAAAGTCATGAAAGGGGATACCCTTAAGGTGCAGAAGCTTCTCTGTGAGGAGGGGTGGCCCATCCTTTTCTGCTGACTAATGATTTGAACTGGGCAGGTGGGCAAGCAGAGCAGAAGGACCTCAGCAATTTGTCCTGTTGCTCCTCGGGTGCCAAAGGGACACAGAAGCTCTCAGCCAGCCACAAAGTACTTTCAATTCCCTCTCTTTGTTCCTCCAAATGGCAAATTCCAATTGGAAACTTTACATTTAACTGGCAACGAGTAGCCCAAATCTTAAGTTTAGAATGTGGGACTCGGAAAATCAAGACATAATGTTGAGGATTCACACTGTGCACAAGCTTTTATTGCCACTGGATGGCACACTAGAGCATCAGCTTCTCAGAGCAAAACAAACCTAACAAAGAACCCCAGTGAAGCCCTTTAGCAACAGGCATGAATCTATCTTAGGAAAAAGTTGTGTCATATGTGGTCTTGTACCTTTCTTTGTGTTTTTTCACTGGAGAAAAAGTGGAAAGACTAACTTCTGCTAAACGCTTGGGTTTGCATATAAAGTGGCTTTGGAGGTTACTTTCTATCCAGCCTCTCATTCATCTTTTTCTTAACTTCTTTCCCTACTTAGGGTGGTCAGGAGTGAAGCATAACCTGGCTGACGTCAGCTAAAGGCGTGAAAAAGTGACGGGCTATCAAACTGAGACTACCAAAATTTGAAATCACCAGTTAACCAAATAAGCATGTCTTTGGTTTATTGGAGGAAAGAGGAGCAAGTACTTTCTAGTCTTTTTATAAACACAGAAAGGTCCTAGATCCGTTAATATACATGTCTCTCTGGCCATTAAAACATGGAACAGAGAAGCTACAATACACACCTAGGAATTGTGGCACAAGTCTCAGAAAAAAATCAAAAAAATTAGGAATAATCTGTACACAAACCACAGCATAAAAGCCTCTAGCTTAAAACTGTGTTGTCCCTCTTTGTGCTGCCTCTGTGAACGCCTGAACCCATGGTTTCGTTAGGAAAGCACTGCATCCTCCCAAGATGTTCAGTGTTAATCACTTCCCCATCGGGGGGGGGGGGGGGGGTTTCTTAACACCGCCGCCGATGCGCACAACCTTTAATCAAAACTTGAAGAGCAACTGAACTCAAGCAGATGACGTCATCTCAGCAAGGATGAAGCTCTTTAAGGAGAATTAGTTTCTGTGAGGTTACTCTTCATCTCTTTGTGTGCTGTATCAGCACTGAGTCACCCGTTTCACAGCACTGAGCTGACATTTTCATTGGCCCTGAGATCACTTATGGGATAGGGCGTTAGCTCCTATGAGGGTGAACCGGTTCACAAGTGGACAGGCGCCCAGTAAGCGCTGATGCATTCACATGGCTTCCCGTGGAACGTATATGAGGTTATATTCTAAACACAAAACTATTCTGTCAGTCAGTATCAGCATAACAGACAAAACAAAGTGCACAGCTTTCATTCAGATGTGTGTCCCACACTACGTTTATTTATTCTGTTCAAACAGCAGGCCATGTTGAGTGTCTAGTAAGGTGGCATGATAATGAATAGGAGCAACAATATTTACACAGTCTGAACATTTCACTTCAAATGAGCATCTGTTAGGCAGGATAACTTTAATTCCAAGCAGTCAAATTCCCCTGGAGCTATATGATTATTCAGCACAGCACACTTAAATTAAAGGCAGGTAGTTAAGATGAATATAGCAGGGCCAAAACTGTACGTCACACGTGAGTGCGTAAGCACAGTCAAGCGCTGCAGTCTTTCTAAACATATCTCACCATTGCACCACTGCTTCTTGACACACACAGTCCAGCACATGCACGAACGCGAGCACGCACAAACACTATCCACAGTTTCACTTTCCCAGCATCCCCTGTGACGCCTCTGGCTAATTCCATTCAAGCCCTCTAGGCTGTCCAGCATCCTCCAATAAATTAGCCCTGCTGCTCCCCCACTGATACGCAGGCCACACTAGTCTGGCCAGTGCCCAGAGTCACTCACTTGTGCACACGCTCGCAATTACTGCTACCTTTTACTGCGACTGTCGGTCTTAACTGAGTCGACAGTGGGAGTTTTTGGTATGTGCGTTTTCTGTGCGGTTGGGACTTTCCATACTGACATTCACTGTTAATGGGAAGGTGGCCTGGGATAGCTTTTGGACTTTTTTGCAATGGAAGTGACTCATTAATTGTATCTTTTCGGGGTTTTCTGGCAGAATTGTCCATGTGTCAGATGTGTCGGCACAGTACCCATCCATAATTCCCCCAAACTGCAGCTGTGAATAGCTTTTTTTAGTATTTTTCCTTCAACTCCTCAATCAAACTTTATTCCCTCTGAACAGAATCCATCTGTTCTGTCTCCCTTCAATATTTGGATGTATCCTCGCACCCGGTTTCCTCTATCATTGTGGTTTCGCTTCCTGTCCACAGTATCTGTCTCTTGCCTCAAGCTTAGATCGAGCTAGTGACCCCGTCTGACATGTCTCTACCTCTGTCTCAAGTTTTTTTCTCTCTCTCTCTCTCTTTCTCTTGTTCTCCCTCAGTTCTAGTTAGCCTTCTGTCAGTGGGGGCCCAGACAGAGATGAAAAAGGTCGTTGGGGACAATGCCACCTTGCCATGCCACCACCAGTTCTCATCATCCGTCCCTCTTGACATTGAGTGGCTACTGCAGAAACCAAACTCCCCACAGAAAGTGGTAAGATTGTATTCCTTTTTTCCCTGCATTTAATACAGTTTAGAAGCATCTGAATTGTTAAAAGTCCCTGCCGTCTTACTCTGCCATGACTTGGGTAATATTTAGTAGTTGCTGCAAAGTTATTGCAACACCAAGACTGACCTTTACTGGGATGAAATGGCAATGACAGTGACATTTAGGCTAAAAACCAGAAGAACAACATGTGAGGTATATGTATAGACTGTATATGCCTTGCATAGTTTTTCTTTTCTTCCTCTCTTTCCACTTCCCTTTTTCACACACACAAAAAAAACATTTTAGCTTTTCTCCATTTGGGTTACGCTCGCTGATTTCCAGCAGGACCTATAATAGTTGCACATTAACACAATCCCAAAATTACTAAGGCACTTCAACTTTCAGTGGCATTCACAAAGGAGCAATTGTGTTCACCAACACATTATATATTTCTAACCTTGGCACTTTTACTTTGAACTTTTTTAACTAGTGGGAGATAAACACTGTAACAAGTGGAAATAAAAAACAAACCTAATGACCTTTTCATTACTATCAAGCTGACAAATTCATCTTAGTTTTGTAAAATATGTAATTATAGAGGCAATTGAAGATTACAGCTGCAGCAACCTTCCACCCCAAAAGGAATTGAAATCAGAAATTAGACCAAACAACAGAATCAGGTTCAAATCTACTATTTAATAAACATACAAGGGCTCACGTGCAATCAGGCATTCAGGGACGCAAGCAGAATTGGCAAGGTTGACAGGAAACGGTCTCAAAACAGATCATACATGAGAACTCTCTGAAAAGTAGTCAAAATCAGCAGTCAGGTAAATGCAATAATCGTACACTGTGGGTACAAAGACATTCTGGCAAATATGTCCAAATGTTTTGGGGCAAGGACATAAAGTACTTAGTTTTGTGCTTCTTTTCTTGTTTTGTTTTTTTGTTTTTGCAGAAGTGTATAGGCTTTTTCTGGAAATAGTAAAATTCAATGCTTTAAAAAAGGAAAACATCTGTTAAACGAAATAAAGAAATTCCTTCATTTTAAAGTTTTTAAAGGTTTAAGTTTTTTTCCCCCTTTGTGTGCAGTCACACTGAATTTTAAATCAAGCAGTCAAGGTGTGCTTTAAGTGCAGTTTCAGCTTTACAAAAAGTATTGCATTAACTGTAAAGGAATTACAGCATTTATAAAAAAAAATTCCCCTTGTTTGTATTTTAAAGTTTTAGTTGGCACAATAAAATATTCTAATTCTGGCTTCATAAAGTCTATCAGCCTGTACCAGGAGGATAACTGAAATCTTTAAACGGCTAATTTGGTTTTGTTTTTTAAAGCCTTTGATAACATTCTGGTATAATTTCACTGGTGTTTGAAAAACCGCCATTTTTTTCACTCAAATTGAGCTTAGAATCTCATAAGAGAGCGCGAGAGAGCAAAACATCTCAACAGCGTTCTGTTGGAAGGAAGGGACTTCCATTTTCTTCTGAACCCATTTCTTCATGCGCTCTTGCGTTGGCACAGAGAAAGGAATGAATAGCAAAGTGTGGAAGGGAAGCGGCGGGGCTAGGAATGAAAGAAAGGGGGAAACTGGTGGCTTACACTTTGATTATTCAGACTGGGGCTGCCACATTGCGATGAATATTTAACGGGAGGATAACATTGAAGGCACCATTAATTAAAATCAAACGTTTGAAAATTTGATTAGGAAAGAGACTACGCCTGTAGCCGAATGAATAAATCATTCTTTTGTTCTGCTCCAAGGCCGTGTTGAGATGGAAAGAGCATCTTGTCAACATTTAGCCTCTGTTAGCAAATGTACAGGCTACATGTGTTTAAGACACAGAGGGGCACAAAATTCAACTCCATTTAGTCAGATGAAGAGTAAAAACAAAAAAAACTGCCCTTCTCTCACTGTTCTCAGCTGTGTTGGTCTTAGATGATGAGAGTTACTCAAAGACGGCATTTTATAGCCTATCATAGTGTAGTTTCAGCAAAGACCAGCGATGGTTAATAAAGATGAAGTTATTAATTTCATTTCCATCCTTTCTTGGGAAATTGCTCCTGCCACAGTGCCACATTAGTTAGTGCATATTGTGTGTTGTTGCTATTTGCTATGCATAATTGCTGCCCTTCAGCATGTAAAACTGAAGATATTGAACTGGCATTATTGCGAGGACAATTATCGTCCACAGAGATGATAAATATATTAGTAGTAGAGTAAAATGACAGAGTCATTGTTGTATATTTGTTTCCTCTGTGTATTCTTCATTGACTATAAAATTATTTATGGAAAACACTTTAAAAACCGAACAGCTTAAATATTTGAATGTTAGCCACACTGTTCATATAATCTGCTTCCAGTAATCTTTAACAAGCTGCTTTGATCAGAGCAGCAATTCTACTGTGTTAATGTTTTTGATAAAATGATGTGATATAAAAAATTCTATATTGTGCTGTGCAAAAGTTTTGAGCCACCCCTCATGTCTTTATAGTTTGCTTCCAAGGAGCCAGACTTTCTCCAGGCCTTCTGAAGGTCAAAGTTTTTCTTTGGACATGTTTCAGTCATTTTCAGTCCAGTCCTTGTACCTTTTTCAGAATTATGCTTTTTGTTTGTTAAGCATAAAACAGGCGCCTGACTCAAGAATGTTGCATCTGCACATAACAGACAACTTAGCAAAGAAACTAAAAACACATCATTTGTTTCCATTTATATACTTAAACCTATGAAAAGTGCGCGACATTCACATGCAGAAATTCTGCCAAACTGTATTTTTGCACCAACAGGGTGATTCCCAAAGCTTTATTAGCTGAAAGCTTTCCAAATCTCCTCATCATGTACAGAATTGCCTTAAAAACATTTGAGGAAACTGGACGAGTAGCTGTCATTAAGTCATTTGAAGGGAAACAAGGAGAAAAGACTGAAGCATGTCAATGTTTGCTTCAAACTGTCCACAGTAAGCATGGGGAAAGTCAGGAGAACAGTACAAGAGTGAGCGTCTACAGCCATCTGTAAAGCAGAAGAAGCTTTTTCATGGTTTGGGGTTGCATTTTGTCATCATTATCATCATTTCATGACCTGTGTGAAAAAGCAGAGACACTTAATTATTTGTGTACAGTATTTTACTGAATCAACAAAACACCTTGCCTTAATAGAACAATTCACTAACAGACCGTACAGACATTACCAGAAGCAAAAACACATATACACATGTAGTTTGGTTTGTGAGTAATTAATGTTCTGATTTCATGAAGGCAACAGTTGCATGCCCACAGGACAGGTACAGGTATGCCCTTTTTTGTTTTGGTGTTAGAGCCCGGTTACTTTCTGTGTGTAGCTGTGGCACAGTGATATGTTTCTGTTTGCATTCATGGTGTGCCACATGTTTGGTAAACGGCAAGTTTGTGAGTAGGTTTGGGTATATACGTGTGTGTGTAAATGGCCAGTCATCACCTGTGATCACAGCAGGTGCCCCTGCTTCTTAGGCACTGATGCGCTGTGGCACCAGCATTTAGCGGTCCCCATCTGCAGGCTCTCACTTGCCCTGAGTAATAGGCCACTGTGACAGCTGTGTTTGTTTCTGTTTGTGTGTGTGGATAAAGCAAGAGCGTGAGAGAGCAAAAGACACACAAGGAAAGGCTAGAAATAAACAAAGACAAACTGTAAACAGCCAGGGAAGAGAAAATGAAAGCTTTCTGGTGCAGGTTTACAGATGCTACAAACTTCAAATTAGCTCATTTTTTTCCTTTGAACACCCGGTGTCTGCAAACATCAATGAACCTTGGTGGTAAATAGAAGGGAAAAAAGGGAGAATCAAACAGATTATGTCAATCGCAGGCTCTAACAACAACATCTTTTTGCGTACCTACAAGGAATTTCCGATTAAGGTTATCAGTGTGTTGAGTCCAGCACTCCACTGTGTAAGTGTGGGGTGCCGGTTCATACTCTTTCTTGTAGTCAGAACAGCGGGTGCTCAGGTTGATCTGCCTGGTCTTGGAGTCCTGGTGTTCTGCCGTGTCAAGTAGCTGGTGCTCTGTTGTTTCCAATGACTTTATGAGATTTGCTTATGTGATGACTAGTAACTACATCTTATGGTCTTTCATGTAGCACATGTTTTATTTATGTAAAAGTTTTTCTGTTAGAAAAAACTGCTATTGCAGGAGCTAATGGGGATCTTAATAAACTAATTAACTAACTAATCTCGGTTGCTATGACACCTGAGCTTTCATGTTGCAGAGAAGCAGGTAATCAGCTAGGAGCTCAACAGCTTTGTGCCCTTATGGGGCACAAAACCTTTGTGATCAGGATTGTCCTGCCCTATGTTAGCACCTGTTGTTAGCACCCCAGTTATTTATGCTGCCACGTGTTCTGGAGTGCTGTAAGCTTCTTAAACTAACAGGCATGAGTCGTGTGAGGTACTGGTACTGCCCAGCTATTTTGTTGACCTTTGTCATTGATTTTGTTCTGAGAGGTTGCTGTGGTCTGCTCTTAGGTCCACCAGCCACTTGGAGTTGGAGGCTTTATGACACCACATCCTTGCTCTTACTCAGTCTCAGCTGTGGTGAGATCCGTCCTTGTCCCATTGTTGCCTATCCAAGGTGTTATGGTTGCAGCTGGGAAAACACCTTGGATAGGTCTTTGGAGAACAAGCCATTTATTCTCTCTGGTTGTGTATCCCTTTAACCTAATAGCCAGTGTTATGAGCCTTTGTTTGGTACTTTGTAGAAGCTCTGTTATGAACACATTGTTATCCTGTTATGGATATCTGATCTCTGTGATGATGCCTATCTCCAGCTCTGATAGCCAACTGTAATAGCCAATATCCTTCTGGGCTTCCTCCACAGGCACGCTCTGCACATATTCTTGAGCTTATAACCAAATGTTTCTATGATTACAGTGGCAGTAGCATACACAAACTCACTGGTTTATGTGATACTGGTAGTGGGGGTGGTGAGTGAAGCTGTGTGACTCGCAAGCATTTTTTCTGAGGGGATTTACCTTTCTACCTTAGCTCAAGAAGTAGAGCAGGTCATCTACTAATCAGAAGGTTGGCTATTTGAGAACCGGCAGCTCCAGTCTGCATGCCAAAGATCTTTGGGCAAGATACTAACTCCATGTTGCTCTCCAATGCAGCCATTGGAGTGTGAATGTGTGTGAATGAAAGTACTAAAGCATAAAAGAAAGTGCTGGTGTGAGTGGCTGAATGAGGTATGCTGTATAAAGCGCTTTGTGTGCTCAAGTAGAGTAGAAAAGCACTATATAAGAACCATTTCATTTAAAAGGGACTAATCATTGAGAATTATGGTGTTTGAAGCCAAGCCTGATCATAATCTGACTAAAATGGCCTAAAAGCTGATTTTTACCTTTTCCATTATTTTTTTTTTTACATTTTTCTTCTCAGTTTTATTTGTATATCCTTTGAAAAGGGGAGTTACAAACGTGTCATTCTATAGCCATTTTGTATCATCTGTATGATATTATGTACTTTGCTGTTTCTGAAGTTGTTTTCTGGTGACATCACTTTTAGTGCCACTGTGTGCACTTTAATCTTTTATCTTAGGGCCAGAATAATAAAATAGAATTGTTTGGGAGGGTGTTGTGGGGGTTTTTTCTTTTTCATTTGACAGCTTTATTTGTGGAAACACCATAAAGAGATAACAACACTCACAGATAATCAGCTAAATGAACACTGGCAGGATACTGGCATTCCAGCAAATGCATTCATTTGTAAAATATTATTTCCCAAGTGTTAATTAAAAAGTGATTGTTAACAATGTTACCCATGAGTGCTGGTATTCTGTTTTTCTCAAGACTGTGCCTCCAGAGAGGAACTACGTGGAACTGTCTTAACTGAGCATACACAGCCATTAGAGCCATGTTATTTAAAATGTAAATGGCAGCCTACCAGTGAAATATATCAAGGGTAATACTGTTGGGACATAGGAATTAAGCGAACCAAATGTGCTGTTAAGAGATGAAAATCTTATTTGGGAATTACTTGCATAAATCAGTTAAGAAATGACATCACCAGCTGCTAAAATGTTAGTACCAGGTCCAGGAAGAAATGGGAGAATTCCTTCAAAAGAAAGATAGAATCAAGATAAGTAGAACCGGAGCAATTATGAATCAGTCAATCCCTCGCTGTAATACATCAGGAGTTTTTTCACTTGTGCAAGAATTTCATTTCAGACAACAGTCTCTGGTCTGAACTAAATCCTTGATTATCTTTTCTTTCTCCACATCTAGATTATTACCTTCTTTGGGGGAAACGTGTACATCAGCGACCCCATGGATACTGAGCCCAACCATCTGTCCTTTGCTGGGGAGTACCTGGGTGGAGACGCCTCCCTACTCATCAGTGACCTGCTGCTGAGCGACACGGGGGAGTACTACTGTAAAGTCAAGAGTGGGGGAAAGTACCACTGGAGCCAAGTCAACCTCATTGTATTGGGTAAGTGTGGATACATCAATGCACGTGCGCATACCATTGGGTTATGAAGAAATTCATTTGTACATGGAAAATCCTCATACACAAACACACATACACACACTTCTTACACACACAGACCTAATCACTGGATCATTAGCCTGGCACATTTCCTCTGTCATGCTGACTGATCTAATGATTCAATTTGATTCAGACAGTGTGATTTGATTTTGTTCGTGCTGTTTGGGTCCATTTGGATTGGTTTGTTGATGAGGTGAGACCAGAAACATGCAAGTAGGTTTGGCAGGGCACAGAAATGATTGAGTTAGAGACTGCATTACATGGGCAAATTTCAAGCTAGATTCTAATGTACTCGTGTCCTCTATGACATATACAGTACAAGACAACAGACCAGTTTGATGTTCATCATGTTAAAAAGTTAGCTTACATCAGTTTAAGTACAGATAAGCTACTTAGAAATATTAATTGCCCAAGTGACTCTTAGATCTTATAAATACAGAAAATCCCATTTTGGTACGGGAAGCGTGTTGTTCTAATTTGCACATTATGCAGATGGCTATAAATGACTCAACAATACAACTACCTCAGTGGTAATGCGCTTCTCTGTCTGCATATCAGAAATAGCTGAACAACTATGAAGGACAGACAGCTGCAATAGCTGGCCACAAAGTCCGGCGGGAGGAGTGAGATCGTTCTCAATGTCAAAAAAGCATGCGATTTATTAAAACATCATGGGAGATTAGTTCAACCCGTGGTTATTGGTTTTCTAATGGAACAGTCTGTTAATCCTTTCGCTCTCACTCCCCTCTCTCTTCCATAAAGACATTTCAGTGAGTTAGTGCCTCGAATTTTACAAATTGCCCTCAGCTTCCCAGTGACACTTTCGATTTTGAGAGAGGCGAACATTTGCATTTTTTTCTCGCGCTCCCTATGCTAAGATAATGGCTTGGCAGCTGAGCTGGTAGCTGGCTTGGCATGAGACGGCGTGTGTGATTAAAAATATGTCACTCGGGAGGGGGAAACAGTATGCTATTTTCATGCTTTTAAAGTGTAGCAGTGCCTTTCAGCATGTATCCAACAGAGCAGGGCTCAGCAGATTCTAGCTATACTGTATTAAGCCTTTAGCTAATAGACTATGACCAAAACCTTTGACATGAGAACATATTACCATAAGTATTCACAGCCAGCCTTGGGGTTGAATTGATCCATTCTCTACGGGAGGATGTTGCTTTTTTCTTCAATTTGTGTTACCAGAAATGACTGTGATGGCAAGGTAACTGAACATCCCTCAAACAGTTGCACCAATAAAAAATACTGATAGAACACATCAAATAAAGTTTACAATCTACGTCAAATATTTCAGCTTTATGCAGCCTAACAAGCTATGTTATTATCTACATTTTATTTCTTGCTTTTCATTTGAATGTAGTGCTTTAGTCTGGGGCGATAAACACAGGTGGTGGACAGTTTCACATTATAAAATAACTCCCACTTCAGTAGATGTTATGTTCAAAGAAGTCTATTTCAAACATAACTCAATATTCAGCATTCAAAATAAAAAATGTCAGCCCTTCCCTTTCAAAATAAAGATTCATTTTATGAAATGCAAAGTTCCTATAATTGGCATAGGAAATGTTGTGGCAAGCCCACATGATACACGTAGGCCACGATTTTCTGCAGAGTAGTAATGGAAACCATATTTTAATGCATGCGTCACTGGCAAATTGATGACTACATTATATGCACATATTAAAAATTAATCATTTCGGTGAACGCATTTATTTTTGCTTAATTATTGTATTAATATATATGCTGCTTAACGAATTCACTAGACCACCATGCAGTGTAAGGTTTATGTCACAACTGCCCTAAATTAGCAGCAATGTAATTGTAAAATAATTATTGATGTTCCTGTAATGGTTGTATGCATGTGAAAGCTGTTTAATTGACATTTTTATTGCTAAATATATTTTATGTTGTTATCCATGATTTTTAAGATTCACTGTTTTACTTATGAAAAAGCAGAATAAAATAAAGCACATTATTTCCTTTGGTTGAGATGCTAATTTACAGTCTTTTACTTACATTCGTGAACAGAAACATTAATTGTAGTGATTGATTTATTTCTGAACTTCTTGGAGAAGTCCAGTGTGCTGGCTGAGATTTGGATTTAAAAACATGAATTCAGTTTGTTATATGCGTCTTAGCTTTAAACAAGTTTTTGAAAGATGACAGGTTTAGTGTGTTCTTGTTTTTATGGCATGTGGTTTAGTAAATTTGTTAAACACTGTGAGTCTTTTATACACTTTATGTTTAACTGTGATAAGAAGTTTTGTTGCAAATATTGATTCAAGCATTTTTTGATTCTTTTGTTTTCTTGCAGTCAAGCCTTCCAAGCCGAGATGCCGGATGGATGGCAAGCTCCAAGAGGGCAGTGATGTCAAGCTGAGCTGCAAATCCAGCGATGGTTCAGACCCCATTAGCTACAAGTGGGAGCGAGTGCTGGACAAAGGCAAGAGCCTGGGAAAACTGCCAAACCTGGCGCTGATAGGTAAGAAAAATAATCGGCACTACGCTTACATGCTGATTCACTATTCGACCCCTCTGCAGAGGAATGCCACGAAGATTCATTTTCATATTAGTGATTTTCATAGGCTGCTTGTCGAAGGCAAGTTGTGCTGAGCGCGTCATCTTCCCTTCACCTCTTCCCATTTTCACATTCATACATTTGCAAACACTGACACCTAAATTTGCCAGTGCCAGCTATATTGTCTACTGCTGCTCCTTGAGCTGCTTCACTGGAATAATTAACACTTGCAGCACTTTGCTCAAGGGCACTTTGATGGGCTCAGGCTGTCCCAGTTAATCCGCTGATTCTTCATGCCTCTATTATCTTTAGTTCGCCTCTCTCTCCAAATTTGAACAGTAAACCCAGGACCACATAATGTGTACTAGTTTTTTATTTTTTTTCCAGAAAATCAAACAGAACACAGCCTTGTGATTTCTAGTTGTATTCTATTGGGATGACTTATATAAACACAAGAGCTGATGCTGTGATCTGATGAATATTTCTGTGACATTGAAATGTCAGCCTGGCTCAAGTGAATACCTACATGCACGAAGTCAGTGTGACTGTTTGTGTGTAAAGTGGAGAAAATCAAATGTAATAGGCAGAACTGGATTGGCAGCTCAGACTATATTCTGTACCAAAGAGGCACTGGCTCCGCAGTAGCCTTGAGGCATACTTCACTCACATGGTGTGGATTCTGGCATTCCTCTTGAATCATAACCAGGCATATCTGCCTCTAAATAAGAACAGGGATGGGTTGTAACAGAAAAGCTAATAGCAGGGCACCTCCCCCCTATTGTGCATTCTCTAAACCAGGAGAAACAACGTCAGGGTGCCAATCTCTGTTTTCTCTCCTCTGTTACCATCAATATTGGTCTTTTGGTTAATTTTTAATGGCTTGCAATGTGACACAGGCATCCAAAAAGTTTGTGATTCAGTTGGAGTAAGTAAATTTTAGTAGTGTAGGTAAAATCTGTGCAGCTCACTGATGTTGTGGAGCCAACAAGAGGTCAACATTCAGCAACAGTCTTCATGCCTTTAAGCATAAGCCATCAAGAACATTTAATCTAATCGCATTCAGCTTCAGACTCACACCCCTATACTGCCCACACAGATCTATGCCTCTGATAACGTTTCCCAGAAACTCTCTTTGTGCTCTGCTAAATGAGTGTTGGGACTGAAATATGAGACTCTAGGGGCTTTCAAGGCTTGCCTTGATTTACCAAGGTGACAAGTGTGGAGAGAAGTGTTTATCATGATTCTACTTCAACATTTTCAAGTCTGAAGGAATGAACTTTGTTTGTGGAAATTAGAAATTGGTCTACATGGTCTTCACAGTTATGCCGTTGTTACATAAATGTGTTGCTAGTTTTACTTCTTCGCCTGAATTCTTTGATCATATGTGACTGTAACTCCCTTTTTGCATCATGAAACCAAGATAAATTCCTTACATGTGTCTTCAGCATTACTGGGTTTCTGCAGCTCCTGGTTTTCGTGTTTAATATATTCCAACACACAAGCAATTAAACACTATGAACTGGTTCCACAATATTTTGGTCACTTTATGATGGGTAAGTTGTACAAAGGCAGTCACCGATCAGCACCAGAACATTTTGACAATAAACTGTATTTGAATAAAACTGTTTCCTGTAGTTTAAATTATGGCTCTGTACCTCAGTAGACTTAAAGATTTCCTCATAGGGTTAATAACATGTCTACTAACTATTTCATGTCCAAATTACTGCTGAGGGTTACTCCAAAAACTTCCTTTAGTGGCTCTTCATCAGAATGTTTTTTTATTTGTTTACATGAAAATCAGCCACTGTGTATTTTTAACACCTATGTGATGCCATGATCCTGCTTAACATCCTGCCTAAGTCTCGGAAAAGGTTAAGTATGGAACATAATATAAATGGAAAATCTTATATTGCACTCCAAACACAGTCAATGTTAAATGACAGGAAAAATCAGTGCTCTGTTGCAGTATGCAGAGTACTGATGTATCATAGTACAAAAAAACACATTGCTGATGGTATACTTGCACATAAACCACTACATTGGACACTGATGTGTCACTCCATACCGTGCCACCCACTCAAAATGTATGTTGTCCACCTAAGTGGACATGTAAAAAACTCTTTGAAAAGTGCATGTTTAAAAAAAATGAAGTTCAAAAATCTTTTTTTCATGCCTAAAGATGAATAAAAATACTTAAGAAAAAAATCCAGATTGAGGTTGTCATAATTCATGCTTAAAAGGGTTAATGCAGTTGACACAAATTATGCAGGTTAAGGCATAAAAAGGTAATTGAGGTTACCAGGCTGAAAATCTGTATTTTATCTATGTGCACACAGTCCAGTAAAGACTCTCTTAGATGTGTTTTTTCAGGCTTGCTACTTCTTCTTTTGTCCTTCACCTCCAGAGATGGTCGTGTGGGAAATTCCCACCCAGTAGATCAGCAGTTTCAGAAATACTCAGATCAAACCATTTTGCACCCGTAGCCATGCCAAGTTCAAAGTCACTTCAATCACCTTTCCTTCGCACCATTCTGATGCTAAGTTTGACCTTCGGAGGGACTAAATCTAATTTGCTCCTGACCCCAAAGGCCCCAACATGAACCTTGGAGCGCATACTTTTATACTTCAGTTAATCATTGTCGTGTCCAAATCACCCAAATAGATTTTGAAGTATTAGAAGATGCTTTAGAGTGGGGTGCCCCCGGCCTCTCGGCCTGGGGCTCGGTCACTCAGGCACAGCTGGGGGCCGGCGGAGCTCACGGGCGCGTCACTGCAACTCCCCCTGACTTCTGCTCCGCGGCTGCTGGGCGAGCCCTCATCTGGGACTCTCCTCAGCTCTTACTGGAACAGTGGCGCGGCTGCCCCTCTGTTGGTCTTCCATGGTCTCTTGTGTTCTGGGGGCCTCTGGATGTCTGGAGTTTTGATCTCCTCCATACCCGCTTCACACCCTGGAGGACGGGGCTGTGGCCCCCCCACACTCCCTAGCAGATCATTACATGGAGAAACCTTTGGAATGCAAGCATGCTGATCCACACAGGTATGCACACATGGGTATTCACAGACGCGGACTAAAGCTTTCTTGGCTGCTGCCTCAAAGCACACTGTGCGCTGTCTATCTTGCGTGCTGCACAATATCGTTTATTATTTAGTAAATATTGATATCTATGACTAGCTAGTTTATTGTGATGGTGCTTTGTTTTCTCTATTATTATGTTGCTCTTTGTTGTTTGCTGTCTCCTCTGTTTGTTTTTTTTGTTTGTTTTTTTTTTTTTTTCTCTCCATACAGGTGACCCAGGAGTTCTTTTTTTTTTTTCTCTCTCTTCCCCCCCTTCTCACCGTCTCTTCTCCCCTTTGGTTTTCTTTCTTTCTCTCCCCCTCTTTCTCTCATTCATTCCCCCTGTCCTATTTATTAAAAAAAAAAAAAAAAATGACAAAGGATGAACTGAAGCTCTGCCATCACGTAATGTCGCATACTGCTGTTTCTGATGTCATTTAGAAAAAAAAAAAATAAAAAAATAAACAGAAATACTCAGATCAAACCATTTTGCACCCGTAGCCATGCCAAGTTCAAAGTCACTTCAATCACCTTTCCTTCGCACCATTCTGATGCTAAGTTTGACCTTCGGAGGGGCTAAATCTAATTTGCTCCTGACCCCAAAGGCCCCAACATGAACCTTGGAGCGCATACTTTTATACTTCAGTTAATCATTGTCGTGTCCAAATCACCCAAATAGATTTTGAAGTATTAGAAGATGCTTTAGAGTATTTTTTCAGAAATTAGAAGTACAGTAATTACAGGGTACAGTGTGGAAGACTTTTTTTTTTAAAGCCCACAGCTCCATGGTGCCAAAGGTCAAAAACCCTACTGGGAACTTTTTATGGAAAAGAGGAAAAGTCATATTTATTATTATTCACATATTACACAGACTGTGTGTGCTGACTGAACAGGGTCAGACCAAGGAGTGCAGTTCCTGGCCTATTTTCAAGTATCATTAAAGTTACAGTGTGTAAAATCTCACCATTAGATGTCAGTAGATTGCAGATTGCAGTCAATAGAGTCACTTTTCTTATCCTTCCTAATTCAAGTGCATAAACCATTGTTCAATAAATCCTCGTTTAATCTCTTTATTTGCTTTTTGGGGAAGTAAAAAAATCTCTTCAATCATATTTGCTTTGGTGAACAGAAAACAACCTTTGTAGACTGTTGTAGCTGTGTATATACCAGCTGCTGTCAGGCTTTAAATGTATGCATTAGTCCACTGCACAGTCCACTGTGTTGTAAGCCATTGCTTTACTGCATAAGTTCCCATCTACTGTTAGAAAATGAAGATAAGCAAGCATATAATATGAAAAGGCATACTGTAAGTTGACGTTCTATCTTTTGTGATTCATCAGTTTGTATGCATCTTTTCACAGGAGTGACCTAACCTACACTTTATTTACTTATACAATAAATTGTTTAGTGTAATGTAGTGCAAAATACATAGCGTGATTTCTTTTCATTTAATAAGATAAAACTCATATCAAGAGTTTCCATATTGGCTGTTCTAGAATTTTGCATTCTTAAATCAGACTATCTGGTCTTTAAGTGATTTAGGGCTCAAACTGCTCTACTTTTATTAAGGCTGTTGTGTTTTTAGCATGTTTTAATGCTTTTATCTTGTTCTATTTAATCTCAACAAGCCTCTAAAAACAATCAGTGATCACTGTCGGTCTCTCTCGGTTTTTATTACCGCTATTCATTTTAAAGCTCAGTTTTTAAACCTTACGATGTAACTACAGCCCAGGCAGTGCAGCAGTATATTAACAACTAACCTTGTATTGTGGATGGATTATCTCAGTTGTTCTCCCGACTGAAGTTTGGTCCGTTTACAGCATCCTGCAATGCAACTGCATTTGTCCCTAACCATCGGGAACCCTCACGTTAACTTTTATCGAGTGGAAAAAAGTTTGCATTTATCCTTCTGTGTTGCTAGCAGTGTTGGGTAAGTTACTTTAAATTAGTAACTTAGTTACATTACTAGTTACTTCTATCAAAAGTAACTCAGTTACTTCAAGTTACTCATTACTTTCAGAGTAACTAGTTTACTAGGGAAAGTAACTTTGGTTTTACTCAGAATTCTCTTGTTAATGTGTTGCTTCCGTAACTGGATACCCAGCAAGATTGCCAGTCTTCTAGCTTGCTTACTTGCCACAAGTGCACTGTGCCACCTACCAATAGAAAGGAAAAAATAGTGTGCACATTTCCACGAGAGAAATCCCACGCCTGATTCTATCCTAGCCTGCTTTTTACATCCAACACAAAAACTGCAGTCGTGGTGCTTTCGATTGTACTCAGAACTCGGAAATTCTGCCTTCTGAATAGGAAGATGTAGGTAACACCAGACTGCAGATGAGCTGCATACAGAGCTGGACTGGGACAAAAAAATCGTCCCGGGCATTTTGACTAGAGACCGGCCCACCATTATAGGAAAAACCATAAAGCCTTTGAATGAAAATAAACACTGTTGTGACAGTGATGTACACTGTCTTGATGGTATATATATGTATATATATTGTTTGTTGTAAGACTCAGATAATTATTTTTTTAAAAGTGAGACATTTTAAATGAGAATAAGAAAGTATTTCTTTGTGCCCCCCTCTCCCTTTTAATGCCCTACATGGCCCCCTGGCAACACTTTGCTAGACCCGCCCCTGCACAGTTACCAGCTGTCAGCTAAGTAAAAAAAGGAACCTGGTGTTATTTATCTTTCAGAAACAGTTCATAGCTTCTCTTCAACTCATTCATGTCACCTAAAAGGTAAACCTGTTTCTCCATCACAGCTCTGATGATTCAGTAAGGACATCTCCTGGTTTCATCTTCATGTTTCCCTCTCACCAGATAACCAAACTGATATCATGACCAGCAGGTTTACAGCTGTGGCTCCAGCCAACATCAGCTGATACTAGAAATTAATATTAAATAAACTCTAACAACAGCTGATCAAGCTTAAAAGTGCTGCTGTTGTTTAGCGCGACATCCGCTGGTTTCCTCTTTCTGGCGCAAAGTGGGCGATAAATAAACAAGAGAGAAAAGCCGATCAGCTGATCATTGATCAGTTTCATGATCGAAGTAGAAACAGGAGAGGGAGGGTGAGAGGATGAGAGAAGAAGAGGAAACTTTGCAGCAAAGACACAGAATAACTCCAGCTTTGTGTCTTTTTCATTGTAGCTGAAGTCCGGGACAAACTGTTTCTTTTCACCCCAACACGAAACTCGTAATATTTTCTCTGAATACGAGACGATTCCGTTTTTTACGGGATGGTTGGCAACTCTAATAATTAACCTTACGAACAAAATAAAGTTCAACATCAGTAACATAGCACCCACCCAGCTGTATAGAAACTCCGTCATGCTAGCTAGCACGCAGTACGAAAAAGTCAGTATAACGAAAATAAACTCCACCTAAACTTGGTTTATATCTGACCCAGATGGACTGCAGGTCATAACTTCTTACCTGAAGTTCAGTTCACCTGACACTCTTGGACCAGCGGCCGCTTCGGGTCTCTCCTCTTGCCTCCCTTTTCCTTCATCCACCTGCTGGCTTCCACCACTTGCTAATGTTATTGAATCTGTGGAAGCTCCGCGATAGCCACCACACGAAGTAACGAATAACGAGCCTATCTAACGAGTAACGCGTTCCTGGTTTTGGCATAATAACTAGTTACCGTGCTCGTTACCACAATAATAACGTAGTTACTGTAACGCGTTACTTAATAACGCGTTAGTCCCAACACTGGTTGCTAGCCACCACATAGCACATCATTATATACCAGCTAGCCAAACTTCAGTAACTCTAAAAAAAGTCAATGCTGTTTACTTTACTGTCTTCATTTATGTCTGAAGTGATAGCAAAGCTCAACGTCTTAATTGGTTTCAGAAATCCCTCAGTCAGAACAACATATATTATATTTAGATGGAAGCTAGCGAGCTAATTCCGTGCTAACTTCTAACTCTGTTAAATTTAATAAATTCTGTTTTCGTGGATGCTGCATGGATGTTACACATGGTAGAGCAGCCACACTGATTATTTTATTACAGATGAAAGAGTTTGGACAGTTTTTCAACTCTCAGTGATGCCGCAGTGATCGTTTGACTTAGGGACCTGCAGCGACGTTTGGGCCCAGACACAGCTAATCATGTCAGACTTAAAGACTGGATAAGAACAGCTCATCTGTGCAAGCAAAACCGTCATGTTCAGAGCATTTTCAGGTGAAGATCTTACCTTACGCCATCATTGGAGAGTATTTGACAGTTTTTGTTCCAGACTGCGATACGACTATAACATCTAAATGGAAGCAAGTCGAGGAATCTACAAACCCATCAGGGTATGTGACAGCTTTTGTTTATACTGCATTTCAACAATTTTCAGAATTTGATGTAGAAAAGTTGACAAATTGAGAATCGTTTTAAATAACAGTGAGTAATTTGCTATTTCTTTGACAGGTGTTGTTCAACACACCCATTTATGACACAGCTGTAAAGATCTACTGCCATCTTCCCGGCTACAGGGCTCAGGTAAGACCCAGATCCATGCAAACCAAAACTGACAGAAAATATCAGGAAATTTCTGAGGAACTGAGAGTTGTGGTGATTAAATGTCTCCTTTTACTTTTAGATTGCAATGATGAGGGAGTTTCTCAGACTTTAGCAGGAAAAATCTTTATTCTACCGAACACCTAAACTCCTCAGCGCATTGGAGGATTACATTCAAATCCTGAAAGAGAAGCAGCAGGAACCACAAAGCACCAAACTTCCCACCGCCCAGGAGGTGGTGATAGAGGTCGTTCCCCACATCCTGCAGGTTGTTTGGGAGCTTCCTCCTCGTCCCGTCTTGAACATGGCCTCCCAGAGTTTAAGCATACTCTCCACGAGTATCACCAAGGCCACTTTGGATCGTGTCCCCAAAAATCTCACAGTGATGGAAGGCCATGCCATCTTCACCCACTCCATCTGACACGATACGGTCCAAAGTATCCTGACGAAGATCAGACAGAAATATCCTCAAGAAATTCTATGTAACTTTGCACCAGTGTTGTTCAGGATGGTTGCTGATGTAGCAAAGATCCACATATCCAAAATCTTCAAGCCCCCTTCAAGTTTTCCTGATGGTTCTTCTAAATGAAGAACTTCCATTTGAAAGACTGACAATGTCCAATAGTGTTCCCCGTGAAGGACCTCCATTTGAAAATCTGCCAGTGCCTAAATTTACACAAGTCAAAGAACCTCCTACAGAAATTCTTACAAAGTCTGAAGTTCTTCCCCGTGAAGGACCTCCATTTGAAAAGCTGCAAATATCTGATGTTCTTCCCAGTGAAGGAGTTCCCTTTGAAAATCTATAATTATCTGATGTTCTTTCAAATGAAGAACGTCCTTCTGACAGTCTCAATGACCAACATTCCACCAGCTGAAGAATCTCTTTCAGAAAGTGTCCCAGTGCCTGATGTTCCCTGTGAAAACGCAGCTTTTTCTATGGTTTGGGCCTTTTGTCCACACGTAAACATATACATATACACACATTTACATATACATACGCAGTTACTGTCGCTCCATTTAGAAAGACAGAGGCATCACAGTGAAGTTCGGACATCGGACATTTGAATACATTTTTTTAAATTAAATTTGTATATGCTGTATGCATTTTGTTCTTTCCTAGTTGTGAGTCTACACCAACCAAAATGCTGTCTTTAGTTATTAACATTTGAAATTTTGAAGGCACTTGAAAAGTAATACAAAATTATCTGACTTTCCAGCAAAACACAAACTTTTAGGAAGTACTTCAGGTTTTGTCAGTGTACAAAACCCTGTTTAGTCTTTCCCTCCCAGGCTTCTGGACTTCTGATTGGCCAACATTTCGTTTTTAGCGTTTACATGTGGATGGAGCTTTTTTTTTCTTTTCTTTTTTTTTTCTTAAACGAAAACGGAAAGTTTCCATTTTCAAAAATACCCGTGTACGTGTGGTTGTAGCCTTAGTAGTTTATTTTATTGCTACCTGTAATTTATTTCAGTTTACTTTCCTGTGTTTAATTGTTTACTAAGTGTTTGAGGTGTGAAATAAACTGCAGTGGAGTTTGAAAACAAAATATGGGTGTGTGTTGATGTACTTTGTGCCGGGTGGGGGGGCGAAATTTTCTTGTAAAACAAAGGGGGGCTTCGGAAAAAACGTTTGAGAACCACTGACTTACAGTATGATTTCTGGCCCTTTTACAGCCAAAATTACCAAGTAAGTCCAGGCGGTCTGTACGATACTTGTTCAGTATATTAAGTAAGCTTTATTCCATTTTTTTAGGCACTAGTTTGCATAGATTTTGTGTTCTGGGAACTAATGAGGTTGTACAGTATACTCAAAATGAATAAGTTGCCCTAACTTAGTCATCTTAAGTAAGCTGTACACAATTTTGTTTTTTGAGGCAGCGAGTCTGCATAGTTTTGTTTTGTTTTTTAGATCCGGGAACTAATTAGATCTTTGATGAAAAACATGTTTAATGGGCTGAAATACACCGAATCATTCACCTGACAGCCAAAGTGCAGAACTGAAATTCACACAGAAGAACTTGGAAACTAGCTGAACAGCCATAAGCAAAACATGTCTAATGGCAAAAGAAAATTTTGAGCTAGAAAACATCTGAAGAAATATTGAAAACTCATATTCCTTAAATCACTGGAAGAGCTGGATTCTGTATTATATGTTTATATGTCTAAACTCAAGAATCTCAAATTTAAAAAATTTAAATTAAATTAAAAAAAAAAAAGAATATTTTCAGAATATCTGCTGTGTGTGTGTGTGTGTGTGTGTGTGTGTGTGTGTGTGTGTGTGTGTGTGTGTGTGTGTGCGCGCGCGCGCGTATCAGCGAGTGAGTGACATGCAGAGAACGATCTGAACTGGCATCAAGTGAACAGGAAAATTAGTTTTAAAACTTTAAATGTTTTGGGGGTTTTATTTTATTTGATTGGTTAATGTGTTTTAGTGGGGAGATAAACTATACAGACTAAACACAGAGACATTAACTTGCATCCATAATTGCACGTGTCCAACTAAAAACCTTCAAAATTAATTACATCCACCAAACAACACCTGTTCAACCTAATTAGATTTCACTGGACAGTAATACACAGCCATTATTTATTGGTCTGGGATGGCTGTCATTGGTGGGGATGACTAAGTATCCCATGGGACTTTGGGGCTACATCGGTCTGTCAAACACGCTCCCATGATGGGCTTCTCTCTAAGATAAACACTCCAATGTCTGTCTGTCTCTCTACCTCTAAGTTCTTCCTTCCGTCATTATAGACATTTCAGTTGTCTCTCCTTTATAATTGATATTGCATTGTTTTTCTTGTTCTCCCCAGATCTGAAGAACCCAGAGATTGTGACCCTGAGGAATCTCACCATGGACAGCACAGGTGTCTACAGGTGCACTGCAAGCAATGACGTGGGAGAGGAAAACTGCACCATCGAGGTCACAATAAAACGTGAGTTTGGGGAGAAAAGGGCGATGGAGTTGACCTAACAGCATTCACCTCGCACCAAACTGCCACTCTGATTGATGGTTATTGTTTCAAACAGCAGCTAGAAATACATTTATTCCCCTCCCTGCCTTTCCATCTAGCTCCTTTCACCCTCTTTATTCTCCTTCAGTGCTTCAACTGGACTAAACCAAAATTGCTGGCTATGGTCACCACCCCTGCCCCATGTCACGTTTCACTCTAAAACTAGTACATTGCATCAAAGGCCCAGCACGATTATGGTCATGTGTAGACACAAGGCAAATCAAGTGGTTCAGCATAAACAGTTTTCAATTCTTAACTAGAACTCAGGTGCTGTAGCAAAAAGATAGGGAGTGTTTTTCCAGCAAATGGGCATGAAGGATAAGTATTTGTGAATTTAAGAGTTCATGGGAAAACTATGAATAATATGAGACCAGAGACCATAAGTGACTCAATCTTTCATCAACTACCTCCTTTCTTGTTCACAGACGTGAGGGATGTGGGGATGGTTGCGGGCGCAGTGGTGGGTATATCCCTCGGTGTCCTCATTGTGATATTAATCATCTGGCTCGTCTTCCGGAAGAAAGAGAAGAAGAAGTACGAGGAAGAGGAGACCCCAAATGAGATCAGGTTTATTAATCATCATTTGTCCAGTGATTGTTTCATTTTTTCACCATTTTGCAGGTTTTATGTGTGTTAGCGTGTCAGTCTTTGTTACTTGTGGGGCTCTGTGGGGCTGTTGCGTTCTGCTTAGCTGCAGTTTAAATTTTTTGTTGAACTCAAACATTTGTTTCCTGGCTGTAATCACTTGTAATCAATGGTGATGACTTTTTTGAGTATTTCTGCATTTTACCCTTAATCTAGTTGCTGCGTTGCACAAATCAGCTGACGACCAGCACATTGATTTTGCAGATACTTGTATTCTGCATACTCTGTATGCAATATATTCTAACCCCTTCAATTTGTACTAGAATGTAAGGGGCATTCCTTTTGTATCATTTTCTGTCTGTATCATTTTCAGAAACTTTCGCAAGGCTAAAAGTATTTGCTTTTAGCGCTGCTGTCCAAAGTGAGAAAGATGCAAACTTCTCTGATTTGCTGCAAGCTTGTGTAAATTTCCTTGGTTGCCGCAATTATGCACACTGCAACGGTTATGACACCGGCAGAGCACTTTTGTTCACTACATCAGTGATGTAGTAGTTCACCTGGCTCATAGTCCTTCACAGTTCACAAGTTACTGAAAAGTGTGAAGTACAGAAAGAAGGTGAGAAGTTTTCTTGTTTAAAATCCACTGAGAATGAAAAACGTGTACGTGACCTTGAGCACAGTTTGGGTGAAGAGCTGTTAAGTGACCACTGTGTGCAAGTTTCACTAAAATCTCACCAGTAGCCCAGTAAAGACTACCTGTTACAATTTTTATGAAAAACATAAATATTCTATTAATAATTTATGCATGTTTAAGTGTCCATGTGACAGGTTTTTTTTGCAGACAAAAATGAAAACATAAAATAATGAAATATTTAAAAAATCGCCCTCAAGTAAAAATTGTTATATGACAACATGCTTCTGAAATAAGATAAGTGTAAGACAGTTTAGCTGCAGCGCTGTGTAACACGTGGTTGGTTGGATGAACTGATGTTGATTGGTGCATGTTAACCTGCTGTGTGTGAGCACTGATTCCACTGGAACGGTTTTAAACTACAGCTAAGCAAGTCACATTCTAATTGAAACAGCCACAGCCCCTTTATGCCTGCATGTGCTCGATGTCATCCCGTCGTGCTGCCTGTGCTTTTTTTGTGTTTCTGTGTGTCTAAAAGGGGAAACAACTACAAGGTAGTTTTCATCGATTATCTTTTAGGAGCTTTCTTTTCAAACCACCCTTGTATTTCAGTGTGTGCCTGTGTGCTCATGGAGCTGAGATCTCACAATAGTTTTTATTTATCCCTTTAAGACCTGAATGCACAGGTGGACTCTGTGGACCTTGTAAGAGCAACGTTTTTGTGACAGAGTGGACTTGGTGTAGGTGCATATTTACCGATGTAACAATGAATAATGCAGCATAGCTTAGGAGTAAATAAAGTAGGTGTAATGAAGTGCTTTCTGTTTTCATAACATTCTACGTCTGAGCTTTTCCACTGTTGTTGCTGTACCAGACCACCAGAGCGATGCAGATCTCATGGGTACGGCTTTTGAACCACCCAACACTGTTTAAAAACTGTTCACTTTATGCAAGGGCTATGGGACCCTCTGTGGTGTGCCTGGTGAGACGTTGCAGTGTTGCCAGTAGTGCACAGCTGAGAAGTTTCTATTTCTAACTTTCTGAACAGATCCTCACTAATTCAAGTACCATCCAAACACCAATGACAGCAAAAATGTCTTCAGAGTTGCTGTTTAATGGTAGGGTCAGGGACAAACTCTTTCAGGTTACTTTTACCCAGCAGTTTATTGGAATATTTCTTGGAATATTTTAACCCTGTTATTAAAAGCTGAGGCAAAAGTAGAATTATAAAGTTTTCACTGTGTTCACAGCAAAAACTTTTTATCCCCCCCTTGTAACAATTGTATCTGGGGAACAAGTGATTTCAGCAGATTTCATTATTTCATGCAAATGTGTTTCACAAAAGTTAGACGCTGCAGGAATCTCATGAATTACATGAGCCCCCCTACATAATACTACTCCCATGTGTCCTAGACCTTAGAATAATATATTGAAATGGCACTTCCGTGTACTCTTTTGCAGTTTATTGTATGTTTGTACGGTTCTAATTTCAAGTACAGGTACAGTTAATTCAGCTAAATTAAAAATGATATGGACTTTTGTCACGATTGTGTTTTCTGTGTGTTTTTAACCACAGGGAGGATGCCGAGGCTCCCAAGGCCAAGCTAGTAAAGCCCAACTCCTTGTCCTCATCCCGCTCCGGCAGTTCACGCTCCGGTGCCTCCTCCACCCAGTCCATGGTGCATAACACTGCCCAGCGTGGTCACCGCCCTCGCCCACCTGCTGTAGCAGCTCTCAAGGAAAATGGACACCCTCCTGGCTTCCCCCAGTCCCCTCCATCCTACACTACAGTGGTGCCCCCTAAAACCACTGAGCCCCCTGCCACTCCCAAATTCAACTCCAGGAACATGTCCGCGCCTACACCCCCAACCCTCATGGTGCCCGCCCAGACCAAGGCCTTTCAGACTGTGTAGGACTGAAAGCCAGCCCCTTCTTACAGCCATGCGAGACTCCCATCCCTTTCCAAGCCCACCAGCCCCGTCCCAAAGACTAAGACTCTTCCATAAACAAAGAAATGCGACTAGTTAAAAGGATGTAATTAAAAGAATCAATACTATAAGTCGAAAAGTACTTTTAATGAATGCATATTTAAAAAGGGAAAAATAAGACATGCTTGCCCCCTATTGAATTACATAAAACAACAAAACAAAAGAAAAAGCAGTGACCTAAGTTTGTCTCATGGCTAAAGGCAGAACTTATTTTCTTGAGTTCCTTCACTTGACTTCGGAAGGCACAGGGAAGCACCATGAGCAGTGAGGTGGAAGAAGCCCCTAGTAAAGCTTTTATTTATTCATGAAATCCAAGGGTTAGGCATACAGTAGGGGGAAAAAAGGGAAATAGTCTGGATAATAGCGTAAATCTAAAGTCTGAACCAATGGAGTCTCATTGCTTTTGAGCATCAGTTGTAAGATATGAGTGCAAGCAGGATGGAGAAAAATAAGGACGAAAGCAGAAAAACGTATGACAGCAACTTTTTTTTCTCTCTCCCTCTCGGAGGACGGGGTTTGTGGTGATTCTCAGATTCATGTCACCCTGCAGCCCTGACTTGCTGCTTCCAGCACCTGCTCCGAAACCACAAAAGCCCCCCTTTGCTTCCCATGGGCTGGGCCAATCGTGCCCATCCGTGTAGACAGGCACGGCGCGTGGCATGTGCATCATCTGCCTTGGTGCTCTTGGTCTTTTCGTGCTCTCATGAGGAACCCATGAGAAACCATGACAGTTGTGAGACTGATTCAGTTGCCTCACAAACAGCTCATCTGCTTTACCAATCAGCAGGGGATACTTCAGGTACAAGGATGTAGCACTGATGTTAAGTCAAATCAGTCTTACCCCCAGTCGTTAGCCTCCCCTCTTCCCCCTCGCGGATCCTGTGTGCATCTATGGACATCTTTTTCTGGTACCAAATATCCTCCCTGAATAATTAAATAGTATTTATTAGGCTTGTAGTGATACTTTAAATATAGGGATAAGCATTCTATTAGAACCAGCTGGACTTGTTTTTCTTTTCTGTGTATCTTCTCTATGAACAGGTTGTAAAGAGTGACAGACAGCCATGTGTCCATTCATTCATATTAAGAAGTGCCACCAATCCCTAGGATGGGTTATTATTATTACAATTATTATTGTTATTATGGCTTTTTTAACTCTTTTGTTTACCTACTACATTTCTGAACTGAAACCAAAATTTTTCACCATGAATGTGTGCTGTACAAAGATGGTGGATCCCATTGTTTTCAGCCTCCTGTAAACATACCGAATCAATGCTCAAGCCAAGGCACAAAGAATTGACCACGAGGTTCAATTTGAATGAAGGGAGCAAGGAGTATGATTCTAGAGATTTCTATTGTACAGCGTGTGTGTGGTATCATTGTCAGTACTCTCATTGGATCCATTAAAGTGGTGTGGCACTTGATTGCTGTCTTGCTCAGTCACCAGGTCCTGCTTGGTCATTGGTTAAACTGTGCTTATCAGCCAGTCCCGCTTTTGTCATGTCCTCAGACATACCCAGTGCAATTTGATTGAAAGTAGCTGAAAAAAGGGCAAGTAGCCTATCTAGTGTGCCTTCGCAATCCCTCTTTCCTTTGATGTTTTTTTTTTCTTTGTCCTTATCTTCAGCACACCAGTGGTTAAGTCTCACATCCAGCTTTGAAGGTCAACAGCAGCAAATACTGAGAGATACACCTAAACAAACTTGCCCCTAGTAATAAGCGAGGCAGCCTAGGGACCGCCAAGCAGAGTGAATTATCCCTGGTGAGCAAAGCAATCCCATGCCACGGGACTATGTACTGTACATTCTGTAATCAGTCTTGTTTTATATTGTACATACAGATAGATATACGCACATGATGTCATTTAATTTAAAACACAAGGGTATGTAAGGGGAGATTCCCCCCCCCCCCCCCCCTTACAAAAGAGTCAAAAGGGAAACCCAAAGTGAATTTAGACCGTGTGTTTTTATACACATGCTGTGTGAACATGTGAAGCCCCTGTGTCACCAGATTTACATCAAAACAAATTCGGTGCAACACAAGGTATAAACAATTAAAATCAATTTGTTTTGTCTAAGACAAGATCCCATCATACATACTGGACAGATTCCCATAAGAGGTATAGATTTTATTAATTAGTGTGACAGTAATTGTTTTCTTTCTGTTTTAGTGACCCTTTGACCTTCCTCATTTTATCCTACCATTGGGATAAAATTGCCCTTTTACCCAATATCAACACATTTGATATGTAAAAAAGTTCCCAAATTCATTCCAACAACTGACAAAAAAAAGAATTATTAATTTAGGATTAGTTGGGTTTAAAATCATGCTAAACTGGAACTAAAACCACTGCCAGCACTATCTTAACATGGTCAACAAAGGAAAACAAACTAACCCTAACTAAAAATCTATAAGAAGCTGCCTTCAGATAGGAATTTCAAGGTGAATGTATGAAATAGATATTTACTGATATTTAACGTAATATGTAAAGATATGTAATAGTTTTAAAGCAATCAGGTGGAGTTTTCATTTATGTTAGAAATATTAATTATGTTAACCAATTAGTGGCCATCCAGTATGTTGACCTATGCTTACTTTATTTAAGTCAGCATGGCCTTCTGGAGAGTTATGTTGCACATACCTGTTCTAAATGAACAAACAGGTGGGGACAACAGAGAGCATTACATGATGAAGGTGCTCAACCAGTAACCGTGGCAATCCCATCTTACCTAGCATATACTCTGAGATAGCATTTTAACTATCTAGCTATCATTGTGTATCCTTGACCAGGTCTCCACAGCGATAATTTGCTAGTTATGATGAAAATCTTCATCAGAGCAGAATTTATACTACTCTGAACTCTAGCTCGCCAAAAGAAAAATTCACTATTCTGCATTTTCAGTCCTTATGTTTTTAAATTGCTGAGCTCAGCTATGAAAGTGGAAGACCACTAAATGAGCAAAATTTATAGTATAATCAAACCATGCACAGTCTGTATAGTTAATTGATGATGAATGTTTGGCAAATAAATTAATTATCTTGGTTTGGACATATAAAAAAAATTTTTTTTTTTGTTAGTTTTATGACCCCATTGCCTCTCAGGACAAACGGTAACTGAAGATCCCTTTACTGGTTTAAAGTAAGTTGCTCTTTCCTCCATCAATACTTATATACCTGTAACTTCTAAATCTGAATTCCACATTATAGTGAAATGTTTCTTGTGCAATGAAGTTTTTTAACCTAAAATGTTCAGAAAACCAGCATCTGTCTGAAAAGCACACTTGGTTTGATTTCACACACGGGATTTCACACATGACTAAGTGTGAGGTAAATTTAGAAAAACACGAAACAAAACAATGCCTTTTATATTTAACTACAGACAGCAATTCATATTTGAGCAGGGAAGCTACTGTGTATGTGTGCGTCTGAGTGTGCGAGGGTGCATGCGTGCATGCATGCATGTGAATGTGCGTGAGTGTGTGGGTGTATGCATGTAAATTCGGTACAAGCCCTCGGGCCACACCCACACATTCCCATGTTAGCCATTCACTGAATGAGAAGGATCCAGCCAGGCAAAGCAACTTCTATCCAAATTGATATGACTGCAGACTGGCAGTGTTTATTTTAGTTTTCACTGACTTGTATGCCTATTGAACTTGGCTTCGCAGGCGGTAGTCTTGTTTTTGCTCGTGGGGGTGGCGTCCTGAGATAAAGCACGTCCATAATTCATAACTATCATGAGCTCTGGAGGCCACTTGTGCGCTCCCTCCTTGGTCTTGCTGTCTTTTAACACAGAATGCACTTGGCCCTGGGTGTACTGATGGCATCTCAAGGTGCATGCGTACGCACATTTAACACAAACAGGTAAAAGTTGTATATACACACACATACAGACATGTATACGCTGTATTCAGGTGCACACAAAAACACAGGTGTGTGCCTCATGTACATTCACAGTTGGCACGCACATCGTCACAAACACGTACACGGTGTACGCAAACAAAAGCCAAACCACATTTCTTGTTTTTTCTGCTCCTTCAGAATCAATTTGATGGATCGAATGTCTGAAGGTATTACAGCTGACTGATGGAACCAGGATACTAAATACAGCACAGAAAGGGACACACAACAGTGCATCCACCCAGAGGACATCTGCTGTCTTACACACACACACATGCACATATACAAAAGCAGCTAGTGTAACAAAACACACACACTTGCACTTAGAAAGACAGACACTGCTATGCATCTTAACAATCTGGATGGCATATGCCTAAAGACTTTTTTTTAGGAATCTGCAAGTGTAGTCCTGGGAATTAGGAGTGGTGTAACAGGATTGATACTGAGCCAGGAATGTAGGCTCTTGTCATTGAAATTCCCTCCACCACTGATGAAAGTAGCAGTGGAGGTGGAGGATGGGATGCGAGTCTTCCAGCTGTTAAATTCCTCCAAGCTTTTTGATTTGCTTTCCAGCATCTGCAAGTCTCAGGTGGCAGATTCCCCAGTTTATGAGCCCTCGCGTTGCATCTCTCCTCTCATGTGTGCAGCTTAGTGGCCCGGCAAACTTGTGCTCTTTCCAACAAATGAATTTTAAGGCGCTTCAATGTCAGTTCAGCAGAGAGGAGGAGGAAAGTCTTAAAACAAGTCAGTGTCAGCAGCGCATCCACTATCATCCCTTAGTACAGTATCCATCAGTACTATATACTGTCTTATTATCATCACTCAAAGGTGCAGTAAAATCAGTAATGGTTATCTTGCATTATATGATAGGAGTATGACTCTCATGTAGCCACATTGTTTTATGTTTGAATTAAATGTCAGTTGTGTTCTGATTAAAGTTGTTGAGCAGGGCAAAGTGATGCTCGGACTTTGTGGTTTGGCCTTGTATGTCAGCATAAGGGAATGTGATGTATTAATACTTTTTTCCAAAAGGAGACTGATGGGGCTTAATTCAACTTCAAGAGGGAAAGAAAGCAAAGATACCTGCATGTTATATAGGAAATGAGCAGATGATTGGGAATGCTTTGCTTTGATGTAACATAACTGTAATCGGTTTAAAAAAAATACAAATCAAAACTTGTAAATATATCCACATAAAAATTTTATGAAGCTTTATTTTGTTATCTTCCTTAGTTTGTTTTTTTTATTTGATTTCTTTTTTTTTTTTTCAAAATCCTTGTATATCACACTATTTTGTGCGCCAAGCTCATCATCGGCCTGTGTGGGATCTGAGTGGTTGGCTGTTTCTCTTGGCTCCATTGTTTCAGTGTCAAGGGGAGACACGCTCATCACGGCGTTACTAAAGGGAAATGTAAGACACCTTTGTTTTCTTTACTCGCATTTGTTTTTCTAATGTGGCGTCTTCTTGGTTTTGTAAAACAGTATACGATTTTTTGGTTTCTTCGTTCGATGAAAACAATCCATGTAAATATCACGAGTCAAAAAAATGTATATTTTTACGATCTCTGAGTTATTACTCTTTCATTTGCAAATAAAATATTCAATGACAACTTATATTGTCGTCTGGCATCTTGATTTGGATCGTAAATTATTTTTTAAATTTGTTTGTTTTTTGCGTACAAAATTACAATTTTCAAACTGCATTTTGTTTTTCCCCAGGTTATCTTTGTCTAATATTCAAATTTGCTAATGATCTGAAAAATATAAGTGTGGGGAAAAAAAGAAAGGAAAAAGGCAAATACTTTCACAGCCCTTTCACTGCTCTTTAGACGATTTTTTTCACTCCCTGTTCTCATATTTTGCACATTTTGTTTTTTCAGACATGTCAAGAATTAATGTGGAATATAAACTTGCTTGATGTTCTTTACTGAGTAAGGTACTGTAAATATGTATTCACACAATCGTCATTTCGTATGATTTGGCTGATGGGACTGGAATTTGACAGCTGACAGCAACATTTCATTCATGACCTACTTGCAGGAAATAATAAAACGCTGAAGGGGAAAACAAAAGCAAACATGAATGTTAACAGTGCATGGTTTTTGAAAAAAAAAAAAAGGTAAATGTTGAAGAGTGTGAACCATTTTGTAAAGCTTCATATAGTGTAGCTTTGTAAAATAGTTATTGTGTTAAAACTTTACTCTTAGGTCCTGTGTACTGTACAGCAGTGGTCCCCAATCCCTGAGTCGTTTGGTACCGGGCCACGAGAGTTGAGGCTCAGATGTGAAATTTATGGTTTTCAGGGTTTTTATCAGTTTTTATCGTTAATTCAGTTTCCCTGGGTATTTTCCCTTGTGTTATGAACAACTCTTCTTTTTTTTTGGTAGTGGTACTGGTTTTATTTTGTTGTATTTATCTGCAACACCTTAAAGGCCGGTCCGTGAAAATATTGTCGGACATAAACCGGTTCTAGGCGCAAAAAAGGTTGGGGACCATTGCTGTACAGTATATGGACTGGCAGAACAACTAGCCCTGGAATTATTGGTTCACTACAGTTCAGAACACCATAGTCAGTTTTTTAAACATAAATTTACTGTTATAGTTCTGTATATTAAAAACAGCCATTACATTCTGTACTAACTAAGCCCATCCAAATGTGAACCTCTCGTCTGCTTAGGAGGCAGCGTTTGTTAGAGGGCTCCTTCTTCTGCTTCCTCCTCAACCGTCTGCTGTTCTTCTGCCTCTCAACGTGACACTCAAGCCACTGACAACAAGGTCAGCGATATATCTATCAACCTGTCAGCCACTTATTGACTGACATTCATCTCTTCCCTCTGAAAAGTTCTTCTTATGTTGACAATCTGTCCAGCTGCCAAGATGGAGTGCATGCGTCTTCTCTGGTTAAGGAGATTGGGGTGACTTTGCCTCTGCTTCAAAAATGCATAGTCCCATATGTGGAGGAAAACACTGATAAAGGCACAGGAGCAAACTGTGAGGGATAATACAATTACCAATGTGTTCCCTGACATCTGCTTGTTAAGTAGTTGGCTGCAGAGTGCTTGCTAAATTTACATCTTTTCAAAACACAGCATCCATATTAAACAGGATCACATTTTCGAGGCCAGATCACATTTCTCCACCCCGTTCCATGCCACCGTGCCCATTGTTCCACATGATTAGCCATGTGTGACGACACCATCATAAACCCATCGCACTGCCATGCCCACCCACACACATGCACAAACTTATCAATGTATGCGTACGCAACATCAGTGACATTTAGGCACACACTGGGAAATTTCCAGATTTGCGCATTACAAATGTGTTCACATATCACGCATGCATGTCTCTGCTATTTTTGTTAAATAACAGCAGTAGCTGTACGGTGGGCTAATATTGTAAAAATATTAATATTCAGTAAAAACAAATTGTGCGCATTAATCAAACAAGCATTAAATAGTTAGGCACTGATGTGAAGCACTGAAATTAATTTACTTTTCAGACATGATATTGGTAAGCACTTCAGTATGCAAGCAAATTTAAATGAATAGACAAATAGGTAGCTGAAAGAATAAGTGATATGATAAGTGGCGTCATTTTACAACAACAACAAAAGCAAACCTGGAGTTAAATTAATGAACTGCCTGAAAGAGTGGATTAGACTCACAGTGACTTATAAAAAACATTAATCACATTATGAAGCATGTGTTTGCATAAACCATGCCTCATAAAAAATAGATTTCAGTGGATCGAAAGATGCACACTACTGGTTTCTTCAGATCATCTATCAACATGATGTGTCACAATAATGAAATAGCACAGATACACTAATTAACCCAAATAAATACTAAAATGATCTAATGTGTCATCACACAGATAAGAAATCTTTTGGCTCCGAGCAGGCATTATAGTTTAATTAATAAAGATTCATATTTTGCCCTCGGTGGCCCTCTGTAATCTGCAAAGTAAGCCAAAGACTGCTGCACGAGGCATCCTGAACTGAAGACACTAATATAATTGCACCCCCTGGTGTTGACTGGTGATAGCTCTCACTATCTGTGAAGCAGAGAGGCTCTTAATGAGATGACTGAAATCCTAAGTGACACACTATTAGGCATCAGTCGATAATCAGAAATCTCAAATGAAAATTAAAAAACTAAATGCAGAGCGGCAGGTAACTTCTAGAATACACACCACACATCATTAAGCCTGTTTGTCAAAAAGAAAGCAGACTTAGCAGATTATATAGCTGCTTGTGCTGTTGTTCAATATGCCCTAGGAGAAAGCATCCAAGTAATAATGTCACTGGGTCTCATGCAGGTATTGTATACATGAAGCTCTTCTTAAAGCCTCTGGTGGCACTTGACATGTGTACAAAGACAAACACACAGGCATATAGAAATTATTAAGAAGGGGTGTAGACTCTTGTTTTGAAAAGGTGGGATATGCTCAAGTCTTTCCTTTTAAGATGCGTCCATGTATTTACTAATCCTGAAATATTATTATTATAAGTATTTTACCACAACACTGATAGCAATACAGTGTATGGACTTATCACATAACAGGAGTCTTTACACAGATCATTTCTGGATAATGAATATTGCACTGTGCCCCACATCTCAACTATATTTAACTCTTTGACAACTGTACTAATTATAGTGCTGCCATTAGTTCAGATAGTGAGGTTAATAGTGTTACTATATCTGGCCGTCATTCTACATTAAAAACACTCAGAGTTATGGAAAAATTATGCATGTGTGAGGGTAAACTGTGCAATAGCAAACTAACACTGACAGCCCAAATATGATTTGAAATACCTGATAGTTGTTTAATAATGAAAACATGAGACTTAAAACACAAAACAATATGGATCGATATGAATTCAGTAAACTAGAATTTTATTGTTACAGCTATAGCACACCTAACTGTCCCTGTCCTCTTGCAAAAACAACCACACATCTGTGGACTTTACCATCAAGTTCAGTCTGTGATAGTAAACACATTTTTTTCTTCTACTCTTGTACTACTTTTTTTCAGAATCCATTTTAAAAAAAAACAAAATACATGTTTTACTAAATCTAATGTAACCTAGCATTTTCTTGCAGGCTGCACTGGAAACATTTATTTATATATACAAAATTCACAATGAGCACAATGGCTCAAACATAGCTATTACAGAAGATTCATCCAAATCCTCTACAACTGTAGGAAATGATGCAGGTGGTTATTTAGTAGTGAAAAATAAATGACACAAAAGGTGCACTGTGTGCTCTAGGACTAGCTTACAGGTGTAGGCCTTTGTTTTATTTAGCTAATATGCTAAATGCTTTATGGAGTTCTGTTAAAAAAATAGAAAAACAATAGTGTTTAAATTATGAATTCCACTGTCCTTTTGGATGTCGTCTTTACACATCCCATTTTTAATATACATAGAGAGAGAAACAGTAAGGAATGATGATTTTATAGAGAAAATAACAGCTCACTATTGAAGCTGTGTGTGAAATAATGTCCACATAAACAGAGACCTCTAGGGGATTTTTGCCTGACTCTGCAGGCTTCTCCTACTTCAAGTTAATGTGGGATACTGTGGCTGGTCTACAGTTCAGATAGTAAACACTATTTATCACTATCAGTGAACTGTGGTCTAGCTGCTCCTTGAGCAACAATAACAGCGCACACATTTTCTGTGGATATTGGGCATCTTCTCCTACAGCTAAGACTAGGAGAGGCAGCAGAGAACAAGCTTTTTGAAAAGCCCTATCTTGCATGGATACCATTAAGTTATTCAAGATTTTTCAGTCAGAAGAAACAGTTGTGAGTGCAGATCACTGTTTTGGTTTCTGAATGTCACAGATTACGGGTGACACACTGTTGAGCGAGGATAACTTACGGTAGCTATTACCTGAGGAGTAGAAAATAGCACAGCTAGCCTATCAGCTAGCTAGTTAGCATAAGCATCTCGGAAGCTCAGGATATTTTCAGTAAGTAAATGCAATTGAGGAATATTCATAAACAAATTGATATTACTTTAATGTTGAGCAACCTCAGAGTTCTGTGCCTGAATTTGCTAACATTTAAAGTACGCTGTTTTATTGAATAAAGGTAATACCTTTTTAATCTTCCTCTTTAACCTTTAACTGTATAGATGTACATTTAAATGCACACGTGCACATCCAAATGTGAAATGTACAATTAGCAAATATACAAATTGCTGTATCTTGTCAGATGTACTGTTTCTCATTTTGCATGAGAAACAATGAGCATGTGCATGTACGGCAATCAAAACGCTAAAACCTAAATAAATGCTGAAATATCCACTCCTCGTGTAGCTACGTTCAGGGCTCCTTTATTGACGAGTTGCTTCTCCTTTCTCTGGTGAGTTATTCTTATTAGTGAAGTAAAGCTGGAGGTTTTTTGCAGTGTTTTACCATGCAGAATTTTAAAATCTTATATTTGGTTCTTCATTCCTTGTGTGCACATTTTATTCATGCCAACATGAGTTGAAAAAGTCAGTTACATTTGGGAACTGAGACACTATTCTTTTTATTCACAGTGAGTTTCGTATTCATAGTGTGATTCTACATCCAGATGATGGAAAGTTTAATGAATCTTGAGCTTTAAAGTTTAATAAACCTGACTATTTCAAGATGTTACAACAGAGTCGGGTGTATGAGATATTACTGCAGAACTGTAGACATCTCTGTCTGTCACTTTGGGAGCAGTCACCTGGGACAATTAGGAACTAATTTGGGCTTTGTTTAATATGAAAACTGGCTGTTGGCAGCCACAGTGGTAGGGTGATTAGGCATCCACCTCTTCCTCTCTTGAACAGTAATCAGCCCCACCGATGTTGTAAATCTATCTAGTGAATCTCTGGGTAGAAGTGATGTGTGCCAACTATGTCAGAGCCACATTACACAGCTCAGTGATGGTGTTGAAGCACTAAGGGCATCTGTCTAATGATGTGGCATCTAACGCTAGCTTCTGGTCTGAAAGAGCTGCTCTGCACAGGGATGAGATTAAACCAAAAGTGTGAAATATGCCAAATTTCTTATGACATACCCTCACTGTGCAGCAATTTCCTAATGTTGTAAACCTGCTCAACATTTGGCAATAAACCCCATTCTGATTCTGATTCTGATTCTGTGGGTTGAAATTTACAAAAGTACTTTCTGGCCAAAGGGGGCGCTTTAATGATGTTGCTTTTATCGCATAGGGACCTTGATACCATGGGGATATATATATATATATATATATATATCTTTTATTTTGCCTATATGTCTCACTTTGACCATTACAGCACTGTCTTTTCTGCTCAAAACAATTACTGATCATCATCCTTACTGCCCCATTAACTGTGACACTGCTGATCACACTTAAAAGACTTTTTATTAGCTGGAAATTGTTTATTTCACTGCTACAAATTTCACACAAATATGTCGGTTGTCTGCACCATAACGGTTAACCTTCCTTTCAGAAGAAGAATGGGTAAAAATAGTTTACTGTGAAATTATGAGCTGAAGGACACTGTGAGCTCTGCTGAATGGTGCACACTTGTCACTTGCCAGGTGCCCGAGCTTGTCTCAGGAGGATGTAATTTGAGGTTTTATATAATCGTGGTGCCAGCCCCTCTGGCTGTCTCTGTGGCAGCATAATGCTATAAAAATGTCACTGCTGTCCAGACAATTACAGCTACACTGCTGCTGTTTTTTGCTATGAGCAAGTTATAAATCTGTGACATTCATCACTGAATCATTTCTTGCAGTGCTTGCAAATGAGTTTGTGGCATTCACATATCATCTGATAATGTGGCAATGTGACAAAACTCATGTTATATAAGTTTCTGTGAATGCAACTTTTTTTGTATGTGATTGAAAAAAAATCCCTTTAGCCCCCTGTTACCCTTTTAGGGCATACTGTACAGATTCAATCTGCAGAAACTTTACTGCTAGCCCATTAAATTGCTCCTAAAGAAGGACTGTCTCATAACACTTCTCCTAGGCTGGTGTAACTGCTAAATGATACTAAGATAAATGATGATGCTTCTTTGACTTCACCAAATTGGTGCTATTGAGTAAAATTAAAAGCCACTGGTCCCAACCCCTGACAAAAGGACCCCCTGATGATCCTCTACCTAATCACATGAGCCAAGGCGTGAAAACGGGTGTGGGTCACAATCAGCCAGGGTTTCCGGTGAGCTCAATGTGAAATCTAGCCCCACCCTATCATGTGATTTTACTGAGTTTAGATGGCCCAGGGTGTGAGTGGGCGGGAAGGGATCTCAAAACTGGATTATAGATGGCAGACAGTTGCTGTCGTAAGCCACCGCCTCTGTTCAAACATGGTCGCTCACAGTGGACATAAATGGCCTCTTTTACTCCTCTTTCAAACCACCTGTCTTCTCTGTCCAAGATGTGAACATTGGCATCCTCGAAAGAGTGAACTTTGTCCTTTAGATGCAGATGGACTGCTGAGTCTTGTCCCGTGGAGGTGGCTCTTCTATGTTGTGCAATGCGCTTGTGAAGTGGCTTTTTGGTCTCTCCAACGGGGCTAGGGGGATACGGTGGGGCTAGATTTCACATTGAGCTCACCGGAAACCCTGGCTGATTGTGACCCACACCCGTTTTCACGCCTTGGCTCATGTGATTAGGTAGAGGATCATCAGGGGGTCCTTTTGTCCCTCTTTGGGGCGAAACTCCCACAGGGTTTAAATCTGGGACTCTCCCCATTTGACCCTAGAACTGAAGAAGCTTCTTGGATGAGAGGTGAAACGTCTTCAAGCAACTTAAAGAAGTCCAGAAACTTTTCTTTCCAAGCTCCTTAGACTGCGATGACCTGGATGATTGAGAACCTTCACAGACAAAGCTCAGGAAATACACTATTAAATTCTGTCCGAGATCCACATATTTGTCTGGAATATTTGTCAAGCTGACTTGTGTTTTCATTAATGTCAGCACCTCTTTGATTAAGCACGTTGCACCTCATTCAGAGTTTTTATTGCTTTCATTTCTGTGCTTCTGGCAGTGGATTAGGATGAGCTGAAGTGATGAACAGGTTGCATCAGACAAGATCAATGTAGGTTATTTATGCTTATTATAATGAGTGTGTTCTGTCTGGTGTGCTGAAGTATTAAGTACATATGGAAAAGTAAATACTGTGAGCTCTATTCTTAAATGCATGCATGTTCTCTACGTCTACAAATGTCTTTGTGTGTTGCAGGGGACTGAAGGGTTTAAAGTCTTGTGTTTGAGCTCTGTGACTGATCCCATTGCACTCTCTGCAACACTGGCCTACATGGATGCTGGTGTATGTGTAACATTAATAATTGTGGATTTAGTCAAAGCTGTGTCTGGTAAATGAGGCAGAACCCAGCTTTGGTCAAGCAATTGATCTTTTCTTTTATCCCAGCAAAGTTTTATGAAGTATCTCCCTCCAATAATCCGCAAACACATCTAACATCAAAGTCATAAAACTGTGCATTTTAAATCTGGGGTTAAGAAACTGGGTTTTGGATTTTGGTCTATTTTAGCAAGCAACACTATTAAATGACTGATTCTTTACAATGGAGAGAGAGTAACGCTGCTGGATTACTACATTTTCATTAAAAATGTTTTTTGGACAAAAATATGGTTACAAGCAGCTCCCACGGTCCATAGATAGATATATAGATGTTCATTTGCTGTAAGAACATAAACTTATAAACTGGCAGACAGTCCATCTGGTAAGTCTCACTCCTGCAACATATTAGGTCCTTCATATGCTGTATTTCATACTGCTAATCTATGATGTTGGATTCTCAGGAGCATGAAATGAAATGCAAGAAATAAATGTGGCTGTTGGATGTAGGTTTCTCTCTAAACCCTGTGTTAAAGCTTATGAGTGTGAATTAACAGTAAAAGAGTATTGTAAGAGTCATTATGGATGAAGGAGCTAAGGGGGAGTGCAGAAAATTCCAATGCCAGAGTAAAATGCGTGCAATGCAGTATTAATATATGTTCAACAGGAGCCATGTCTTCTGCAAAAAGTAATATTACTAAACCAGTCTGCTCTAGGCCTCTTTTTCCTTTGTTTCAACCATTTAATGATCAGATGTGTAATTCCTAGCGATAGTGTTAGACCAAGTTTTAGCGCCTTTCTGTCTAACCTTTATCCTTTGTGTGTTAGCTGCAGATCTTTGTATCTGCTCGCATAGTGTTTATCGCCTAAAGGTTGCCATCTGCTTACCCAGGCAGGTACCTCGTAAAATGTTTAATTGTCCTGAACATGCGCTTTTAGAGTCTAAGTCTTTAGTGTCCTACACAAACACAGGCACTGACAGCCGGTACACAAGCACAGAATAGATGAGATGTAGTCTGATTGTGCTGACTTACCCCTCTGGAGGCAAAAGCCAATATTTGGGGGGTTTATTGTAAATAAACTATCCAAGACCTCCAAGATGAGTGGGTTTTTTTTATTTTTTATTTTTTCCCGCAAGATATTCTTTGCCTTTGAACATTCAGTACTGTGCAAAATTCTTGAGCCACTTTCTTTATATTTTGCTAAGAAAAAACTAGATGCAGCAATTTATTGAAATATGCAAATATACATGGAAATACAGCGTATATGGCAAAAACAGAGGTTGTACAATTCAGTGTTTGATATACCTGCCTTCAATCTTCAATACAGCCTGAATTCTCTTAGGAAAGCTTTCTTGTAGGTTCTTTAAGTAGTTCTCTGACTTATTGAAGGACATTCAAAGCTCTTCTTTGGATGTTGTCTCCCTTTTGTGTTGTCTGTCAAGAATCCTACACCCAATCCCATGACTTATACTGTTCCAGTGAAGCAGATGTATCTCTCCTGCGTCAGCTCTTTGCTGGATTTTTTCTTAAGTACATGACATTCAGATACTTTTCATTGACTGCAGATAATTTTTTTAGGCACGGTACTTCTTTTGTCCTCTACTTGTCTAGTTTCCTCCGATGTTTTTAAGCACAGCATGAAGCATGTGCACATTTGCACAAGTTTTTAGCGCTTTGTGAATCACCTTTTTTGGTGTAAAAAATATACTATTTTATGCCTGTCAAACTGTATCATCTTTGCGATTTTTCATAGATTCAACTAAAAAAATTATGTGTTTTTGTGACAGGCTGCTTAGTCCTACACAAGTTTGGAGCCTGGTCAGTGGAGACAGGTCAGTGTTAAGTCGTTTAAGCAGCAAAAAGAAATGTCTGAAGGTGATCAGGTACAAGGATTGGTGTGAAAATGAGCGAAAAAGCAGCCAGTTGCCAAAGAAAAACTTTGAAAGCCTTGAGAACTATTGCTGATGACCATAAAGATTAAATGAGAATATAAAGAATGTATTTGTCGAGGCTGCAGAGTAAATGTTGAAAATACATACACATTTTCAACTGTCAGCAGACAGCAGCTGATTCTTTCAAAATTATCTGTGGGCAAATAAAGCATGTCCAGTTGTGATTGATCTACAGAAATAAAACAGATGAATACAAAACAGAAACTTATGGAACCAAAACTCTTCCCTACAGATTCTTCATATTTATATACAGACATCTGTTTATAGAGAATAGAGCTCCACATATCAGCCAATATTAGCTATTGGCCAACATATCAGTATAAGTTTTATAACCACCAATAAATAAAACATTTTCAAATGTAAAGAAGAGAACCAAGAAACACTGTTATGAGTTATGAGTGTTGATGTTGTTGTCTACCAGAGGGCAATCAATATCAGATCAATATCAGTCTTATATCAGTTGGACTCTAATGGAGTTTAGGTGAGATGTAAGTCTTCAGATATTGCTGTAAGACTGTAAAGTGCTTCCAGCTGGAAAGTCTAAAAATAAAAGTGTTGTAAGCTTATAATCAGTAAGAGTGTCTCCGGGTTGCATGCAGAAAGTGTGAAAAGGCTTTGTTGAACTTTCTGTCTCTTATGTTTTTGCACAAACTGTTTATTGTTGTTTCACAATAATGTGGACCCAAGTGTAGATTTAATTTTTTATATTAGAAGGTAAATTCCATTATATAATATAGATTTTAGCTGGATCTGCTCATAATTTATCTGTTCATAAGTGATCAATTTCCACAGCATTCGGTTGCAGCAAAGCAATCAGGCCAGGAGGATGCAGAGTCAGTTAAGCTCCTCTGCAAGGTAATTAGATTCAGATAATCCAAACAACAAAAGCTATAATCCTGCTCACATTCAGTGCATTCTTTTGGCGTTGAATTGGCAGACCTGTTAACAAACTGCAGCCAGAGAGATTATAAAACTGAGCTGTTTATTGGATCACAAGGCTCAAGTTTAGCCACATTAATGTTTTGCCATATGTCATAGTGACGACTAGATAAATGCCTTGCTGTCACAGGGATATATTCCTGTGCACTTGGTTGTGTGTTATATATGTCTCAGTAGTCCAACAAATTCAGCAAGTGACCGACAGTTAAAAGCTTTATGTTAGCTTTTTTCCACATTGTTCATTGGAACCAGGAATGTCAGTGTTGGAACAGTTTACAATGGTGGTTATTTAGTTAAATGTAGAAAAATAAGGATATATAAAAAAAATTCCCCTCTCACCCCTGTGGGTGCGCTTATTTGCAGAGTAGTATTCCAACAGCCCCTTTTTCTCATCTCTTGCCCACTTGTGCCTTCTTGTTTCAGTAGCCCACTTCTCATCCATGTGTCCTGGTTTCTTAACAGCTGGCTAAATTACCCTCATTGGAAAACTGTTAATGTGAGAATCAAACAATCAACAATAATCAACCGGCAGAAACTGTTACTGCCATTTTTGTGTTTATTGCAATGTACGGAATTCCAGAAAAGTCAAACTTAGACTCAGTCTTCCAGTACAAAAGTTAGAGTGTAAGAAAACCTTAAAAGCTTTTAACTTTTAACCAGCTGCACTTTGTGCTGGGATCCTTATTTGATGTAAGCTTAAACTAGTGGTTTTGAGATGTATTATTGAGAAATATTTCATGTAAGTACATAAATGAAAAAGATGTAGATGAGCAATGTCATGTTTTTACTTTGTATTGCAGTACAGGATATAGTTTTGTGCCTATCTTACTTCAAGAGCATCACCATCTGTTTTTTTTCTTCATACAGGTGATCCAGGTGTTTTGTTTGTGTGTTTTTTTTTTCTTTCTTCTTTCTTTCTTCTCCCCCCCCCCCCCCCCCCCCCCCTCTCACCGTCTCTTCTCCCCTTTGGTTTTCTTTCTCTCCCTCTCTTTCTTTCATTCTTTCTCCCTGTCCTATCCCCCAGTCATGTCTGTCCCATTTGTAGCAACTGAAAATAAAATAAATACATAATTATAATAAAGGTCAATCAAATGGACCAATATGGCAAGGCCATGATGATCCACTTGGTAAAATAAATCCGCTTGGCATCTTTCTTGGCCTTAAGACAACAATTCTGATGGCTAAAGATCCAAACGGGACACAAAAAAAAAAAGAGCATCACCAGAGAGCGTAGTTTACCCAAGGGCCCGAGCTAATGAGACAATGCAGCAAAAATGATTTAGTCTCCACCTTCCTATCTCTATTCTGTGCAGGCCTTTCATAAAGCGGGCTGAGTCCCCAGTGTAATGGCCCAGTGAGGACCTCCAAACGAATTTCTTTTCCTCTGACTTAAGAACCTGAATCATTATGGACCAGCAAAATCTTTGATCAGGTGTAATTAGGGAGCGTATTGAAAGGATTTAAATCTGCACTGTTAGCAAGTACCTAAATGGTTGTAGAGATATGTAAACTGTAATTATTTTACACATAATTAATCTCCAGGTGTCTTATTACAAGTGTCTTATTTCTTGTTAACACAATCTTCTCTATAACAAAATATTTTAGTGTTCAAAATTTTATAAGTAAAATAAAATGGCCTAAAAAACGCCTCTTTTCAACCTATATACATGGTTTCTTAAATACATGCTTGTAAGTGCATTTAAATTCCCAAACCTTACATTTTGACAAAGCTCCAACATGTTGTAGTTGATTTGTAACATATGCATCTCTTATAAACTTGTTATATGGTACACTCGATGTCTCCAACCCGAACTACTACTTTAGCCAGAATGCTTTAAAAATAATTGTAGTCAAACTCAATCTGGGTCACTGAAACATATACTGATGCTTAAAATGATGGTTTACTCTAGTTTCCATGATATGCTGCTAGATCAGCTCTAAATGAAATGCTTTAAATACATTTTGACGCCTGACATTAGGTGAAAATAGCCCAAACAGGGGTAGGTGCTGAAATTCATACGTCATACTAAACTATTCATCCAGGTTTGATGAAATTGGAATTTGATATGATTTTCCAAGAAGCAGGAAATCTGTGAGGCTGCAAAGTAAAGTTACAGGTGTTTTAAAGCATATTGTGTATATATCATAATATTCTGGATAAAACTGAATTGATATTTCTCCATATCACAACGTCCCACCTAGACATAACATCCTGACCTGACCTGGCGGTCTGATGAATATTAAATCCTTTTAATTGATTGATTGATTGATTGATTGATTGATTGATTTTAAACAGCAGTGGAATAACACTCATTGCCGTCTCTTTTAGAGGGAGGAATCATTTCTATATCTTTGAATTTAAGGGAACTTATATAATGTCCAGTCCTGATTTTACAAATTTGGTTCTACAAGAAATCCCATTTTTAAATTTAAACATCCTCCCAGTGAAAACAAACATACCAAGAACCTCAGAGATATATTAGTGAGGGCTGATTGCCTTTAATAATCACAACATTTTTTATCTTTATGTGTTTTCTCAGATGAGAATTCCCCATGTCGAAATTATGTCCATGGTACTCCCACACTTATAGGCTATTGTCATTAGTCTTAAATTACATATTGATGGCTTACTGATGAAATTCAGCATTTTTTTTTTTTTGGTCATTAACAAACAACTTTACATATTTTTTTTCCTTTTTGAGATCAAGCACCCTGTATGTCATCTAAAGACTTCAGGTAAGCATACTATTACTTTGTATTCTAGACACATATTTTAAAATCTAGACTGAAAAATAAAATATAGAATAAATGCCTGCACTTCGGTGGGAATGTTGAACATTAAGGTAAATGAATGAATTTAAAGAGCAGAATAATTCCTGAAGAATTGTTTGGAAAATCAGTTTACGCTCATACATGAAGTGAAACAAACATACATTTTCCATTCTTACATGAATGTGGTGTAGATTACTGTCCACATGGTGGCACAATAGCATTTCTCTTCCTCGCTGATACTAAGGAATTATTTATGGCAGGCACCCCCGGAGAGTTAAAATCTGTCAAATTTTCATCATAAATGGAAAAGGCTTGACTTATTTACCAACCAGCCTTGAGATTTTTCCTCAAAATATATTATGTCAGAACTGCCAGAGAAGTCAAATGATGCTGCAGCCACGGGCCAAAGAGTAATGTTGCACTCCCTGTGTGGATCCAAACAAATCTCTGACATGTCTGCTGGTGCATCAGGAGCACAACCATAGCGATACACATACACACACAGACTACTTCACAGAGCAGCAAAGGTTAAATAGAGTGTGTGAATTAAGCATGGAAGTTACTTTTCACCAGCACTCACAGGGGACAGACGTAGACAGGCCATCTTTTTTATGGATTATTAATGAGCATGAAAAATCATGATTTCAAAAAATCCTCATATTTGAAGAGAGTGCATCATATTTAACTGTATGTCCAGAGTGGTATTTGCAAGCTTCAGACCATTTATCAATGCTATGTGTGAAGCAGACAGTGCTAAATAAAGCGCGCATTTAATGAGCCCATGCTTTCAGCAACGGCTTATGAGAATAGAACGCTCATGCAGTTTGAAGTCCTATTCGCATTGCAATCCTCTGAATCAAGATAACAACGCAGCCCAGAAGCTTATAAATTATTGACGTATGTCTCGCTCTCCTTGCAGCAGTGTGGCTGTTATACCACAAAACTAAAAATGAAAATACTGCTATGGATATAATCTAATCGTGTGGTTCAGAATATGTGTGCACGTGCACTACTGTTGAGAAAAAAACTCCATACTGGGTGATATTAAAGCCAAGTCTTTTAATCAGGCAGCAGCTGTATTTTACAGGATTTGATGACTAAACAACGTTCACTTCCTGGCTCAGACTAGCTGATGGCTTTGGCCTAATGTTTAAAGGACGAATAATAGTGTTGTACTATTGATTTCCTTTTCAGGTCTTTGTATTTCTCAGTCTAATCAAAAAACCCGGCACTCGAGCTAATGCTCTGCAATTTCAAGGCATTTAAGATGAACATGGTGTTTTCTTAAATGATGGAGAGATTGACAAATAACTGAAGAACCAATGTTATGGTACCACGGAATAATAACAACCTTACATTGGCATGTAAAGGTTATTAGCTTCTATACAGTTTGCATTTCATAAACCACCTATTTAATTTACTATATATATATAAACTGACTCCCACATACAAGCGTATCTTCTCTTTAAAGGCATCCTGCTTCCCCTTTCCTTTTTCTTCAACAATATCTAGCATTTCGCTCACATACTTAAGCCTGATATTATCTCCTTTGTAATCAAGCACTATTCATCTGCCCAAGAAGAACCGGCACCATTTTTTCTGCCGATTATACCTGTATTGACACCAAATACCAATTTGTGTCACATAACACTGTGCAGCACCTTCGTGCAGGTGCCTTGTCAAAACTAAACATATCATTTTATCCTCAGTGCATGTACAGTGTGCAGTAAAACCAATTTTACTAATCCTCCCCAAATGTACGGTACAGTGCTGTTTTTTAACTGATGGAGAACAGCAAAGACAGTTGCAAACCATATAATAACTATTCCCCTGCGCTATGAGTTTAATCTTCCTGTAATTATACTCTGACTATTGCTTGCCTCTTTCATTGCTCTGGAGAGAGAGAAAGGTTATGTTGAGCACTCTCCAGTGCTCGAACCTTTCAATTACCGTGTTGTTGAACTGAGGAGAATGAAACTAGAGAGAGAGGTCAGTCAGATCTGAATTAGCCCAAAGAAACACTGGAACATTTACATGAACAGAAAGTCTGCATGTTATCAAGACTTTTAATTTCGTGCCAAGCATTTAAAGAAAAAAATCGATGACCTAAAAGAAGCTGAGAAAATTGTTACCTAAGCCTTTAATAAGACTTGGGTAACAATTTCAACCAATCAAGTACTTGTAACTAGCTTCACACTACAAGCTGTAATTTGATTTCAAAATACTGTATAAAATATTAACCAAATTTACTTTTAGTGCACAGTCCTCAATTATAAACAGCAGGCAACAATCACTGAAGACCAATGCACAAATCAGCCTTCAGTAGGGTATCTGTTGTTGCATCTCATTTTGGATCATCATGAGGCTTGGAATAATAGACTGCTTCTGATTTGTACAATCATGCTGATTACAATTTTATACCTATTATTCATAATTAGAGCATGGAGTGAGCTACTCTGCAATTTGGTTTATTCACGGAAACTGATCAAAAATGCTTTTTACAGCATTTTCTTATTATTATTATAGGTGCTTTTAAGGATGACACTCCACCATGATTCTTTTTTTTTCTTTTTTGTTTTGGTTATGACAAGAATTTTCTTTTAAGTTTAAAAAAAATTTGGCTGACAGAAAAATAATGCACTGCACCTGGCACAGAAAAAAAACTTAACGAGGTCGTTGATTGTAAAAAAAATAAATAAATTAATAAATAAAACTATTTAGTCATATTATAAGTTCATGAGTTTTATGAACTAGTCATCTTACTTTCTAATGATTACAAAAATCATTAAGTATCAATCAGTTTTCCTGTTAACTCCTGGGGGAGCATAGGTCCGCAACAACACCACGCCAACGGACTCTGTTCTGGGCTGCTCTCTTCAGCTGGGTCCACGTCATTCCGGCGGCCTTCACTTCGCTCTCGACAGATCTTCTCCACGTGTGTTTGGGTCTCCCCACTTTCCTTTTCCCTTGTGGCTTCCAGTCCAGTGCTTGCCTTGCGACGTTGTCGAGTGGTTTTCGAAGTGTGTGGCCTATCCAGCCCCATTTTCTCTTCTTGATGTCTTGACCGACCGGGTTCTGGCTGGTTCTCTTCCACAGGCCTGTGTTTGAGATCTTCTCAGGCCATCTGATGTTGAGGATGTGTCGCAAGCACTTGTTGATGAAAATCTGTATCTTGCTGGTAGTGGTCTTGGTCACCCACCACGTCTCGGACCCATACAGAAGGACTGCTTTCACATTGCTGTTGAAGATGCAGATCTTGCTGTGCTGAGATAAAGCTTTGGAGTTCCAGATGGGTCGCAGGGTGTTGAAAACAAGCCTTGCTTTGTTGACAACAACAACAATCATTAAGTATGGAAAGTTACAAATATAAGCAAAAAAAAGCACAATCATAATTAACACTAGCTAGAAGCACTGAAAATTCATCCAAATGCAACATAAAAACATCTGCTAGAATAGACCATTTTGATATAACTACAGTTTTTTAGAAGTACTGTGGACAAAGTTACTTTCTATGAATTCAGAGATGGTTACAGCCCCAAATTCTGCATAGTTCAAGCACATAAGGCAACATGACCGTTGGTGTGCATGTACTTTTAACCAGATGTTGGTGGAACAGAGGATGAAGCCCATGTTCATGGTAATAACACAGTGACAAACAACAAATAACACAGTAGCAAATTTCCCACACGTGGGACTAATAAAGCTTATCTTATCTTAAAAACATTCCCAGTGAAAAGTTTACCTTACTACCCAATTTAGAATGAGCTCTGAGTTTGCTGATGTTGGTGGTGGTGATCATCTTGAGCCACAGTCCAGCAGTTCACTACATGTTTACAGTCTTCCACATTTTTAGAATGTAGAATGCTTTTTTGTTTGTTTGTTTTCTGTAAATTTCCTTTACAGAGATTAAACTGTAGAAAGTTTAATGGAAAGTCACAATAACAGTTTATGGGTTCACATGGGTTCAGTTTATGGGGACCTTTTAATGGCACTATATCCTGTACTGAGAAATATACAAAAAGATAAACACACAGTATCATTGGATTGGATCTAATTTATGTTGCAAAATGAAAATATTTTTTATGCATTTTCTAAAAGTAAAAAATTGAATATGGTAATTGCTGAGATTATACATTAAAATGCATGGAAACAAACAGCTTTTACAGTGTTATGCAGTGGACAAACTTTAAAAAAAGTTTGTATTTGCAAATGAACAACACCGGGCTCCAAGAAATTAACAGACATCTTAAAGCAGCTACATTACAACAGTAACTGAGGATGTTGATAATACAAACAAAAATAAAATGTCATGTAGAAACCAGTCTTTAAAATATTAGAAAACAAGTTTTAATGTGCCCTATTATTCCAATCACACAGTGGAGAAAAATGTTTTTTATTTTTTAATGAACTGACAGAAATGAAAACTTTCAGTCAAGATGTAGGTGTCCTTTGCTATCACAGAGCATGTCTATCATCACATCACATAAATGTTCTAGGTCAAAATGACATTTGTTTCATAGTCACAATGGCACAGTGCTGTCAGATGTAGTTACTTCTAAACCAATGTGAGATCTCTAGAGAAGGGTTTTAGGCAACCCCTGATTATTGGTACATAATCAGCGTAAAGCAGCAGATTGTTGTTCCTGTGTAAGGAAAAGATTAACAGGTATTGTGCCTGTCAGTGTGACCTTCATGCAACACAAGTTTGCATTGATTTATTCTAACATTGCAGGGGAAGCAATTTGTAGCAATTTAGTGTTAATGTTAGAGTTGTCAGTGTAAGAAAAGTTACTGATCTTATACTGACATCTGATACTGATTCTAGGTTTTTGAGCACGCTCAGTGATTGCACTCATCAAAGCAAGGACATTTTACTGCTTTTCATTTCACTGGTATGCCAAAAAGTAGAATGAAAAATTGGGAAAATTTGGTTTTATGTTTCTTTACTATGGACATATCACTGTATTTGTTTCACATTTATGAGTATAGTGATTTGAACTGAATTTAACTGAAACATCTAAGATTATTATTGTCATTTTTATCCGTGGTTTAAATTACATTGCACACCAAAACAAAGAGCATCAAGTATTTAAGTAATGATCAGTGTAGCACACATTTAAAAAATTAATCCACTGATTATTAGGATACTATAGCAAACATTTACCAGCAAAATTAGCTTACAGAGTCAAAGAATTCATATAATCCCCAGTAAATAATGCACCGTACTGCAGTACGATCTGAAACCTGCTTTTCTGTGTGGTTTCTGATCAGATAACAGTGTTTTTCTAACTTAGCAGTGACTCATCAATCCCCAATCATTCAAGACCTCCCACAACATTTTTGTTCTGTGAATATATTTACATATATCTATTAAAGTTAGATTTTTAACACTATTGCTTGAAATGAAAACACAAATTACTGGAAAAAAATGTACGTTTTGCAGGGATAGTGTTAAACGCAGTTAAAATATCCTCCAAACTTAAGAACGTTAAGTTTGGCTTTTGATCCTTACATGGCTCCAACTCACTTTTGGCAGAAAGACCGCAGGCTGGCGATTTCCATCACTGTGCATACTTTTTAAACCTTGAGTTAATCTACAGATTAGAGCTGTCATGCTTACTTTTTAATGATGTTGAATTCCTTTTGCTTTTTCATCTATTGGAACAAACACACGGGGCTTTTTTGATTAACTTTATTAGGCTGTTTTTAATATATTTCAAATTTGTTATACTTATTTTGAGTTTCATCTGCATATAAAGTAGGTTTATTGGGTTTTGGGGTCTGTTTGTTTTCTCTTTTTTTGTTAAAATAGCTGAATTCTCTCAATCTACATTTTATTTTCAAGATAGCCTCTGTATATTCTCGAGTCACCTGGTCAAGGGCAGATATTTGTGTATTCGTTTGCAGACAGTGTATGCGATCAAACGTGGACACGAATGCAAATGTTGCTTGTTCCTTTGTAGATAAAACGCATGCCCTTCACAGAGGGAACATTTGCTTCGTTACATTCATAAAAACAAACAGGTAACCGAATATCTGTCGGCCACCTTTAACATACTGGTTGACACAGTTGCTCTTTTCTTATCTGCCAACACAAACACTGGGTTCAAGCCTCAGTAAGAACAGGTGAAACAGAGAAACATCTAATAACTCGATTCAAATCGTTCTGTTTGTGTGCTAGGGAAGGTTCGAAATCAATACTTACTAGAATAATCTGTAACTGCTCTTGGACTTGACTGACACCCCATCAAAATATGTGCTCATCAAGCCTTCGCTCACTCTTATGTCTCGTCTGTGTACTCACTCACAATAAATCAGTTTATTCAAAGACATTTTTACAGCATGTGTTAAAATATCCTTCTAAATTGATCTGATCAGTTTCCAAGCCCACTTGTTATTACAAGCAGGCACTGTGTTTGGCCGCCTGGACCTTTCTCCACCAAAGCGCTAATGAATCAGGTCACTCCAGCACTATTTATATCTCTCCGAAAACTCTCCTGCTGCTATCCCCTTAAACCATGGAGATGTTCAGCATAGAGGGAGGGAGATGGGGAGGTGGTGGCAGAAGTGGTGGTGGTGTTGGGGGAAGGGTAGTTTTAGGGGAGATTCTCATAATAGCGCTTTGCTGTCCTCTTTCTTCTGTTGTGCGTTACGACTGAACGCTCAAAATAGAACATCTCTAGAGAGCATCGAATCAGGCTTACGATAGGTTTATGTGAACAGGGACACGCATACAGTTTAGCTCTTTTTTTATGTGATGGTGGGAAAACAGCTTTTCCAAGTTCATTCGTCCACATTCACTTCATATTAGTTTTTTAAATTAGGAAAAAACATGCTCGGTTCAGTCTAGATCCCTTCACACACGTTGCCCGTAGTTGAACATGTGAGCTTTTCTCACCCACAAATCAAAGCTTGAGTATAATCCCATTTAATTCAGCAAACACGCCAACCTTGTATTTTTCATAGTCCAAGGAGCCCCTGTTTATCTTCATATTGTGCTATGTTTCAGAACATGTCGATAGCACGAATAAAACACAGGAGCACGCGTTCGATTGCATAACAGCAGGAAGTAACCAGTTACATTGAAGACAAATACTCTAAAGAAGCTGACAGGAGTTTTTCTTTTTTCTTGGTGTGTTTGTTTATCTCTGTTATTTGCATATGTTTGTGTGGAGAGTGCAGTGTGTGTGTATGCGTGCCTGTGGGGGCTTGAGCCACAGGATAAAAATGCATGCCAGAGTGAGAGAGAGCAAGCGAACGTACAAGTGGAGCAGGATCAGGAAGGGGAGAGAAAGAGAGCGGAGAAGGAGACCGAAGAAACCGAGAGAGGGGGTTTTGAGCTGTGCGGTAGCAAGTCGTGTTTCCTGAAGAAGAGGGAGGTGCATCGCTCCATCTTCTCATCTGGGATTTAAACTGCTTTAAATTGGCTTTAGTCTGACAGAGGATTCCCCGGCTCGTGGAGTGCTGCTCTCTTCTCCAACGCAACACGGGACTTTGTTGTGAAGCAAGAGAGACGCACAGGAAGGAGGGAGAGGGACACTTGCTCCTACTTCCTTTGTACCCAGCCTGCTTGACAGATGGCTCTGGCAGACTGATCTCTGACTCTCACCCAGGAATGAGTCCTCACATCACTCACTGAGGCAACGTATGTCAGCTCTTTTTTTCTTTCTTTCTTTTCTTTTTTTTTGCTAAAGCTGCATGCTCGTACTTGTGTTCAGCTGCACTGTTTGCTTTGAATGTGTTTGAATGAATGTGCAAAATGAAAATGTGCATGCAAGTGTGCCTGAAATGTTAGTTCATGGGCAGTGCCAAAGGGAACGTGAGGACAGGAAGTACTGTGGCTCAATCACCACCACATCAGCACCTTATCAGAGTGAAGTTATTTCACAAGGTTCAAATAGTGGAGCTTTTAATTAGTTTTTTTTCCTTTCTCTCTAGCTGATTTGTATATATTAGATTAAGATTAAGCTGAGGTCCAGAGCGAGTTTGTTGACGGCAGACTGGCTGTGACCTGGTGCCAGCACCTTTTCTCCTGACTCTGCAACCACCTGGACTTTTTCAACCATTCAACCAGCTACCCTTTATAGATTAAACTGATGCTGCTGTTCTTCTGTGCAGACTTATAAATCATGATGGCACACACTGCAACAGAAGCAGGTGTTGTGTTTCAGATTATAGACACTATTATTTGCAAGGTTTAGCACTAACTGTGATACGAACCTGAGAGAGTTTCGTTATCTGTGTGCTTTTGATTGTAGGGACAACAAAACACACCTGATAAATGTGTCGTAGAGTACAACAAAAGCTATACAAACACAGTGTATTAATTTATTCACTGCAAAAAAAGATATTCAGCCATGCAATAAATGTTCATATGCATTCTGTGCCACTCACCAAAGAGCAGTTTCTATAGTACATTTGAAGATTGTACGTTTTGATCTTATTCACATTTTTCTCCTGTAATTAGAAATCCCTGCGACTCAGGATTAACACCAAACTCACTTACTTAGTTGCTGGCCAGTTGCCAGCCTTTCTTATAAACCAATACTCTCTACACAATGTGCTAGCTTCTCTCAAGCAGCTAACACCGTTGGGAATGTATTGTTTAATTTCCTTAGAAAAATAGATGACAGTCTTGTAATATCTATTGAAAATCTGCGATTTTTCAATGTGGGGAAGTTTGCATCAGAAACAATGGCTGAATACGCGAGCTTGGTCTGTGTAATAACTCACTCACGTTCACTTTCAGCTGTCCTTGCTGTCACAAATGCACAAACACAACCAGACAGACTGTACATGCACGCAAACACTGTCTCCTGTCTTGTACCTGATGTCATCACAGTGTTAGTGTTCAGAGCAGATGCTGATAAATTGCTGATAGTAATTAATAGCAGGATAAACTTGCACACCGCATAAGTATTTGCTGGAATGTGAAGACAGTCAACAAAAATGAAGAGGTAGAAATGAGAAAGAAACTCACATTTTATGTATTTGTAATCACAGCTGATTCGACAAAAATTAAACTGAGGACCAAATCTTGACCGTAAAAAAAAATAAAAAAAATTAAAGTATCAACTTAATCAATTTTCATCCATTTTTAGTGAGCAGAATTTTACCACCAATATAGACCGTTCACAAGTACTGCACCCGGTGCTAGCCTTTATCATAGTTGTGTTCACTGATATACACAGATAAGAATAGCCCCAGCAAACTCAAACAGCACCAAGACCCTCTGCATGCTTACCCACTTGAAATACTATACTTTCAGCTAATTAAATATTTAGCAGACATGGCAAACCAGATGTTAGATTCCAGTTAATTACCTCACCTGTAGGACTGTACAAAGCTGTAACTTGGAACTTCTGTGATTTTGCTTATCCTCCCCTCTCATCTCTATTAGTTGCCACAGTATATTATCGCTCTGTCACCCAAACAGTTGACCATCAGATTTCTGTGCTTGGTCTCAACATTATGTGCTTTCCTCTTTGTATAGGAGGCACCTCCAGGTTCATAGTTCAAACTGTGGCATTTTGTCAATGTCAGCTTAATGTGTTTATTTTTAGCATTCACTGACTGTCTCAGAATGAAGATTGATGTTGGATTGCTTCCCATTGGATTCCCAGAGTCACTCTCGTGCTCTCTAGTGCCCATATTGAAACTCACACTATTAGCTCTAGATTAAAAACACATCGGCTTCCCGTCTGTCCGACAAACATCACAAAGCAGGGGAACTGTAGTCACTGCAATGAAAACCAGTTACTTTATGAAAGCACGGTATGTGGTCAGATGAAAAGCAGAGGTTCATGGTTACGCTTTGAATTTGACCTTTTGCTCTGGATTGAGTGTTTTTTGTCTTGCAGACTATGTCCTGCTGAGCCCATAATGCTATAATAATACATGTGCCAATGCAGGTGTTATATTTTAATTATATTTAGTCATTAACAATAAACACTAGAAGGTGTATTTGTTTTCTAAAACACTGGAAATGTGTGTCCAGGGCTGACAAGGTATTATTACCTGGGCTTCTTTTTCCACCGGCAGAAGAAAAACCTGCAGACGCTACTCAAACGGACCAAACCTGGGTTTGAACCCAAGACCCCTCTTGCTTTGTGACAGCAGTGCTAACTATAAGCAACTGCAGTTATTACTGTAACTACTGTATTGCACTTTATTTTGTCATAGTACAGCAGCACTATGAGCTGTAGTCAGGTCTTGTTCTGAGTCTGAGTGGTTTTTATGTGTTCCGTGGAAGAAATAACCACATCTTTATCCTGGTTTCTGCTTGTTATCTCTTTTAGTCCTTACTCCCTGCCACCGTTCTGTGAGCAGCAGCATTTCATTGTTTTGACTCCCAGTGCCATCTGGACAGCATCCACGTTCTTAATTTTGCATGATGCTTTCCAGCATGATTGTTTATAAGTCTAAATTGAATTCTGTGGTTTGACACTTTGTGGTTACATATTACATACGTACTGGTGTTTAACTTTAAAGTCTTTAAAGGCACCTGGCACATAATGCCAGGTGTCAAAATGATCAAATCCAGCATTCTTTGTTGGTCTCATTTCAAACTGTAACGTCTGAACTCTTGGTTTGCATTCTTCAACTAATCACCTGCTCTGACAGAGCGCTTGCATAGTTGGCATGTTTTACTGGTATTAGCAGGTGTTATTGTAAGCCTGACGGACTTAACATCTTGGGAGACACGCTGAGTATATATCGTCCGGTGTTTAATTAGTACCTACTCCTTCAACATATTGAATTACTTATTGACTTCCTTTAATGAAGATTTATTTCACACATGCTACTTCTGTTTCACAATTCATCGAGACATGTTTTTTCCTAGTTACTTTCACATAGTGAATCAATTCTGATTTGCAGAAATCGTTCAGTTCACATTTTTGATTCATTACAAGTGTAGCATCAGTTATATGTATATGTGGTTCCTGTTTGTTGACAGAATGTCACCTGCTTTTTTCTGTGCAGGTGACATTAGTTTTTTTTCTTGTGGCAACATAATAGAGTGAAATGAGTTCAGTGGAAATCAAACTATAGATTTTGTTCCTTTGAGCTAGATCAGAGCAACGACAGAACTTTCCTTTTTCCTAGTGAGAGGACAGATCAGATCAGTTGATACTGAAGAATCTTTACTGCAATATTAAGCTGTACTTATGCATCATATTTAAACATTAATATGTGAAATGAATGCTAAATGATTGTCTTGTTCCTGTTTTCATTTTCCCACAATTACAGTTCACTTTTGGTTATGAGCGTCCCGGATATTATTACGCTCCATATTAGTTCAGTTCTCACTGTCTAATCTCATTGTTTTTTATCCAACAAAGCTGAAATGATAAAACTGAATAAGTGTTTAGCTAATGCAAGGAAGCAACTTGCTTTACCTCAGGGAAATTAGCAGCCAACTTGCAAGCAAAACTAACTGCTTGTATGTCACACCAGAGGGAAGATGAGACAAAAACAAAAACCAGGGGGTGGGCACAGCACATGCAATAATTAGCAACTGTCATCATGACGCTTACATGAGGAAAACATTTTTATTTTTGTATGCTGCAAGCAGCAGTTATTTCCTGTCCTGTCCTGGAGACCATTTAACTACAGAAATTTGCAGGTTTCTTTAAACATTTAGATTGCACATCAGCGTCACAATCACCTTTCACAAATGACTGTCTGTGTTTTCTGTGCATTGAACTATTTGCTGTAATACTAAATGACATCCTTTCCTGCTTATTAGATAATCTGTAGACATTTATTGCACACACAATAGAGCGGTCTAAACCATAGCATGTCAGCTATAATGGAGTGGATATTTATCGTGCTAAAAGCTGCCCAGACAGATTTAGCTTTACAGCCCCAAAAGCAGAATTAGCATAATTAATGGCAGGCCTGTTGTTACACAAAATCTGTGGGATGTGCCAAATTTCAACACTCGATGATGAGAATGGTGATGTGAAAAGAGGAGGAAGGAGATTAGGTCTAGAGACTCAGGAGAAAGAGATAATTAATCCTAATGATTTTATTCGTTCCCTGATTTGACCTCCAGTACCACCATGAGGGCAATATTCATGCGTCTGCATAAAATAACTACTGAAGGGATGAGTGTAAATTTTGTAGAAGCATTTAAGGGTTTGCCCTTGAAAGAGCTGAAAAAAATATAATTGCAGTTACTGAAACTGGCAACAAAATGAATCAATTAGCGACCTCAGCATTTTTAAAGATAAATGTAAAAAAACTGACAAAGGGGAAACTGGTTGGAAACATCATAAAACATTAGCTTTTAAGTGTGTTCTCCCCTTGAGCGCCTAACCCCTGCTATCCTCTGTTTTCCAGTTAGACCAGCCTCCAACACTGTTGGATGACACCCTCTTTTAGAAGCTTTAACAGTGTTTAATATTTAGTTTGCGTTGGGGGATCATTAAAATTGCTAGTGGCTTTGGTCAATCAGATTTGGAATATATTAAGCCATTAAAAAAAGTTGCTCACTAATCATCATAAATATTGTGAGCATTGTGCACTCAGTGCCTTGTGTAGGCCCTGCACTGCAGTTTTCCTCTTTTCTGTGCTTCATCTGTATCCAGTCCCTCAAGATTGCCACTGACAGCAACCTTTCCTGTTACAGCTTGTCTTAAAAATTGTCTCCTGTTTTCTGCTTCTTTTTGTTTGATGTCAGTCTGTCACTGTGTTCCTTGTCTTGGGTGATATTTAATGACCCTTAGTCCTTGTGTCTGTGGTTGTATCCTGCTCATTTGGCTATTTCGCTGACCTGTGTCCTCCGAGGAAGCTTTGTAAGAATAACTGTTTATTACTTTTCACTATACCTGTTTTTTATTGCTTTCCGTCTTCTAAACCATTTTTCATTTGATTACAGAGAAACGTGTTTTTCGTGACCAATAAAACAAAGCAAGGAGAGGGCAACTGTTATCAAGAAATTCTCCTCAATTAACATAATAGACTTTACATCAGTGTTGCATTATTCCACAGCCAGGCTTTAGTAAGTATTTAAAGATGCAAGTGAGAGGATCTGTGTGTAGGATCTTTGACAGCAGAAAAGAAAACACACGGAGAATATTCAGTATGCAGCTCAAACATGTCAGACGGGACTTATAGGAGCTTATATGTAGAGCCCACCAGGTATCTACAAGATTACAAGCAGGCCTCATACACACAGCTGTCCATTTTAACGAGATGGTCCTCAGTAATGACAGTGTTGGCTCCAACACTGTGACACAGCTCAAACTATCCAACTGTGGTCCACTTGGCTGCTGAGCAAATGTAATGAGTGTGTCTAAAACTCCTACAGCATGCTTCACATATCCATGAGCAATACAATAAAACCTAAGCTCTTATTCATTTTACGCTATTTTTAAGAATGTAATATCTGTCACAAAGTCTCTGTCTTATTGATCTTTATTGCATTTTTACTTTCATATGACTCCATTAATAAACCCTTAAATGAAAAGGACATGTAACGAGAGTCTGGAACTTACCAGGGATTGCATATCTGTGTACTTACATTTCTCAGTTTTTGACTATTTCATGTATTTCAATGCAAGTTCAGTGAAATGTGAGCATTTGGATATCAAATGAAGGTGGCCTTTCAGTGACTGTTTTTGTATTTGCAACAATATTTGTATAACACACAGTAAAACCATAAAAATAGAGCATAAAATAGAGTTCAACACTGTTAGAGCAAAAACAAACAAACAATAAAATAATAAAACTAGTGCTTGAAACCTAAAGAAAAGAACTGTGTGAATAAAATAATAACCAGTAAAATTAAAAACAGATGTAAGGAGGAATATAAAAGAAGATGAGCAATCACTTTACTGTACAAAGAAAGAAAGAAAGAAAGAAAGAAAGAAAGAAAGAAAGAAAGAAAGAAAGAAAGAAAGAGTCTTCCTGTGAAAGAAAGTTACGAGGAGTGATTTGAGTTTGCTAAACTAAGTTAGCACTAAAGAGTCCCACAGCTGCAGGGAATGGGGGGGACTAAGGGTGCAATTAGAAAGGTAATTGAGGAATGTAGGCAGCAGCCCAGTTCACAAGTAAAGTAAATCTGTGATGTAGGTAAGTGGAAAGCCATTCAAAGTTTTAAAAGTGTTTATAAAAAGTTTAGAATCAGTTCTATAGCAAACAGATATTTGGTGTAATGTAGCAAGAAAGGAAGTGATGTGGTCGTCTCTCATCTGAGACTAAATGTAGGTGTTGGAGTTTTGGAGGATACCTGAGTAGAGAGAAAAAATAATCATAAATTATACTTTTTCTTAAGCTGAAAAAAAAGCACGCCATGGCAACTCATGTGTCAAAATAAAGCTTGGAGTCAAAGATTAGACCTCAGATTTAGATATTTTGAGCCATAGGAGGCTTTGTGATTTATTAATTCATTTCGTATGAGCTATGAAATGGGAGAATTTGTTTCTGTCAGTAACAGTCACCAGAACATATAGTTGATAGCTGGGAAATACAACAGAGGGTAAGGATTTCCAGAAACAGCACTGAAAACAACAGAACCAGTATTTCACGTAGTTTATCAGAGATTTTATATGTTGTATCAAAACAGTAACAAATTCTATAACCTTTTACCATGTATTGCACTTCATATCACTACATGCTTTTATATGTCATGTTTTTCATGCTTTAGCACTGTTATACTACTATAGTAGCTTAAAGCTGTGACACTGGGGTTCTTGCAGAGACAGATTTCTGTAAAACTGATGCAGAATGGCAGCTGTCAAATGCATCCAAAGCAAAGGGAGACACTATTCCATATTACATATAAATATTATTTCAAAAGAAAAAGATAATCACAGTAAAATTATGAAATGTCTTTCACTGTAGGCAGGAATTTTGGTTTGCTATGGTCCGTATTAGCCTGGCAGTCAGACAGATTCTGACAGCTCATGCTTCATTTGTTCTAGCATAATGAGCCTCGTCCCTCCTCTCATTGAGGCAGACTTCTAGCCGCCCTTGCAAGTGACAGGTCAGTCACAACTGTTTCTCCACTTATCTCTGGAGTCCACCGAGATGACTGACATTACTGCACGTTGTAGTCCGTGTTCTTTCCCATCGCTCAGTGCTGTGTCACACACTGATTACAGAGGCACGGTGTTGTGCACGCGTTGGTAATGCCACTTGAAAATCAAAACTGAACTCCACCCTAATTCATACTTGTGCATTTGTCTGGAGATGGTAGGCTACTTCCATATGGCCTTTGGATAGGTTTAGATACGTACTGTGTGCTCATATGCGTAACCATATGAGATCAAAGGGACGCAATCACTTCATTTTCATTCTGTCTCATGGGGCACTTATTTTGCTGACAGATGTGTGTGAACAAATTAAGTCAGTTCAGCAGGCTTTTATTTGGCGTGCCCATGTAGTAGAAGGCTTTGTGTAGAAACCTCACTAGGGAGGTTTTCTTTTTCTTTAGATTTAAAGAATGCCTCTTTATAATTTTTGACTGTGACTTCTTTAAAAACTGATACTCCATCATATTAGTCACAGAGACTGAAAGTGATCCAACATAGCTATCCATTTAACAATATTTTTTCATGTATTACTTTAAGTATGACAGGTCAGAAAGATGAAAGACAAACTTAACGTGGAGTAAGCTTGAAATTTTTGTATATCAGTGAGAGAGAGGGCTTTTTGATGCAATACAAAGGAAACTTTGAATGTGTGCTGTGTTGTGGATTAAGCTGCAAGACTGGTTTCTGTGGGCATTTTAATACTTGTCACTGATAAGCTTTGCACTTTTTGAATCTATTAAAACCCCTATTATTCTACACAGGCTAGAGCCTTGGCTCTCCATTGAGCAGCAAACAATAAGCTTCACAGTTGCCTTTTCCGCCTATGTGGGATGAGTGATTTGTATTAAAAACACAGATTTTTGTGCCACTTTCAAAGACCAAAAAATAGAGCTCCGCATTTAAACTGTGGGTCTGTGTTTAATGATGTCGCTTGATTTTAACCGTTTTTAGGGGATAGTTAGCATGAATTGGCAGCTGTTGCTGCGGTTTTTATTAAACTTCTCTTTTCTCTTAAGATCACTCTTCTCTTTTTAATGTGCACTATAGATCATAGACTGCCAGCACAGTACTGATTTTCCAAGCTATTGGAATCCTATTGTGAAAAGATTGCAGCTGGTCTCAATGGATATTTGGAAGGTAATCATTTCTGAGTAGTGAAATCTGCATAACAAATTGCATGGATTCCCAAGTTTCTGGAATAAGAAACCATGCCATCTGTTGTCTTATGGTAAAAGATGCTTTTAAACTTCATCCCATTGTTTTCTATCTATATAGTCATAGAAACAGAAAGAGAATACAATGAACTGATTCACTGTGTGTTGTCTTACAATTCAATATCATGTGTAGGTAATTTTAGTGGCCACAGAAGGGTTGCATTGGGCATATTGATTCAAAGAAACCTGACTGCTGTCGAAAAGTAAAACATTTTTCCATTAACTGCTAATGAGCAGCATCTCTGTGGTCCTCAGAGGAGCTAAATATATTCAATGTATTTTCTTCTTCTGCAGCTGGAAGGGTGTGTGTTTTTTTCAGGACTAATTACCTACTTGTAGCTGTTTCCAGATGGCTATTCTCGCCTGGCAGTTGCTCCTTAATCACATGTCACAGCTTTTTCTCTGCACTTAAAAATCAAGGTAGACGGCACGCGCTTGCTCATAAATAATAGCCTCTGGATAGATGTCAGACCCCAGTGTGATTAAATATAGCAATTCAACTTCTGTTTTCTCGAGTTTAGTTTAGGAAGTGTGTGCCAACAAAGACAAAAAGTTTCACCGTCTAATGTCAAAATGTATTTAAAAATGAGCTTTTTATATAAGTTTTGTAATTTATACCAGCTTCTTCTCTTGTAGTTTCTAACATAATTTGTAAGCTTGCTCACTTAAAAGGAAAATAAGAATCTTTTCTTAATTTTATGCTAATTTCCTCTTCATCAAGAGACAAAATATCAACCAAAAATCCAGAAAACACATTCCTCTTTTATATTATTATTATCAAAGGTCTCATTTGAAGCAAGTTTCATCTGGACCTGCATAGCGAGAGATTTACGTTTACGAAGGACATTATGGAAAAAATGTCAGATGTAGAAAATGATGAGCGTTTATATTAGAAAATGTCAAGCTGGGCAACATCACTTTGAGACCTTTTTGATGAAGTTCTCACAAAGTAATCAAACATTCTTAGTACTTTCATGTTGCTGAGTTTATTGCCTTGTAAAACCTATGCATCACTCCCTTTCTGTATATTATTAACAGTATATGCACAGCAACCTTATATCCTCAGTTTGCATCTACATATCCAAAGCTAAATTACCAACAACTCTCCAAGCCTTAAGACACCGACAGACTGTGATATTTTCAAAGTCTTATAAGTTTATTGCATTTCACACTGTGCACCTTGTATCTAAAAAAACTTAATTGCAACATCACATTTGATAGTTAATATATATGCCTAATATGATTTGATTGGCTAGTGCATGCTCAAGAACATTTGAATAAACAGGGTGAGTAACAACAGCTTGAATAGTTAAATGTTTTTTTAACTCGACGGAAATGAAGCAAAGAAAACAACCCACATTTCAGTTCAGCAGCACATAATATTAGCCCTCTAAGTGGAGCATAAGTCAGAGTGTTGAAGACTGAAAGGTGAGTTCTTAATCCGTCTAGCTCTGAGAAATAAGACTTTATAATTCAATTTTATATCAAGTATAAAAAAAAATAGGTGTAATTTCAGGCTTTGTTTTCTTGGCCTTTATATTTCTGAAGATTTTTCTTTATTTTAAATATTGTGTTGTTTCTTTGGCATTTTTTAATAAGCCAACACCACAATGGATTTTAAATCAAACAGTAGAGAATCTGCACTTCAGGTGATTTAAATGCAGACACATAGTGTTAATTTAAGGGGGTTTACAAGCATTTTTGTTCAGGAACTGCAGCGATTTAAAAAAGCCTGCAGAGTTATGAAAAAGGTCTGTGGACAGATGAAACCATGATTAACTTGTATAAAATAACAGGAAAAGAAAACAGCTCGCGATCTGAAGCATGTCGCATTATCTGTCAGACATGGTGGAGGCAACGTCATTGCATGGGCCTGTAAGCTGATAGAAGCAAAAAGACGATGTAACCGCCTTTGATTTTATCATTTTGAGTTTTAGTGTTTTAGTTAATATTTACTGGTTTAGCTTCTGTTTAGAGTTTTCTTTTCTTTTGTAGGGCGTGTTATGTTTTGTAGACTTGGAGGTTCATTAGTATTAAATGTTTGTGTTGTGTTTTCAGATTTTCCTTGCCTCCTCAGCGCCTTGCAATCTTTGTCATGTGTTTCCCCATGTAGTTACTTCCCCCAGTCTCATTTCACTTACCTCAAGTTTTTCTTCCCCTGTCTCATCATCTTGACTGGTTTCTGCTGTGTCTAGTTCCCCAGGTGTTTCCACTCCCTCTAATTACCTCATGTATACAGGCAGTGCAGAATTATTAGGCAAATGAGTATTTTGTCCACATCATCCTCTTCATGCATGTTGTCTTACTCCAAGCTGTATAGGCTCCAAAGCCTACTACCAATTAAGCATATTAGGTGATGTGCATCTCTGTAATGAGAAGGGGTGTGGTCTAATGACATCAACACCGTATATCAGGTGTGCATAATTATTAGGCAAAATGGGTCAAAAGAAGGACTTGACAGGCTCAGAAAAGTCAAAAATAGTGAGATATCTTGCAGAGGGATGCAGCAGTCTCAAAATTGCAAAGCTTCTGAAGCGTGATCATCGAACAATCAAGCGTTTCATTCAAAATAGTCAACAGGGTCGCAAGAAGCGTGTGGAAAAACCAAGGCGCAAAATAACTGCCCATGAACTGAGAAAAGTCAAGCGTGCAGCTGCCAAGATGCCACTTGCCACCAGTTTGGCCATATTTCAGAGCTGCAACATCACTGGAGTGCCCAAAAGCACAAGGTGTGCAATACTCAGAGACATGGCCAAGGTAAGAAAGGCTGAAAGACGACCACCACTGAACAAGACACACAAGCTGAAACGTCAAGACTGGGCCAAGAAATATCTCAAGACTGGTTTTTCTAAGGTTTTATGGACTGATGAAATGAGAGTGAGTCTTGATGGGCCAGATGGATGGGCCCGTGGCTGGATTGGTAAAGGGCAGAGAGCTCCAGTCTGACTCAGACGCCAGCAAGGTGGAGGTGGAGTACTGGTTTGGGCTGGTATCATCAAAGATGAGCTTGTGGGGCCTTTTCGGGTTGAGGATGGAGTCGAGCTCAACTCCCAGTCCCACTGCCAGTTTCTGGAAGACACCTTCTTCAAGCAGTGGTACAGGAAGAAGTCTGCATCCTTCAAGAAAAACATGATTTTCATGCAGGACAATGCTCCATCACACGCGTCCAAGTACTCCACAGCGTGGCTGGCAAGAAAGGGTATAAAAGAAGAAAAACTAATGACATGGCCTCCTTGTTCACCTGATCTGAACCCCATTGAGAACCTGTGGTCCATCATCAAATGGGAGATTTACAAGGAGGGAAAACAGTACACCTCTCTGAACAGTGTCTGGGAGGCTGTGGTTGCTGCTGCACGCAATGTTGATGGTGAACAGATCAAAACACTGACAGAATCCATGGATGGCAGGCTTTTGAGTGTCCTTGCAAAGAAAGGTGGCTATATTGGTCGCTGATATGTTTTTGTTTTGTTTTTGAATGTCAGAAATGTATATTTGTGAATGTGGAGATGTTATATTGGTTTCACTGGTAAAAATAAATAATTGAAATGGGTATATATTTGTTTTTTGTTAAGTTGCCTAATAATTATGCACAGTAATAGTCACCTGCACATACAGATATCCCCCTAAAATAGCTAAAACTAAAAACAAACTAAAAACTACTTCCAAAAACATTCAGCTTTGATATTAATGCATTTTTTGGGTTCATTGAGAACATGGTTGTTGTTCAATAATAAAATTATTCCTCAAAAATACAACTTGCCTAATAATTCTGCACTCCCTGTATATTTAGCCCCGATCTCTGTTCAGACCTTGGCAGAGTGTCTGTTTGTCATTACTGTGTTCATTCGCTCATGTGCTTCATGCTTCTGGTTAAGAGTATGGATGTTGCAACTTTTGTACATGAGCTTTTAAACTAGTTAAAGGTTAGTTTTCATTTACCTTCGAGTCCTGCATTTACAGTATCTCACAAAAGGGACTACATAAATATTTTGTTATATCTTTTCATGGGACAACACTGAAGATATGACACTTTGATACAATGTAATGTAGTCAGTGTACAGCTTGTATAACAGAGTAAATTTGCCGTCACCTCAAAAAACTCAATTGAGTTCAGTAACTCAATATGGTTGAAGTCTGGAGACATGCTTGGGCAGTCAAGTACTTTTACACTCAGCTTATTTAGCAAGGCACTGGTCTTTTTGGGGGTGTGTTTGGGGTTGTTATCATGTTGGAATACTGTCCTATGACCCTGTTTCTGAAGGGTTGGGACCATGCTCTGCTTGAGTATGTCACAGTACATGTTGGCATTCATGGTTACCTCCTTTAACTGTAGCTCTCAGGTACCAGCAGCAGTCATGCAGCCCAAAACAATGACATCCCACCACCATGCTTGACTGTAGGCAAGACACACTTGTACTCCTCACTTGGATGCCGCCACAAACCCCAAATAGGTTTGTCTTGGTCTCATCAGACCACAGGTAATCCAGGGCCTTAGTCTGCTTGTCTACAGCAAACTGTTTGTGGGCTTTCTTGTGCATTATCTTCAGAGAAGTTCTTCTGGGACGATAGCCATTTGATGTAGTGTGTGGCGTGTGGTCTGAGCACTGACAGGCTGACCCTCCACGCCTCCAACCTCTGCAGCAATGCTGGCAGCACTCAAAATAATGAAAAAGGCTCATGGTTTATGTTCCATCTCCTAGTAAATTACACAAGAACTGTGATAACACAAGAACAAGCTTAGACCCTCCCTCAGGCTACTGGCCTGTATGAAAAACATCTTTCAGGTTATGGTTATTTTTTTAGAACAATTCCCTTTGCTTTTTTGACATATTTGAGATTTTGTTATTCCAAAAATGCTTTCTCTATAATGGAAATCACATCACATCAAGGCAATGCATTAACCTTTTGATGGATATCCATTCAAAAAGTCCCATTTTCTGAAATGTAGTCATCTACAATGCACAAGGTGATTCTTCAGTCTCTGAACCTTGGCTGAAAGGTTTGCGGGATCCAGCTCCAGGAACACTTCTTGAAGTACCTCGAAGCAATATTTGAGATTGTTGGTTTATTTCAGATCCACAGCATAGACTAGTCCCAACAGATAGCAACAGGCTCTGCTGAGATCCCGAGATTACCGAGAACAGTTATGCCCTCAATAACGATCCCTACATCACAAGGTTTGAGTGACCCATCTTGGTTCTCCAGCACGTAAATCTTCATCACCTCCTCAGCCAAAGCCTCAACACAGACATCATCAGCATCCTCCTATAGACATAAGGAACTAGAGTAAGCTTACTTTTATTCCACATATTTTAAGACATGGACACAAAAAGGCTGTTTTCACATAAAATCTGAAGCTACGAATTTGAAGACTGAGATCCTAAATTTTAAGCAATTTGAAGTAAATGCTGTTCTCTGATATACTTCATAGCTTTAGTTTTTTCGCTGGATAAGTTCTTTTGGAATAAGTGGGGGACGTCCAGCAGCGATACACAACATGATACAAAAAGTTACTTAATGTTTCCTTAATAGCTGGTGAAGGGTTTCAGTCATCCAATTCATGGTGATCCTAGTAGTTTGAGTGAAGGAAACTAGACTTCTTTAGTTCCTTGAAGATGTTTCGCTTCTCATCTGAGGAGCTTTTTTTGCATATCTACTGGACTGAGGAGTCCAGTTTCCTCCTCTCAAACCTACTACAAAATGTTAATGCTGCAGTGATGACATTTTCATATCTGTCATGTTCTTAAATATATCCGCAACATTGATGGGCAAGTCTAAAGCAACATAGAGATTGGTAGTGCAATAACACCATCTATTTGTCCGTTATTCAATGTGTCAGACCGACTGATCTTTGGATTATTAAATCCAAATATATATATATATATATTAGGGGTGCAACGATACACAAAATTCACGGTTCGGTTCGGTTCGATACTTTGGTGTCACGGTTCGATATTTTTTCGATACAAAAAAATGTTCATGCCTTTTTAATTTGTCATTTATTAAAATTATAAATATATATTTTAACTCAAAAGTACAGTTTTTAAATTTAACCCTAACCCTTGTGCGTGTTTTTTATTTTGACAGCGAATGCGCACCTGCGGACCACTTATGTGCAGCCCTGGTTATTTAGCTCGTCATATTGCAGCCACAGAAATTATTTTGTCCATGAAACCATAAAGCTGCACTTTCTTTTTGCCTTATAGTCTGATTTGTCATAACTTCTCCGTTTTGTGGTAAGCTTTTCTTTGGCTGTCACTTCTTCACCCTGACCTGTCTTATTTGGCTCAGCAGAACTAAAATATATATCTGTCTGTGAAGGTTCTCAGTCATCCAGGTCATCGTAGTCAAATATAAATCCTGCTGCTTTTACACACGCACTCACATAAGCTCAGCGATTCTCTGCGCGATCAACCTCTCACATGTTTAAGCTGCGGGAGATTTCACTTGTCATGTTTGCATAGTAAGCTAACGATTAATAAGACGATGTCAGAGGAATTGGTGCACAAATTATCATCACTCACAGATCAGTGCTGTCGCTCTCTATACACAGTTCCGCGATTGCAAAGTGAAAGCAAAAAAACAAGCGCAAATTCAAACGCGATTTCAATATGTCACATATTGACAGTGGCTCACCGATGCCAATGACATAATTACCCAGCTACATTTCCGAAAGAATGCAAAAGCATTGACATATATTTTTCCTTCCTACAATAGCCCGACGGGCAGGGCAGAGATGGATTTTAGTACCCCGACTGAAAAAATCGCTAGCCCCGGGACGTCGGGCTAGCGATATTGCAAGCCCTGTATCTGATTGAGGAATCACTCATCTTTGGAAAAGAGAGTTTATTACAGAGAAATGTCTCTTTCCAAAATAAAAGCTATACTATCCGCTTCTTCTGGGCTATATTCTCAGCAACATATTAAACAGCTGTCTAAATGACTCGGCTAAAGTTAGTAGCAAGCTTGCTTGTTTTTTTTCTGCTTCCACTTGTCTTTTGCACTAGGATGATGTCGGCGTAAATGTGCAGTCATATTCATTGTGTTCCCACTAGTGCTTTCAGGTTAATCTCGTTGAAATGACCTTAACGCCACAACACGGCAAATCTCCGTTAACGAGCTACCGCCGATCGCCCCGTGCATGGGGCTAGACGGCCAACACGTTAACGAGCTAACTGCGCTAACACACTAGTTCCCACCCATGTAATTGAGCATTGCATGGCACATCCAACATACTGTTTTACTTTAGTCCATGACTCGCTTACCTTCAGGGTCATACGTCACATGAAAACCAAAATAATTCCAAACGCCAGATCTGAATGAGGGTGGGGGAGGTCCATGTTGTAAGGAGAGCTTAACTTCTGTCTCGCTAGTTTGCCCTGCGCTCTTCCTTCTGACGATGCTGTCTGTGTTGAGCGCTCAGTGAATCTGCGTTCGACTACTCCGCCTAGGCTGCACTGTCGACCCTAGGCGGAGTAGTCAAACGCAGATTCACTGAGCGCTCAACACAGACAGCATCGTCAGAAGGAAAGTTGATAAGATAAATTACAAATTTTGTATTGTTCGATACATATGCGTACCGAACCGAAAGCACTGTATCGAACGGTTCAATATCGATACGAATATCGTTGCACCCCTAATAAATATATATATATATATATATATATATATATATATATATATATATATATATATATATATATATATATATATATATATGTATATGTATACATATACATACATATATATCAGACAGTCAATCTGTCTGATAACAGAAATAGCTCTAACTTCTGCCTACCAGCTGACTTTATAGCATCCCTAACTTACACTGAACGGTTTTATTCAGTGAGTTGTTCTTTGATTCTTTCCCATCTAAAATGCATTAGGTTCAAAGATTTCTCAGAATGAGTGTCTTCAGCATTATTGTTAAAGGCAAAGGTAAACACTGCTACATTTACAACTAATTTTTAAATAGAGTCTACATATAAATTCTGCATTTTGCTCTAAAACCACAAAATGCACAACTACACAGCCAAAGGGACATATTGAGCATTCACATGTGAGATCTGCGCTCCTATCGATGAATATTTTTAGAGTGTTGTAGAAGCAACAGCTCAGCCGAACATTCTGTCACTAAAAATCAAAAAAAAAAAAAATCAAAAAGGTTTTAGCATATTCAGTCGATGAAAAGAACTGGAGCCAATCTGCCAAAAGCTCTTCCAAAGCGACTGAAGAGCTGAAATTTGAAAAAGCCAATCGAGTGTCAGCACCACAGAACAATAAGCAGCGTCGCTCTCTGAGGTGCTTCATTGTGTTGTCGTACTTAAACTGATTTAATAAAGTCCAGTATGCTAAAGTCTACTGTTATAGAGGCACAGTGAAACCAGCATGAAGACACATTGGCTCTGTCAGGAAAACCAAACCAAAAAAATACTTAGTAATCTAATTTATTCTGTTACCCAGAGAGTCACAGCTTGTTCATATATAACCGTGGCATGCCATAACATCCAAATGACGTTTTGCTGTAATCTTGTGGATTTATGGTCTGCAATGTGCTGTGTAAGGAAATGAAAAAACAGAAAGAGATGAGGATCTGTTTTTTTTTAGGCAATACTTATCTCTTTTCTTTGGCAATGTTGTGACACCACAACAGGATGTTTGAAATTAGAGTTTGCCCGGTCGGATGAGTTTGATTAGTTGAAGCAATTTGTGTGCGTTAGAAACTCACATATTCACTCGTGCTCCATAAAGACTTAGTGACGAGATGCAAATTATGGAAACACTGCATTTAGACTTTTTGTCAGAAAGTTCATGGCAAGCTGTTTGGGTTGCATTTTAGATGAATTGTTGTTAAATAAAAATATTATGGTGTAATATATCATGTGTTGTTGGAGCAGACTGTTTTTGTGTGTGTGCATCCTGATGTGTAAAACCTAAAAATTGAAAGATGATTCTTTTGCACTTGTTTTCTTCTTTATCCTGGCGTTGTTCCCGCTGGTGCAGGGTCCGCTCTTCGGCAAAGGTTTCTCCATTTGGTTCTGTCCAAGGCGTCCTCAGGTGATGCGTTGATAGTCTTAATGTCCTTCTTTATTTTGTCCATCCACCGTTTCTTCGGTCTGCCTCGAGGCCAGCATCCTTCTGGGTCAATCATCATTGCCATTTTTGCTACAGAGTTCTCATCGCTTCGAATCACGTGTCCATACCATCTCAGGCGGGACTGGAGCATCTTTTCCTTAATTGGGGCTACACCTAGTCGTTTCCGTATGTCTTTGTTTGTAACACGGTCCCGTCTTGTAATTTCCAGGCTCCATCGGAGCATGCGCATCTCCATGGTGTTTAGGGCCTGTTCATGTGTGGTCAATGCAGGCCAACATGCAGAACCATACAGGGCTACTGGGCGGACCACCGCTTTGTAGATTTTTCCCTTGAGTCGATCTGGCATTCTTCTGTCGCAAAGGACACCAGTGACCTGTCGCCATTTTAACCAGGCTGCATTTATTCGTGCTCGGACATCGGAGGTTATATTTCCATCGTAGCTGATGACTGAGCCCAAGTAGCGGAACTCTTCTATCTTCTTCAACTCTTCGTGGTCAATTATGATGGTGCCATCAGTTTGGGGGCCTCCTTCCAGGTATTCGGTCTTTTTCGTATTAAGCCGCATGCCATATTCATCGAGCCGGGTCTTCCAGAGTTGCGTCGTCGTTTGGGTCTCTTCTCTGTCTTTGCTGGCAAGGAAAATATCATCGGCAAAGAGGAGAGACCATGGATGAGGTAACTGGAGGTTGGCCGTGATGGTATCCATACATAGAATGAAGAGGAGGGGTGACAGAGCTGACCCTTGGTGGACCCCAGCACAGGTCCACAAATTTTCAGTTATCTGTCTTTATTTGCAAATGAATGTCCATAGATATGAATGACATGGATTATTGATAAACCTTAAACCACAGACTGACATTAAAGAGGTATGCAAGGTTTGGCAGATTTTCACGTTCATCTTTAGAAGCTCTGGGTGTAATTCACACACACTCTGAAGTGGCAGCAAGCATATGATTTCCTGACTGCAAAATCATACCAGTCATAATTACTTTCTGGAATTTGATTATCATTCATTTGTGCGTATGTGTAGTTTTGTAGTTTTGCGTGCGTATGTACTTGTACTCAAGAGGGAAAGCAAAACCTCCTCTGACATGAAGAAGTAAACAGTGCATTAAGGATGTCGTCAGCAAAAACATCCTGCTAAAGTTATTTATTGAAATACAGATAATTTAAAACTATTTGTCAAGGAAATCAAATTAGTGAGCAAACTTTAATAATCTGATGTTAACGTTATTAATTATAGCAGTGATCAGTCATTCATCTTCCCATTGTTGCCATGGAAACTAAGCCAAATTGTCTCTACCCCACACTTGTTCTGTATGTTCATTACCTCATATCTTGTACAAACAAATGCAGGGGAGTCTTTTCATGAATCAGCTGTTTTTTGTTTTCTTTTTTTTTTTGAGGGGGCGGGAGGAAAAAATAACATTCTTCTGGATCTGTCAAATAGTGAGTGAAAGATATCATTCTAGAGCATACTGTATACTGCATGAAAAAAGGGGAGCCCAGAAAACTCAAAAATAGCTGATGATGATGGTTCAGTTCCTGGCTGCTGTTCCAGTCTTCATGTCAAAGTATCTTCAAGCAAGATACTGAACATCAAGTTGCTCCCCAGTGCATCCATCAGAGTTTGAATGTGTGTGTGAATGCTTGATGGAGAGCATGTATGGAAATAATGTGCTTGTATCAATGTGTGTGACAGGTGAATGAGGCAAGTTGTACAAAGCACTCTGAGGGCTCAAGTAGAGTAGAAAAGCACTTATAATTAACCACTGTATAATGAAAGCTCTATCACTTTACGTGGGCAAAACTAGGTTATTCATGTTGCTATAGTTGCGTTTAAGGAATGCTATTTAAACATAGGTGTGTTATATTATACTGTTGAATGAAATTTTGAGTATATTTCAACTCCTACTAAATTTCCTATTTTGAAATTTGATTAAAATATATGTAATTGTCACTTAAAGTGTCACTTAAAAGCCTAAAGTTTTAAAGATTGAACTTGTCAGTTCACAGCGGCTGTTAGCTTGCTGAAATGATTGCAACATCACGTCACAGTTCATCTTCTCTTAACTAGATGCATACCTGGAGCTGTTATTGAGTAAAATGAATGTTATGATCTTTACAGATTATTCATAAGATGATGCGATCATCGTATCATGCAATTCATGATGCAACCATGAACCAATGATCAGGCCTGTCATTAAAACCTTTTGTTTTTTTGTTTGAACTGTGCCCCAACAATTGAAGTGTTATCTGTGGCTTTGGCAGTCTGCTTTTGTAGTAGTCTTCTGTGTAACTCAGAAATCGTTGCTATACAGCTTTGAAAAAACCTATTAGTTCAACTATAAGATGATGTTTTTATTTCTGAATAAATCTGAAAATGTTTACTGAGATCAACAATTGCTAGTTGTTTTACAGTGTACTTACTATACCATGATTGTAAGGTCTGCAGACTTAATACCACTGTGCCAGAGTTTTTCTTACTTTCTCCTGCTCAGGGTTTTTCTTTTGCATTCTTTCTTTTCACACATAAACAAACAGAATTATCCAGTGCCGCATGGTGGTCCAGTATCATTATACACATTAATTTACTACATCTAATGTATATATAAAATCACACTGCTCACCACACTAGAAATTTAGTTAAACTAGCTGACATCCAAGGCAACAAAAATGATAAAACATTAATCAGATAAGCGGGTATAGCAAGAGGAGAAGAGATGAAGAGATAAAGTTGAAAGGAAGTGACAAATTTCTACCCAGCAAAGCAGTGAGTTGTGACATTAAAGGGTATGTCAAAGTCATCAGGTCATCTTGAATAGACTCATTAGCACATACATGGACAGAAGACAAAATAACAGTGTTAAAGTTTTGAAGCCATACCTTGCGATACATCAGTGAGGCAGGTGCTACAGCTCCCTCGACCATCCTTTTCCTCTAAAATGGGAATAAAATCATGATCGGTATCACTATATGTAGCAACAGTCTGTGACACTTTGCATTCATAATTCATAATTGTGAGAAGGGAGTAGTGCACTCTACATCATATGGATAATACTATGGATAGTATGGATAATGTGTATAATTTGGGGAGATTTTGAAAGTGTCGTGTAATGCATCTATTACAAAACACAGACGGCTAATCAGATAAAATTGTAAATTTGTAAATTAATTCAGGAATTATTTTTACACTAAAATGGACTTATTTGTCCAGTATTTGTATGCAAAAGGCACCGCAGCCACTCAGTACAGGTGTATTAATGGATAACTAAGGCAGAATTTTATGTATGAATGAATGGCGGTCAGAGTGTGCCACATGAATTAATCTCAGTGATTGCACAGTACAACAGCACCGACAGTGATTTCCTACCGAGCTCTGCCTGAATGTAGCAGCACACTTTCACAGTGTAATTGGAGTCTTATCAAACTGTAGCTATTTTAGGCCTCAACCTAACAAACACAGTAGTGCACCTTTCTATCATGGATTCAGTCACTTAGACACAAACAGTGTGTCTAAGTGAGTGACTGCAATGCACAGTGGACTAAATGTAATGCCCTCTTTTAACCCGTTAATGCCTATTGTATCATATTTGATACAAACTGTTTTTGTGAGTTTATTAAACTTCAACATCATCAGTGTGATTGATTTTTTTCCAGTGAAAATGCCAGATGTAGCAGATATGATACAAATTAAAATTCATATATGCAAATTAATATCTAGTTTGTTTGTTTTTATTGTCAGACGCTTCAATAAACATTCAATTTTTTTCCAGTTTAGTGTAAATTTGCTGCAGTTAAGAAAGAAAGTAAGTGTACTTTATTGATCCCTGTGGGGAAATTCCTCTCTGCATTTAACCCATTCACTCATTGAAGCAGTGGGCAGCCATTGGGCGCCCGGGGAGCAGTGTGTAGAGACGGTACCTTGCTTAGGGGTACCTCAGGGTGGCTGTTCAGGGGAACCGAACCCCCGACCTTGCGATCAGGGGCCACCACTCTACCTACTGAGCTATCCCTGCCCTAATAAATCACCCTTAAGTCAAGTATTTGATTTACTTTGCTGTCTTAATTTCATTAGGTGATTTTCACCTGTGAGACTAATTTCCTGCCATACTTCTCTGGCTCGAGGCATTAGACTGAGCTTCATGCAAGTAGATGTTGCATACATAACATCACACATGGCTGATTTTACTCCCCTTATTTTTCTAGGCAAGATGGGATTAAAAGATCTGTGTTTTTCCATGGAAAGAAATTGCAGAGAAATGATTAAATTAAAAAACAAAAAGGTAGAATCTACAGAAATTTGAATAAGTCTTTGGGAAATACAAAAATATTAGTGCAAATATATTATAAATCTGTACACAGTATCACCGTGATAGAAAGGCCATTTGCAGCCCACTTAGCAAACTGACAGATCTGAGTGTTTCCAGTCAGCTTTCCCAGAAGCTTTTTGCCCTTTTGACAGTGAATGGTGTCGACTGTAATCAGATAGTTACAGTAGATTTGTCTCTGTCTCATCTGTTGGACTGCCTGTCTTTTTCTCTCTCTCTTTCTTCCTCTGTCACTCTCTAATCAATAGAAACATTGTTTCGGCTGTCCACAGAATCCAAGAAGCAAATTGTTTCTGCCAGACAGAAACAAATAGTCTTTTGCATGCACGAGGCCACAGAAAAAAGTCACACTCTTTCTGTGGAATGTGTGGAAACGCACAAATGCATACAGTAAACACACACCGTTTGAGCAGACGCTGGCAGACGGACTGCCCACATTGTTTGTCCGTAACCTTTAATCTTTTGTTCCCAAGGAGGCAGAGAAGGTCAGACCTCATGATACGAGACATAACGAGTTGACTGTAATCTTCTTCTATTGTGCTTCTGTTTCACGTGAAAATGAACAGGTAAAGCGAACATGGACTTTGGATGTTGCTCGATGTTCTGCCTCTGAATGCTTTTTGAGCAACAGGATACCTGTTGGATTACTTTATAGGATGAATGGCCTGTGATGACACAACAAAGGTTAGAACTTTTAGGTAGGATATAAATACTACTTAATAAAACATGTTAATTGTTTTAAAGTTATGTGACAACCAAAAACTGGTCGTTTGTGCCAGTGATGATCTGTGTGTGTCATATTAAAGACGATGGAGCCACATTTGCATTATTTTTTCAGCATTGTTGTGTCTCATAAGCCAATTAAAACCTCTAAATTAATAAAAGACTAAAACTTTGCTGGGCTACAGCTGTTTTCAGTAGTTTTACATGTGCACATTGCAGATGAAACAATTTGTCCTGACTGAATAACAGAAATAATAACCTGCTTCGGTTATTTAGAGGATCTCCTGAATATTCTCCATATGCATGAACGTTACAGCCCAAAATAACGTTACATAGAAGCATGCAGATGTAGACGGAGAAACGTAGATTGCCACTAAGAGGTTAAAAGGAGGGAGGTCATTAATGGTGTTTGGCCAGACACTGATAGGTCACCGCTCAGTGGTGTGCTCTCTGCGGCTCTCATCCGTGAAGTAACGGATCTCCGCCTCCGAGATGCATTGATTTGAGTTTGTTGTTCGGCTGTGCCAGCAAAGCAGGAGACGTCACCGGATTTGTTTTACCTGTAAGCATGGAGGATCGTCTGTGAAGTTATCCTCTCAGCCTGGCTGCGTGTCTGACAGCCGAGTGCACGGATAAGTTTGTGGAAGTCGGCGACGGAGAATCACAAAAGGTAAAGTCAGACCTTGATGAAACATGTCACACTTTCTGTTGTCGGTGGATTGTCGAGGTTGGCTGTATCGTTACCTGCTTCGAGGATCATTGAGAGGTCTAACAAGCGGAATAAGAAACAACGCGCGTCAATAATTTACAACTTCTGTCGAGTTTTTATTGAATAAACCGAGTAAACAGATCGCTGATTACCCCGCAGGGACGACGCGCCGTAATTCGGAATGAATGCAGACTATATTTCCCACATGGCTGTGAGAAGACAACGAGTCTAATCATGATCATCACAATAATACACTTGCTGTTCCTGTCCAGTTTGCCACTCGCTCTCGGAGACAGAGGCTGTTTGTGAGAAAGTTATAAAACTGGATGTTGTCGCATCCAACGAATCCAGTGAAGAGAAATAGGCCACCCAGTACTTTTTAACTGTAATAATATTAGTTATAGCCACAGAGCAGGGATGCGGGTTCGATCCCCGGCTCGCATCATCTCAGACTCCATCTTGCCATCCAAATTGTAAACTTTTTGTTGCCAGATGTATAGAAGTAAAATATGACCATTCTTACGTTTTTAGCCATTTTTATCGTGTTTCATAAAGAGATTGCCTTGTTATTAAGTTCGCCTCACACTTCAATTATAAACCTCAACTCTCACCTTGGTCTTACTGTGTACTTACAGCAATGTCTTTACGCGTGCATTAAACCCACAAATCACTTAACTGACCTTATTTATATGTGTATAGGAAACAAGAAGCTATAACAAAGCTTTGTACACTCTCCCTTCATTTCCATTTTTCAGTTCTCACTGATTTGCTCATCAGTAAGGACAGACTACCCTATTTGTTCTTTCACCTTTTTCACTGACCACATAATCTTTTCTAGAGCTGTCCAAAGTTGGATTTTGTAAGGTTCAGTAAAGACCGGGTGTCTTCCTAGTTCACCTTTTTGTGTCCTTGCGATCTTTTTTTTCTTTCTTTTTTTTTAAACTAAAGCATTTTAGCCAGTAGCTGGAAATGTAGTTTGTGTGCTTATTTTGGTTACAATCATTTGCCACGGAGTGCTATGGTGTTAGTCATTTATTTTATATAAAGTAAGTTGGTCCGAGTGAAGTAATTAATACTGTTTCTTCATTCTTTTGGTGATCTGCGGCTACCCTTTGAGAGGGATCGTGTGAAGTCCAGTGTTCACGTAGAAGTTGCATATAACATTAATATTACAACAGTGAGTGGTTGGTGCTACACTGAGGTCTTTGAGAGGAAAACAATTCTTATGTGAGCATTGAATATCATGTGGTGGTGACTTAAAGGATATAGATCCTTATTTGGTATGTTTTATAATGTGACCATGATTGTCCAGCTGTTTGAGAGGACATGTCTGCTGTGCCGCATGTGCGCATCACCACAGCATGTGTTTAAAAAAAGTCTTCAGGGGGCCTAAAGCTCAGTGTGCACAGCAGAATATTTTTCACTCAGAGTGTGTGTGTGTGTGTGTGTGTGTGTGTGTGTGTGTGTGTGTGTGTGTGTGTGTGTGTGTGTGTGTGTGTGTGTGTTGGATAAAATCTGTAAAACTAAGTCTCCCAAAGGAACAGTTCAGACTGATTTCTTAAACAAACTCTAACAAAAACGATTGTTTCTGGTCACTTTAAACCTTCAGCTCCTAGCTGTGGGAGTCAGGTATCAAAGTGTAGCACAAAAATTGGTATCCTTCCAAAAACCTACTTATTTGTAGTACACTGCATATATAGCACTTGTGAAGTAAAACCGCTAAAACATTTAGTTTTTTTAGAAACTGTTACAATTTTCTCAAAATTACCTCAGACAGACTGTAATGGATTTTGTTCCTTTGTCATTCAAAACGTGAATTTTGGTCAGCTTTGGGAGAGTCATGTTGCTATCCACAGCTGTCCTTTCTTATGTTTAGCGCACAGCAGGAAATAATCTGCGTAAGATGGGTTTATGATACTACTGTGTGGTTTAGGCAAGGAAGCAGCAGAAATAAAGACTGCAGGAAGAGCGACATGACAGACTTTGTTTTAGGGAACTTACTGAACTAAGTTAGTTATCATTTGGCTGTAAATTGTTGCTGTAATACTGCTAAATGCCTGTAAGTGATATGCTTAGTAGCTGTCTCTACCTTGAATCACTGGTGTTCTCTGAGGGCAAGCAAGTCAAGCAAATAGACATCAGTTAAAACATACCAAAGTGAAAGTGATCTCTCTTCTTAGATCTCAAACAGCCTTCGTCTAATTCATTGTTTGGTTCCATCTTGTATATTTCTTCCATCTTGTGGCCTCGCTTGGCTATCGCTGGAAACTAGCTTGATATGAATCCATTGGAATCTATGGTTTCTTTCGTTTTCGTAGATGAATGTGTTTTCACCTTCTTTGAACATCTTGTTGTTTTTGATCGTCTGGATAAACCTCAGGTCTTTGATGGGACTGTCTCTACCTCTGCTTTCACTGCACCTTGTGTGTGTGTGTGTGTGTGTACTCCAAGGGGCTTTTTTGTAATTCCAAAACTGCCTAATGGAGAGTCAGAGGTATTTAACCCTAGTGGGGTTGTCCTCTTGGTGGTGATCTGTGGGTCATTAACCCACTGTTCAGCATCTGTTGTCCCATGAGCCAAGGTGTGAAACAAGATGTGGGTTATTCCCGAACGAAGATGTGAATCCTTTGTGACACATCGTCCCATTGTGCCAGCATGTGAACCATTGAGGTTGCATGAGTAAGGTGTCAGCTCAATGGTTGCATTGAGGTGGCTGATTGAGGTTATCAACTGAGTGTAATCTTGAGAACCCTTAACACATTACTGAGACTGAAGAAGTCACTTGAATGAGTGATGAAAAGTTTCTCCCACTAAGGCTACGTCCACACTAGCCCGGATAAATTTGAAAACGGAGTTTTCGTCTGCAAACGCTCCACGTCCACACTATCGTTTTCAGTCATTTACACAGAGTTGTGCGCCCACATTGAAACGTCTGAAAATGCTTATGTTCCAGTACTGCGCATGCGTGAAACGCAAGACGATTTGACCTGCCTCATTTCTGTCTGCTGCTTATTTACTTTCTGGCTCTTTGCAACATTGCGGCAAAATGTTGCGGAAAAACAGAGTGTTTTTAAAGGGATTAACAATGAGGTGGAGTTGTTGCTGCGAGTAACACAAAAGCACAAAGTTGCAAAAGCGAGTGAGTTAAAGAATTTGAAGAAAAGCTATCTGGAGCATGTACAGACTGATATCAAATCTTTAATAGGGCTGTTGCTGTATAATGCCCTCCGCTATCTTACTGCTAAGATAGCGGAGGGCACGTGACTGCATCACATGACTAAAATGTGTCATCGTTTTCGAAAAGGCTCCAGGTTCGCTGTCCACACTTCGATGCAAAAACGGTGTTTTCAAATGTAACCACTTTGGAGAGCGTTTTGAAAACGCTACGTTTTCCTTGCTCGAAAACGCTGTCTCAGTGTGGACGGAAGGCCAAAACGGAGAGAAAAAGATGCGTTTTCAAATGAAAACGTATTAAAGTGGACATGGCCTGAAAATTCTACATCCAGATGAACATAATCAACTTTTCGGGCCTTAACACATTGTAAAGGAAAGCCTGGCTTATGGACAGGCAAGGTTGATTTCTGGTTTAATGAAGCAGGCACAATTGATTGAATGTACTAAACTCAACCAGACACATCATTTCATTTTTTGAACCACCTGTAGATGAGCTAGTTTTGGCTGCTCTCTAAATCACAAGAGGTCACCATTGCAGGTATCTCTACATGTTTGGTTTGGTAGGCAAACATAAACCGCTGCACCTATGGAGACACTTTCAATAGCCTTTTTTAAAAATGTGTAGTCCTGTTTTTCTCAGTGCATTAAAAGCTGTTTTGAGAGATGTGGTCAGCCACAACAGGTACACTACAAACATGTCATTTTATAGAGTATGATGCATTACTGTATGGTCAACAGAATATAAGGCATTTAAACTGAACCTCACCTTAAACATTCACAGCAGTAATGTTAATTCATATAACACTGATGGGGAGCATTTTTCTGCAGAAATAATTTCTACCTGATGGAGGCAATGAACTTTGTTTTTCACTGTGGTTTGTCAGAGTTCGTAAATTAAACTCCACAGCACTTTTCAGTTCTGTCAGTGACGTTAAGCACTTAATTTTTCTTTATAAACCTTTACAAATGTGCTTCAGACCTTTGAATCATCTTAAATCTTGTCTGTGAAGGTTCTCAGTCATCCAGGTCATCGTAGTCAAAGGAGCTTGCAAAGAAAAGAGTCTGGACTTCTTTAAGTTGCTTGAAGACGTTTCACCTCTCATCCGAGAAACTTCTTCAGTTCTATGGTCAAATGGTGGAGAGTCCCAGATATAAACCTAGTGGGAGTGACCCCCCACAGAGTCATCCCCTATGTAGCCGGTGTATCAGAGAAACTCAGGAGAGTTTTCTCCAAGCATGACATCCCAGTGTATTTCAGACCCAGCAACACGCTCAGACAGAAACTGGTTCACCCGAAAGACAAAACGCCAAAACACAAACTTAACAATGTGGTGTATGCTGTACAGTGCAGCGAGGAATGCTCAGACCTCTACATTGGAGAGACCAAACAGCCACTTCACAAGCGCATGGCACAACACAGAAGAGCCACCTCCACAGGACAAGACTCAGCAGTCCATCTGCATCTTAAGGATAAAGGACACTCTTTCGAGGATGCCAATGTTCACATTTTGGACAGAGAGGACAGATGGTTTGAAAGAGGAGTGAAAGAAGCCATCTATGTCCACTGTGAGCGACCATCTTTGAACAGAGGCGGGGGTTTACGACACCAACTCTCTGCCATCTATAATCCAGTTTTGAGATCCCTTCCCAGACGCCTTAACGCCCACTCACATCCTGGGCCATCTGATCTCAGGAATTCGCATGATAAGGTGGGGCCAGGTTTCACAATGAACACACCCGAAACTCTGGCTGATTGGGACCCACGCCCAGTTTCCCACCTTGGCTCAGGCGATTAGAGGATCATCAGGGGGTCCTTTTGTCCCTCGGTGGGGGGTCACTCCCACTAGGTTTATATCTGGGACTCTCCACCATTTGACCATAGAACTGAAGAAGTTTCTCGGATGAGAGGTGAAACGTCTTCAAGCAACTTAAAGAAGTCCAGACGCTTTTCTTTGCAAGCTCCTTTGACCATCTTAAATCTTAATAAACAGCCACAATCTAGTGCAGTTGGACTCTATTCTGTTTACTTAAATTTGTAGATAGATGCAGAAGTATGATTGGTTTGCTTTAATAATTATACTATATAATTTATGTTGATAATTATAGTAACTCTAATGATTTTCAGAAGAACCTGGCTGCATAGGTTGCAATGGAAGGTGGAAGAGGTGCATACTAATCACTGAGCCACCATTCTGAGGTTGGATATAGAAATATGAGGAAAAGGGTAATATATATAAATAGAGCTGGGCGATAGAACGATAACGATATGTATCGCGATATAACTTTTACTCGATAGAGAAATTAAGCTATCGCGATAGACCTCGCAGCTCTTGTCCTCAAAAAAAAAAAAAAAAAAAAAAAAAAGGTCAGCCAATCCAAATTAAGTAGCGCAGAGCCGAACCAATCACAGCCGCAGCGTCACGTCGCGTGACTTGTTACGTACAGCACAAGTGCCAAGCCGCACGTGTGTTTGTTTGGGAAGCAGCCAGCGGGTAATGGAGGAAATGAGTGTGCCGACTAGAAAAATCAACCGAGCGTGACCGAAGAGAAAACAGATGATGGTTCCAATGCCGGAGAGATTGTCAAACGGAAGAGCCATAGAAGTTCCGTAGTGTGAAGGTATTTCGGCTATTTCAAGTCTGACAAAAAAAACAGAGTAGCGTGCACTGTAAATTGTGCCGAAAGCAAGTCTGGAAATACAATAAACTGGTGCATGCGTCACACTGTGCGCCACGTTATTGTTTCGGTGAAATGAATTTCTACAATACTGTTAATTCTACTCTCTGCAGTGTTTAAATGCTTACATATACACACAGTTACTGTCCGTCCACACATACGACTCGGTTCTGCTTCTATGCCCCAGCTTTGTTTACTTTTTCCCACAGAGGCTTCTAGACTTCTGATTGGCCAACATTTCTGCACGGTTAGGAATCTAGCGCCACCTGCTGCTTTGGCATGTTCATAGCAGCGTTTTCCTTCATTTCTGCCTTTATGTGTGGACGGGATTATTTTTTAAAACGAAAACGGAAAATCTCCGTTTTCAAAAATACCCGTGTACGTGTGGACGTAGCCTCAGTCTCTGACTGGAAGCGCTAATTCGTCATTCGGCTTTTGTCAGACTAAAGTAACTGTTAAAACTGTTTGAAAAGCTAAGCTATACAACAAGGAGAGATTGAGAATTTCCTTTTAGTTCTCAGTTTATTTGATATTGACAAAAGTTAGTCAGTTTTGTCTGTTCTTCTGTAAAACAAACTAAGATTTATTTTTAGAATTAATATTTTGTTTCTAAGTGGAATTGACAATTTAGTCTGTTTCGTTTGTTCTATTTTGAAACTTAAACGCTTTAGCGGCTGCCTTTTGTGTAGTTTGCAATATTTGCCTTTATTTATCTGAAAAAGTCTCATGTTCCTTAAGTACATCTACCCTGTTGAACTTATTATGGGAAATAAATATTTAAATAAAAACAAGCTGCTGATTATTTCACATTTTACTTGTGAGCAACGGCACATTTAAATCTTACAAATATAGTTATTTGGCTTATATCGTGATAGATATCGTTATCGCCTGAAATGAAAAAAACATATCGTGATATGAAAAAATCTCATATCGCCCAGCTCTATATATAAAATGTATGGAGGTTTGCGGAATCAAGGGAGTAAAGTAGAGGTAAAGTGGTTTTGGAGAGTGGGGTCAGGGTGGAGGTAATTGGAGCAAAGGGAAGATAAAGGAAAGAGGAAAGACACAGGTATAAGGAAGGGAGGCTGGAGAGGTAATTTGAAGGAGATGGAGAACGGGTGTAGAGAGGTGGTTCAGCATGAGCGTCCATTTTCATGTCTCCTTCCCTTTTTGCTTTACTTCCTTTGGCATCTTCTTTTTTCCAACAGCACTTTTTAAAAGTTTTGTTCCTCTACAGCCTTCTTCTAAAATGTATTTCAGTCTTCTGCATCTGTTCTCTGGCTCTCCCTCAGAGGACTGTTTTGGCAGCCAGGGCTTGTCTGTCACAAGATTTTGCTGAGCCTTGCAGAAAGACTTTCTTTCTCCTCGTCGAGCTTTACAATTTCACTGCCCCTCTGCTTCAGCTGATCCTTTGGTGGATACCCGAACCCTTTCTGCTTCCAGCAGTGTGATCAGCTTGTAGCGCTCCTGCTGGTACAAGTTTGAAATCTTGCTCAGTTTGTGCATTTTTAGTCTGTGTTCATACAGGTTGCAGTACATCGTCGACTTTTCAATAGAGCTGGGCGATAGAACGATAACGATATGTATCGCGATATAACTTTTTCTCGATAGAGAAATTAAACTATCGCGATAGACCTCGCCGCTCTTGTCCTCTTAAAAAAAAGAAAAGAAAAAAAAAGAACAGCCAATCCAAATTAAGTAGCGCAGAGCCGAACCAATCACAGCCGCAGCGTCACGTCACGTGACTTGTTACGTACAGCACAAGTGCCAAGCCGCACGTGTGTTTGTTTGGGAAGCAGCCAGCCACCGTACCGCCCGGGTAATGGAGGAAATGAGTGTGCCGACTAGAAAAATCAACCGAGCGTGACCGAAGAGAAAACAGATGATGGTTCCAATGCCGGAGAGATTGTCGAACGGAAGAGCCATAGAAGTTCTGTAGTGTGAAGGTATTTCGGCTATTTCAAGTCTGACAAAAAACAGAGTCGCGTGCACTGTAAATTGTGCCAAAAGCAAGTCTGGAAATACAATAAACTGGTGCATGCGCTACGTCTACACGTACCCGGGTATTTTTGAAAACGCAGATTTTTCTATGCGTTTGCACCTTTCGTCCACACGTAAACGGCGTTTTTGGTCACTGAAAACGAAGATTTTTGAAAACTCTGTTTTTGCATTTACGTGTGGACTAGAAAAACGGAGAAAACACAGCATCAAAGGTGTGTGCATTCTTTGACGTCACACTGTGCGCCACGTTATTGTTTCGGTGAAATGAATTTCTACAATACTGTTACTGTTAATTCTACTCTCTGCAGTGTTTAAATGCTTACATATACACACAGTTACTGTCCCTCCACACATACGACTCGGTTCTGCTTCTATGCCCCAGCTTTGTTTACTTTTTCCCACCGAGGCTTCTAGACTTCTGATTGGCCAACATTTCTGCACGGTTAGGAATCTAGCTCCACCTGCTGCTTTGGCATGTTCACAGCAGCGTTTTCCTTCATTTCTGCCTTTATTGTGTGGACGGGATTATTTTTTAAAACGAAAACGGAAAATCTCCGTTTTCAAAAATACCCGTGTACGTGTGGACGTAGCCTCAGTCTCTGACTGGAAGCACTAATTCGTCATTCGGCTTTTGTCAGACTAAAGTAACTGTTAAAACTGTTTGAAAAGCGAAGCTATACAACAAGGAGAGATTGAGAATTTCCTTTTAGTTCTCAGTTTATTTGATATTGACAAAAGTTAGTCAATTTTGTCTGTTCTTCTGTAAAACAAACTAAGATTTATTTTTAGAATTAATATTTTGTTTCTAAGTGGAATTGACAATTTAGTCTGTTTCGTTTGTTCTATTTTGAAACTTAAACGCTTTAGCGGCTGCCTTTTGTGTAGTTTGCAATATTTGCCTTTATTTATCTGAAAAAGTCTCATGTTCCTCAAGTACATCTACCCTGTTGAACTTATTATGGGAAATAAATATTTAAATAAAAACAAGCTGCTGATTATTTCACATTTTACTTGTGAGCAACGGCACATTTAAATCTTACAAATATAGTTATTTGGCTTATATCGTGATATATATCGTTATCGCCTGAAATGAAAAAAAATATCGTGATATGAAAAAATCTTATATCGCCCAGCTCTACTTTTCAGCTACCAGCTCTCTGATGCACGGTGTTGCTCTGTGCTCGCTTTGTTTTAATTGGTCATTTTCAACTCAGGACTGGATCCTAGTCTTGCTACTTCATTGTATACTAAATGAGTATTACACCTAAAGCAGATCATCGTGGTGTTCTTATTTTTTCCTTTGCATTCTAAAATTTTATTAATGATTTGATTTACACTTAAAACCTTTTAATGTTGGTCAAGTTTAGAATTGTTATTTGTTTCCTAACTGATCAAATGGTTTCAGTGACTTGCTTGGGATGAAAATTAATCCTAAAAAATATGCCAAAATATGTGTGTGTTGGAGAACACCTGAGCTATTAATATAAGATAAGATAAGATAACCTTTATTAGTCCCACACGTGGGAAATTTGTTTTGTCACAGCAGGAAGTGGAATATCCAGGAATATCCAGGAATATCCAGGGCCTTAAAAATTCCTTCAAATGAATTAGCGTCATTAGGTGACACATTCACATATAATCAGGTTACTTTCCTAAACAACAGATGCACAAAAAGAGCGAATGTGTACAGAAATAAAGGTTTGATTATTAACATGTCACTAGATTATGCAAACTAAGTGTCATTTAGTGTGATGCTGAACAAAGGGACAACCTCCAGACTCCTCTTTCATGTCTTCTGTTGGAGTTTTCTGTAGGTATCCGATCAGCCTTTGTCACAAACACATCACATGATACATATAAGCATGATCAGATTCTAATCATTCTTTTCTTTGTTTTGCAAATATATTTCAGGCACATTCTTGTTTTTTAAACCTGGCTTAACAGCCCTGAACAGTTCTATACCCAGCTTGTTCTTAGTGAGGCCAATTTGAATGCATCTCAACGTCTCATGTCTACTGGTTTCCGACAGCCCTAGTTCTCTTCACTGTCTGTGGTTGTCAGGCCTGGGAAAATGCCTCTTACTCCACAGGAAATGACTCTCAGTCACAGTTTTCTTTACCTCATTGAGTTTTTTTCTGCATTCCTGCCATTTAAGTAGCTTCCACGGAGTATATTATATATAGTCCTATGGATGTGCATAAAGAAAGTTTGGCCTGCATTTTTTTATTTCATGTTGTTTTAATGGTTAGGGCGTTTTAAGTGTGCATTGTGTTAGGTGTTGAACTGACTGAGCTAGAGGTTATGGGGGGTTTCCGTTGTGGAAAATATCTAAGTTTCTTGCACTTGCCTTTTCCTGTTGCACACTGCATGTGGTTTTGGCATGACCTTCTGTGGTACTGACATAACGTTTTTCTTCTTGTGAACAACAAAATGCCCCCCCAAAAAATTGTAGTGTTCTTACTTTGTTTGAAAGCTCGTGATTATAAGGTGATGTATCTGACCAGAAGAAGTAAATGATAGCATTTACCTGTGTTTGAGATAACTAGGAAATTTCTTACTCAGAAACCATCAACCAAATATAATAACATTTTAAACAGTCTGACTCCACCAAGGTATAGAATCTCTGGGGTATAGAGAATCATGTTATTCTATTGGTACCGACTACTAAATATTTGCTATCATCACATTCCTGGTTGATGCTTAAAGACATGGAGAATGGCCAAACTGGATTAAGCTGATAGGGAGGCAACCAAATAACGTAAAACCAAGGTATGCAAGAGCCTCTCTGAATGCACAACAGGCGACCGTGGCTCAGGGGGTTGGGAATCGCATCTGTAACCGGAAGGTCGCTGGTTCGATCCCTGGGCTCTCTGTCCTGGTCGTTGTGTCCGTGGGCAAGACACTTTACCCTACTTGCCTACTGGTGTTGGCCAGAGGGGCCGATGGCGCGATATGGCAGCCTCGCCTCTGTCAGTCTGCCCCAGGGCAGCTGTGGCTACAACTGTAGCTTGCCTCCATCAGTGTGTGAATGTGAGAGTGAATGAATAGTGGCATTGTAAAGCGCTTTGGGTGCCTTGAAAAGCGCTATATAAATCCAATCCATTATTATTATTATTATTATTATTATTATTATTATTATTACAACATGTCAATTTTTGAAACGGACGACTATACCAGCAGAGGGTCACGCTAGGTACCACTCCTAAGAACAGAAAAGAGAGGCTACATGGGTTGCATGGGCTCACCAAAATTGGACTATAGAACATGGCTATTCAATTACAATCCATTTAGAGAACATGTCCTCACGTAAAAGCCTGAAATATCATTAGGTGACATATCATAAAGCCTAATAGTTGTATCAGTGGCTGCATGTAGTTAAAGAAAGAACGTTCTGTTCAATAGTTTTCCAACAATGCATATTATATATTTTTTACTATAAGATGCAGGGTTCACCAGAAAATTATATGGTACAAGGTTTTAACATAATGAGCGCTGTGAAATTTTTAGCTTCATATATCAAATACTTTTCGATATATTCTTTTGAAAAAAAGAACCATCATCCCACTTTGGCACCATGTTTTTTTTTTTAATCTGAAATTGAAATCTGAAGCAATGTTTTAACATGAATATCTAAAACTATCCATCCATCCATTCGCTTCCGCTTATCCTTTTCAGGGTCGCGGGGGGCGCTGTTGCCTATCCCAGCTGTCATAGGGCGAGAGGCAGGGTACACCCTGGACAGGTCGCCAGTCTGTCGCAGGGCTTACACACAGGGACAGACAACCATTTGCTCTCACATTCACACCTATGGGAAATTTGGATTAATCAGTTAACCTATCCCCACAAACTAGATGTCTTTGGACGGTGGGAGGAAGCCGGAGTAAAACCACGCAAACACGGGGAGAAAATGCAAACTCCACACAGAAAGACCCCGCCCTGATGGTGGAATTGAACTCAGGACCTTCTTGCTGTGTGGCAACAGTGCTAAACACCGTGCTGCCCATCTCTCTCTAAAAAAATTAAAGATAAAAACCTAAACTTTTCACTGGTCTTTGAAAATGAGTCATAATCTGTCATCTGCGACAGATACAGCGTATTGGTTAGCTAGAATATTTTTCTTAAAAGTCCACCGCTGCTCCAGAATAGCCTCTGGATCTTGAGCTGGACTGTGGCCTGTCTGTTGGTGACCTGGGCAATAGGAGATTTGAAAAATGTCGCTAAAGCTAATGATTCTCAATTCTTTCTGCTGCAACATTCAAATTGTACAGTTAAAAGTAAAGTTTGGCATGACCACATGAAAGTATCCATGTTTTTGAACCATTCCTTCTGTTATGGGCCCCGTACTACAAACTGATTATTGTTTAGATGCCACCTGACCATACCTATCGCTTTATAACCACATCTTCTGATGGCTTCTTCCAGCAGGATGCCATGTAACAAGTCAGCAGATTTCAAACTGGTTTCTTGTACATGACAATGACTTCACTGTACTCAGACGACCTCCACAATCACCAGATCGCAATTTGCAAGGGAAATTTGCATCATGGATGTGAGTCCATCAAATCTGTGCCATCTGTGTGATGCTGTCATGGCAATATGTACCAAAATCTCTAATGAGAGCTTCCGGGTCCTGGTTGAATCGATGCCTTGAAGAATTAAGGCAGTTCTGAAGGGAAAAGGGAGTCAAACCTAATACCAGCAAGGCGAACAGGAAAAAGAGCAGGTCCATTGAGTGTATATTTTATTTTAGTTACAAATGTGAGTCACAGCATATCTAGGTTAGAATAAAATATGTCTGGTTGTTCACCTGAATCTCTCTTAATTTCCTTTAAGTGTAGGTTTGACTCACAATCAGTTCCACAGAACAGCTGTGCTTGTTTCCATAGTCTAACGAGGTTATTTTTAGATGGCACAGTATCTAAATAAGTGATGAAAGCTGGTGTTTTGATCAGTACAGCAAGTCTTCCAAGAGAAGGAGTCAGCCCTTTTCATGAAGTAAAATATGGGACATGGGATTGCTTGCTAGCTCAGATTAAGAAGGATGCACTTTGGGAAGCTGCATGGTAAAGCTTGTACATGTCTCAGGGTGGTCTTTTAACAAGACCTTTAGCTTAGCACTTGTACATGTACCTTTTTTTTTTTTATTCCTGAAAAAAAAAATGCATTCATTTTTAACGTGTTTCTAAAATAAATCTGGTGAACCGATAAAGAGAGACGGAGCGAGAGAGACCACTGAACATGTCGTTTGCAGTACAATGTGTTCCTTCTTTAAAGTCAGCGTGCTGTACTGGAGCACTTCTGAGATTTGTACGGTAGTTTAGTGCAGCAAAAGGAAAAGGTAAGATGAGGTTAATTTTCTATTACATAAACTGTTTTCTAATCCTATTAGCTCCACTCAAGATGTACTGTAACACTTGCCTGTCACCCAACTAGATCCAGTGTTATAAAGTTCTGCAACACTACTGAGTTTCCCAAAGGCATATAGCTGCTCAAAGATACAGTTTGGTATGAGCAATAGGTTGTTTAGTAGGGAAAAGACATCATGCCTGCAGAAAGACATTGGCAGAGCCAGTGGATAAATATTTTATGTGAAAATATTTTTTCCCCATTTTTGTTCAGTGTCTTTGACATTTTGTTGTTGTTGCTATGATTCCACCAGTCAAATTTAACTCAGTTTCTTCTTCTTCTTTTTTTTTCAGCGTGTTTTCTTTTTAAATTAATTTTTCTAATGTGTCGAAAGACCATAAATACCTTAAAATGCACCATAATATGTACTTAACATGATGACTAGTAATTTGGTTGGAGGAGCACAACAGTATTCCAAAACTTTTCTGGTAGGTAGTTTAATTTTGAAACTTGAGTTTGTAGATGCACGTATGGAGAAACTTTTAGAGCCTGATTCCCACGCTTGTTATTGAAAAAAATAGAAAAGAAAATCTGTTATTGCCATATGCTCCTACCACCCACACTGAAATATCCACTTTAAAAGTGTAATCCACCATCCATACCATGGTTATTACACGTAGTATTACTTACCAAAACACCATGGATCTCCCAGTCCTGTATGCTGCATATTTTATGCTCTTGTAAAGAATTAATTTGACTAATCAGAACACTTTATGTTGCATGTATTTTCATGAGTGTTTGTTAATTGGCATTAGCATGCCTCTGTAATCTGCCCACAGTCTTTGACATTGTGCTAACAGGGACAGAGTGCTAAGAATAGAGATGCAGAGAACAATAGAGTTGAACTTTGATGGTCAGTAATGACGCGTGAAAGGCAAGCAATCACATGGTTGTCCTGTCTTCTGTAGTCATTACAGTGATGGAAAACTGCGATCGCCTTCTCAGCTGTAACAGCAAAGCCGCTCTGTGGTAGGCCCATCTGTTGACTCCGCTAATGTCCACATGGCAAAGTGCACAAGGCACTGAGACACAAGATGGTTAGACCATTCGGGTCCTTCCTGCTGTGCACTCTGGATTTTAATATTATATTAGACAGGTGTGTCAACATGCTCTCCAGCTAGAGAGCAGTGTTTCTCACATGCATAACTATAATGAAAACTATTAATCTGTTCATTTAACTACAGAACAACCAAAGCTAAGCGCTCAGTCATGCTAAAAATGACATCACCTGCTCACGTGTGAGTCGAGCAGTGTCAGAGTACAACCCGAGTTTGCTAGAATGTGTGAAATTGTAATGAGACACGTTGTCTTGCCATGATTAATTCATGATGTTTCCCCACTTCCATGCTCAGCCTCTAGGTCATTGTGTGTATGTGTGTGAATGTATAGTAAAGAGTAGCAGCACCTTTAACTTTAAATAGTGAGCAAATTTTTTACACAGGGTTCCTGCAAAAGCTCATCTTCATGACTGTGCACATGTGCAACAAGAGTAAACAATAGGGTAGCTTTCATACTGTAAGAATTTCCTAAAAGCCTTTATTTCACTCGACTACAAAACAGTGCTGTCATTCTGCACTGATCTTTGAACAATAAAGTGGCTTTAAGCTGAATATTTGATATAATCTTACATGACAAATTGCAAGGAAGCCTGCAGTGGGTTACTGGTAGCATGTTGAATTTGCAGCTTTTATCTGAATATTCTTCGTCTTCTTCTTTGAGCTACTGCCTTTAGGGGTTGCCACAGTGCCTCATGCATCTCATCCTGTCCCCAGCATCCTCCTCTCTCACCCCAACTCTCTGCGTGTCTTCCTTCCCTACATGAATCGTCTCTGTGGTCTTCCTCTTTTCCTCCTGCCTGGCAACATATTATCCAATATATCCACTATCCTTTCTACTGTGCTCCAAACCATCTCAGCCTCACTTTCCTCACATTGTTTCCAGACCTCTCAGTCTGAGCTGTCCCTCTGATGTTCTCATTTCTAACCCTGTCCATCTTGATCACTACCAATGAAAATGTTAACTCTGTCACCTCCAGCTGTGCCTCCTGTGTTTTTGCCACCATCTCTAAACTGTCATCATAGCAGGTCTTACTACTAGGGCAGGGCAATATGGCCAAAAATATTTATCACAATATATATTTAAAAATTTGTGATAACGATATAATTGACGTAGGACAAAATACTTTACAATTCCACAACTTTATTAGTGCAAAAAACTCATTCAATGTATTTTCACTTAAAGAAGCAGCTGTTTGTTTTTTTTATGTGCATTAAAGTTATATAAAAATTTAACAGTGCAAATCCAAATTCTTTGCTGACAGTTTAACCAAAAGGCATTTCCAGTGGAAATTGGCCGACATATCCTGAGCATAACCATATAATATCCACAAAACTTAAAAAGAGATTATACACACACAATACCGTAATATTATGTTGAAGTACAGTACGTACCACTCCGTGAGGCTCCTGACTACGGTAGCCGTAATGCTCCCACAATCCATCAAGCGGTGCGGCTTCGTAGCTTAGCAAAGTCGTACTAAAACATTTTTTGACAGATTTTTGAGCGGCGTGTACCACATAAAATCAGTTCGGTAAAGTAAACTAAGTAGATCTCATGCTCCTAGGGCTGTTCGATATAACGATATATATCGGATGACAATATAAAAACGTCAATCGTTTCATTTTACGCTATCGTTTGTTTCGTGGTGTCGCAAAATAAACTGTTTACGGCAATATTTTTTCATCATTTTGATGGTCACTGTAGTGGCTATATTAATTTCTTAAAGTTCTCTCTTTCTCTTATATTATAGTGTGCACACTACAGACGGACAAGCGCCTGTTTTTATGCGTTGTGGTTAGCAACAACGACGGTAAAACCATCGCATGTCCGCTTGTTTATCTTTCACATAAACCTTTCACAATTAAAGCTCAAGATCCTGTTGAGACTTTTCAAAATAAACAATCACGTGAAAGATGCAGGGTATTTACGGATGAGAAGCAAAAAAGGTGCTAAAAAATAAACCTTAGACTCAAACGTTAGAATAGGCTTTTCCCCGCAGCACGCCGTGTAATAAATACTCACAAAGAAACGGCGGCCGTTACAACTTATGTCTAAAAATGTATAGATTCATGCATCGGTTAAAACACTCGACTCCAGGTCCACGACTCCCACCTGGAAACACTTCCCGCAAGTCGAGCTGCCCAAGATTCACAGAATTTACAGAAAATGTTACATTTTTGTGATTTATATCGTTATCGGGACGATAGATGAGATTTTGGTCATATCGCACAGCCCTAAATCCTCCCATGCTTCTTTCAGCTCCATATCGTTGGTTCTGTAGTGTACCATGTCTTCAGCAATGTTTTGATGGTTACCAATGATGGTGAATCTTCAGTGGTGGTGCTTGTTGGCATCAGTGGTTCCTTTATTTTCTTTTGATTTAGTCATGCAGATGAGCCAGTTGATGCAGAGGGTTGGAAGTGTAGGCAGCTAAAAAAAAAAGGTGTGAGTGGTTTACATCCTGTTTTTTTTTTTTTTTTTTTTTTTAAATACCGCTGAATGTAGTTGTGAACAAGCTTATATTTGCATCCTGTTAAAAAAACCAACCCATTATTAGACCTGGCCTATTTTCTGCATTGCCAATGAGGTTCTAACCACACAGTTGAAGTGTTATGTGTAGTCATACTATCATAGCGCAGTTGATTTCTTAAAAACACGCATGGATAAAAGCCAACTTTGTCCTACTTACGATACCCTGGAGATCTGCTGTTAAAGGTTCAATTTTAGGATACAAGGTATGAATTAATTTTATCCGTTTGGCTGCCGCTTTAACACGCTGCAAGAAACCTTGGAGGATTTTTTTTCTCTTGACTTTACAGTATGTTTTGTAATGCTGGAGTGCAGCCGGCAAATCCCACTTCTATTATGACTCCTGGATCATCTTTAAGATCAGGCCTTTTCTGACTTAAGAGTGGGATTTTCATGTTCTCACTTTCTCTGGGCAAACTTATTGCATGGTTATATTCCTCTCTTATACTTCTAAATCTGTAAGAGCTTCTACAGAAAACAGGGCTTCTAGTCAATGAGATCGTTGACTCTGGATGATCCTGTCTTCGATATTTAATCTTGACACCTTATGAAGTTTATACATTTTTAAAGTGCTTTATTATTGACTGGCTTTAACTGTTTAATTATTACATGATTAGTTTTCGTAGGAATATTAGAAACAGCAGTAGTAATGTTATTCAGTCTCTTTCTGCAAACATGATGTGCATTGTCTTTACCATAGCAGGCATATAAACTACCAGTCTCTGTTTGTTTCTCACCTCATAGATCCCAACTGAGAAAGCCATATGTGCACAACAACCATGCTAGTATTTTTAATGGTGTGGGCTATGAGAAAGCACAGATGGTTATTTTCACTATTCACTATTCACTCTGCTATCTTGTCAGTAGCAGTCTCGCTCACAACTCATCAAATACAGCACATGGTAAGGATGCCATGGCATCACATTTTAAAGCACTTGTTTCTGCTTAAGCCTAATTAAACCTTGAGCCTTGAGATTGTAACTGAGCATTTTTTGTTTATGCCATTGTCACACCTTCTGTCGCATTGTCACGTCACAGAATGGGAAACCTTTCCAATCTCCAGCAGGCTTATCACTGTGATACCCAAGAAAAGTTTGCCTTCTAATGTTAGAAAGTCTACGAATAAAATTCGGCAAAAGTTGGGACCATGCGCAAAAAGTAAAGAAAGCGCAGTGAGTTGCAAATTTCATAAACCATTATTTTATTCGAAATAGAACAAAAGGAAAGGACAGCATTCCTCCACCAAAAGTCCAGAAACTGGTCTCCTCAGTTACAAACTGTTAAAAGAGGAGGGGATGCTTATCGACTGGTAAAAATAGCCTTGTCCCAACTTTTTCGAGATGTGTTGCTGCCATCAAATTTAGTCTGAGCTAATATTTTCTTAAACTAGTATGGTTTTTCAGTTCATGTATTTCATATGTTTGTTTGTTTTTGTTTTTTTATCTTCCACTCTGAATAAAATTAGTAAAATAAGTAAAATTCTATAAAGTAAACTAGTAAGCAGTGTTGGGTGTAATGCGTTACTAAGTAACACGTTACTGTAATTAAATTACTTTTCCACTGAAAAAGTAGAGTAACTAATTACTGTTCATTTTTAGGTATTTTAATTACAGTTATTTACAATGTACTTGTGTTACATTGTAAAATAATTAAACTCGCTGAATATCATTATATAATTTCAATAATTTTTCTTTTAAACGTAGAAGTAAACTCTGCCGCTTTAACATCGTTGTAGTGCAGGTGCACGTCATTTCGCGCCAGTTTGCTGCATAGTTGTATTCTAAAGCGGAAGATGTCGGACTCGGCTGAAGCGAGTGGCTGTTTTATGAAATGGACATATTCCCATCTCTTCACTTTTCTGAAACAAGCAGACAAGAACATTACAGTAATATGTAAGCTATATCCTGGGGAGAAAAAACTATCGGCTGCTGTTAATAGCACGAGTAATTTACTGAAGCGCCTGACACGAGAGCATAGACAAACACTTCTGAGTGATCGTTGTTCATCATCCATGGATAACACCGCGGCAACTCCTGCTAAGCAGACAAAACCTGATTTTACTTCAGCAGCACAGAAAGCGTCTGAAGGTGAGCTTAAAAAATGATTGCAGGCTACATTGTGGAAGAGATGCTACCGCTGCTTACTGTAGAGTCTCCGTCTTTAAAAAATGTATTTATTATTTAAAGAGTTTAATTTCTATTGTTTGCCCACTCAAGGTTTATAGGGATTTTAAGAAGTATTTAGTTAAATTACTTATTTAGTAATTAAGTTACTTTTCTGACACAGTAATTTTAAATACAATATTGACTAACTAATTAGTAATTAATTACTTTTTTAAAGTAACTTACCCAACACTGCTAGTAAGCTAGCATTGTCCTTCCCATTTAAACAAATATACTTAAATGTGACAGCAAAAGATTCTGAGCATTTCTTAATATTTTGGTGATTTGGGCATGAGCATGTGTTGATACTTGTATCTCATTTTCTCACACAGTACTGGCAACTTGCTCTGTGTTGATTTCTAACATGCCCCCATTTCACTTTTTGTCGTGTTTTTTTTTTTTTTTTTTGCTTCACAGTTAGACATACAATAGTGACACGTGTGGTTTTGCTCTCATTCAAAAAAAACAAGACATCAAGGACCTGTCAGTAACGTTGCAGTTTCAAAATCACCTGCTGAAAGAATTGCCATCTTCAGAATTGTAAAGAAAGCTTCTCTGTTGAGTACATACCACATAAAACAGTTTGCAACCACTCAAATATCCTCTGTTTACAATGATAGTGATCCACAGAGGCCATCCATTACATGCGACTTTTTTTTTCCTTTCCTTTTTTTTGTGGACATTGGCAGAAGGTTTATAGTCTTGTATACATTTAACAAAGGCCTTGTGGTTTGACAGACTTAAGCTGGTGCATGGTGGTGGGTAGGTAGCGTATGTTGAGTAGAACAGTGTGCTGCCTGTCTCCTGTGATTGGTGTCCATGGTGTCTTCCTTTGTCTGTGTGGGTTCTTGTCCATTAAGCCCTGCCTCTTTTGATTATCTGCCTGTGTGGTTGTGTGTGCGTGTGTGACTGCTTAACTTGGCCATTATCATCCTCAGCCTTGCCTTTACCTTGCAGTCCTATCACTTCCCTTTAACCTGTAGGCATTAACTGTGTGGAGAGCACGGCACACTGGGGCACAAGACGGACTTCAGCCTGAAGCAACAGTGTCTTCCTGCAGCATCGCCAAAATGAGCACAAAGTGACGGCAAACAGCCTCCCAACCTCATACATCGGAATCGGCAATCAAGAGCTGACAGTGGTTGCCTTCCCTTTAGCATTAGCGGTAGCTAAAATAACAGCTCTCGGACAGTGGCATAGTAAATGTGTAGTTGGGTGTGTGTGTGTGTGTAACTTGGCCTCCCAGTCCCTAGGGAGAACCAGCAAAGGAGTTGTGTTACACTCCCTGACAGACCTTATACATGTTTCATCTGCTAGCCTCAGAACAGAAGCCCCCTTTGTTATCTAATCTAGCCCTCTTCTCTCCAGCCTGAGTTCACCGCCACAAGACTGCTCTTCTAAATCAGTCAGCTGGCCACTGAGCTACACAAACACCAACAGCTGAGGAGCAGCAAAAGGACTTGGTTAAGCCTTAGATATCTACTACCAGGATCTATATGCCAGTCTTATAATCCGTAGGCTAGCATGCAGAAAGGGCTTTAACATAAACAAGACCTGAAGGGGCTATGGGAGGTCTACCAAAGATTTTCAAGGATCTCAACTGTGCCTCACTTGTTCAGCCCTGAGCTTTTCTGCAATTCTTCAAGGCACAGAATTGCAAGACCTGTAATAATCTTAAGTTGTGTATCTTAAAAGAAGTGCTTTAGGGGAGTATTTAGAGAGCTAGGCAAAAATCATGACTGACACTCTTAGACCTCCTTCACTCCAGGTGAGTGTGCCAAAAGATGCTCCAGCATACTCCGATGGAGGAAACAATGCTGTGTCAGATGGCTCTGTGCGATCCAGCTCGTCAACACCAACCCTCCGTCGCAAACGCTTCAAAATGCGCCGCATGAAGAATGTGCCCAGTGAAAGGGAGATCGAAAGAGGGCGGCCGACCAACTGCCACCTTACAGCCAGATCCCGTTCCAGCTCCAAGGAGTACCTTCAGTTGCCTTCCATCGAAATCACACCATCAAGCGACGAAGATGCTCCTTCCTGGTCGAGGTGCTCCACACCAAGTGCATCTCCTCGCCGTAAGCGTTTCCTGTTGAGGAAGTGGCTGAAGGTCAGAGAAAAGAAGGAGCAAGGCAGTGAGAGCAGGTTTGTATGGGCCCTTTCTATTCACCTAAACCCCTCTTCTTCCCTAATACCTCCATGATGCTTCATAATTCCTGCTATCTGCACTAATGATGTATCTCCTACTTGAGAGTTCAGTTGTTGGCATGGTATTTTTCAATGACTGAACCTTTAGGTCTCTGTTTAGCTGAGTCTTATGTACTGATTGTGCTTGTCTTTCGTCCATATTTTGTTAGTTAATAAGTTAATAAATAAGTCAGATAGTTTATTTGTTAAGTGTTTTTCACAGGCAAACAGTCACAATAGGGCTGTATGCAGAAAGACTAAACTAAAAAAGAACATCAAGGGCCATAATAGCCATTAAAAAATACAAAATAAATTGCACAGATTGTTGCACCACATTAATGGAGTCACCAGAGTGTTGACCCCTGTCCACAGGTTACCCACATTAACAAGTTACATCTTCTTGCATGCAAGAGGCATACACAGTAAATGTTTTCAGTCATTTACTCATAGCTTAAAAGGTTGATCTGATTACACTATTGAAGACAGATCAAAAGGTTTAGATAATCAAAAGGTTTCCTCCTTTGAAAGTATGTGCGTGCAAAGTCTGGTATCTCAGATAAAATAATCAAGCGTGCAGCATGAGGAAAAGTCATAGTATTCTAAGTTGCAAATACAAATAATGTTGCAAATGCACTCAATTGTTCAGTCAGGCCTCTGAATGTTATTTGTAGCAGATAATCTAATTTTGCAAAGATAAACAAATGACTTAGCAAAAGAGACTAGTTAACTCGTTACTGATATCTAGAAAATACACTTTGGTGTCACAGAGGAAATAATGACAAAATTCTGATACTCTTTAAAAACAAATGATAATACTACTATTATACTACTACTACTAGTACTATAGTAATATTATAAACAACGTAACTAAGTATGTGTTTCTCTTAGGTATTGACGAAAAAATAAAGCCAATTAATTTTAATCTTGTCTGAGATGGTGCTATGCTTCAGGTAACATTGTGCCATATTTTTGTTGCTGCCACTCTCTGTCACTGTTCCTGTGTAGTGTGTGGCTGGTAGACTTTTCCTTTTTAATATCCATTTTTTAGACACAAACAATTGTTTTATCCAATTAATTTAACGTTATCTGTTAATGTTACAGACAAGCAGGGCTGATAATATTTGCTTCCACATTAATGTTACTGCTTTATTGTTCTCCATAGGCACTAGCTTAATAATAACAGATGGCTAATGTGGCTATAAGATAATTGCTAATAGTTAAACAGGAAACCTTAACATTTATGATTTATGGTAAGCGTTAAATGCCTTAGTGTTCCTGAAGTGGGAACAGTAATGACTTCATGGAATTCCTTATAAAGTGTTGTTCAGTGTTATAGATCAACTTCAGCTGCTGAACACCACCCAACATTGTTCTTTACTTTAAAATCCATCACAAACTAACCTGTTTATCCTGCACGAAACAGCAGTATTTTAATAATAACGGAGTCTGTTTTCCAGGACATTTCACAATATGAAAAAACATAGCTTCACATCATATACAGATCCAATACCTGATTTTAAAAAATTAGGACATTGTGCCAGATTTGCTCTGTGGGTGAGCAGGTGACCATATGCCACATGGCTGGAGTGCAGCAGGCTGGGTTTGAGTCTGACCCACGGCCCTTTGGATCATAACTTCCCCTTCTCCCTCTCTTCACTTTCCTGTCTGCCTTCATTCTTCCACTATCAAATAAAAGCAAAAAATGCACCTTTAATGCAGCTTTAAATTTCCAATTTATCAAATCCCACTGAGCAGTTCTTACTTTTTAGATATATACCTCTGTAGTTTCCCCTTCCATCTGTGAGTGCCATCATTGCTCTTCCTGAGAAACACAGCTTGCAGACACACTGTGTGACAAACTGCACACAAGCAATTTGCTTTTGCTGATATTTGTTGAGCAGTGGATACACAAATAAGATCTCTTGTAGTCATTCAGGTGTTATTGTTAAATAAAAATATCCCCAAAATGTGTTAAACCTAAAGTAACACCGCTGTTTTGAAAATTTAAAGAGTAGAAAATACAGATACTTGTATTAAAATGTAGAGAGCGAAAGTTAAGAGTTAAAGTAAGAAAAATAAATACTCAAGTAAAGTACAGATACCTGAAAATTCTAGCAAAGTACAGTAACAGTATTTGTACTTTGTTACGTCTCATCTCCTTCTCAAATTCCACAGAACTATATGCAATAGAATAATTTGGTAATGTGGTGACATTTAATAACCAAAAGGTCAAAGATTAACCTCTCACAATGGGTTCACCCGAAACCGCGGCTGATTGTGACCTACACCCGTTTTCACACCTTGGCTCGTGTAATTAGGTAGAGTATCATTATCAATAGGGGGTTAGTGATAGGGCTCCACCTGTCGCTCTGAAGCTTTCGGATGAGAGGTGAAACATCTTCAAGGAAACTTAAAGAAGTCTAGATGCTTTTCTTTCCAAGCTCCTTAGAGTACGATGACCTGGATGACTGAGAAGCTTCACAGACATATTTACTTTGGCATGTTAATGTTTTACTTTTTTTCACTGGTATTCACAGCTATAACTCAGAAAAAAAGAAGGCGAGATTGTGACTGTGTTTTAATGAGACACAGAACTGGTGGCATTTACCTTTAGTTATCAGTTAGACATCTTTATTGTCTTCACTGCTCATATAAGTCTGACCTGAATCTAAACTGTAACCTGTCTGGTTGGCCTAGGAATACAAATGCATTTTGGTTAGTCTAGTTGAAAAATAATATTTTCTCCTCCCAAACCATGACAAGCTAGAAGGAAAAGCTCTGATAATTTCTCTTCTCGTTGTTTTTTTTCTGTCTTTCTTGTTTTTTTCGGGGGCCACTTATCACTGCTAACAGCAGACAGGAATAGATTCATTCTTCCCTCCATAAATGTGCTATCTTTCTCTGAATTGAAGGCACTCTCCAGAGGTGCATAACTGCCGCAGCATCCTTGAGTGTGAAATACGGTCATTATCGAGCAGTTCTTGAGAAAATCTCTACTTCTTCCTGAAGGTGTAATGTGAACTTTCGTAAGAAGTGTTCCTCAGCTTAATAATGTACTGTGGCATAAAGCTGACATGGCTTCTCACTGTGCTGCCTGGTACAACTGAATCTATTATGTAAAAGAAAAAAAAAATACCATGGTTTAAAACTGTGTGAGAGTGACATAAATAATTCAGATGTTAATGTTTGTCGTTACTTAATTATTGCTGAAGCAGAGCAAGAAGTGCGTAAACGTCCGAGACAGTTTGTTCTGTTTCATAGTGTTCTCTCGCAGAGTTGATATTTAATATAACATTCGCTGTATCGAAACCTTTGTTATGACTGAAAGCTGTTTTCCCACATTCTTCTACTGAGTGGTCTCGCATGACGTCACATGCGCATTGCTCTACAGCTGTCCGCCATGTTGGATGTGAATCAACCACATGGTTGTTAGATACAAATGTGTATATCACGGATGGTTGACAGCAGTTCCCAGTAGTTTCTGGCCGTTGCTGGGTGAAAAGGGTTGCAAAGAAGTGGATGCACCAAAAACCTCCCAGTGAGTTTAGTTGCTTTGGTTGCTAGCAGATTCCCGTGGTTGCCTGTAGTTTTTCATGTTTGTCTGCAAATACTCACTCACTACTACTAGTTGGTAAATGAACTGGTTCTTATATCAGTAGCTTTTCGACTCTACCTACCTTATTCATCACATGATAGAGGCATCTGAGAGAAATTACAAATGCCACAAAATATCTTTTACATAATTTTTCTTTCTCATCAGTAAACCCTCATGCCTTACAAGTGGGGGATCTTTCTTCCCGGAGAAAACATTCCCATGAGCATACAAATTTTTTCACTCATGACTCATGAGTGCTTTGTATTAATTTGCAGTGACCCTTTCCTGTAAAGTGGCTCCAAATCATGCCAGTAAAATGTCCCTAAAACTGTAAGTTCCTGGAACCTTCACTGTCGGAGTCGGTCATTCTGTTTTTTCCCTTAATTCATCATCAATCTGTAACATTCCCTGACTTTGACTCCATACTGTTAACATTCATATAAATATCTACTACAATATCTGATGGCTCACTACGAAAAACGTATGAATGAAATAAATTGTTATTGTGTTATTTTAGGCAGCTTTTGTTGGCATGCAGCTTGAACCACCACTGCGACCTCCAATTTCCAATGCAATTGGTTTTCCTCTTATTTTGGAGTCTTTTCATACAAACAAACAAATGGTAACTCTAGATTGTGGAACCTAAAAAAATAATAAATAAGCTGTCATTCATGAATACTGTAGTTAGTTGTTTGCTGTTCAGTTCATTTAAATTGGATATAGTTTATCCTCATGCTATTGCATTCTGGAGGTTCTAAAATTAAGATAAATTACCACCAGAAGTTAATTTAGATATGAAATATGAAGGGTATAACACACCGCATCATTCTTTCTTTTTAAAAGGCTTTTAGCTTAGTAGTTGTTTTTTGAGTGACATAGGCACGGCACAAAAGCAGCAGCCGAAGTAAAACCTATTAATCTTGTGCTTTTTAAAATGCCTACATTGGTTTTGTGACTTGAAGCCTGCTTTAATTTCCCAGTTAATATACAAACGTAGCAGAGCTTTTATATTTAACCACATCTTTGTAGATTTATAAAGGGATCTGGTGCTGTTACCTTGGTTACCTTGGTCTTCTCTTCTGAAAGGCTTTAGAAATATTATATCACATTATATTATATATAATAGCAGGTATTTAGAAACATTTTTTGAGATGTAAGGAGAAATTTTACATAAGCACTCTTATGTTTCATTTACATATAGGGTGTCGAAAATGTTACCTGTCAGTACTTGTTTTTAGTGTGTAAATGTCACAAAAAATCAGCAGTAGAAATGTTGTGCCCCCAAAATGTGTACATAAGCTTTGTGATGTGAAACCTGCTTCTACTCCTCAGTTAATATACAACTCTGGCAGATCCTTTACAGATAGTCAGATGTGTTGCAGTGTGAAAGAACTCTGTTTTCTCCTCATGGAAACACTCAGAAGTATTTCACTAGGATGAAATTAAGACGTTTTACGCTTCCTGTAGTAAATCAGCTCTGCCATGATGCCTTTTACATTTCTAAAGAATTAACGGGTGTAGAATACAATTGATTTATTTGACTCTGACTGCAGTTTTAAAATTCTTTAAATAATTAATTCTTTGTTATACAACTTTAGCTCTTTCATCACTGACATGGAAGGCCAATCAGTTTTCCTCTCATCAAACTGCTTTAAATGTTTAAATCTTTAGTGATGAATGTGAAATCATGAAATCATTTAAGTGTTATTGATTTTAATCCTCTCTAAGTAAAGCCTCATTCTTTGTCCAGCCTGAGTGTTTTTACTTATCCCTTGTCGCAGTATTGACATGTTATCCTGTTTCATCTTAATCTTGTCATTCTGATGTTTTTCTCGTCTTGTGGTCTGACACATTCGGTGTGCACACTGTGTGTGCATGTGGACCTATGTGTATCTCTGCGTGTCTAAGATAGTGTTTCAAAGAACAGAGGGAGCTTACAGACACAGTGGAAGCTGCTGCTTGATAAGAGCAGAACAATTTCCAGAAAGTGGTAGAACATTTTTACCTGGTTTGACCCCTACTTGGTCTAAACATAAATATTTCAGCTACTCAACAGAAAAAAACTGAGGTTTGAAGAGATTTCCAGAACTCTGCTGTTCTTCAGGTAGTTTCATTGCAGTCGTAGAAACAATGTTGGTATTTTTGTGTCATTATGTGAACAATAGAAGTTTCTGAGTTAAAGAGCAGTGCTGATTACATGTCAAAACCAGGTGAATTCTTCTACTTTAAAGTGTAGAGTGGTTAGTTTGGTCAACCATGGTCAACATTTGTCGTAATGTCTGTAGTTTTACGCATAGAGGTTAAAATCGTCTTCAAAAGACATAAAATTTAACGTTTTAAGCAAGAGAAGATTTTTTTTCATGGTTTTAGAGTAGAAAAAGAAAAAAATCATCACGTAGTTTGTAAAACTTTGAGCAGCCTAAGTGGTCTGAGCTCTAATATAATGTTTGCAAAGTCTTTATTAGGGTTATGACTTCATAGGGAAGTCTGGGTGATGCACATTTCAAAGCTATACAAACCCTCTGACTTGGGGAACATCTAAATAACTGCATAGCATCTATAGTCACATGCTTGGATTGTGAACAGAGAAGTTTCATTGTTGAGAATCGTCCATCTTTATTTCCCCTGCTGCTTCCAGTGTGAAGGCACTGTGTGTCCATCTGGAGCACAGGGGAGCCGGTGACTTAACAAGGTCTGGAAATTTAAATAATTGCTTCTCATTAAGCAGCGGGAAGAAGATGGCAAAGTTTTGTCAGGTAGACAGTTCCACAATTCACAGTGACTTAAAATCATAGTTAACAAGAACACCGGAGGACAAGTTGACTTCTGGAAGGTAAAGATATACTTTGAGAGAGCACTCTTTGTACATGTCAAGCAGGATTGATAGAAAGGCAAATCCTCTCTAAGTGTTTGACTGCATTAGACTGGAATAGTAATGCACATTCTGGTCTGTGCAGTGACACCTACACAAATATGACCTGTCTGCTTACTGCCAAGTGAAATATTTGCAAATTAATTTTAAAAAAAAGGAAAGAAAAGCCTGGAGTCTTTGGAGTTAAGTCCTGGGCACTGATGAAATTAAAGTGAACTTTTTGGCCTGAATGAGCAACAGTGCTAGAAGCTGAAAAAGAGGAGGGTTTCAAAATTGGACAACGTAAGAGGTGCAAGCCAAGGTTTTGTCAGAGTTCCCAAGCTTAGCATCGGAAAAATAAAAGCTGAAGGAAGTTACAGAACTAGAAGCTTTATTCTGGAGGTGTAGGTTAAAATCCCCCCAGACAAGAACTGAAAGAATGTAGTGGCTATAAAAAGTGTTTATAAACTGATGGGCTGTTATTAACTACTAACCATCAAGCCGCATATTTGCAAAGTTCATTTTCCCTTTCGTTTTTTTTAAAACTGTTATTTACTAAATAAAGAAAGAAAATATGTATCCTGCGAACTGTAAACCAGTCACTGCTTAATATTTAAAGATGAGGAGATACAATATAAATTATAAACATGGATCATACGTGATCGAAGTTTGGATTATGTAGCTTTGTTGTCCTTGATTTCGTTGTACCTTTTAATATGTTGGTTTAAAAAGGAAAAAGTAAGAAAGTATAATGAATAGTGTCGGGGTATTGTACTAATTGTGTACGAGCAATGAATAATTCAGTCTGGATTGACTCCATGTCTACATTCTGTTCTTGTCATTTAGAATGAGCATGCTCTGAAGGACAGAGATATATACACCAGAATAAACACATCTGATTAGAGTGCATACAGTATGTCTTAGCCTTGAGTGAACAGCTTGCAGTGGAGGAAGCAGGAGGGAAGATAGGAACCCGGCAAAATGATATGAAATTGCAAAAATGTATCTTTTGAGTGACATCTGCAGTCAGGAGTCAAGTTTTTGTACCAGAAAAGCAGCAGATGATCCGATAAAGCTAATTTTAGCTTGTTTATTGTTTTCGCTGGGGTTTTCTTTGTTACATTTTGTTACATGATAACAATTATTAACTACTTTTCATTTATATTAGTAGCCGTGCATACATGTGTATTATTAATAGTAAAAACTTAAACGTTCGAAAAGAACATTACAGATTACTAAAATAACTGATTAACTCGGACAAGTATTTTCAACAATTTCCCAAAATAATCTCAGGCTTCCAAAATCTGCATTTTTCATACATTCCAGCATCTCCTCCAGGCTTGGACAGCTCATAGCTGCTTTAGGAAATAGGTCAAGGCATCCTGCAGACTTAAGAGTGTGAATTAATGAAGACCTTTTTTCCCAACAGACTGGCTTTATTCTTAAATGTCAAAGCATGGATGAGAATAACTGCAGAATTTTAAAATGCTCGGGAAAAAACGCTCTCTATTACTAGTGTATTATTCATATACTATATAAGACGTAACTGATAAATAAACTGCAGCTTGTGCATTATTTGTGGTGTAGCAGAAACAATCCTAAATCTCTTCAAAAGATCTCTGGCTCCTAAGCTGTTCAAGCCCCATTTTTGTGAATGAATATTTTCTCTCTCTATATATATATTTAAACATCTGTAACCCCCCCCCCCCCCCCCCCCCCAAAAAAAAAAAACTGCAGAACTCTTTTTTTTTTTCTTTGCATAGCCCATGTCATATATCGCCCTCTAGTGTTACCATGGGATATGTGCATGCAAAAACTGTAGCTGACACATACTTTACATGCTGACAGTGTGAGAGTTGAAACTAATAGATGAAATTTTTTTTATATAAGTTCACGCATAGAGTTTATTTGTATGTATGTTTGCTTTTGTTGTGTTTTTCTTTTTTTTTCTTTTTTCTTTTAGGGAGAAATAGGCCAAAAATAAATACATTTTAGATGCAACGTCTGTATCTTTTCATTTTTGCTGGAACTGTGTGACACTGACTGTCACCCTCATTTTCTTGCAGCAGCCAGCAAAGCAGCCAGCAAAGCAGCCTGCAGAGTAGCCATGAAGACGAAAGCAATCGCTTCTTGACTCCATTGATCCGAGAGGAGAGGTGAGCAAGTGTGTAACTGCTGCACACATTTGCCTTTGCATGAGACACTTTTTATGTGGTAGAGCAAGAGGACTTTTAACATGTGTTAGCAAACCAAGTCGAAGCTGGGATTTGAAGGTCAAACCCAGGAAGTTATGTGCTACACTGCAAGGGTCACTCTGTAAAAATTTAATTTATTATTAGAGGAATTATGATGCTGTGAGCATCAGTGAGGGCACATACACTGTGTTTTGTGTGTCTATTTGATACAGTCATTCAAAGTGAAAGAACAATGAAGTCAGTGTTTTTGGTCATTTCATATGCAGTCTCTGGTTATTGCATATATTCTCCAGTAGAGGGCAGTCCAAGGTCTATTTTTTTTGCCAGTAGTGACGGTGAGGCAAAAAGATTGGTTGTGGCTTTACATTTAGATATTTCATCAGTTTCATAAAAATGCTAATTGAAGCCTCATTCAAAAAAACATTATTTTTTTCTTCGAGGGGCCTTGTTCTGTGAAAATAGATTCAAATGAAGCTTTTGAACCATCCATAAATGCCACGCTCTGATTTTCCTTCTGATGTGACATTCATGAGAACTACAAACTGACAGAGAAGGTTCTTTTACTGGTGCCTACGCCGCAGTCATCTGAAAGCGGTGATATGTAACTTCTCCCACAGCAATTAGAGGCTCTGCGTCCCAGAGCTCAGCTTGAGTTGAGAGATTAGCTCTTTGTCACTCTTTGGTGCAGTTGTCACAGCATCACTACTGAGAAGTAAAATCAGTAACTGAATCTGGTGCTTAGGCGTGTGCATGTCTTTATTTGTCATACGTGTGTCGGCCTGTGATGTGATATCCAGTTTTTATGGCAATTTTTACAATCAGATAGTAAAGCTGTAGAGAAGCCTTGATAATACATGTGGTAGTTTTCAGGCTGAGTAAAGGAAACAAAAGCAGAGTCTCTAGTGTGGTCTCTGTCCCTGCACAGCAAACCCATATGGAAAAGATATATATAAATCTTATAAAGTTTGTATCTGTCTTGTGTGAAACTTGTATGAAAAGCATACAAGAGTGAAAACACATATAATATCCTTTGAAAAATTATATAATGAAACTTGTATGTTTTGGATACTTACTAAAACAATATATGAAAGTAATGAGAAAGTGGCCACTTTCATGAGTAAATCATGTAAGTTTTTACTATTTCTTTTCCATATGGGAACTTTAGCTGTTCATCTGCTATAAATATTAAAATAATCATTTTTAAAAAGATGAGGAAAAGGAACTTTGTTAGATCGCTGCAAAAATTAAACAGATTTTTGCATAAGAAAACCTGCACACCAAATTTATAAGTCTTTCAATCCAAGGGTGGTGCTTAAAATCACACCAGATAATGACAACCTGCAGGTAAAAAAACACAAGACTGTGTCAATAATTATTCTTCTAAACTGGCTAATTTCATGCTCATAATGTTATGTGGTGTGCCAAAAACAGAGTAGAATCTGGTTAAAATAAATAGTTTGTTGCTTTAGAGCAAATAAACTGCTGCTCATATTGTTCATGTGCAGAGCTAAGATTCAGTCAAGCATGATGCAAAAGTAGGACATCCTGAAGAGAAAATTTGCAAGAATCCCCTCCGTCTAGCCTCTGAATAACCACCCACTTAGTTGTCTTTGCTTTTAGCTCAGTCTACCAGAGCTGTGCACTACACCTCCACTGTTTCTCTCTGTCCTGCTCTCCCTCCCGCGCACTCTCCTCGCTCAGTGTCTCCTCTTACTCAAATCAGGAACAGCACCTGTGAAACCTATGGGATTTTTTGCCGCTCTTTTCTTTGCTGCACTGGTGATAGCTAGTGAGGTTTGTCTGCAGCAGCTGCAGGGAGAGCAGCGTTCTGTAGCCGGCTTTAGAGGGCACGGAATGTCATGTCTCCTCTGCAGGTAAAAACAGCTGGATTTCTGCCCGGCGGCTGCCTTCTCGCAAACTTCGCCCGTGTCGTCATCTCCATGCCAGTCACGCTTGTGTTTTTTGCTCTCTCTGCGTTTGTCTGTCTGCCTGGTGTGCTGCAGTTTTTGCTCGGTGTATGATGTGCGCAGCTGCATTTTCTGGTGAAGTGGCAGCAGGCTAACACAGTATGTGAACGTTTAGCTGCCTCAGCCAGATTATCAGGGCATCTGTGGAGGTTTTTGGGAAGGACGTGAAGACAAGTTTGCTCATTCCCTGTCATTGTCATGTTTTTGGTTTCGTTGCCTCTGACGCTTCTGCTCAACTCCTCCACTTTAACTGCAGATAGTGTTATGTAATATCACAATGTGACTTTGCTAAGTGAGTGTAATATGACTCATCGGTGAAGATGATGCAGCACATGATTGTGAGTTGTGAATGAAAATTTGTGCATTGTGAGACATGCCGGATCAATTTGCAGAATAGAGAATACGTTTATGTAACTACAGTGAAATTGCCAGGCTGTCATGTGACACTTAGCTTTAAAGCCCCTCCCTTCTCAGAAGGTTTAAGTAATATATCCGCAGCTATATTTCCACCACCATATGAAGCACTACAATGCAGCAAGCAGACAGAGATGGACTTTATTTAATCATACACTGGGGAAGCTCACCCCCTCCAGATATCTATAACTAGATTATAAATGCTCAAATATTGAATTAATATACACTGTGTGTTTTCATTCTTACATAATGATATCAACCTTTCTGCAAACAGTTGCAGTCTGATTTGGACTGACTGCAGTCACCCTCTGATTGTTGAAGGTTTGTAAATAATTGTACTTAATTTGTAAATGCAGACAGATTGCCAACATGCTGCCATCAGTCTGAATGAGTCTTTGTCAACTTAACGGGACAACTTGGTTTCAAGCAGGTTGTATTCTGGTTTTATTACTGTAGAACAGGAAGGCTCCTCAGTGTCTGGTGATTCCTGCTTCTAATTCCTTTCTTGTTTGAGTGGTTATTTGAGCTACTGTTGCTTTCCTGATAGTTCAAAGTAGTCCGACCAATCGTTTTTCCGGGGAAATCCCAGTAGGGACGCAGTTTCTGAAATACTGAGACCACTCTGTTTGGCATCAATCACCGTGCCACACTCAAAGTTTCTTCCCATCCTGATGCTCAGTTTGAACATTGGCACGTCATCTGACCAGTGCCTACATCCCTAAATATAATTGCTTCCAAGTGATTGGCTGATTAGACCATTCTGTTAACAAGCAGTTGTGGACATGCGCCTCACCTCATGCGTCTCAGGTAAATTATAGTTAGTGAGTTTGTAAAACTATATGAATATATAATGAATGCAATAGATTCTTTACATGAGTTGTTCTAAAGTGAGGAGTTATAGTTATTTAGAAGAAAAAGAAAGTGTTTTTTGATGTCACAACCACATAATATGATGCAGAGTGTTTCAGCTGTTAGATAAAAGCCGTGTCTGCAGTACGCTATGACTGAATGTGCTTTTTCCCCCGTGCAGGTCTGACAGTGCAGCGGACAAAATCAGGTGAGTCTACTTCCTCATCGTCCCCGTAGAGGTGGTGGCATGCATCGTATGCTGGTGAGCTTATCCACCGTGACCAGCCTTACTGTCACCCCATCTGCCCTGGCCCCACCCACCCCTCATGTGACACAGATTCACGCCTTTGTCCACCAACCAAGGTGTCTGAATACGCTTTACATTTGGAGAGGCCAGCAGTGAATACAGTTGCAAGCCATGGAATGCCATTGTTATCTTTTATTGGACAAACAACATTAGACACAAACAGGGCTTTGTAGGTTGGGCACTGTTGTGGAGATTGTAGTCCTTTAGCTACCCAGCCGGTGGCAGGTCAGCACTGTGCACTCACACTGTGGGCACAGACACTTTGCTCTTTGGGGTGTGAAGGCTGTGCAAGAGAGACTGTGCTGGACCTGAAGCAAAAAGGTCCAAGGCGTACACTGGAAAGGTGAGTGTGATTGGCTACAAGCAAGTCTTTGACCGGCAGCATGACGGGAAATTATATAAGTTGCTGTTTCTACGTTTCTGACTTTAGGACTGCTCTCCAATGTTGAGTCAGAGTGTAGTCAACCCAGTAATAGATATACTGTACTAACTTTCAGACATGGTGTTGAGCATGTTTTATTTTATGTAGAAAGTGATACTGGCAGTTTGTTATGAGGCCATAACCATGTAAGCGCTTTGCTTTTTGATGTGTGCCTGTGTTTGATGCTCGCAGCGATCATTCAGGAGAAATGATGTTTGTGCAGCACATTTTCTGAGCTGAATGAACACTGTTATTATTCTGTGTTTGTGTGTGTGCAATCTGGTATGCGTGTGTCTGCTTTGGTATGCTTTGAGTGGTCAGTCATGCGAGTTTGGTGACAAGTAGGCCAGTCCAGGTTTAAACCACTAGGAGTCTCTGTACTCCGGCATTTAGTGCAATGCCTTTCAAGCCAGGAGCCGTGCCTTTTGTGGGAAAATTGATGGTAATTAGATGTTGATTTTCCTTTTCTTCCTAGTTAATGCTTGTTGAATTTGTGAGGACAAGGGACTCTGAGAATGTCTGAAATTTGTTTTGGATACACAGGTGGCTCAGCTGCATGTTGTGGTGGGCAAACCTTCTGAATGACAGTGGGTGTATTTTGTAATAGTGAGTGTTAACTATTAGTCCAAGAGATGCTGCTTTTGTTGCATTTTGTTTGATTGCCATCTTCACTTAAACACCTCTGCATTTTTAGAATGATTCATGCATTCTGCTTCGGGTAGGATGGCAGAACAACAGAGGTGGATAACTGCCTATTGAGAGGAAAACACAGAACTGAATGGTTATGAGTGCATATGATAGAATATAATTAAACAAAAGCAGTAACATTTTTAATGATTAGTGAGATTAGTTGTTAAAAAACAAGATGTACTAACACCAGTCATACATTTAAAAAAAATAAGGGAGGAGGGGGAATTAAAAAAATGCTGATCGTACTATAACAGTGCAATGTTTTGATGAGAAGTCTTAAGTCCTTGCATTTTTATTAATGTTGCTGAAGCTGACGTCCCTCCGCAAAATGTGTTTCC